>NC_134265.1:327150745-327800911 GCF_031893055.1 Leptodactylus fuscus | reverse complement strand
TAGTACAGAGATAATACACACAGTGATGTCACAGTACAGAGATAATACACACAGTGATGTCACAGTACAGAGATAATACACACAGTGATGTCACAGTACAGGGATAATACACACAGTGATGTCACAGTACAGGGATAATACACACAGTGATGTCACAGTACAGAGATAATACACACAGTGATGTCACAGTACAGGGATAATACACAGTGATGTCACAGTACAGGGATAATACACACAGTGATGTCACAGTACAGGGATAATATACACAGTGATGTCACAGTACAGGGATAATACACACAGTGATGTCACAGTACAGAGATAATACACACATTGATGTCACAGTACAGGGATAATACACACAGTGATGTCACAGTACAGAGATAATACACACAGTGATGTCACAGTACAGAGATAATACACACAGTGATGTCACAGTACAGAGATAATACACACATTGATGTCACAGTACAGGGATAATACACACAGTGATGTCACAGTACAGAGATAATACACACAGTGATGTCACAGTACAGAGATAATACACACAGTGATGTCACAGTACAGAGATAATACACACAGTGATGTCACAGTACAGAGATAATACACACAGTGATGTCACAGTACAGAGATAATACACACAGTGATGTCACAGTACAGGGATAATACACACAGTGATGTCACAGTACAGAGATAATACACACAGTGATGTCACAGTACAGGGATAATACACACAGTGATGTCACAGTACAGGGATAATACGCACAGTGATGTCACAGTACAGAGATAATACGCACAGTGATGTCACAGTACAGGGATAATACGCACAGTGATGTCACAGTACAGAGATAATACGCACAGTGATGTCACAGTACAGAGATAATACGCACAGTGATGTCACAGTACAGAGATAATACACACAGTGATGTCACAGTACAGGGATAATACACACAGTGATGTCACAGTACAGGGATAATACACACAGTGATGTCACAGTACAGAGATAATACACACAGTGATGTCACAGTACAGGGATAATACACAGTGATGTCACAGTACAGGGATAATACACACAGTGATGTCACAGTACAGGGATAATATACACAGTGATGTCACAGTACAGGGATAATACACACAGTGATGTCACAGTACAGAGATAATACACACATTGATGTCACAGTACAGGGATAATACACACAGTGATGTCACAGTACAGAGATAATACACACAGTGATGTCACAGTACAGAGATAATACACACAGTAATGTCACAGTACAGAGATAATACACACATTGATGTCACAGTACAGGGATAATACACACAGTGATGTCACAGTACAGAGATAATACACACAGTGATGTCACAGTACAGAGATAATACACACAGTGATGTCACAGTACAGAGATAATACACACAGTGATGTCACAGTACAGAGATAATACACACAGTGATGTCACAGTACAGAGATAATACACACAGTGATGTCACAGTACAGGGATAATACACACAGTGATGTCACAGTACAGAGATAATACACACAGTGATGTCACAGTACAGAGATAATACACACAGTGATGTCACAGTACAGAGATAATACACACAGTGATGTCACAGTACAGGGATAATGCAGTGATGTCACAGTACATGGATAATATACACAGTGATGTCACAGTACAGGGATAATGTCCACTATGACACTTGTACTTGGTAGCTCATGCCAGGTGTTTTCCTCCGAGACTTGCTGATATGATACTTCTCAGTAGGGTTTATACACACCACAGTTGCTGTAGAACCTCTTTTTAAGAACATGTAGAACCTTTATGATTGAATGACATGATTCATATCTTTAAAACAAGCAGCAGGTATGGTGGATGTTGGTTTGCCAGCCATAGTGTGCCCCTATACAATGCCGGCCTCAGGTTTTCCCCACCGTATAATGTCTGCAACAATGTGCTGATGGCACAAGAGGTGAAAATTCCCACCTTGCAGAAGCCATTTGTAACAGGTCAGGAGAGAGATCTGCCTATGTAGCACCACCTACCCTACCCTGTATAACATATATACACATATATAGCAAAATCATTAACCCATATATTTATATGTATCTTATATGTCAGAAGACATCCTGCATGTGTCTGTATCTTTTAGGATATATTACTTGGTATTGCACCATCATAGAGTAAGTAACCTCAGATTTAGATGTAGCAGAGCTAAGTTTGTTAAAGCAGCACAACTGAGTTTTACATGTGGTTTTCTATATGGAATTACCTACCCCTTGACTCTTGTGTGTCCTATTTGGAAGCCCATGTTACAACTTGCCGAGGGCAAAGAATGGCATCACACGACACTCAGGTAAAGTATACAATGCCCTGAGGTTTATTAGAAGATCAACAGGTATTATCAAGCATCAGCTATAATAATACATAGTATGGCATCCCACCTGTATCTCTGACATATTATCTAGTCAGACCTTTTTTGTACAAGGGCCAGGCATGAAGTACTTTACCATTCCTATATCCTGCAGGTAGGCTTAGATATGAGTGAGGAGTCTGGAGGTTGCTGTTCCCAGTCTACCCTATGCTGGTAAGAGTATCTGGCAAGCACTAGGTTGTAGGGACCCTTAAAGAGGATCTGTCACCACCTCCACCAATTCTAGTTTTTAGCATCTGTTAATAGGCTCCGCTCTGCTGATTCCAGCACAGTTGGAATTTTCTCTCTATCCTCAGTGTCAGGCAGGGGGCGTGATTCAGAGCTCCAATCAGAGGCAGCCAGTGTCAGAACTCAGAATCACACCCCTTGTCTGCTCCTGCCTGACACCGCCCTCCTGATAGTACAGAGTCTAAATAGCACATCAGAGACGGGCCTGGCGATGCACGAGTAGAGACGTGCTTCACATCGGCTCCCGCCCGAGACTTACCCCGTGCCGCATATACCACGGACCGGCCTGCCGCGGACTTCATCCATGGGGAGATCTAAGCGGGGCACAGGGCACTCCTCCTCCACGCCGCCTCCCTTAGCTCCGGGAGCGGCGCTTCACCGGCTTTTCGGCCCGTCTACTGCTGCCGGCGGGTCTGTCAAGATGGCGCCCGCCACGTGTGTGGAGGCTCTGCCTCAGCCCTGACGCCACAACAGGAGATTGCCAGCAGCTCTCCTCTGTCCTCCTTGGCTTCCAGCCCCCCGCCTCCAGCTCTAGAAGACTCTCTCCTCTGCACTCCTCCGGCTGCTTCCTCTTCCCCAGGTACTGTGCATGGACGTGTCTCTCCCTCCCCCCAGGGCCCTGATTTGGACTGGCCCTCTCTTCCTGCCTCCCCTATGCAGGCCCCACAACAGGCTACCCTGAGCTCCCCTGCTGTACAGGTCTCTCAATGTGAGCCCTCTGTGACCCAACCTGCACAGACCCCTCAGGCCTCCCTGCCCCCGTGGCATGCTGCTGGTCCTTCTACCTCACCTGTGAGTTTTGTGGGGTCTTCTGTTGGCCTTCCTGCTGGTTCACTTTCGGGTCCCTCCACAATCTGTCATCCTGCTGTATCTATGACTGCTGTACCTGGGGCCCCCTTAGGTGATGCCTTGAGTGAGCTACGTCGTCTCAGTGCTACTATCAGCTCCATCCCGACCAAAGCGGACATGGAATCTTATGTTGCTAGACTGGAACGGTCCTACAAGGCTGAACTGGCTGCTGTTTCTTCCTCTGTTAAACGCCTGGAGCATAGGGTGGCTGCGGTTGAGGCTTCTTCATCTACTACTTCGGCCCTGGTGGACTCCCACGATGTGGTTCTGCAGACACACTCCCACCAACTGCAGCGACTCTCTGACGCCTTGGACGATTTGGAGAACCGAAACATCCGAGTGCGTGGCCTTCCGGAGTCGGTTGAACCTCGACACCTGGAAGGTACCCTCTGCTCCATTTTCAGTTCCCTGCTGGGTGCCTCCCCGGATTCTCCCCTAGAATTAGATCGCGCACACAGGGCACTGGGCCCCCGCACTCCCTCTCAGGACAATCCGAGAGACGTCATCTGCCGAGTGCACCGTTATCAGCTTAAAGAGCAAATACTTCGCAAAGCTAGAGACTCTGCTCCAGTCCTCTTCCAGGGTCAGCCGATACAGCTCCTACCTGACCTTTCCCGTATTACCCTGGCCAAGCGTAAGGCCCTGAAGCCCCTCCTGGATGTCCTAGTGCGCAACAACATCGCCTACTCTTGGGGCTTCCCCTTCCGTCTGCAGGTCCGGAGAGATGGTCAACTTCTCACCCTTCATCATCCTGCTGAGATCCCATCATTCATGTTGGCCCTTCACCTCCCTCCAGTGGACATTCCTAGCTGGCCCGCTCCCGGCGGAGCCCCTGCTCCTTACCTACGCCCGATTCCTCAGAGGAGGGCTCGGCCCCGCCAGCGCCCCCCGGACAGGGCTTCTGATGATGGCCCCACTGGGCGAGCTGCCCTACCGCCCTGAGATGGATTTATCCCCCTTGTTGGGTTGCTTTTGCTATTGTTGTACGCGGCACGGGGTAAGTCTCGGGCGGGAGCCGATGTGAAGCACGTCTCTACT
This sequence comes from Leptodactylus fuscus, assembly GCF_031893055.1. NCBI lineage: Eukaryota > Metazoa > Chordata > Amphibia > Anura > Leptodactylidae > Leptodactylus > Leptodactylus fuscus. The sequence continues at coordinate 327,796,369 of NC_134265.1, read as the reverse complement.
CGTGCATCGCCAGGCCCGTCTCTGATGTGCTATTTAGACTCTGTACTATCAGGAGGGCGGTGTCAGGCAGGAGCAGACAAGGGGTGTGATTCTTTGTTTGATTGATTCGATTTTCTCCTTCCCTTTTTTTTGCTGATTTTCCTCCCACTGAGTTCTAGGCCTGGCCGGTCTACTGTATGTTCATTTATCTGTTATCCTTTTCTTTATTGTGGTGCGGGATCTTCGGGGGGAGCCTATCTGTTCTTGCCTGGCTTCTTCCCTCCCGGGGTCCTCGCGTTAGTTGTTAACGTGATTCTTGGTGCGTTGATCACCTCTCCCCACTTTTTCTAGGGAGGACTTCTCCTCCCCCCACTTCGTGGTTTCTGTTGTGTTTTGTGTGTTGTCTCCCCTGTCCCTTGCCTTTGTTCTTTTACTCCTCTCCCCCTTGTCTTTTCCTTTTGTGTCAAGCCTTCCTTCTGTTTCTGGTCCTCTTTGTGAGCTCACCTCGCCCCATCCTTCCTCCAGGGTTGTGGCACTATGGCCTCGGTTACATTATGCTCTTTGAATGCCAGGGGCCTCAATACCCCTCAGAAGCGGCACCAGGTGTTATATCAATCTCACAAATCTCATTCTCACATATTAATTTTGCAGGAAACTCATTTCCGGAAAGACCATATTCCAGCTATGCGTGACCGTCATTACCCGACGTGGTTCCACAGCGCCAACCCCTCGGCGAAGTCGAAGGGTGTCTCTATTGCTCTTCATCGCTCTCTTCAACATGAGGTACTGGGCTCGGTTCTTGATCCGGAGGGCAGGTATGTTTTTCTGAAATTACGTATTGGCAGCTCTGTTGTGACTATCGCGGGGTGTTATCTTCCCAATCAGCGGCAGATGGCTTACTGTCGGTCCCTATTGAGTAAATTGGTGGACTTCAGCGAGGAGGTGGTGATCCTGGGGGGGCGACTTCAATTTCGTACTTGACCCTTCTGTAGACTCTTCCCCCCCACGCTTGCCCAACGCCCCCTCCCAATTACGCAGACTTAAAGCCCAGTTACACTCTCTCCGTCTCGTAGATGTCTGGAGGGTCCTCCACCCCCAGGGGCGTGATTACACATACCACTCCCCTGCCCATGGCTCGTACGGCCGTCTTGATTTTTTCTTAGTCAGTCACCATACACTGTCCTGGTCCCCCACGGCCCGTATAGGGTCCATGCTTTGGTCGGACCATGCTCCTGTCTTTGTGTCCTTTTTGATCCCCGGACTTGTCTCCCGTCCTTTCACCTGGCGCCTCAACGATTCCTTCCTCAAAGATGCTTCCTGCCGGACTGACATCTTCTCAACCATTCAGGAGTTTGAGCTCACTCATGCCCACGACCCTACTCCCCTTCCGACAAAATGGGAGGCCCTCAAATATGTCCTTCGGGGAATCTTTATCAAACACGGCTCCCGACTTAAGAAGGAGCGCTCAATCTGGATTTCCGACCGCTTGGCGAAGATACATGCCCTTGAACTTGCGCATAAGCGTACCCCCACGACCTCTTTATCCACTGAACTTCTCAATGCCCGAGAGGAGTTGCGCTCTTACCTAGATGAAAGGTATATGACGAACCGCGATAGACAGCGGAAGCATTTTTACGAATTTGCAAATAAATGTGGTCGACCGCTCGCTAAAAAATTGCATCCCCGGGTGGCTAAGACGTATATTCCTTTTCTGAGAGATAGCTCGGGTCGCCCCTTACACAATCCCACTGACATTGCGGAGTCTTTTCGCGCATATTATCAATCTCTCTACAACCTTGCGGGCCCTAGTGACTCGGCTGACCCTGATTCGACCCTCCTTAAAATTCGGGACTACGTACGCAACACGGCCCTCCCTTCGATATCGAGCTCGGATAGGGAGGCGTTGGACTCCCCCTTTACTGAAGAGGAGCTGTCTCTGGCGATTCAGACGGCCCCATCAGGCAAATCCCCCGGCCCAGATGGTTTCACTCCCCGCTTTTATAAGATGTGTAAGGATCAGGTTTCTCCCCTCCTACTCAGAGTCTTCAACAGTCTGGGTGCAGATACTCCTTTCACACGTCAATCTCTTTCTGCCCTAGTTACGGTTCTCCCCAAACCGGGGAGGGACCCTACCTGTTGTCCTAATTTTCGCCCGATCTCCCTCCTTAATGTAGACATCAAGCTTTTTGCTAAGATGCTAGCTAATCGCCTTTCCCCTCTCATGCCCCGTATCATTCACACTGACCAGGTGGGCTTCATACCCGGGCGGGAGGCGCGTGATAATATAGGTAAAACCCTCCTAGTTCTGAACGCGGCTCGTGCGCGCTGCTTCCCACTCTGCCTTCTCTCTGTCGACGCCGAAAAAGCGTTCGACCGGGTCCACTGGGGTTTTTTGAGGTCGTCCCTGGAGCAGGTTGGTGTCGGGCAGGTGTTCCTTCACAGGGTACTTTCGCTATATGGGGATTCCTCTGCCAGGGTACGTGCGAACGGTATAATCTCAGAGCCTTTTCTGGTCCGCAACGGCACTCGTCAGGGCTGCCCCCTCTCTCCCCTTCTCTACGCTCTTGTGATGGAGCACTTGGCCGTGGCTATACGCTCTCGCTCGGACATTACGGGATTTTCGGTAGATGGTGCTCAGGTTAAGGCCGCTCTGTACGCAGATGATCTATTGCTCTATGTTGCCCAACCCAACCGCTCTTTCCCTGCTATCCTTGATGAATTCCGTCGCTTCGGGGAGGTCTCCAACTTCAAAGTTAACCTTACCAAGAGCGAAGCCCTTAACGTCTCTCTCCCGCCTTCCGAAGTCGCCGGTCTGGCCGCCCAATTTCCTTTTCGTTGGCAATCCCGCTCCATTAAATACCTGGGGATCCGGGTCGCCCCCGACCCTAAGGATTTGGTAGATCTCAACTATTTTCCCCTCTTAGAGAGGACCACCTCCGATTTGAGCTCCTACGGCTCCCTTGGTCTATCCTGGTTCGGCCGTATAAATGTCCTAAAAATGGATGTCGTTCCCCGCTTCTTCTACCTCTTTCAGGCTCTCCCGATCTCGGTTCCCGGGCGTTTTTTTTCTGCGCTTAGGTCCCTTTTCGGTCGTTTCGTCTGGGGCCCTTCCCGTAGTCGGATTCGCTTTAGGACACTCACTCGGCGCAAAACTGCTGGGGGCGCTGGCTTGCCGGATCCTCTTCTTTACTACCGCGCAGCGGTCCTCCTCCGCTTGCTTGATTGGCGCTATAGGTCCCGCGATAAACAATGGGTGTCCCTAGAGGCAAAGCTGACGTCTTCCCACCTTCCTTCTCTCCCCTGGTTGCCCTCGCACTTCCGCCCTGCCTCGATCCGCTCTTCTCCGTTGGCCTCCCACTTCCTTTCAGTGTGGGACTCTTTGTGCAAATCTGCTGCTCTGGCTAGGGTGCCCGGCCCCCTGACCCCACTGTTTCGAAACCCTATGTTTCCGCCGGGCGTAGCCGCCCGCCGCTTTTTGGTTTGGTCTGCGACTGCTGACACTAAACTGGGCGATATCCCCGATTCTTCTCCCTCTCTACCCCCTTTCGCCCACTTCCAATCTTCCTGTCCGGACGTTGCGCTCTCCTGGTTGGAGTATCATCAATTATCCGCCTTTTGGCACAAGTATTCTGTACAATCCTTCCTTTCCCCTCCCATCACGGACTTAGAGACTTTGCTGAGGGGCGCTGAGTCCCCTCCGCACGCCCTCTCCCTTTTGTACGATATTTTACTGAAGGCTGCCACCCCGGGCCCCCCCCCCCTTCGTTGGATCTTGGGAGTCCGATCTGGGATTTAGTCTATCTGCTGCTGATTGGGACCGTTGTTTCCTCCTTTCACACAAGCTGCCTTTACCTTGTAGTGCCCAGGAAAAGAACTTCAAATTGTTGACCCGATGGTATCGCTGCCCTACCCTCCTCCATAGGATTTATCCGTCGGTCTCTGACCGCTGTTGGCGCTGTGGTTCTGCGGAGGGTTCTCTCCTTCATGTATGGTGGGAATGTGAGGAGATCAAGCCGTTTTGGTCGGCTGTGTTCTCGCTTTATGAAAAGGTTACCGGCCGCTCTCTGACTCCTTCCCCGCAACTGGCCCTTCTCTCCCTTATCCCCGGCAAGCTCTCCAAGGTGAAGGGTGATCTTCTGCGTCACTTTCTCACGGCTGCCAGGACGGTCATTCCCCGCCATTGGCGCAGCCCTGTCCCTCCCTCCCTCCTGGAATGGCTGCAGGAGTTTCTCCTTATCCGTAGAATGGAGTTTCTTGTGGTGGAGGATATGCCCGATACTTCCAAATTTAACGCCCTCTGGCAGCCGTGGGTGGTGTTCCAGGAGTCCTCGGATTTCACCTCCCTTTTTGCCTGATTTCCCTTCCTCCTTTGTCGTTTACCCTGCTCTGGGTTGTGCTCTCTGGTTGATTTTCCTCCCCCTCCCTCTGGTTCTGTTACACCTTCTGTTCGTCCCACCCCCCTTTTGTGTCCTGTACATTCGCCCTGTCCTGTCCTCCCCCCTTCTTGCCCCCTGATTTGATGCCTTTTTTATTTTTCTGCCCTTGATTTCTCTGCTGGGGTTTTTCCCCGGTTCTGTACCTTGTCCCTTGGCCCTGCGTGGTCGCATTGTTTGTTCCTAGAATGTTCTTTCCCCTCCCTGCTGTTTTGTTACATTGGATGTTTGTTTTCTTTCATTGCAAAAACCTTAATAAAATCTGATTACACCTAAATAGCACATCAGACACCAATACTAACAGCACATTTTGCTCGGGAATGGTGGGGGCTAGAGAAAAAGTTTCAACTGTGCCAGAATCAGTTGAGCAGCAACTATTAAATACTGTAAAGAATTGGACTTGGTGGAGGTGGTGAAAGGTTCTCTTTAAACAAGTGTGACCATGGCACAACTATTATGACATCAAATTTTTGGTGCACCTAAGGAAAGTTTACCATATTCAGTATATAAGTATGCCATGTTCAGTATATAAAGTAAGTCAGCGCTGCACATCTAATGAGGCGAGGTGAGGCGGCGGCCTCAAGCGGCACTGTGGCCCCTGTAACCTCTAGGTCCACCACTGCAGTAAGTATCCCATGTTCAGTATATCAATATGCCATGTTCAGTATGTACAGTAAGTATGCCATGTTCAGTGTATAAGTATACCATGTTCAATATATACGTAGGCCATGTTCAAATGGTATGGAATTCTGTGTATGAGAGAAGCTATCGCAGAATTATAACCACGGTATGGATGGGGTTAACAGTAGCATGCTACATTTTCATACCTGATACAGTATGGGTAAGGCAGGAGGCTTTATAGTGCTGGTTTGATCTGCAGTGTGGTGCATTATGGGATTGCATTGATGCTTTCAGGTCTGCAGTCAGAAATTGGATTTATGAGAATAGAAGAAAATTTAGACTTTTCATCAGCCAGAACTCCATGTTACATATCAGAGATATTATATCGGAGACCAGAGGAAGTGATCTAAATGGTTAATAGCATTGTGGTGCGGAATTGAAGTGACCCGGGCATCAGACAACAGAAAACAGGATGATATACAGTTGTCCTAGTGGATGCTAATTCTGGTCATAGTCACCAAATTGTGGATTTGGGGGACAGAAAGTCGCAAAAGAACCCGCAGAGTCAAATGGTTTGCAAAGCTGTGGTTATTTGTGTATGTACCATTGAATATGATTTGAGATTCATCCATAGGAATAATTACAATAAAATTCCTTCAAGAGAGTCTATCAGCAGAACCCAGCATATCAACCCAGCCCTGCAGATACATCGGTTTGGACCACCTGAATCAAACAATGTTTTCCCTTTGTGAATCGGGCCTCTGTTTCTGAGATACTGATTTTTTTTGGCAATATGCAGATGAGCTCTTTGGAGCAATGGCAACACCCTCATTGCTCCAAATGGCTAATTTACATATTCATGGGGTCAACACTTTTCAAGGGGAAAACACCATTTGTTTTGGGTGGTCCTGACCTATCTGCAGGGCTGGATTGATACGCTGGGTTCTGCTGATAGACTCCCTTTAAATCCAGTATCGGTGGGTATTACATGTACTCTAGATCTTGTGTGATGTGTTTGTCTCTTTTACAATGAGACGTTACAATGCATGACAGCCATCTTACTGCACAGCTTTCTAGAAGATGTTCGCTGCTTCTCTCCAATTTTCCGGTACACAGTTTACAGCAGCCGCGAGCACAGTGTGACTGTTGCATAAATCTTATCTCTGTACACTGAGTGGAAAATATTAGATAATTCTTTCCCTTGTCTGTACCATTATATAGAAAGAATCAACACAGAAGAGAATAACTACAGGGTGTGTATAGTTTTCCAACTATTTTAGCAAAATTGCTCAAATACAAATATAATAGGAAGCCATCTTGATTAAAAATCCACTACCGTTTTGTGTATACAGCCGTAATGCTAGCACATGTGTCTCTATGGTTTCAGACTACAAACAAACCCTGTGCGTAGTCAGATCCAGAAATCATGGGCTACATGTGTTATATACAATGTAATAATATTCTATGAAGTGAGGGCAATAATGGAAACAGTATTACTACTAATATTATATAGGACTACGTGCACACTATATGGCAGTGTAATGTATTAAAGGGATTCTATCATTGAAATACAATTTTTTTCTCACTAACATGTAGGAATAGCCTTAAGAAAGGCTATTCATTTCCTACCTTTAGTTGTCTTCTCCACGACGCCATTTGGTAGAAATCCCGGTTTTCTTCAGTTATCTCGCAGCACTGAGGGCGGTCCCCAGCACTCAAACAGCACTGGGGGCATCCCCAATGGTGCGAGAAGAATCTCCAGCGCCACCTCTATCTTCTTCTGTAATGGCCTCTCCCTGTGTCTTCTCCCGCATACACAGTTGGCTCTGCAGTCGGGCCTCAGGCAGAGCCAACTACGCATGCCCACAAACATTTTCTTATGGTCACTTACCCCAGCTTTCTGTGTAAGTGGCCACAAAAAAATTGCCACGGGCATGCGCAGTCAGCTCTGCCCGAGTGCCCGATGGCAGAGCTGAGTGCGCTTGCGTAGAGGTTTGAACCCAGCTCCGGAATAAGACACGCAGAGAGGCCGTTCCAGACGAAGATGGAGTCAGTGCTGGAGATTTCTCTCTCAGCATTGGGACCGCCCCCAGTGCTGCGAGAGAACTAATTTGCATACTGAAGAAAATTGGGATTTCTACTTAATGGCGGCACGGAAAAGACATCTAAAAGTAGGAGAAGAATGGCCTTTCTTAAGGCTATTCCTACATGTTAGTTTGCAAAAAATACCATTTTAATGATAGAATCCCTTTTAGGCTAAGGCCCCACGGGCCTTAATCGCAGTGCCAAAACGCTGCGGAAAGAACCGCTGCATGAACGCATTGCAGTTCTTTCACATGAATCCCATCCCGTTTACTTGCACTATAAAACGCAGCGATTTTTCCTGCAGCATCTCCGCTGCAGGCAAATCGCGGCGTTTACGTCCCGTGGGGCCCCAGCCTAAAGGGGTTTTCTGGAATTGGTATTTGAAGATGTTGCAGTGTGGCCTCTTTACCAAATATCAAATACAGCACCATACGTTATATACTGGCTGTGCTTGGTATGGCACCTCAGCCCCATTCACTTGAATTGGACTGGGCTGCAAACAGGTCACGTGATGAATAAACGTGATGTCAATGATCTGTAAAGCATTAATAGCACTCACTTTAGCACTAGAGATGAGCGAACACTGTTCGGATCAGCCGATCCGAACAGCACGCTCCCATAGAAACGAATGGAAGCACCTGTGACGCTGACCGGCTGCCGACAAAGTCAGCGTCACAGGTGCTTCCATTCATTTCTATGGGAGCGTGCTGTTCGGATTGGCTGATCCGAACAGTCTTCGCTCATCTCTATTTAGCACCACTGCTGCTCTGCACAGCTGATCTGTGGGGGTCTGGTCTGTCGATATTAGGACAGGTCATCTCATGGTGGTCATTAGCAATTTTATTCTAGATATGAATTATATGATCATGGCTATTTAGCTTAATTTATATATATATATATATATATATATATATATATATATATATATATATATATATATATCTAGGGGGACATTACTAAATTGGCCATAATCGGATGAGCCTTTGGTATATGACATTTTATGCCTACGACCCCATAGATATAAATGGCGCTATATGTGACAACTACATAAAGTATAGTGAATATTACTCTAACAGTGGCGTGGAGTTCATGTGATGGATGACTCGGTTCTGTATATGTTTCTGTCTTTTGTCATATATCTAAACTTGCCGATAGGAAGTGACTTGTAATGGCCGTCTTGAGAGCGATCTCCTACAGATACAATCCGGGGTTTATTAATTGCCGCATTTGGTTACATTGCGGTTTTCGGAGTGTAAGTGCTGACTCTCGGGAGCCTGCAATGTGCTGAAATGCATTAAACTATGAACACTGATCTATCGATCCCTGCGAATGAAGGATTATAGGTTACTGGATGACGCAGGCCCGTGCCGCCTCTATTATGTCTGCGAGAGATGGTCAACTACATGTATGGATCTACAGTCATCTCATTTATTGTTACTCCCTTTATTGGGATCCTTTTATGGACTAAATTGTGTTTATGTGTCAAAGACTCACTTTTTATGAAAGGCTATAAAATGTAATATATTATTGTGTCTTTGGTAGATAAAGTGACATTGGATGGTGTATATTGTCATTACATATATAATATATACAGCTCTGAACAAAAATTAAGAGACCACAGCAAAATTTTCAGTTTCTTTGATTTTTCCCTTCATTGGTATATTTTGGAGTAAAATTTACATTGTTCTTTTATTGTATAAACTATATGACAACATGGCTCCGAAAGTCAAAGGAAAAACATTAGGGATTTATTTGTTTGATGGCTTGTGACCATCCATCTTCCTCTTGATTACAGTCCAGAGGTTTTCAATGGGGTTCAGGTCTGGAGATTGGGCTGGCCATGACAGGGTCTTGATGTGGTGCTCCTTCATCCACACATTGATTGACCTAGCTGCTTGGTATGGCGCTTTGTCCTGCTGGAGAAACGAGCCCTCAGAGTTGGGGAACGTTGCCTGAGCAGAAGGAAGCCTTTCATCAATGAGAAGCAAAGGAGAACCAGGCTGAAGGATTGGACCATAGAGGACTGGAGTAAGGTCATCTTCTCTGATGAGTCTAATTTTCAGCTTTCCCCAACACCAGGTTGTCTAATGGTTAGACAGAGACCTGGAGAGGCCTACAAGCCACAGTGTCTTGCAGCCACTGTGAAATTTGGTGGAGGACCTGTGATGATCTGGGGATGCTTCGGCAAGGCTGGAATTGGGCAGGTTAATCTTTGTGAAGGACGTATGAATCAAGCTGCATACAAGGTTATCCTGGAAAAACACTTGCTTCCTTCTTCTCAGGCAATGTTCCCCAACTCTGAGGACTGGTTATTCCAGCAGGACAATTCTCCATGCCACACCGCTAGTGTTTTTTTTTTTTCCTTTTGATTAGATCACATATACAGGTGAATATTATAAAAAAATATCAAATGTGTGACATCTTGGGATACAAACCCTTCATCAGGCATGAGGTTAAGGTTCAGTGCTAGAACATCACGGCATGGCATGGATGGTGTCCCAAGATGGTAGAGTCTTGGGACCAGGAGGCAGGGAGCGGTGCATGGTGTTCACCGATCTCTTATTGATGACTTACCCACTTGGAAATAGGTCAATAATATCATATCGGGAGATGTCGCACTCCTGCACTTCCATCGTTCAGCGGATTATAGGGGCTTCCTTGCTTGGATGAATGATGTGACTTCTTCGTAGAATACTAGGCACAGTGCTGGTCCCACTGGTCCCATCTACTTGTATGAGAATAAGCTGCCAGATGGCCATATGGACCATCATGTCACTGAATGAAGAAGCACAGGACTTCAATAAGCTGATCGTTGCAAATGTGGAGAATTTAATCCTCACCTGGAATATCCTGGAAAACCGATTTTAAGGGGCATGGAGATAATTTTAGCTTACTGACCAGCTACTCCATCCATATGGGGTACAATTTACCCCCTGTTCACATCAGGGTCGTAACTAGGAAAGAATGGGCTCCATAGCAAATTTTGACTTGGGCCCGTCCCCACACAGTGTAGCCCTCCTTTACTGGTGCATACACATAGTAAAACACCCCCTTTACTGGCTTCCATGCAGTATAATGCCCAATTTACACATAGTATAACATCCAAACTATAATGTCTCATAGTGTCTTACATACAGTATAATATCCCATAGTGACCCCATCACACAGTATAATGATCCACAGTGGCCCCTTCATATAGTAAAATATCCCATAGTGGTCCTCCTATAGTATAATGTCCCACAGTGACCCCTTAAAACAGTTTAATGAATGTCCCATAGTGTCCTCCACAGTGTCCCCTCCACACAATACAGTGTGCCTAGTGGCCCCTATGTTGTTCGTTCCAAATTTTTGGGTTCACCACCCACAAACTATTATTATTCTCTGAAGTCTGAACAGACCCCAGAGTATTATAAGGGGAGGCCCAGGTGAGGTGAGCAAACATAAAAAAACAGTGGTACTTACCTCCCCTGGGCTATGGTTCAGGTCTTCAGGTCTTTTTAACCCCTTCCCGACATCTGCTGTAATAGTACGGCGCATGTCGGGTCTGCTTTAAGCAGTAGACAACCGGCTCTAATGCCTCCGATCGGTCCCTGATGCATAATGACACTGGTGTGGCCCATGTGACTGCCTAGGTCCAATTACAAGCCTCATTAGTCATTGAAGAGGCCGAAAGACCTGCGCTGAAGCTCAGTAGAGGTGAGTAACACTGTCTTTTGTGTTTGCTCACCTCCTTTGGTTCTCCAATCATTATATTCTGGAGTCTAAAGAGACCAAAGAGTATAATAATAGCAGTTTTGTTTTGAGCAAAACCGCCAGGCGAACCTTGCGAGGTTGGCCCTACAAAAACTCTTAAGTGCCACGACCACCGATCACCGCTCCGTCCTACAGCTGCCTCCACTTTCCCTTCAGTCTTCAGGAGGTCCCATATGTCATACAAAATAGCGTTGGCGATATCATGAGACTGTTCACCGACTTGGTATGAGACGCCTGTGGCTCCTTGGAGGGTTGAAGGGGGATCGGAGGTAGGTGTGGGCAGGATTGGGGATCAGAAAATAAATAGGGGCCATTATCTGCCGGTGTAATCCTATAAGGCTGCAGACCGCTGGCAGTAGCTCCGTCACTGGTTCTCATTGATAGGTGGGGATCCCAGCATTTTATCATACTGTCATACCCTATGCCTTGAACAATCCGTACTTGCTAAAAGGGTCCAATAAGTCAAACAGTGTCCCCCAGAGATCAGCTATAATCTAAGGGGAATCCTGCCAGCAAGTATAAAGTTTCCCTATAGCGCCACCACTGGAGAAATGAACCATTACACAAATTCCACTGGTACGAAGCAAGACTAGCACTGTGTAGGATGCCAAGTGACGGAACTGCCAACAGAACCCAAAGGTCAATCGCGATACGTTGTATTTTTACAGGGACAGACTACAAACATGCACCCATAATACAATCCTATAGGATAATGAGGTTGTCGTAGATCGCCACAGATGGTGTGTGGTATTGTAGATCGGCCCCATTCACTTCAGTGGAGCTGGGTGCAGTACCATGTGTAACCCATGAACGGCTGTGGCGCTGTTTTTGGAAGAAAGCAGCCATGTTTTTCTAATCTCACACAATCCTTCTAAAATAGAGCATTTACTTTTAGCCTGAGATCGAATGTCTCCAACGACTCACGTATTACCGCCACCCTGTCATTTCCTTCTCTGCCAGGTATATATGTATAGTATATACCACATCTCAGCATTTTCTTCTAGAGAGGTGAAGGAATACGCCAGACAACAGGTCACGTGTCTACACTAGATCCTGGTGTGAATGAGTCTCCGATGAGCTGGCATTTCTCACCGTGCCACGTACGCCCTGATATACGAGGGCAACACAAGGTCTTGTTTAAAGAACACATCCTGCTCACCGCCGCCGTGTGCTGCTAAAATTGGGTTACTATGGTAACCTTCATGTGACCCCGGTGCGGTAGACAGATGGGGCGAGCTGGTGGATCAGTCAATAATGTATTTAGGTTTGCAGAAAGGAAAGCGAAGGATTAATGCACTTAGACGTAAAGCTTCCTCCTAGGTCACAACGGTATCATATCTGCCCCAGATTCATCCCAGCCAACTAAAAGCCTGAAAATGTACTTACTGTAAGAAAAATGGATGCCACGTATAACCCATGAGCTCTGACTACTGCGGTACACGCGGTACTTTACATGTACCTGTATAGAGGGATCACAGAATTTAACCTAAAAAATTATAGGACCATAAAATAAAAAATACCAATAATTGATAAAGCCTAAAGGGATTAGTAAAATTTAAAAAAATATTTTTATTTTTTTTTCCAAAACAGCACCACATCAGTCTGCAGTTTGTATGTGGTATTGCAGCTCAGCTCTAATCACCCCAGTGAGGGTGACGAATAAAACCAGATACCAGACGTAACCGTGCACAGCCATGTATTTCTAATCTCTTATAGTTCCTTAAAGGATTGTATAATAGCAAAGTGTAAGTCAAAATCAAGTTTCAGTTTACATTTAGTAGCTGAAAATATGGCCCATCTAAGTCCTGCGTTCACAGCGGCTGTGTTTGTTACAATGTACATATGTGTTTCATTTTAATTTTGCAAACAAATTTCCAGTTTCTCACAATACAGCTTCAATACATGATTGTGACATGCTAGCAAAAGCCTCGACAGGCTGCAGCTCACAACATGACCACTGGGTGGCCACACATAGACATGTATAGGACAGATGTCTCCTGACAGCATGACAAAATCTTGTTTTTTTTTCAAAGCTGGTCATCTCATACCACTTATTTTGGAGTATCTAGAGGCAAGGCATGGAAAGATACTCCGTATAATGTGTTTAATGTACAATGTATGAGTAATCCTCTGTGAGCTAAACGCATCAGCCAGCTAAGGCTTTGTTCACATCTGCGTCGGAGGCTCAAATTGTGCCGAAAAACAGGGGAGAGAAAAGTCCTGCACGGAGGAGTTTTCTCTCCACTGGTTTCAGCTTACAAACAGTGGAAATCCGATGGACATCCAGCCGTAACTGCTGTTTTAGCGGACAGGGTCTCTGTGATTTGGGTCCCTTGGCAGATCCTGGTGCAAGTGTGAATCTAGCCTAAGGGTAAGTTCACACAGCAATTTTTGATCCGGAACCTGAGACGGAGGCCGCCTCAGGCTCCGGACAAAAAGCCGGGTACCCATGGCTGAAAGCTGGTGCACTGCACTGGCATCCAGCCCTGTACTTCACTTCGGATTAGGCCCAATGAATGGGCCTAGTCTGGAGGAGGGAGTGTCTTCAGGCTGAATCGTGAGGTGACTCCGCCTAAAGAATGAGCACCTCGCTTTTTTTTCCCGGGTGCCAGAAGAAATGACTCTTGGAAAAAACGCCTGAGCGTCTCCCATTGATTTCAATGGGAGCCGTCTTTTTGGTCAGGATTTTGAGGCGGATACAGCCTCAAAATCCGGACCAAAAAACTCTGTGTGAACTTACCCTAAGGGTAAGTTCCCACGGGGTTTTTTGGATCGGAACCTGAGACGGAGGCCGCCTCAGGTTGCAATCCAAAAACCGCGTCGCCGAGATAGAAATCCAGTGCACTGCACCGACATCCAGTATACATATGCACTGTACTGGCATCCAGCTGCGCACTCCACTCTGGATTAGGCCCAATGAATGGGCCTAGTCCGGAGGAGGGAGTGTTTTCAGGCCAAATCGTGAGGCGCTTCTTCTTCCCGGGAGGCGGAAGAAACGGCTCCCTGAAAAAAGACCTGAGCAGCTTGATTTCAATGGGAGCTGTCTTTTTGGTCAGGGTTTTGAGCGATTACGGCCTCAAAGCCCTGGCCAAAAAACTCTGTGTAAACTTACCCTAAGTCTTTTCAATGTCTTGGCTTCCAGGCTGATAGTTTGAGTCAGTAGAGTCCAGGTGTTTCAGTCACATTATGAACCCTATAAGACGTTTGTATTATGCCTATTTACGATAGGCCTATTTTGGGGGTGCAGGGGAAATACTGTAGACTTGAATTATGGTTTACTCCAATATTCAATACATATAATATATAGAATTAAAATATACTGTATGTAACCAATAGAATAGTAAAGTGTCCACTTGCTATATGCACCAAGAATGCAAGATAAACATGTTCACAGGGTGACCCGGTGGAGGCCTCCATCAGACTGGTATATATCAGTATACATATGGCTAGACAGTGGCCTCCATCCACGCTATACCTCTGACACACCCTGCAAATGCAGTATAAATAGTGCAGACCTGACTCCAGATTGATTTCATTTCCACACATTCCCTGCCTACACAGCACTGGAAACAAGAGCCGTGACAACTCCACCTTCCCCCTGTAATATCACTAGTCAGCGCCCTTCAGGAAGGATTTCTTTAATCCTGTAATAAACAATTATACGGCGGCAACATTTGTCACATTAGATGACACAGCTGACGTATGTGATGAAAAGCGCTGAATATCAAATGACTCCGCGGAGCCTCGGAGAGGGACAGAATAAATTGTGACAAATGACATTGTCACTATGTACTGGCTTATAGGGAAGGAAATAGCAGTGAACACTAGTCATAATGAGCACCAGCACAGAACAGGGGAGGGGGCTCACAGCAAAAATTACAATGGGGCCCAACCATCACACCCCTTGTCTGCTCCTGCCTGACACCGCTCACCTGACAGTACAGAGCCTGAATAGTATATCAGGGACCAAAATTAACAGCACTGATTGCTCAGGAATGGTGGGGGCTAGAGAGAAAATTCCAACTGTGGTTAGTAGAGGTGGTGAAAGATCCTCTTTAAAGAGGAAATTTCAACAACTTAACCAATTCTAACTTTTTATGTTTTAATAGGTAACAGTACACTGATTCTAGCACAGTTGCAATTTTCTCTCTAGCCCAGACCATTCCTGAGCAATAATTTCTATTAGTTTCAACAATTAAACTCTCTGCAGACAGATGGGTAGTACCTGTCTATCTACTCCAGCCCTTGCCACGTGACAGCAGAGGGCCAAATTATCATATTGGGAGCCGAATCTAACAGCATTGATTGCTCAGGAGTGTTGAAGGCTAGAGAAGAAATTCCAACTGTGCCAGAATTGATAGAGCAACACATAGTTGAAGTTGGGGGAGGTGGTGAAAAGGCCTCTTTAAGCAAATTGGCTTCAGTACACCAAAAATTGACTATTTTTTTTTACACCAAGATTTTCAACTTCACTATCTATATTTTATAAAAAGTTTTATCCTGCAATTTTAACTCTGGCCACTAAACCTAATGATAAACTGGCACTTTTCAATGCAGAAGTCAAATCACAAACAGTATTACAATATAAGATAACACCACTACCAATAGCACCCATAGTGACCCATCGAAGCATTCACTACTGACAGTACATAACGTCAGAACTTATCTACTCCCTGCACAAAGAATGTCTATAAAACTCTCCTATAGACCTTAATGAGTCGGCTCCAGACTATTGCTGACTATGGCCATGACTATACTACATGATGGTAACAGAGCAGAGGAGAAGCTCAGGCAAGATGGCCGCCACTATAATCATATGCAGAATATAGAATAAAATATCGACAATCAGAAAATAAAACAGGTTAGAAAAATGTGATATATTTTACAATCTGGTTTTATAAATAAATAAATAAATAAAAATTTGACACCACATTCCTTTTAAGGTCAAAATATGGGGATTGACTCCCCCACTATTACCAATGTAATATCACTACATATATTTTCCATATATGTTTTCCTCCTAGAGAGCCCCTTTAAGCTCAAGACGTACTGTAAAACCATGCTGTGCCGAGTCAGCAAATCCATCTTATTTCTGCTGAGACAACAATAATATGCAATGATCAGTCTGAATATGGGTTTAAAGATGCCAAAAGGAAGGGATGAAGGGTTTCCAGCATGGCCTATAATATAGCTCAGTATGTGGCGGTGTAATCTTATGTGTTACCCAGAACTGGTGTCTCCTAAGCCTTTATCTATTAGAGGTTGTACTATAGAATAGCAGCTTCTTTATGTCTGTGATGACAATTCATACCTTACAGTATATTGAGCGTGGCTGCATTATAATACAGTCAAGAGGTAACAGGTGTGGGCTGTGCAAGTATAAGAGCTTTCTATATGTTTCCCATTCCTTCTGTAGCCACTGCTAGGTTTGGCCCATCTACACCAACCCCAACTCTTTATATCCATCTGATTCTGGCACACTTGGAATTTTCTTTTCTGGCCCCCACCATTCCTGAGCAATCAATGCTGTGCCATTCAGCATGTAATTGTGTCAGATGGGTGGTCCTGGGCTGGAGCAGAAGGTCGGTGACCGCCCACGTGACAGTATGACTAGAGAAAAAATGAAGAAATCAAAGAGTTGGTTGAGGTGGTGAAAGTTCCCCTTTGCATTCTGCCTTGCAGTGCCTATATAATAACGCCATACGGTACCTACTATATATAATAATATGCAGTGTCCACATAATACTACTGTTTTTGATCTTGGATTCCCATTGCCATTGATCGATCACAGAATGTATTTTGCGGTGCAGTTACTTATCCTCAGTGCTGCGTTATACTGACATTACTCATGTCCACCATACATTAAATACGGACTCTTTATATATTATTCATTCCCAGGGCAGGTCCGTTGTGTGCTAATTACCAGCGGAGATTACGGGACTATAAGCGCTACATCTAATAATAATGAATCACCACCAACGCTCTCTATGGGGAATGGATGGAACAGCAAAGCCTCAGCTGTCAGTGACAGGACATGTTTTACCACTCTTAATGAAGCTCAGGCTTGGATCCACTTTAACCCCTTAGTCTCCAATCATAAACAGTAGTGTGCAAAAGTTTTAGGCAGGAGGAAATAATGTTAATAGTTTATTGTTGTCAATTAACCAAATTAAAAAAGTGAAAAAAAAGAGAAATGTAAATCCTATCAATATTTGGTGTGACCTTTGCCCTTTGCCTTCCATCAGTTCTTGGTAATCTGACAGTTTTTGGCAGAACTCGGCAGGGAGGTTGTTCCCGCCATCTTGTAGACCTAAGCACAGATCTTCTGTAGATGTAGGCTTGCTCCAATCCGTCTGTCTGTTCATGTCATCCCAGACTGACTGGATAATGATGAGATCAGGGCTATATCTGTGGGGGCCGTATCATCACTTCCAGGACTCCTCTTCCAAAGGGCAAAGGTCACACCAAATATTGATGGGATTTACATTTCTCTTTTCTTCATTCCCTTCATTTTGTTCGTTGTCAAAAACAAACTATTAACCCTTCTGTTTCTGAAGATTTTTTTCTACAACTACCTAAGGCTCCATCCCACGGAGTAAGGGTGCATGCACACTGAGTAACGCCGGGCGTGTATGAGAGCCGTACACGCCGGCATTACAGCAGACTGCCGAACACTTCCCATTCACTTCAATGGGAGCGCTCGTAACAGCGGCGTTTACGAGCGCTCCCATTGAAGTGAATGGGAAGTGCTCGGCAGCCCTGCTGTAACGCCGGCGTGTACGGCTCTCATACACGCCCGGCGTTACGTAGTGTGCATGCACCCTAACGCGCAGCGCATTATGACACGTATACACGTGTCAGAGTGTGAGCTCTCAAAACAGATCCCATTCACTTCAATGTGTGTTGGCTCACACGGGCTACACATTTAAATCAATGGGTTAAAAAGCCTCCCATTGATTTCAATGTGTAGCGCCCGTAAGCCAGCACCCATTGAAGTGAATGGGATCTGTTTTGAGTGCTCACACTCTGACACGTGTATACATGTCTGAATGTGCGGCGCGTTACTCCATGGGAACGGAGCCTAAAACTTTTGCATGGTATTGTCATTGGCACAATGTAATTAGCACAATATCTGAATGAGCACCACACACCACACAGTAATCCATTGTGCCCTGCAATAAGCACTGATCAAAAAAGGGGCTCCATTTAACCTTTTGACCATCTGACCCGATATTAAGTGTAAGTTCACACGTAGTTTTTTGGTTTGGAACCTGAGGCAGATGCCGCCCCTGGCTCCGCACCAAAAAGCCGGGTAGCCACAACTGAAAGCAGATGCACTGCACTGGCATCCAGCCGCACTCTGCTCTGGATTAGGCCCAATGAATGGGCCTAGTCAGGAGGAGGGAGTGTCTTCAGGCCGAATCGCGAGGTGACTCCGCCTGAAGAATGAGCACCTCGCTTCTTTATTCCGGGAGCCGGCTCCCAGAAAAAACTCCTGAGCGACTCCCATTGATTTCAATGGGAGCCGTCTTTTTGGTCAGGATTTTGAGGTGAATACAGCCTCAAAATCCTGAACAAAAATCTCCGTCTGAACTTACCCTAAAGCCACTGGGCCTGACCATAAAATAATTACCAGTCCTAGGCCCAGTCCAGTGACTGGTTGAGCAGTAGAAATGTGCCCACCTGTAACACTGGGGTCACACTGGCATCGCCTCTGTATTGTTTGGGGGACCTGAACAACACAGACTGGAACGTTAAAATAGGGGTAACACATGAAGTCTGATGGACCCCATTGACTATAATAGGGTCCGTCGGGTGTCTGTTGTTATAAACAGTGGAATAAAAAGTCCTCCATCCAATTTTCAGGTGTATGCTAGGGATGAGCGAGTAGTGATCGATCGAATACCTCCCCGCCATAGGTATTCGATGCACTTAACCCCTTGGTGTTCGGCCACTTACACGAATACCTATGGCAGGGTATACCTACTCGCTCATCTCTAGTGTACACTGCGACAGAGACTCCAGCGCAGATGTGAACCCAGCCATTCAGCTCCAATGTCACACATAGTCACCTAGTCATACATAGTCACCCAGCGGCCACAAATAGACATAGGTATGTACCTTGGCTAGGTCGGGGTATCGGATGGCACAAGGACATCTTTTTGGACATAGTCATTCACCTTACCAGTGACCCAGTCACGACTATGAGTTATGATGGCGGCCTCCTCTACATATATATGTAAGCCCCCTCTAAATACGACCACAGTAATAAATGGATCATGTGACAAGTTGAAGGCCTAAAACAAATCTCCTAGAAAAATGAGATTCCCAGTGTTTGCACGATCCATAAAGAATTCACAAGCCGACAATTCACCTATTGCCATCCATTGTAAAGTGCTTTATTTTCTGCTGAACTGTTATTGTGGCTTTCATACAACCGATATCCATTGACCTTTAGTGCCGGCCGCTGTGACAGCTTACTTGACAAATTGCTTCTACCATCAATAGGCCGGGCTAGGGCGGCCCCTCTGGAGATCCAGTCCTGATCCATCACCGTAACTGATTGTGTGACCCCCGGGAGAACTGCTGCTGATCAGATTGGTCCCCTCCCTCTCCTTTAATTAAAGCGTATCGCCTGCGGGCAGCCATTGTCTGACATCGTAATGTGAGGACAAACACCACAAAAGTGGACAATGAACGACAGATGAAGCCGGTCAATCACATGGAGGAGACAATAGAGTCACACGTGTGTCACACTCCCAGCCATGTCACACGAAACAAGTTTTACTTATGTGATAGCAAAATCTTCTACAATATAATTATACGCCATTGCGTAACTCTATTCATATATCACAGGTTAGGATAGGCCATGAATAGTAGATCAATAGGAGTCTGACACCCCTGTCCCCCCAAAAATCAGCTATTTGAAGAAGCAGCAGCATTTGCCTGGATACTATGGCCTATTCACTAATTACCAAGCACAGCGCCATACATTGTACAGTGGCTGTGCTTGGTATTGCAGCTTAGTCCATTCACTTGAATATGACTGAGCTGCAAACAGTGACCACGTGACCAATGAAGTGGACCTGACTGTCATTGCGTGGGTGCCGGACCCCCACCTATTTCATATTAATGACCTACCCTAAGGACAGGTTTGATGTCTTAAAGGGGTTGTCCATTTTCAGCTAGCAAATAGTATTGTTTTTATGATGAAAAGTTATACAGAGAGTTTCACGGGACAGAGGCCCCGAATATTCCGTAATAACTCTTGCAAAGCAATCAGAATGAAACAACGTGCAATGTGTGATACTGTATATGGAGCATCAAACAAGCCAGGATGTCCCCATATCAGAGCAATGAGGTAGACGCCAGAGAGACATTGGGACATTTACCTTCCGGGTGCTTACCCCTTACCCTAAGTCAACTGACTTCCCATCAGGATGGCGGTGCACAGTATAGAGCAGCTCGTATTCATGGTGAGTACCTATTAGGTCACCAATTAGTTTAAGCCATGTCAGATGGTGTTCATGTTGTACCTCTTAGGCTCTGTTCCCACGGAGTAACGCACCGCTCATTTAGACACGTAAACACGAGCGAGGTGCACGCTACACATAGAAATCAATGGGAGGATTTATAACCCATTGATTTCAATGGGTAGCGCGCGTAAGCCGGCATCCATTGAAATCACTGGGATTTGTTTTGAAGCGCCGCGCTCTGACTCATGTACAGTCATGGCCAAAAGTTTTGAGAATGACACAAATCTTCTATTGTCACATGCTGCCCTCTGGTTTTTATGTGTGTTTGTCAGATGTTTTTATCACATACAGAAATAGAATTGCAATCATATTATGAGTAACAAAAGCTTATATTGACAGTTAGAATGAGTTAATGCAGCAAGTCAATATTTGCAGTGTTGACCCTTCTTCTTCAGGACCTCTGCAATTCTCCCTGGCATGCTCTCAATCAACTTCTGGACCAAATCCTGACTGATAGCAGTCCATTCTTGCACAATCAATGCTTGCATTTTGTCAGAATTTCTCTGATGAATCCCCTTTTCGATTGTTTGGGACATCTGGAAAACAGCTTACTCAGAGAAGACGAGGTGAGCGCTACCACCAGTCTTGTCTCATGCCAACTGTAAAGCATCCTGAAACCATTCACTGTCCTCCCCCCTCCTCCTCATACACAGATATCAGCACACTGTCCTCTCCCCTCCTCCAGACCACACATACATACACATTCACACACACAGACACTCTCCATCCTACATCTCACATCCCCCCTCCCCTTCATTACCTAGCACCACATCTCCTTCTCTTCATCTCTTGCAGGACTGACTGCACGGGCTATAAAGACATGCCCACCTAGTTATGTGATGGCTGATGTCACACAAGGTCCTTCAGCCACAAGGTCCTACAAGCTTTCCCCCAATCTTATCACAGTTACAACAGTTTGTCTGTGATAAGAGCAGGGGTAGCTGTCACCGGGCCCTGTTGCAGCTGCCTCTGCTGCTATGGTGGTAGTTATGCCACTGACTGGGGGAGTCCCCAATGCTACGAGAGAACTCTCCAGCGCTGCCTCCATCTTCTTCCGGAACAGGTCTTATTCGCATCTTATTCCGGCAGTGGCTTCAAAATTCTAGGTCTCGGGCAGCCAACTGCACATGCCTGCCGGCTACAAGAAGATGGCCACTTAAAATACTATGTAAGCAGACATTTTCTTGTGGCCGGCGGGCATGCGGAGTCAGCTTTGTCCTAGGCCTGAGGCTTAGAAGTTTGAAGCCGGAAGAAGACCCGTTCCTGAAGAAGATGGAGGCGGCGCTGGAGAGTTCTCTCACATCATTGGAGACGCCCCCAGTGCTGCGAAAGAACTCATTTGCATACCAGCAAAAACCGGATTATACACCGAACAGCGGCGCAGAGAAGACATCTAAAGGAAGTAGAAGAATAGCCTTTCTTAAGGCTATTCCTACGTGTTAGGCAGAAAAAAAAGAGTTTTAATGATAGGATCCCTTTAAATAATTACCATGCTGACTGTAAGAACAAAAGAAAAGAAAAAACCTGGTGGCGCACACCAAAAAACGTATATACTTTTTTTGAATTTATTAGGATAACGCGTTTCGGGGCTATACCCCTTCGTCAGATCTAATCCAAAGACACAAACAACAAAAAAACGTCTTAGGTTTGAGCATAAAATCAATTAACAGAAATACAATTAAAAAACAATTTTTATAAAAAAGATTTTTCAAAAAAAAAACTTGTAAAAAACATTACACCTAAAAAAATTCATATAGCCATATATGCATACACATACCTCTACACCCATAGGGGTGTGGAGGTATGTGTATTGTATTTCTGTTAATTGATTTTATGCTCAAACATAAGACGTTTTTTTGTTGTTTGTGTCTTTGGATTAGATCTGACGAAGGGGTATAGCCCCGAAACACGTTATCCTAATAAATTCAAAAAAAGTATATACAACGTTTTTTGGTGTGCGCCACCAGGATTTTTCTTTTCTTTTGTTCTTATAATCGCCTACCGATTGTACGTTTCCAGCCAGTCGGTCAACTAGGGTGTGCAGCCATCTCCTATACTCACCATTATAAAGCCATTCGGCTTATGACTTGATCATGGGGAGCACATTAATCTGAATTTTGTTTTTTTCTGCTAAATACTTACCATGCTGACTGCCCGCCCGCACCGACCACTAGAGGGAGCTTAGGAGCTTACTGCATCCTGCAATAAATAATAGTTGTCATGAGACATCTCAGCTCTCTCTTCTCTACACTGATAGGGCAGATATATGCATACCTCCCAACCGTCCCGATTTCCGCGGGACATTCACGATTTGGGTGACATGTCCCGCGGTCCCGTTGGAGGGAGGTATGTCCCGATTTCAACTCAGATCTGCGTCCAGAGGATGCAGATCTGAGTTGAACACATATGCGGCTGAAGCAAGGAGCTGACACAGGTCAGCTCCTCGCTTCAGCCGCATATGTGTCAGCGAGAGAAGCGCACAGAGAGCGGCGAGGGAGCGGAGGAGAAGGTAAGTTTAATGTGGAGGTGGAACGTGAATCTGGGGGCAGATGAAGGAGAGGACGGCATGACACTGGGGGCAGAGATGGAGAGGACGGCATGACACTGGGGGCAGAGATGGAGAGGACGGCATGACACTGGGGGCAGATGAAGGAGGGGACGGCATGACACTGGGGGCAGAGATGGAGAGGACGGCATGACACTGGGGGCAGAGATGTGGGGACATGAATCTGGGGGCAGAGATGTGGAGACATGAATCTGAGGGCAGAGATGGGGGGACATGAATCTGGGGGCAGAGATGGGGGGACATGAATCTGGGGGCAGAGATGGAGGGGGGACATGCATCTGGGGGCAGAGATGGAGGGGACATGAATCTGGGTGCAGAGATGGAGGGGACATGAATCTGGTGGCAGAGATGGAAGGGGGACATGAAACTGGGGGCAGATGAAGGGTGTATATGAAACTGGGGGAGAGATAGAGGGGGGACATATAATTTACGGGTGACTGTAGGAGGATTATACTGTGTGCGGGCACATGAAAAATGAACGAGTGGGCGGAGTCAACACAAAAGTGGGCGGGGCTAAATTTGCTGCGGCACGCTATGCACATTTCGTCCCTCTTTCAGTTCTTCAAAAGTTGGGAGGTATGTATATGTGAGCTCCCTCTAGAGGTCTTTGTGAACATGCCCTAGATCTTTGGCTGCTTACCACACCCCTTGTGCATGGTTTCTTATAATGTTACGTTGTGTGTTGGGAGATGAGCGCACACTGACCTCAGCATTATATAAAATTATGCGTTTATACATAAGTGTCAGTGACGTTTTAGAATCTTTTCACACTAATCTAAAAAAAACGGACAGCACACAGACCCATTACAGTGTATAGAGCCATTCACACATCCGTTTTTTTTGGGGGGGGGGTTTGATGCAAAGAAATACACTAAGATGTACAACTTCCTTTTTTTTTTTTACAGCCTGCAAAATGGATTTCGTGTTCTGAAGTCTTTGTCACAGAAACCGCCAAGAATCCTTGGATTTTTTTCTCTCCATTGCCTTAAATCTTGAAACGGCGGATCCCATGATAGTAAATGGGGTCCGCCGGTCTTTGCATGTAGCTGCTTCTGTAGCGCTCCGGCGCTCTGTCATTCAGGACTCCAATGAATTCAAACAACGGAGAGCCCTGTGAACCTTAGCACAAGGCTGAGACCTCACGATGCAGAAAAAAACTGCTTTTTGTTGCAGATTTTGCTGCCATTTTTTGAGTCAAAGCCAAGAGTGAAAAGCAAAGAAAAGGGAACAGAAGTGAAAAGTATAAAAAAGAAGGAAAAGTATAAGGGCTTCCTTTATAGCTCCAGTTCCTTTTTTAAGCACTGTTGCTTTGCAGGGGTTTTGGGTTCACATCTGACCAAGGGCCACAATTTTGCAGAGTTTGTATGTTCTCCTCGTGTTTACGTGGTTTTCTTCATGCCAAAAATTATACTGATAGAAAAATTGGCATCATGTAAAACAACTGACCCTTGTGGGTGTCGGGGAGCAGAGCTTGTACGGTAGCCGCAGACTCCACAACGCTCCCTGCACTTGGAGTCCCTTGGTGAAAAAAATTCATTAAACATTATTATAATTGCGGCAAATTTATTGAAGGGGTTTTCTGGACAAAAAAAAAATATTTATTTTTAGGTCTGTTAGTGCTATTAATGGGTTAATAAGTGTACTCATATACCTTTAGCAGTGTTGTGACTGATTTCTGGATGTCTGTGGGAGCTCCTGGCATTCTTTGCATTTGTTTACTTGGTGTAGCTTCCTGCTGTCAGTTGTAGTTTGACTGAGGACCGGTTCACATCTGCGTTCAGGGTTCTGTTCAGAAAACGGAGACCTAATCCGCATAAAAAAGTTGTTACCTTAGGAAACCTGCGGACCCCATAGACTATAATGTGGAGAAGGGAACAGATCCCAGAACACAGATGTGAACCGAGCCTAACACTCCCTAGCTATCCCGCACACTACTAGCCCTTCCCAACTAACTCAGCCCACCCCTGCACCCCATCATACTTACGTGTCTTCCTCTCCAGCTTCCCTTCTGAGACGGCTTCTCCTCTTCTTTGATTCTGCTGGAGGTGCCTCTGACACTTGCGCAGTAGAGATGGCACCCTTGGCGACATCTCTACTGCGCAGGCGTGGGAGGCACCTCTGACCTGTGCACGCGCCATCAGAGTTAAAGAAGAGGAGAAGCTGTCTCAGAAGGGCAGTCTGAAGAGGAAGACACCTAAGTATGAGAGTGGAGGGTGAGGTATTGCATACCTCCCAACTTTTGAAGAACTGAAAGAAGGACAAAATGTGTGGCGCCACTCACTTTTATGTTGACTCCGCCCATTCTCATTCATTTTTCATGTGCCCCCACACAGTATAATCCTCCTATAGTCACCCGTAAATTATATGTCCCCCCTCTATCTCCCCCCAGTTTCATATACACCCTTCATCTGCCCCCAGTTTCGTGTCCCCCCTTCATCTCTGTCCCAGAGTCATGTCCCCCCATCTCTGCCCACAGTTTCATGTCCCCCATCTCTACCCCCAGATTCATGTCCCCCCCATCTCTGCCCCCAGATTCATGTTCCCCCATCTCTGCCCCCAGATTAATGTCCCCCATCTCTGCCTCCAGATTCATGTTCCCCCATCTCTGCCCCCAAATTCATGTCCCCCCATCTCTGCCCCCAGATACATGTTCCCCCCATCTCTGCCCCCAGATACATGTTCCCCCATCTCTGCCCCCAGATACATGTTCCCCCATCTCTGCCCCCAGATTCATGTTCCCCCATCTCTGCCCCCAGATTCATGTTCCCCCATCTCTTCCCCCAGATTCATGTCCCCTCCATCTCTGTCCCCAGATTCATGTCCCCTCCATCTCTGCCCCCAGATTCATGTTCCCCCATCTCTGCCCCAGATTCATGTTCCCCCATCTCTGCCCCCAGATTCATGTCCCCCCATTTCTGCCCCCAGATACATGTCCCCTCCATCTCTGCCCCCAGATTCATGTTCCCCCATCTCTGCCCCCATATTCATGTCCCTCCATCTCTGCCCCCAGTGTCATGCCGTCCCCTCTTTCATCTGCCCCAGTTTCATGTTCCACCTCAATGTCTACACACAAAAACCACTTATACTCACCTTCTCCTCGCTCCCACGCCGCTCTCTCTGCAGTGTCACTAACACAGTTGTCATCACATCGCATCTACACAGCCACTAGCTGGAGTGCAGTGGCAAAGCAAGGAGCTGAGCTGTGACAGCTCCTTGCTTTAGTCGCGTATGTATTCAACTCAGATCTGCGTCCTCCAGACGCAGATCTGAGTTGAAATTGGGACATACCTCCCTCCAACCGGGAACGCGAGACACGTCACTGAAATCGTCGGGAGGTATGGTATTGGTGACGTTCTGTTTCCGGAAATGGGGAAAGGGAACGTCCCCGGATATTCAGAAAATGTGTCTTTCCCCACCTGACCGCCCCAGGGATATGGGAAACAATATACTTTTGGTAAAGTATGTAATTTAGAAAGTAGGCGAGGGGGAGGGTGTTGAGATTAGTGTAGCAGTTAGTGTTTCATCTTATCTCAGACAACCTCTTTAAGCTACTTGCACCTTTTTTGGCATAGTGTAAAAAAAAAAAAAAAAAAAAAGGTGCACCAGAGAAAAATATGGCCAAAAAGGGGCAAATGGTAAATTACCCCCATTGACTTTGGCTCAAAAAATGCAAAATCCGCCTCAAAAAAACAGCTTTTTGACTTATGTATAGCCACAAAATTCTCCCATCAAAGATGTGTACACGCCACGAAGGAAGGGACTGAGCAATGTAGATCCTGCAAGCAGGACCTTTTTCAGGCAGAAACCCCGTGGGCCCCTTTTTTAATCTATGGGGTCCGTGAATAACCACTTTTGAAGCGGAATGGGTTTTTGTTTTTCATGTGCCCAAGCGGACCCGAAGAATGGAAATCCCAACGCAGGTGTGAATCTAGCATCACTGACTGATACATCACTGTCTGTAAGGCGTCATTCACACAGTATGTATATATAGGAGGACTGATCCTTCTTGCACAGAGTAGTGGAGCGTTCAAGGCAGGCCCAGTAGTAAACAGGTGAATCTAGAGACATAACTTGAAGCTCCAGGGCCCAGTGCAAATTCGGTGATGGGATCGGTAATCAGTAAAAAAAAAAAAAAATCAATTTGGGGACTGACAACCCCTTGGGGATTATCCAGGAATTACGGTATTTGGGCAGGAGGCGGGGGAGGTGAAACATAAAAAAAGTGCATATTCTGGTTTCCTCCACTGCTTTCCAGTCTAGTATGCTCTGGGGCTTATTTCGGGGGAATGAATTAAGGCCACTGATTGGAAAAGAAATGGTGACACGAGTGACATCACCGATTCCTTTCCTACAACCACAAATCAGCCTCAGTGGTCATGTGCATTGAAGACTTACTCCAACATGCTTGACTGGACAGCGGCGGGGTACCGGAGATATATGAGTAGGATTTATTTTTTTATTTTTCACCTTGCCCATGTTATTATTATTATTATTATTTATTTATATAGCACCATTAATTCCATGGTGCTTTACATTTGGGGGTACTGTATTTCCTGGACAACCCCTTTAAGCCATGTTCAGATACAGTGTTACATACCAGAAATGTGCAGCAAATGACAATACAGGGTTAGTGGACGGAGCTTTACAAACCACATAAATTAGATATAAAGCCGTATGGGTTACGTTGCAGATGTCTGGGTGCACAACATGGTCTATAGTTCACAGATTTAACCCTTGCAATGGCAGTAAATCACCTAAATTTCTATATAGGACATACCTTGAGGCTCCTGGGGAATGCAATCACCTGTCATTTAAAATACTGGGGTATTCTTATATAGCAAGTAATCTTGGGGTCCCCCATGACCAGGGCCCAAATGTGACCACTACCTCTGCTTCTATAGCTATGTATATGACTTAGTGCTGACATAGACAGTTGTTTGCCAGTAAGCTGATTTATACAATTGGAAGCAATGCCTACTCAACAGATACTGCTGTCTCCCAGGGGAATACAAGACCCCATTATATTCTTGTATAACAAGCACATAAACTGTAGCAAGGAATCTGCTGGAAACTGCTACTTAATGAGGATACATGTAAGCCCTACTTCTACCACTAGGTGTCACTCTTGTCTTACCTGCAGGCATCTAGTATTCCTCTATCCAGGTAGTGCTGTAGTCTGTTCCCCGGGTGCCCCTTATTTTGCAGGGGGTCTTAGGATATTTCCTGAGATGTCGTAAAGATGATAGAGACAGAAATGAGGTATTTGATAGAATGAGCGGGCCAGCAGGACCATTCCCAAGATTCTCATATCTTTGTTAGATGCATTGTTGCATATACTCAGTGCTTAAATTGGAACCATGGAACTCTGGAATAACGGCTACATCCCCAACCCCCCCCCCCCCCCAGTGTTATGCCTCCATAATGGCTCCTGTACACAGTATTATATGCCCCCATAGTGGCCCCTGCATACAGTATTATATGCCCCCATAGTGGCCCCTGCATACAGTACTATGCCCCATAGTGGCCCCTACACACAGTATTATGTCCCATAGTGTCCCCTGCACACAGTATTATGCCCCATAGTGTCCCCTGCACACAGTATTATCCCCCATAGTGGCCCCTGCACACAGTATTATACCCCATAGTGGCCCCTGCACACAGTATTATCCCCCATAGTGTCCCCTACACACAGTATTATGTCCCATAGAGTCCCCTGCACACAGTATTATGCCCCATAGTGTCCCCTGCACACAGTATTATGCCCCATAGTGTCCCCTGCACACAGTATTATCCCCCATAGTGGCCCCTGCACACAGTATTATCCCCCATAGTGGCCCCTGCACACAGTATTATCCCCCATAGTGGCCCCTGCACACAGTATTATACCCCATAGTGGCCCCTGCACACAGTATTATGTCCCTCAGTGGCCCCTACACACAGTATTATCCCCCATAGTGGCCCCTGCACACAGTATTATCCCCCATAGTGGCCCCTGCACACAGTATTATCCCCCATAGTGGCCCCTGCACACAGTATTATGCCCCATAGTGTCCCCTGCACACAGTATTATCCCCCATAGTGGCCCCTGCACACAGTATTATGCCCCATAGTGGCCCCTGCACACAGTATTATGTCCCTCAGTGGCCACTGCACACAGTATTATGCCCCATAGTGTCCCCTGCACACAGTATTATGCCCCATAGTGGCCCCTGCACACAGTATTATGTCCCTCAGTGGCCACTGCACACAGTATTATGCCCCATAGTGGCCCCTGCACACAGTATTATGTCCCTCAGTGGCCCCTGCACACAGTATTATGTCCCTCAGTGGCCACTGCACACAGTATTATGTCCCATAGTGTCCCCTGCACACAGTATTATGCCCCCATACTGGCCCCAGTACACAGTATTATGTCCCATATTGGCCCCTGCACACAGTATTATATGCCCCATAGTGGCCCTTATACACAGTATTATTCCCCATTGTGGACCACCCATGTACAATTATTATACTCTGGGGTCTTTTCAGATCCCAGAGTATAATGATCGGAGACCCAGGGCGGAATAAAAAAAAAACCTGTTACTTACCTCTCCCTGGCTCCGGAGCACTTTTAGGATTCAAGCGACTTATTGATCGCTCTGTATTCTGTTTTTTTGGATGGTGGGATAAACAAAATGGCGATTTTGGCATTTTTATGCCATTAGTCATGCAGGTAGTGTAATAATACTATGTGTCAGGTTGTTATGGACGTTTATGGTTTTACTTTCTTAAAATATTTAATTTTTAATTTTTTTTTCCAAGTCCCCCTAGGGTACTGTACTTTACCAATAGGGGGCTTGATCACCCGACCAATACACTACAATACACGTCACAGGTATTATATTAGGACATGCCTTTAGCAAGATCGCAGCATCTTAAGGGTTAAACAGCAGGGATCAAGGTTATCACCATTCTGTCTGTTGTAGCGGGAGCCTGACTGTCACCCGCACTCTCACATACATGTACGTGGGGTGCGGTAATTGTCCACATTCCCTGATGTATATGTATGTGAAAATTGGGTAGGGGTTAGGGTGAATTCACACTGAGTAAACGCTAGCTTATTCTGAACGTAAAACACGTTCAGAATAAGCGGCGTCTAAAGCAGCTCCATTCATTTCTATGGGAGCGGGGATACGAGCGCTCCCCATAGAAATGAATGGTCTGCTTCTTTCACTCCGTGCAGTCCCATTGAAGTGAATGGGGAGAGCCGGCGTATACGGCAAGCTCTGCTCATGCCGGAGCGTACACGCCGGCACTCCCCATTCACTTCAATAGGACTGCACGGAGTGAAAGAAGCAGACCATTCATTTCTATGGGGAGCGCTCGTATCCCCGCTCCCATAGAAATGAATGGAGCTGCTTTAGACGCCGCTTATTCTGAACGTGTTTTACGTTCAGAATAAGCTAGCGTTTACTCAGTGTGAATTCACCCTTAAAATGAGATTTTCGGCTTTATGGACTTGCTAAATTGTCTCCTTTATGTCTGCATATGGTTCCAGACACATTCTGCCGCCTAGTGGATATTTGGGGGATTTTCCAGCAATGCAGTTTGCCAATACACATGTTCTATTTAGAGATTTAAAGAGGACCTTTCACCATATCCGGGCACAGGCAGTTCTATATACTGCCAGAAAGCTGACAGTGCGCTGAATTCAGCGCACTGTCGGCTTTCCCGATCTGTGCCCGGTGTGAAGAGCTTACGGCCCGGTACCGTAGCTCTTGACTGTTAGCCAGAGACGTCCTTCTGTCTCGCGGCACCAATCGCGCTGTACTGTGGAGCCGGGAGGAACGCCCCCTCCCTCTGCTCACACAGCTTGTCCGTAGACGGGTATTATCAGGAGAGGGAGGGGGAGTTCCTCCCGGCTCTACAGCACAGCGCGACTGGCGCCGCGAGGCAGAAGGACGTCTCTGGCTAATGGTCAGAAACGCCCTTCTGACTGTAAAGCGCTACGGTACCGGGACCGATAGCGCTTTACACCGGGCACGGATCGGGAAAGCCGACAGTGCGCTGAATTCAGCGCACTGTCAGCTTTCTGGCAGTATATAGAACTGCCTGTGCCCAGATATGGTGAAAGGTCCTCTTTAAAGGGGTTGTCCCATCACAAGGATCCTATCTATACTGCTTGTTAATGTGAATGTAAGACTTTTCCTAAATACACTGCTTCAGCAAAACTGCTTTGTTTGTCCACTATCTTACTTTATTCATTTTTTTTTACACATCCCTTGACTTATCTGGTCATAAGTCAAATGATGTATCAGCCTGCTCTGAGGGGGGAGGGAGAAGGGGCTAAGTGCACGGGAGCGAGCCTGGAGGGGGGTAGTTTACACTTTAGGGGGAGGGGGGAAGGGGCCACCAATACAGACCCGGCATCTGCTGTAATAGAGAGGCGGATGCCGGGGAGTGTAGACGCCGGCACAGGTGAAGCCAGCAGCGGCAGGAGCGATGCTGCTATTCCGGAGGGGAGGAGGAGCGGAATAGCAGCATCGCTCCTGCCGCTGCTGGCTTCACCTGTGCCGGCGTCTACACTCCCCGGCAGCCGCCTCTCTATTACAGCGGATGCCAGGTCTGTATTACATTGTGAAGGCTGTACGTCCGATGCCTAGTGCATCGGCCGCGCACACGCAGGGCCAGCGGCATAGAAGCGACAACTTCTCGCCGCTGGCTTTGCATATGTAACCCCGCCCACCAGTGACACAACAAAGCCGGAAGACAGAAGAATTTCCTGCAGCGAAGACTAGCGAGTATGCGACGTGGGACAACCCCTTTAAAGCCATGAAGACATAACGCAGCTGAGAATTTGTTACAATTGTGTCTGGTCATCTATGAGCTAAACTGCTTGGATTCCAGTGGTAGGCAGGACAATTCCAAAAATTGCCACAGCTTTTTCTTTTTTTTTTTTACTACTTGCCCTCCAAAAACCATATGATTTTTTTATTTATTTTTTTAATTTTCTGCCTATAGAGTCCTATAAGAGCTTATTTATTGTGGGACAATTTGTTCTATATAATGGTAACATTTAAAGAGAACCTTTCATCAGATCGGGCACAGGCAGTTTTATATACTGCTGAAAAGCTGACAGTGCGCTGAATTCAGCGCACTATCGGCTTTCCCGATCTGTGCCCGGTGTAAAGCGCTATCGGTCCCGGTACCGTAGCGCTTTAGTGTCAGAAGGGCGTTTCTGACACTTAGCCAGGAATGTTCTTCTGCCTCGTGGCGCCTATCGCGCTTCACAGTGTGAGCGGGGAGGAACGCCCCCTCCCTCTGCTCACACAGCTCGTCCATAGACGAGCATTATCAGGAGCGGGAGGGGCGAGTTCCTCCCCGCTCCACAGTACAGCGCGATAGGCGCCGCGAGGCAGAAGGACGTTACTGGCTAACTGTCAGAAACGCCCTTCTGACACTAAAGCGCTACGGGACCGATAGCGGTTTACACCGGGCACAGATCGGGAAAGCCGACAGTGCGCTGAATTCAGCGCACTGTCAGCTTTCCAGCAGTATATAAAACTGCCTGTGCCCAATCTGATGAAAGGTCCTCTTTAATATTCTGTACAGTTGGGAAGATTAAAAAAAAAAATCCTTCAGAATGGGGTAGAATTAGGAAAAAAATGCAGTTGCATAATTCTCTTATGGGTTTTGTTTTTATGGCGTTCACTGTGTAGTTACTTATATTATGTGGGACGTTATCATTACGGCACTACCAAATTTATATTGTTTTCATGATTCCTTAAAAAATCCAAAACTCTGAAAAAAATAAATTCCTAGGAGTCGCCGTATTCTGACCCCTTTAGCTTTTTTATATTTCCATATAGGGGGCTGTATATATAGTGATCCAGCCTTCTCTACTTTGCTTGCTATTACCTTATCTGAGCTTGCTGGCTATCATATTGTTTTCTGTATTTATATATTTCTGACTTTGGCTATTCTCTTTGACTACTCTTTTGGATTCTGACTATGTACTTCTTTGATTGACTGACTGGTTCTGACGTCTAGCTTTCTTGATTATCCGTATCTGTTTGTTTGTCTTGTCTGCTTTTACACTTGTTTGTAGGAAGGGACTGTTGCCCAATTGTCTTCTACAGCATAGAGTAGTTGAGGCAAGTAGGCAGGAAGAGGGGCTGGGTCGTGTTTAGGACTCACTGTCTCTGTCATTCCCTTCCTCCCAGGTTTCAGTAGCAGACTGGGAAATTGCTCTACTAGCAATTCCGTAACAGGGGAGCCACTGTGAAGCATATTATACTGTGTGGGGCCACTGTCGAGTATAATACTGGGGGAGTTGTGGGGAGCCATTTATACTGCGTGGGGTATATTATTTTGTGTGGGGCTGCTGGGGAGCATATTATACTGTGTGTGGCCACTAAGGGGTATTATACTGTTTAGGGGCTCTAGGGAATTTTACTGTGTTGTGGCTGTGAACTATACTACTCCTGTGTGGAGCTTTATATACCATGTGGGGCAACTATGGGTAGTATTTTATAATGAGTGGGGGCTCTGAGGAGTATGTTATGCTGTAGGGTGCCACTGTGGAGCATTATGCTGTGTGGAGCCACTATGAGGGACTCAGGGGAGCATTTTTTACTGTATGGGGCCACTGTGGAACATTATACCATGTGATGCCACTGTGGAGCATTTTATACTGTGGAGGGCATGGTGGAGCATTATATACCATATGGAGCATTATACTGCTGCCATGCCTGTGTATTATGTCTACATCACAGCTCCATCACTATAACCCAGCTCATACATGTAGTGCTCTATGGCTGTGTCATTCCCCAAACAGTACTGTACATGGATTGGCCATAGAGTTATTGAGGATGACTATACTAGGAACATACTCAGTAATGACAGATAGTCAGCACATATGTAAGAGTTCAGTGAAAGAGCCGTGGTGTAAGATATTAGCAGGAAGCTGTTGGGTGGGCCCCCAGATCACATCCTAGTGGTGGGCTCTAGGCCCTTCAGTCTGACGCTGGCTACATCCTGCACTGCTATAATAAGCCAGTGCGAACACTGGGCTAGGCGAGATTTTTGCATAGCTCCCTAACTGTCAGTCAAAAAAGGGGAGGGTAACGAGGGCGCATAAGAGAAATTGAGACAAACCAGTTTGGAGCAATGGGCAGCCCTCAGTGCTCCAGACTGCTCATTTGCATATTGTGAAATAAATTAATGTTTCAGCAACTGAAGAAGAATTTTCATGGAAAAAGGTGTTACATTCAGGTCTGACCTACATATCTGTGTTGCTGTCTAATATTCTTCACCCTGGTGATAGACTTACGTTAAAAGAAACCCTCTCACCACCTCCATACCACATTTTTTGTGCAGAAAATTGTGACTTGTTTCAAGTTTTCCAGTTTGGTACAGTACAGTGTGTATCACCAGATAGTCGAGCACCGTCACTATCCGCATGCACCAATGATCCTTGGGTGCTCGTGACCGTCTCTTTAGTTCAGGAGTTGTTCTTCTTTGGACTGTTTTTGGTAGGTGCCAACCTCTGCATAACAGGAACAACCTACAGGTCCTGCAATTTTGGAGATGCTCTAACCTAGTTGTTTAACCATCAAAATTTGGACTTTGTTGAAGTCACTCAGATCCTCCTTACGCTTGCCCATTTTTCTGCTTCCAGTACTGAGCACTGACTGTTCACTTTTTACCTTCTTTATCCCACCCCTTGATCCCACAGCTAACCCCTTGGTTTTAATGTTATGGCTGATCCATGTACATCCACCGAATCCGCTCCTTCCTCACCCCAGAAACTACCAAGATGCTCGTCCAGGCCCTCATAATCTCCTACTTAGACTACTGCAACACCCTTCTGCATGGACTCCCGGCTAACACCCTCGCCCCCCTCCAGTCCACCTTAAACTGCGCTGCTCGCTTAATTCACCTCACCCCCCGATCTTCATCAGCTGCTCCCCTCTGCCAGTCCCTCCACTGGCTACCTATAGCCCAGCGAATTGAGTTCAAGCTACTAACGCTAACATACAAAGCCATCCACAACCTGTCCCCTCCATATATCTCCGACCTCATCTCCCGCTACCTGCCCACACGTAACCTCAGATCCTCCAATGACCTCCTACTCCGCTCTGCCCTCATCCGCTCCTCACACAACCATCTCCAAGACTTCTCCCGTGCATCCCCCATACTCTGGAACTCCTTACCACGACACATAAGACTGACCCCCACAATCACAGGCTTCAAGAAGGCCCTGAAGACTCACCTATTCAGGAAGGCCTACAACCTCCAATAACACTATCACCGCACTGCCATCTGTACAGTCTCCCCCTCTCCTTCTGTCTCTACCCCCCCTTCCCTCATAGATTGTAAGCCCTTGCGGGCAGGGCCCTCTACCCCACTGTGCCAGCCGATCACTGTTAGTATGATATGTACCTGTATACTTTGTGTATTGTATGTAATCCCCAAATGTAAAGCACCATGGAATTAATGGTGCTATATAAATAAACAATAATCCATGTAGGTCATCAATGTGTTTTCCTAGAATATTAAGTATCCATTTTCTATTGGAACAGATAGTCACAGAAAATGAAGACCATAATAAAATAATGTAGTGGCAACTTGCCTGCTTGTTGATGGTTTCCATGTAGCTAAAAAAGTTTTTTAATACACATAACTTAGTATAACTAAGCTGTACATTTCAATGGGATGCCTCATTGAGAACACCTTTTAGTATGAACGTCTACCCTAGCAAACCATTCATTTTGCCCATCGAAACCTTATCTGGTCACTTATTTTACCTGCAGTTGCTACAGGTAGTGTTAAATGGTGACCATTAAGATAATTGGAATGACATACCTGAGCATTTGAGTCCAGCAAGCTGCAGTTCACAACACAACCACTGGGTGGCCACACCTTGACTCATATTAGAGAGAAATCTCAATATCACAACATCATGTTATTTTTCAAAGCGAGTCATCCCATGGCAAATATGTCAGATATGCTGAGCTAAGGTGAGGAAGGACACATCTGTATGCCCTATATGAGACAACTCTTTTACATAAACCCAACAAAATTAATATCTATTACAACTAGATTTTGCCCAACTCTAACCCATCTTGTAACTCTTCTTTACAATTTCTTAACTTGGAAGATTATCATTGGCAATATCATCTGGTGCTGGCTGTCCATGTACATATTGCCCCGCGGTCCTTCCATGCAGTTTCATTGGAGCCACACAGAACTGGGTTTCCATAGGGTGTAAGAAAACGCATCTTCCAATACATACGTAATAGTTTGTTTTTTTTATTTACTATCTTTTCATCCATTTTATTATTGTCTCTGAATAGCAGGACTATATCGTAGCTGTACAACAAATTTAGTCCAGTTAAAAACTAAATTGTTATAAAACTCATAATGTAAAGAGTCGTCTGGTGTCTCCAGCCAGGACCATGAATAAAAAATAACATGAGATCAGTGGTCTGTTTTGGCAGTTGCAGAAGTGTCAGATGTTCGTCCCATGTGCTCTCTTCAAACCCTAGGAAAGAGGATGAGACGGGTATATGAGATAGATGGACTAGAAGGAAAATTCCTACTTCATTCCAAACTAAATAAATCCCATCTCCAGAAATCTAATACTTAGAACTTGCACTATTAGTATTTTCAAGAAACGTATCAAGACTCCTATTGGGATACTGACGACTTAACCTCAGGATGGTATGAACACCCAGTATGCTAATTAGGCTCCCTATAGAGATGTCAACCTGGGAGAGCCCTTCATAGGGTGATTTGCGAATGGATAGTCACTGAAAAAGTGGGAGTGGCTTTTAAGAAGGTGTGGTCTTCATATAAAGGCCACCATTACATGCATCCAGACTCCATATAATAATACTGGACCCCAGATTGTTACTAGTTAATTAAAATAAACAATTGCGTCATTTTTCATTACACCATTTAGTGATCACTTTAAATATTTTTTTGTGGTATTGAATATATATATATATATATATATATATATATATATATATATATATACAGTGGGGCAAAAAAGTATTTAGTCAGTCACCAATAGTGCAAGTTCCACCACTTAAAAAGATGAGAGGCGTCTGTAATTGACATCATAGGTAGACCTCAACTATGAGAGACAAAATGAGAAAACAAATCCAGAAAATCACATTGTCTGATTTTGTAAGAATTTATTTGCAAATTATGGTGGAAAATAAGTATTTGGTCACCTACAAACAATCAAGATTTCTGGCTCTCACAGACCTGTAACTTCTTCTTTAAGAGTCTCCTCTTTCCTCCACTCATTACCTGTAGTAATGGCACCTGTTTAAACTTGTTATCAGGATAAAAAGACACCTGTGCACACCCTCAAACAGTCAGACTCCAAACTCCACTATGGTGAAGACCAAAGAGCTGTCAAAGGACACCAGAAACAAAATTGTAGCCCTGCACCAGGCTGGGAAGACTGAATCTGCAATAGGCAACCAGCTTGGATTGAAGAAATCAACTGTGGGAGCAATAATTAGAAAATGGAAGACATACAAGACCACTGATAATCTCCCTCGATCTGGGGCTCCACGCAAAATCTCACCTCGTGGGGTCAAAGTGATCACAAGAACAGTGAGCAAAAGTCCCAGAACCACGCGGGAGAACCTAGTGAATGAACTGCAGAGAGCTGGGATCAATGTTACAAAGCCTACCATCAGTAACACACTACGCCGCCAGGGACTCAGATCCTGCAGTGCCAGACGTGTCCCACTGCTTAAGCCAGTACATGTCCGGGCCCGTCTGAAGTTTGCTAGAGAGCATTTGGATGATCCAGAAGAGTATTGGGAGAATGTCCTATGGTCTGATGAAACCAAACTGGAACTGTTTGGTAGAAACACAACTTTACGTGTTTGGAGGAAAAAGAATACTGACTTGCATCCATCAAACACCATACCTACTGTAAAGCATGGGGGTGGAAACATCATGCTTTGGGGCTGTTTCTCTGCAAAGGGGCCAGGACGACTGATCCGGGTACATGAAAGAATGAATGGGGCCATGTATCGTGAGATTTTGAGTGCAAACCTCCTTCCATCAGCAAGGGCATTGAAGATGAAACGTGGCTGGGTCTTTCAACATGACAATGATCCAAAGCACACCGCCAGGGCAATGAAGGAGTGGCTTTGTAAGAAGCATTTCAAGGTCCTGGAGTGGCCTAGCCAGTCTCCAGATCTCAACCCTATAGAAAACCTTTGGAGGGAGTTGAAAGTCCGTGTTGCCAAGCGACAGCCCCAAAACATCACTGCTCTAGAGGAGATCTGCATGGAGGAATGGGCCAACATACCAACAACAGTGTGTGCCAACCTTGTGAAGACTTACAGAAAACGTCTGACCTCTGTCATTGCCAACAAAGGATATATAACAAAGTATTGAGATGAAATTTTGTTACTGACCAAATACTTATTTTCCACCATAATTTGCAAATAAATTCTTACAAAATCAGACAATGTGATTTTCTGGATTTGTTTTCTCATTTTGTCTCTCATAGTTGAGGTCTACCTATGATGTAAATTACAGACGCCTCTCATCTTTTTAAGTGGTGGAACTTGCACTATTGGTGACTGACTAAATACTTTTTTGCCCCACTGTGTATATATATATATATATATATATATATATATATATATATATATATATATATATATATATATATATATCCTACTAATATTATAAATGTAAAAGTTAGTGTGTTTGTTTGGCACATAGATAGTTTGTAACCTGGATTAACACATAGGCTACTTTTTATCTCAGTAAATGACATGGCTTCACAACTGTTACGAATTTATGTTCACATACTACATTACACTGCTCTTGGAAGCAGGACTCTCTCAGCTAATTGTAAACACACAGATAACCCCGAGTTCAATGTGTACATGCATTTGCATATTATCTGATCTGCTCCAGGCAGTGCTGACACACTGGTTAGGAAAACGTCTTTAATCCAAATTGGCAGTTTGCCAATTTTAAACATGGCGGGAAAAAGAAAATCTAATTTGTCGCAAAACTCTAAAACAACGAGAACTATGAAAGTAGCCAGAAGGCACAGAGTTCTCCTCAAGTGGAAACTGAGGGGGAACAATTGACAGCAGCAATTTGCTGAATATAGACGGTTCACTGACGCCAACAACATGCAGATTAAGGCGCGGGCAGAGGTTCATATATATATATATATATATATATATATATATATATATATATATATATACACTCACCGGCCACTTTATTAGGTACACCATGCTAGTAACGGGTTGGACCCCCTTTTGCCTTCAGAACTGCCTCAATTCTTCGTGGCATAGATTCAACAAGGTGCTGGAAGCATTCCTCAGAGATTTTGGTCCATATTGACATGATGGCATCACACAGTTGCCGCAGATTTGTCGGCTGCACATCCATGATGCGAATCTCCCGTTCCACCACATCCCAAAGATGCTCTATTGGATTGAGATCTGGTGACTGTGGAGGCCATTGGAGTACAGTGAACTCATTGTCATGTTCAAGAAACCAGTCTGAGATGATTCCAGCTTTATGACATGGCGCATTGTCCTGCTGAAAGTAGCCATCAGATGTTGGGTACATTGTGGTCATAAAGGGATGGACATGGTCAGCAACAATACTCAGGTAGGCTTTGGCGTTGCAACGATGCTCAATTGGTACCAAGGGGCCCAAAGAGTGCCAAGAAAATATTCCCCACACCATGACACCACCACCACCAGCCTGAACCGTTGATACAAGGCAGGATGGATCCATGCTTTCATGTTGTTGGCGCCAAATTCTGACCCTACCATCCGAATGTCGCAGCAGAAATCGAGACTCATCAGACCAGGCAACGTTTTTCCAATCTTCAATTGTCCAATTTCGATGAGCTTGTGCAAATTGTAGCCTCAGTTTCCTGTTCTTAGCTGAAAGGAGTGGCACCCGGTGTGGTCTTCTGCTGCTGTAGCTCATCTGCCTCAAAGTTCGACGTACTGTGCGTTCAGAGATGCTCTTCTGGCTACCTTGGTTGTAACGGGTGGCTATTTGAGTCACTTTTGCCTTTCTATCAGCTCGAACCAGTCTGGCCATTCTCCTCTGACCTCTGGCATCAACAACGCATTTCCGCCCA
Organism: Leptodactylus fuscus; assembly: GCF_031893055.1. NCBI lineage: Eukaryota > Metazoa > Chordata > Amphibia > Anura > Leptodactylidae > Leptodactylus > Leptodactylus fuscus. Next base: position 327,756,256 of record NC_134265.1, on the reverse strand, counting down.
CAGAACTGCCACTCACTGGATGTTTTTTCTTTTTCGGACCATTCTCTGTAAACCCTAGAGATGGTTGTGCGTGAAAATCCCAGTAGATCAGCAGTTTCTGAAATACTCAGACCAGCCCTTCTGGCACCAACAACCATGCCACGTTCAAAGGCACTCAAATCACCTTTCTTCCCCATACTGATGCTCGGTTTGAACTGCAGGAGATTGTCTTGACCATGTCTACATGCCTAAATGCACTGAGTTGCCGCCATGTGATTGGCTGATTAGAAATTAAGTGTTAACGAACAGTTGGACAGGTGTACCTAATAAAGTGGCCGGTGAGTATATATATATATATATATATATATATATATATATATATATATATATTTTTTTTTTCAATTATTATTTTTTTAATTATTTATTTTTTTCATTAGCTTTGTATTTTAGAAAATATATCATTGAGAATGTACTGGTCTATAGAGACATCTCTACATATAATCCATTACATAGTGACAGCACAATACTGTTGCAGTTTGGTATGAGAGAAAACCTCTTATTGAGACTAATAGAGATTGTGACTCAGTCAGTAGAGTAAATTTGGTTTGTGGGTTCAAATCCCCACCGATACCTAATAAAATTGCTTTAAACAAAAAGGTAAAACTCTGAATTGATAGAAGATCTCCTGACAACCTCTTCATTGATATTCACTGCACTGAGGTGACCTTATAGAGCAGTGGATACCAATGAGGTGGCAGATGGATGAGTGGACCTGAAGACTGGGAGATTTCTGGGAATTTTCTCTGTCCCTATGACCTGAAATTGCTCTAAATCCTGGACAAGTTTTCTACCAGAGAGTTTTTCATGCATTAAATGTCAAGTAAAGGTTTGCCAAATATATACTTAAAGGGGTTGTTCAGGAAAAAAAACATACTCACCTCACTCGCCTCAGTGGTCAAGTGTCGGGGACCACTGCTGGGGGCCCTGTGGGACCAAACAGCGGACTTGGACACTGGAGACCGGGAACAGGTGAGGAAGTTTTGGGGGTTTTGTTTTTTCACCTTCCCTGGCCTCAAGAGAAAAATATTTTTTTTCTGGACAACCCCTTTCATGTCAATACCACATTCATACATCTAACCCTATAAAACAAAGCAGCATTTACTCAGAAAAAGAATACGTTGTATATACCAACCATGATTTTTTGCTGGAATAGATCATCAAGGCCACAGAATGAATGCTAGTGAGAAAAACAAAAAAAGGAACAAAAACTATAAAATAAGATCAAAATAAAAGAAAAGAAAAAAGGAAAATGCTGTGAGAGGTGGAGAAATAGAGCACAAAGTGATCATAAAATTCTGACACAGAAGAATCCGATAATAAAGCCCCTGTACCTATTGTACACTCAGGAACATTTCTGAAATTACTTAAAAACATCAATAAATCCCAATATACAGCACTTATGTGAGCCAGTGACATCAAGTGACATGGCCTGTTTACAGTTTAGGCCCATTCAAGTGAATAGGCTGAGCTGCAATACCAAGCACAAACACTATACAATGGATGGCGCTGTTTTCAGTTTTCAGTTGAAGAGGCCCTGTGGTCTCTTCAGACAGCTGATCAACATAGAGGTTGGGTGTCAGATCCCCCTCTAATCTAATACTGATGACTTACCCTAAGGATAGGTCACCAATAGTAAAACCCCTTTAATCGTCCTTTTAATAAAGCTTGTATTATACTATTGATTCTATGCCCTGCCCCATTGGGTGCACAAGGCGGCCCCCAAAATAATGCCAAAGACAGCTCTGTGAAAGCAACAGGTTATATTAGTACGGTAGTTTTATATATTGTGTTACAAAGGCCGCCTGACAGCAGGGGGGCGCTGTTACCAATTTTGCACTGGCGCCCAGGAACTTCATGTAATGACTCTGGCTGTGTCTGGGTTGTCCAGACATAGGAGAGGTCATCAATATCAGATTGGTGATGGCCAATATCAAAATGGCCCCTATACAGTGTTATCTGCTTCCAGCTCTGTACACTGTATAGTTCCAGGGCCAACAACTGCTACACAGTCAGTTAGTGGGGGTGCTGGATGTCGGACACTCACTGATTTGATATTGATGACCTACCCTAAGCACAGATCAAAAGTATGGACAATCCCTTTAATTTTCCTGGAGTACCAGATGTAGGCAACCGTGCAGGATCAAAAAACCCCTGTGCAAAATCTGCAACTTTGGAATTAAGTGTGAACGGCCCCTAAAGATTGCATTCTATTCCTTGTGTAAGTTGTAAAGGTAACCATGCTGTTAGCAGATTTATCATCATTTACGCCAACCAACTGGCATATATGGTGGCACCAATATAGGCCGTGCAGGCGCATGGTTTGGCAGAGGTTGCATCCCATACATCTTACGCATCCTCCGCCGGAGCTGGATATAGGACGACCGGCATTGAAATCTTCCCCAATGACTTATTATTTACTGGTGATAATTTTTCTGTTCTTTATGTTTTGGAGGCAGATAATATAATATAATATCTATTGGATAACATGGACGTATCCTAAAGAGCCATGCTAGTACTGACTGTTACGTATGTACACTATATATAAGAACATAGTATTACTAGGCGGTATTATTTATGTATACAGTATATGTATAGGCCATATTCCATGCACACTAGACATTTCTATTAGTGCTGGGGCTTGATGTCTCCTCTCCCGTTCTGCGCACCCTAATGGCTCCATTTACGGTATTATACATCAGACGTCCAGGCACATACGGTAACATAACCAGCCTGACATAATAACCCGCATCCATGAGAACAGACAGACTGACTTACCTTTTCCTCTATTTCTTTGAGTTGTCGTTTTTGAAGTTCTATCCTGTCTTCAAGTTCACGGATTCTCTAAGGAAGAAAATGTGAAGCGCAAACATTAGTATCACGTCCTATAGGATGAATTTATAAGCTACAGGATACAGGATAGTACAAGGAAGGATCATACATGGTGCCGGACGAGAGACCATTCATCTCCATGTGGCTCCAGCTGCACCCTGTCCTAGGTATGACACATGTATCAATGGTGGGCTGCACACAAAGATCTACAGGGATATTTCCATATTACAAGGATCACTTGGGGTGAGTGGGGGTCTGACCTCGAGGAAAGACATAGATCAGTTGTGGACTCTTTGAAAACCACATAACAAGTGTTCAATTCCTCTGTAGCTCCACCACAGGAGAAATGAAGCATTACACAACGACCATTGAAACCAATGGCGTGTCCATAATATGTCTGGATCTGACACGTCCTCTAGAGCCTCAGTTCCCAGTTCCTTAATCTCCCCATCCGTCCTGTACATTACCCCTCACCATATCTCATTCAGTTTTTATAAAATATGGGGAAACGGGGACGACCACCCAAAATACATGAAAAAAAAAATGGCCTTCCAGAGGGGTGGTCTTCTCCCAGATGACCAGTATGTATCATATATGGTGGGACTGAAACTCTGGTCTGTATAAGAGGGTGGTCGTCCTAACAAAGAACAGAGGACCGAGCATCAATATTCTGGGTACTAGGCCCGGCCTCCAGGGGGAGCCAGAGATATAATGTGATTTTATGGCACTGGCTCCCATACCGCATACAGGGACCTAGGACACCAAGGAGGAAATAATGCAGAAAAGACAAGTACTCCTATGGAAATCTAATCAATAGGTGATTACCTAATCACTAGATGGCGCTCTAATCACTAGCTAGCCATCATCATTAGGTGGCAACCTAATCACTAGCTTGGATCCTAATCACTAGATGGCGACCTAATCACTAGATGGTGACCTAATCACTAGCTTGATGCGTAATTACTTGATGCGACCTAATCACTAGATGGCGACCTACTGACCGTCTATACAAATGTATGGGCAGGGAAATCGATGCCCCCCTTTCTCCGGCTCAGTCTCTCTACATCTCTTGCTGGATATAAAGTATTATCTGGTGACTAATACTATTTCTGAACCGCTACTTACTGTAAGTCTTAATCCTATAATAATGGCGAGCAACGACGGACAGCGTAATGAGCCTGCCGCCTGTGTCTCTATTTCATACCGCTACGCTGTCAATAGGCAATGAATGAGTTATCGGTATCTGGAAAAGCTGGGTGACAACCAGTATGTCCTCCAGATTAGGGAATATTCTATTTATACAGTGATAGTGAGACATGGTGTATAAAGTACCGCCCCATAACCAAGCTTATTTACATTTAGAAGCCTGGAAAAGCTGGGTGGTAGCCATGTTGGAGACAATTTATGAATGACACATCTGTCTAGAAATACTATTTTTTTGCCAACAGGAACCAATCAGAGCACAGCTTCCATTTATAACCATGCTCTTAAAAAAATGAAAGCTGTTCTGTGATTGGTTGATATGGACGACAAAAACAAAGATTTCTTTTAAATCTCCCCAATGTTTTTTAAAGGAGAAGATGTGCCCCTTCAAGGGAGTGTCACCAGAACCCAGCCTCGCAGATTACTTATAAAAATCAATCCATGGTCATGTGATATACAGTCCATGGTCACGTGATATACAGTCCGTGGTCATGTGATGTACAGTCCATGGTCATGTGATTTACAGTCCATGGTCCTGTGATATACAGTCCATGGTCCTGTGATATACAGTCCATGGTCACGTGATTTACAGTCCATGGTCATGTGATATACAGTCCATGGTCACTTGATATACAGTTCATGGTCATGTGATGTACAGTCCTTGGTCACATGGTATACAGTCCATGGTCATGTGATATACAGTCCATGGTCATGTGATGTACAGTCCATGGTCATGTGATGTACAGTCCTTGGTCACGTGGTATACAGTGGTATACAGTCCATGGTCATGTGATGGACAAACTGGTGCACATCTCGTTATGAAGCATATTTCTGATTACTGTGACTATAACGACTGTATATCACATGACCATGGACTGCATATCACATGACCATGGACTGTATATCACATGACCATGGACTGTACATCACATGACCATGGACTGTATATCACATGACCATGGACTGTATATCACATGACCATGGACTGTACATCACATGACCATGGACTGTACATCACATGACCATGGGCTAATTTTTATCCACTGGAAGTGAACAATGAATGACAACAAGCAGAGATCTAGAAAACAGTGTGGAATAGATATAGAAAGTATATTGGAGAATTGTACAACTTTTCATTATACAAATAATAACATTTATTTGCGGAAACTGGACATCCCCTTTAAGTATCAGCTCTACCTACAGTGATCATTCCAGAACTGCACAGTCAATACTCAGGGAACAATATACAACACCTACAATCACTGTTGAACCAAAATCTGAATTTTTTCTCAATTCAGCGCTCTCCCTAGATAGTTTGATGTGCATATCAGTTCCTGGTGAGCGTTGGTGCCAGCGCCCGGTGTGCACAATGACTTAATGTATTTATGAGCTCGCTGATGGGATTTTCCTTATCCTGGTAAAGTTTAAAACACTTCAAGGGTGCAGGGCGAGGGCAGACTTACTAAGAGGATTATATGTCTGTATTACCATATGGGAGGCCAGGTATATATATACTGCTCCAGGTAAACGGCAATTACATTTCTAGATAACGGAACAAGAGGAGACTGCAGATGAAGAACATGGTAAGGAGTGTGAGATCTCATTCTCTTACATGTGCATGCATACGCCTACAGCTTCCATATTTCGTGTATAGTTAGACTACAACAAACCAGCTTATGGTCATGTGGCATAGCATTGATAGGTACTGTATATATACAGTATATGTATACAGATGGTATATGCCTGCAGTTTAGTTTTTTTCACGTATGAACATGTTTAGTTGGTTTTATTGGCATTTATTAATTAAATTATTCGATGGATATTTGCTAGCCTATTGATTAGGTTAAGGTGTTGGAGTCTGAAAAATGCTACCTACAATGGTTGTTGTTTTTTAGCCCCCAACACCATTTATGAACCCTATTTCTCCCCAAAAAGGTACAGTATATACCCTTTTATGTTACAGTCAATTTCCTTCCATCACTGGTCATGGTCTTGTACCTGTTGTGCCTGATGTAAGAGCTCCATGCGCTCATGTAGGATCTGACAATCAAACTCTCGGCTTTGCCGTAGGATCTGCCTTCGCAGTTTTTCCACAGCCGCCCTCAAGTCTTCTCTCTGCGCCTCATTCAGACATTCACTGACTCTCCTCCCAGGCTCATGCTGCAAAGCATTATACAGTGTGGCCTCCAGCTCCTGGATTTTCTAGCGCAAGTCGCAACGTTCACCAGCAGTTGCATGTCCAAGGGATAAAGAAAATGAAGAGAAGCAAATAAGAATATAGCAATGTACCAATAATGCATTGTTCAGGAAACCCTATATCCTACATACAGTGTATCCATATACAATGCATGAAAAAATCATCCTAATAATGTTTGGGTATGGCGATACACCAGGTTTTCGAAAAAGATTTTGAAGGCATTTCTAATGGGAGACAAGGCTGGAAACTTCTTCTGCCCGGTCTTGCTGCATTTTTCACGGTAGAATCACCATTGAAGCCTAAATATGTGGCCTCCCACATAGGGGATAGGCGTGAGATTGCTAGGGGTCCGACCACCCTTGGGGGTCTTTCGATGCCCTTTCTCCTGATCACTACCCCATTACGTATACGTAATTACACAGATGTGACCCCTGCGGCCCTATCAGCGGTCTCTTACATTTGGCAGAAGCACCAAAGAGAACAGAGCGCAGGAAAGATGAGTAACATTATTTTTTTTATACTTCATCACCTCCCCTCCTCTGAAGAGACCCCAGAATATAATAATAGCAATTCTGTTTCGGCAAGGACTCGAAATGCCCGTGCCAGGGAAATAAGTCTCATGTGCCACTCATGGCAAACGTGGCCCCTGAAGTATACAGTGTCTCAGGATAGTTTTAGACACTCCCCTTGCTCTTGTGTGGGCCAATCCAGAGAAGGGGGTGTGTCAGACTACCAGAGCACAGTGTTCCTAGTCTAATATCTCTCACACATTTGTTTACTAGTGCTTGAACATTTGTGAGCCCTTCAGATATTTCTGCAGAAATTTGGCTTCATATCCAACTAATGAGTAAAATATTAGTAATTTGGTAATTGATATATAGAAGAAAATGAACCAATATCACATGTATATGAACTGCAAAAGTATGTGATCCTGTAGGATCATTTAGGTGTGAGTAGGTGGGCTGTTTTATTTAAAGAATAGGGGTCTATCCAAGTCTGATCTTCACAACACGTTTGTAGAAATGTATCATGGCTAGGGTGGAGCCGATCTTGAGATTTCAGGATCGTTTTTAAAATCCGATTTCCGATCATTTTCCATCTGAACCTGATCCCGATCCAATTTCTGATCCTAATGCAAGTCAATGGGATTTTTTAATGATCGAAGATCAGATTTTAAAAACAATACTATTCACTAAACAGCATGGAGTCCAAAATTTAAAATGCTTCAATTTTTGGACTCCACACTGTGTAGTGATTAAAAAAATCCACTACTTAGTCCCCCCCACTTACCTGCACAGAATCACTGCCGCTCCCCGTTGTTCTCGGTCCTCTCCTCTCTCATTCGCACAGCTGCAAAGCGCCGTGTGCGTCCCCGCCTCCCAGGCTAGTGTTACTGATGCTGGGAGTAGGCGGAGCTTGTTGTGGCTTAGGAAAGTGTGGGCAGGTACAGGGTGGGGAGACGTGAGTGATGCACTCATGTCTCCCCTCCCACTACCCGCCCACACTCTCCTAAGCCACAAGCCCCACCTTCTCCCAGCATCTGTAACACTAGCCTGGGAGGAGCGCGCCCGGCGCTCTGCAGGCACGTGAAGTAGAGACAAGAGGACTGAGAACAACGGGGAGCGGCAGCGCTGCTGTGCAGGTAAGTTGAGCGATCGGGATCAGAATTCCGTTCCTGATCTTTTTTAGGCGGGATCGGAACCCGATCGTGATCGTGAAATTTACTCGATCGCCGATTGGGATCCGATCTTTTCCGATCCCAGTCGCTCAACCATAATCATGGCATGAACAATTGAGATTTCTGAGGAGCTCAGAAGAAGTGTTGTTAATTCTCATCTGTTGTCAGAGAAGCTTTTTTGGCAATTTGCTCCAGAATCCTAAATATCCTAAACTAAGCATTATTATACAATGTAATGTGGTTCATACTTAACGCCTACCATATGTGCTTGATCAAGTGCTTGCTTTCGGTAGTCAAGTTCTTCTTCTAAGTAGCCCTTCTGTTTGCTGAACAATTCCTAAAAATGACAGAAAGTGATAGGAATCAAGGTGAGGAACGTGAACCAAGGAAGAAACAAAACAAAACTAAAACAAAATCCAAGGCTAGTCATGAAGTAAATTGGCCGAGAATCTAATGAAAATTTCCAACTAGATCATGTAAGCTGTGCTTTAATGGAAGACTTATTGAGGAGAATGGATGAAGATTGGATGATTTAAAGTATTTTACAAAAACTCCACTTACTCGTAATCTTACCTTCTCATTTTCCAGATCTATCATTTTCTGAGTCAGGGCGGCTTCTGTTACCTCAATCTGCTTCAGCCACTGCAACCAAACACAGAGATAACATATAACCAATTATTCCAAGCACAATTCCTTGAGGATCACATCTGTATAGAAGGTACATCTGTTTTCTGGCGTAGATGGGTGGTAGTATGGTGCATCGCCCTGTCTCGTGCCAATATGGGCAGTGGTTTGGGACGGAGATGGCTTGACCTGAGCTATTTATTATACTGGCTTGCAAGAAATTTACGTCACTCCCTGACCAATATAGATTTTCATCCTGGTAGACAGGTGTGCACCTGATTTACCCTGTTTCCCCGAAAATAAGACAGTGTCTTATATTAAATTCTCTTCCAAAATATATGACCTGTCTTATTTTCGGGGGATGTCTTATGGAGCGGCTGGAGCGGGGGACAATCGGCAGTCATGCCGGCGCTTCCTTAACGGAGTGCCGGCATGACTGCCGGTTGTAGGTGGTGCAAGAGGTGGTGGTGGGGAGGTATGCTAGTTACCTTCCTCATCTTCATAGCAGCGCTGGTGCTGCTGTTGGTCACGGTGGTGGAAGTGGTTGGCGGGGCTTAGCAGAGATTAGCGAGGCTTCCGGCGGTTGTGCCGGGGAGCTTCACTTAGTGGGCATTGCAGCCGGCTGAACGCTGTGCTCCGTGTGCACAGGAAAGCTGGCTGCCTCCTCTGCTGTGATACCACTGTTCCGGCTGCTGTGGGATGAGCTGGGAGAATGGACTCCCCGCAGCATACGATACTTTCCCAGCTCATCTTACAGCAGCAGGAACAGTGGTATCACAGCAGAGGCAGCAGCCGGCATACCTGTGCACACGGAACATCGTGCACAGTGTTCTGCCGGCTGCAGTGTTTTTGGGGATGTCTTATTTTCGGGGGGTGCCTTATATTAGGCAATTTAACAAAACCTCCCCCATGCCTTACTTTTGGGGGATGTCTTATTTTCGGGGAAACAGGGTATTAAGGAGCCTTATTAAGGTGTCCATATATCTGTCAGCCAAATGCTCGTTCAGTAGTCAGGTATTCTTCCTTCCATCAGCCAAGCATGCATGTATTCTTAAAGGGATCAGCAGTTGCCAGGCATCACTGGCAGTATCTTCTTAAAGGATCAAGCATGTCCAAATCCAACAGCCTGATCCTTTGTTTCCCTGACATCTGCCATCAGGAGAGTTGGGTCACCCCCGTACACATTAGACGGTAGGCCTCTCCTGCCCAAACTGATGGGTTCTGCCAATGTTGATCTGATGGTCCTGAGCAAGGGACACCATCTCTAGGACATCTAATAGGCCCTTAGAAAAACCTTGTTTTGGCTCTCTAGACTAAATTATAATTGATATTAATCCTAATAAGATGGACAATGAGTAACATTTAGAATTTGCAGGAAGCGGCTTATTCCAATTACATGTAATAGACGTCCCTGCCGAGCAGGAGGCGGCAGATTGAGAGGTGCTAAGCAACCAAGTGACAAAACACCAGCGAGAAGAAGCCTCAGACATTGTCACGACAGCTGCTCTAATACTAATCTCTCATTAGTGGATAAAGCAGATTGATGGACGCTTTATTATAGGCTGAGCACAGGCCTAGGAGACAGCGCGTGATTGACAGGCAAGTGCTGCGTCACATGGCAGGTACTATATCTAGTATTATGTATTCTTACCACAAACTGAATCTTCGCTATGGCCATGACGCTCATCTTCTTTGCAAAATTACATATTAGTGGACTGTGTTTTCTTTCCTTCCCAGATATAATGGGGAATGTATTTCATTGCATGTCTATACCAATACCAATGATCTACATCTGACCGGCGCTGTCACTCTGACCATTTATGCAAATCTGTTCAGCCATTCCAAAGATATAAGCCCTGTTAATGTTGATGCAATATATGGTCTACTAGCCAAGTGGGCGGTAACAGTTGGTTTCTCTGTGGGTGTGGTCTTTGTGTGCTCTATGCTATCCCGTGTTACCGCCCACTTGGCTAGTAGACCCTAATTTGCATCACCAATAAAAGGGCTTATATCTTTGGAATGGCTGAACGGATTTGGATAAAAAAAAAAAAAAAAAACAAAAAAAAACAACTCCACCAAAATGCTCAGCGCCTATCAGATGTCATTGAGCTTTTCAGATCTGGTAACAGATCCTCTTGTGCCTTCCATCCAAGGTATACAGTAGAAAATCCTCCAGCGGTATACAATGAGTAGGCTCCAATCTACAGAGCTTAGTCCCCATAATATTATATATATATATATATATATATATATATATATATATATATATATGGATTTGCCACCATACACTCAGTAGTACAGAAATCATACAGCAGTGTTGGACTGGCCCACCATAGCACCAGAGCGTGTGGGCCCAACTATGATCCAGCATAAGATACTCAAATTTGAAGAGTACTACGGTCTATTTCCTAGGGGTTGTTGGAGAGTGGGCCCCCTAATACATTTTATCCGCTGGGCCCATGGACTGTTATCAGCAGATTGCACACACAATATATGGCAGCCTGTATTCTGCCATATTCTGGAGTAATAAAGGACTGTACTATGGAGTCTTTGTACCTTTTCACAGAGGGACAGAACAGTTCCCGCCTGGATTACTGCAACCTGCTCTTCATTCCGCAGATTCTGTAAGAAAAGTCAATATTACCGACACCTCGCAGGATATACGGATTTCAGCTCTGATATTTTACATGAATATAACGTGTAGCTTCTGGGCCCTAAAGTATCATATGTGATGGGGCCCTCACTTACCAATGCTATCTATAATACTGGTGTCTCTTTACACTGTTTGGATCTGGTAAAAATGGCTACCTCTTCACCCCTTATATCTATGCATCTGCACTGGGATCAAAAGTGGAGTATAGCGGTCTTATTATAGCACATTCCCTCTACTGTATGTAATATAGTAGTCTCATTCAGGGTTCATTATTATTCTACCAGGGTTGGCTTCCAATGCCAAAATGCATTTACCGATAATACACATGAAACAGTTTAGCAAAGGAAAGAGGGTGTACAGTATTAGAAAAATATAGCTAAGTTCCTACAAAAACAGCGCCACAACCCTTCACAGGTTGTATGTGGTATTACATTCCATCCCCATTCACTTCAAATGAGTTGAAATGAAATGCCACACACAACCTGTGGACAAACATGGCACTGTTTTTAGTAAGAAAGTGGCCATGATTGAATTATAAACGGTGATGTGCAAAAGTTTTACGCATGGGTGGGAAAACGCCTCAAAGTATGAATGGTTCCAGAAATAGAAGGGTTAATAGTTTATTTTTGGCAAGTACCATACAACCCCTTTAAGTCAAGAATCAGTCATTAATAATATATATTTATAATACATACCTCCCAACCGTCCCGATTTCCACGGGACATTCACGATTCCGGTGACATGTCCCGCGGTCCCGGTTGGAGGGAGGTATGTCCCGATCTTAACTCAGATCTGCGTCCAGAGGACGCAGATCTGAGTTGAACACATACGCGGCTGAAGCAAGGAGCTGACGCCTACTGGCTTGTATACGCGATGTGATGACGTCACATCGCGTCTACAACTGTGCGCCAGTGAGAGAGAGAGGTGCGGAGAGAGCGGCGAGGGAGTGAAGGAGAAGGTAAGTGTAATGTGGAGGTGGAACGTGAAACTGGGGGCAGATGAAGGAGAGGACGGCATGACACTGGGGGCAGAGATGTGGAGACATGAATCTGGGGGCAGAGATGGAGGGGACATGAATCTGGGGGCAGAGATGGGGGACATGAATCTGGGAGTAGAGATGTGAGGACATGAATCTGGGGGCAGAGATGGGGGACATGAATCTGGGGGCAGAGATGGAGGGACATGAATCTGGGGGCAGAGATGGGGGGACATGAATCTGGGGGCAGATATGGGACATGAATCTGGCGGCAGAGATGGAGGGGACATGAAACTGGGGGCAGAGATGGAGGGGGGACATGAAACTGGGGGCAGAGATGGAGGGGGGACATGAAACTGGGGGCAGATGAAGGGTGTATATGAAACTGGGGGAGAGATAGAGGGGGGACATATAATTTACGGGTGACTGTAGGAGGATTATACTGTGTGCGGGCACATGAAAAATTAATGAGAATGGGCGGAGTCAACACAAAAGTGGGCGGGGCTAAATTTGCACATTTTGTCCCTCTTTCGGTTCTTCAAAAGTTGGGAGGTATGATAACATCTAATAATATTTATTACCGTATATACTCAAGTATAAGCCGAGCCAATTATAAGCCGAGGCCCCTAATTTTACCACAAAAAACTGGGAAAACTTATTGACTCGAGTATAAGCCGAGGGGGAAAATGCAACAGCTACTGGAAAATGTCAAAAATTTAAATGGCCAGAATTTTTGGGTGCTGGGGAAGGGGAGAGGGTGTTTTGGTTGTCTGTCTGCCCCTTCCCTGAGCTTGAGGACTGGGGGTCTGCCCCCACTTGGAACTCAGCCTGGCTGAATATAGGGTGTCTGCAGTGCTCCTATTAACCCCTTCCCAACGGAACAGGAGCACTGCAGATACCCTGTATTCAGTAGACAGGGCACTTTCAGATACCTGGCCTGCTAGCAGAAAATTACCGTAATGACTCTAGTATAAGCTGAGGAGCACTTTTCAAGACAAAACTGTGCTGAAAAACTTGGCTTATACTCGAGTATATACAGTAACTATTTGTATTACATTACAAATGGAATAATAGAATTTATTAACTATCAAGATCCATCAGGAAGTTACCCCATTATCTCCGAGTATATCCAGCTTCTTCATGAGCTCCGATATATCGACATCCTGAAAGAGAGCAGCCACATGAGTAAGAGCAGGCCAGATCGTGACGTGACTGTAATAATCCAGACGTACAAAGCAGAGAATGACTGAAAGCCAATGTACAAAGAGTGATGGAAAGACGATGATGGTGAAGGAATACATACCATGCAGCTATAGTCTGAAGACTCTTTATGTCCCATTGAGGCCTGCAACAGATTGTAGAGCAATCATCTGCAGGTCTCCCCGTCACTAAGAGCCTGAGTCACTGCTCAAGCATCAATACAGACTGTGCTATACAATGGCATGACATCGGCAACCACTGGGACATGTCTAGGTGATCTACGATGTATAGGTGTGTGGGGGTTCTAGACCCTATTATATCCATTACAGATTATATAGACTTCCAGGGTTTGTTAGCTATGTGTATAAAGGTGTATACCAGCATATAACATTGATCTGGACCCAATTTATCAGAAGAGCTATGGGGAATAAACGGACCCTTCACTGCGGTGACCAACACAATATCATCACCAGGACATAGGATATCAACCTTGCAGATGGATTGGTTAGGGTCACCTGAATTGGTGTCTTCCCCTTCCAAATCGGTGGCTAAGTTGCTGAGATATTGCTGTCAATATGGAAATGACTTCTTTGCAGCAATGAGTAGGGTTGAGCGATTGAGATCGGAAAAGTTAGGATTCCGATTGGCGATCGAGTAAATTTCATGATCGCGATTGGAATTCCGATCCCAATCTTTTCCAGCAGGATCGAGGTCGGAGGTTATCTCAAGATCGGCTCAACCCTAAAAGTGACTTTTCCCATAGAGAAGCATTGACTAGGGTTGAGCAATTGGGATCGGAAAAGATCGGAAATCGGATTTTAAAATCGATCTTGAAATCTCAAGATCAGCTCAACCCTAGCAATGAGGGCATTGGCATTGCTCCAAAGAGGTAAGAAGCACCGCCCTCGTTGATCCAAAGAGCTCATTTGCATATTATCAAAAATAGCAATATCTCAGTAAAAGAGGCAGCAATTCACAAAGGGGAATCACAGATTGATTCACGCGAACCTAACCTACCTATCTGCAGGGCTGGGGTGACATGTGGGTTCTGGTGACAAACCTCATGCTACAAACCTAACCATGAGTCGTGTCCTGTATGGCAGCTTGACTTCACCGAAGTGAATAGGGCAGAGCTGTAATAGCCGTCACAACCTGTGGACAGGTGTGGCACTGTTTTTGGAAAAAAAAAATAGACTGAGTGATGCCACGTTGGGTACTGCAATGATTCCATAGTACTTTGGCTCTCATCTTATGGTTATTGGAGATCCAGTGGGTCAGACCCAAAAAAATACAGGTCTAACCTATGGTAAGGAAGCCAATGTTAAATTCTGGGATACCCTTTACGGTTACGGGGTCCTTTGCCATTGATCATGTTTGGCCATAGGTAAGTTACCATCAATCATTTTTGCCCATGAGAACCTAAACCTACCCTGAGTATATCTTGTAGTAATGTAGCACATGGGCATCTCTATATTACTTAGGTTAACTGCATACAGTACTTTACATGGCACCCGCCATCATGTTCTGCGTATCCTGTGTATTCTGGATACTCCACCTCTGCCTGCCATTTTTAAATGGCCGCCATTAGGTTAAACTCTAAACTATAATGGAATTAAATGGTGGAAACGGCATTCATAAGCTGTGAAGGTGACCATGCATGGTGTCATGTTCATGGGGGACCAATAATAACATATTCAAGGGATACTTGGAGAACACGTCATGGGTTAATGGCAGTGGAAACACATGGTATGCACCAGAAGAGAGAAGTGAATCTGCATCTACCTTAATTCCTTCCTGCTGACAGAATAGCTGCAGAGCGCTTCCATTATTTTCTGGGAAGCTGGCTATATGGAGGTTAAAGGCTGGAGACCTTCGTTCTCTCTCCTGGGAAAAAATGTGTTATTTTACATTGGATCCTAATAGAACACCTAGGAATGTCATGGAGAATCGGCCCCATACATGGGAGGCACAACCAAACCAGATATACACCCTTCCTCTACATACATATGGGGCTTCTGACCCCCAAGCAACATACAAAGGACTGTAGATATTGTTACATTTGTAGGATGGTGCACACAAAACAAATTCATGTTGCCTGAAGGTGGAGCCCCATCTAAATGGTTGAGGTGACTTCAAAATCTTAAAGGGATCTTATCATTTAAAGTCGATTTTTTCTGCCTATCACGTAGGAATAGCCTTAAGAAGGGCTATTCTTCTCCTACCTTTAGATGTCTTCTCTGCACCGCCGTTCCGTAGAAATCCCATTTTTGGCCAGTATTCAAATAGTTCTCTTGGAGCACTGGGGGCGGGCCCCAGCGCTCAAACAGTACTGGGGGCGTCCCCAATAATGCGAGAGAACTCTCCAGCACCGCCTCCATCTTCTTCAGGAACGGGTCTTCTTCGCGTCTTCTTCCGGCGGTGGCTTCAAACTTCTAGGCCTCGGGCAGCCGACTGCATATGCCCGCCGGCCACAAGAAAATTTGCTTACCGGCCAAAAACGGGATTTCTACAGAACGGCGGCGCAGAGAAGACATCTAAAGGTAGGAGAAGAATAGCCTTTCTTAAGGCTATTCCTACATAATAGGCAGCAAAAATTGAGTTTAAATTATAGGTTCCCTTTAAAGGGGGGAAATTGTCCAATTTTTTTTTAAGGTTTAGAATGCTGTAAAAAATTTCAAAAAGTTATACTGACCTCACCAATCCTCTTGTTTCTGTTCCAAAGCTTCCCGATTCCTCTGCCAGTGTCTGCTTCTTGGTATCTTCGAGGCCAACACTGTGCCAATTCCTGGGCACCGTGGTGACCCACTTCAACCAACAGTTGGCTAAACGGTCATTTGCTGTGTATCAAGATGGACCAGGGAGGAAGAAGAGACCAGCAGGGGACCCAGAAAGCATCTGAACAAGATTGGAGATCTGTGAAGTAAGCATGACTTTATATAATTTTTTACAAAATTCTTTTTTTTTTTTTTTTAAAATATTTGCTGGACATCCCCTTTAAGGGTATACTCATAGGTGGTAGATGTGTTACAAACATTTTCTTAAACTGTCCCCTTCATTTGTTTGGGGTTGTCGAAAACCATGTGCAGGATGAATGATACAAAATTGTGTGTGAATAGTCCAAAAAATGTATCTACAATTTGTTGTCCTTACACAAAAAAAACAGACAAACTCTACTTTTTGTTTTTCTATTTCATTATCATGTCTTTTCCATTCACAGACTGTTGGCTATTTTTAGGTGCCAGGGAAAGCTGACCAGATAGGCCAATCCTGATGGGAAAATGTGAATTAGAGATCATACACAGCCAGATTTTATTTGAGGTACTCGCAGACCCAATGGATTACATTAGGTGACCCAGGCCCTTGACCATGAGGCCTGAGGTCAGGTAATGTGATAGACCAAGGATTGGAAGTGGTGACCATGGAGTACATGAACGCATTGGGGGTGAAGCATTTGCACACGCGCTATATTTGCCTGAACCTCAGGACCAATGCTGAGAATTTTTTGTATTCCGGTCAGATGTCATGACACAACGCATATGTTTATTTAACTTTTGCTGTTTTTGCACATTGATTTCTCATGGGATATTTTGCAGTGCAGTACTGTTAGGGGGTAGGGTTGAGCAATTGGGAAAGATCAGATCCTGATCGGTGATCGAGCAAATTTCATGATCGGGATCGGCTGGAAAATGATCGAAAATCGGATTTTAAAAACTATCCTGAAATCTAATTTCCTATTTATTTTTAATGTGGGGCAGTAGCTGATTTTTTTTTCAGCTAACGGGAAAGAAATATGCATCCTGCACATTCTTGAAGCGGATTCTGAAATCCCACTGAAATGAATAGGAGGCGGGGAAACAAAACAAAAAACTTTTGTCTGGCACCAAATTGAACGCAGAATTTGGAATTCAGTGTCAAAATCCTTGTTTGTTTTTGACATGTGGAAAAAATCTGCTTCAAATTCCTGAAGCAGAAATTTTCTACTTGACAATTTCATCCTCAAATTTGTACAGGTGAACACCCCCTAACAGAGACAAAGACAAGCCATTCATTCCAGACCCTTGAGGGCCTAAGGGTAAGTTCACACGGAGACTTTTGGTGAGGATTTAGAGGCCATATTCGCCTCAAAATCCTGACCAAAAAGTCGGCCCCATTGAAATCAATGGGAGCTGCTCAGGAGTTTTTTTCCAGGAAAAAAGACGCGAAATGCTCATTCTTCAGACCGAGTTGCCTCGCGATTCGGCCTGAAGACACTCCCTCCTCTGGACTAGGCCCATTCATTGGGCCTAATCTGGAGTGTGCGGCTGGATGCTGGTGCAGTACACTGGCTTTCAGTCGCGGCTACCCGGCTTTTGGTCCAGGGCCTGAGGCGGACCAAAAAACCCCGTATGAACTTACCCTTATAGTTGAGATGACTGGAGAAAGTTTGTGGAACAGTTTTCTTTTTGGGGAGGGGTTACGCTAGGCCAGCTCCTTGTACATGTTTGAGTGTAGCATGCTATACATTATGGAGCACATAGGTGATAGCATAATTGTGTGCATTCGAATTAGAAAAAAATTGTGAAAAACTGTCTATTTGCGACCTGTGTGTCTTGATATGTGTTTTGCAGGTTGCAATGGTGAAGACTGTATAGATCCCCATCAAATTGCGCCTTAAAACTGAGCCTTTACTGTGAATGAAGAAGAAATCATCATAAAACTGAAAAGCAGATAAGTGAAAGAAAGCATGAACAGTTACTCAAAAAAAGTTTTTGAAACGTAAAATTTTCCTTTAAGACATATCACATTATTATAGATGCACACATAGAATTATGACATATATTGTCTACACCAGACTACTTTATACACTTTGTGATTAGAAGTAAATAAATCTCCATTGAAAGGGGACCTTTCACCACCTCCACTGCCTCCAATGTTTTGCCTTCTTGAATATCTGCTGATCCACTGATTCTTGCACAGTTGGAATTTTTTCTCTAGCCCCCACCATTCCTGAGCAATTAGTACTATCAGTTTCACTGCCTGATATGGTAATAAGTATCTCTAATATCAGAGGGGTGGGGTTCTCAGCTGCAGCAGATAATCTAGGACCACCCACTTCACGGTGGAAGTAGTACATTGAGTGCTGAAACTAACAGATATCATTGCTCAGGAATGGTGTGGGCTAGAAAGAATATTCCAATTGCGCCAGAATCAGTGGAATATGCCCTACTAAAAGATGGAGGCTTAATTTTTTTTAAAAGCCAGACCCATAACAATAGTAGAATACAAAAGGCTGTACATAAAATACAGCCATACATGACCCTTCTAGTATTGCACAAGAGAGTTACCAATCACATAGTGGTAGTATACACAATTATATAATGAAGGCCCCACAATCTCCTGTCATTTGCCTGGTGGCTAATAGTCTATGAGTACAAAAATTCCCACTCTCTTAGCTCTGCAGTTTTTATTTTTATCAGCAGGATGAAGATGGAAAAACTTTGGCCGTTTCCACTGAATGGAATTTTAGGTCCTAACTGTACAGAAGGTCCCATTTAATAGAACAAAACTCCATAGGTACAGAAGGAATCAATGGATTTGGTTGGAGTTGAACTGCAATAGCGTGGCGTGGCCACTACATGGTGTATGTGTAATGTCAGCTACTTGGTTAGAGTGCTGGGCGTGCAGGCTAATAGATCAGAAAGAACCTTCGGATTCATGTAAAAGATGGCTGCTTTAGGCCCGATTTCTCGTACTCAAACTTCTTCTTTCATAGGGACTCTCAGCATTACTGATCACTATGATACGAGGAGTCCCATCTCCTGACTACATTCAGCCTATGTACGGACTGGATTTTCCAATGAAAATTGCCCAGCGTGCATGGGAACTTATACATTATCAAGCATGGCTATTCTTGGTCCAGCAGTGAATTTCCACAACCCCACAAAATTAGAGGGCTTAAAGTGGACTTTCCACCACCAACTTCAAATCTTTGCATCCTGCAATAGAACCTACTCCATGGATTCCAGTGCAGTTGGATTTTTTTCTCTAGCCCCACCATAGCTGAACAATCAGTGCTGTTAGCTTGATCACACAATATGTTAACTTAGCTATATACTGTCATGTGGGCAGTCCCCGACCATCTGCTCTAGCCAAAGACCGCCCCCCCCCCCACCTGACAGTAGAGTCTCTAACATACTCTGTGCTGAATCTAACAGCACTGATTGGTCAGGAATAGCGAGGGCTAGTGAGAAAATTACAACTGAGCAGAAATCAGTGAAACAGCATCTATAGAATGATACAAATAGTTGGAGTTGGTGGTACAAGGTCTTCTTTACAGTGATCTGAGCTTCTACTGGAGACAGAACTACAGTTCCACCGTACACGATCAAGCTCATTTGCATATCGATTACCAAGGTAATTAACAAAAATGAGGGGGGGGGGTCTTTTTACAAACTAATAACAGCACCTGAACAGCCCTTTTAAAGGCTATTCAGGAATATCTTTAGCTCATAACCCGTAAATCTGCTGATAGAGCCCCTTTAATGCCAAGCTCCTGAGCGGCCACCATATCTATCCACCATAATAATACAGTGGATGTTGGGAAAGTGTTAAAAAAGGACCTTTCACCACCCCCAACAGAAGCCGCTTCACTGATTCCACTGGAATTTTTTTTTTTCCTAGCCCCAACTGTTCCCGAGCAATCATGGCTGTTAGTTGCAACAGAATTATGCTCTCTACTGTCCAATGGGCGGTTCTGGGCTAGAGCAGAAAGACAAGGACCGCCCACCTGACAACAGAGGGCATTATTGTACTGACACAGCAATGATTACTCAGGAATGGTCAGGGCTAGGAATAATATTCCAACAGTACCAGAATCAGTGGTGTATTGCCTATTGAAACTTATAAAAAGCTAGTGGAGGTGGTGAAAGGTTATTTGAAAAAACAAAAAAACAAAACCCACAGTAAATCTATGTAAGTTGGCTTATTCTGGTCATTTTCATCTGACTGACTGCGGGGCAAAAATATTCAGCGAGGTTGAACTAGTTTTGGCACACTAAAATCATTTGCGGGATCTTCATGGCTGATCGTTGCAAAAAAGACAAAATCAGATCTTTCACCTGATGAAAATCTAATGTGTATGGCCAGCTTTAGGTTTCAGTTTTTGACCAATGATTATCATAAGGACTAGGACAAGAGTGGAAATGAATTTAGTAGTTTACGTGTCAAAGTGAAATTAATAGTCAATGTTTTCATGCTGGAAAAATAAAAAAAAATAAAATAAAGTAAAATAAATTAAAAAAAAAACAAAACAAAAAAAAAAACCACAAACACACAACTACATGCTGGAAATTAGATGGAATAAATGGAAGCAAATTAACCAGAGGGAAAATATTTTTTTATTATGAGAAATCGTTTTAAAACAATATCTATATGCTTGGAAAAAAAAGAAAAAAAACAAAAACAAAAACCACAACATGCAAGGTTGAAATCCACAGACATTAAAATGAGCAGGAGTAACACAATTCACAGTGTGCACATTCACGTTAGCCATGCAGAAAATTAGATGACTGAAACGGAAAAATATACAAAAACGATCATGACATTAAGTGCAATAAACCGGTCAGCCGTGTGCTAAATACTAATCTCTTGCAACGTATACAAGGCAACGTGTTTTCTTGTTTTTGACTTTAGTCAAACGTCCCGCTCCCATATATCCATGTGCTGTCGGAAGCATAGTGTGCTAAATATATTTAATCCGAGACTCAAAAGCAATGTCTGTTCCCGGGGACAGTTTACAGAGAGAATCTCTTACTTCGAGTTCAAGAACGCGGAATTCTAAGAGTTCGTTCTGGTCTCGGGCGTCCTGGATTTCATTTTTCAGCTGACTCTCTTCCAGTTCATATTTAAAAATCTAAAAATAGAAAAAAATAAATAAAAGGAGAAATGTAAAAATCTTCCCATTATTTTCATTAATTAATAGAAATAAAAATTTCATATGGAAGGGATCGACACGGATTATCCTCAATGATAAACGGCAGGGGATTTTCAAATTCAATGGTTGGCGGATTTTGGAACAGAATACAAATCAAAATTCATGTAAAAAAATTCTGTGTGGAATCTGCTGTGTGCTGTTTGTTTCTCATCTCGTCGTAATGAGAAAACCCCAGAAATGTCTTATTTTGATTTTGTTCAGTCGCCGGTTTCTACTAGATGGTTTGTTTTCATATACTTTAAATAATAAAAAAAATAATAATAAATATAAAAAATAATTCATATACTGTAAAGGAAGTCTGTAACCAGAACCCGACATATCACCCCAGCCCCACAGATAGATAGGGTAGGGTCACATGAATCAAGAAGTGTTTCCCCCTTGTGAGTCACTGTCTCCATTGAGAGATCACTATATTTGCCATGAGAACAAAGATGTTCCCTCTTTGGAACAATTGCAGTGTCCTCAAGATCATTGGCATATTGACAAAATACGGCAGGGTTCACACCAGCGCTTGGATTCCGTTCGGGAATTCCGTCTCCGAAACCTCTTGGACAGGAAAACTCTGCAAGTAGGATTTTTCTCTCTGGGCGGAAACGGAGCAGACCCCATTACAGTCTAAGGGGTTCGCAGATTTCCACGGGTAACCACTTTATATGCGGATTGGATTTCCATTTTTCGGGTCCCCAAGTAGACCTCAAAAACTGAAACCCAAGTCCTGGTGTGAACCTAGAGTTAGCGATATTTCAGTAACAGAATCACTGGGTTGGGTTGATATGCTGGATTCTGGTGCCAGACTCCATTTAAAGGGGTTCTCCAGGACTAAGATATTGGTGATCCATCGTTAAGATAGGTCATCAATATTAAACTGGTGGATAAAGGGGCCACACGGTGGCTCAGTGGTTAGCACTGCAGCCCTGGGGTCCTGGTGTTCAAATCCCACCTTGGGCAAAAAACCATCTCCAAGGAGGTTGTATGTTCTCTCCGTGTTTGCATGGATTTCCATCCCATATTCCAAAAGACATACTGATAGGGAAAAAATGTACACTGTGAGCTTTATGTGGGGCTCACAATCTACATTTTAAAAAAAACAAAAAAAACTGGTAGATAAATCCCTCACAGATCAGCTGTTCAAAATGGACACTCATCAATATTCTAGGGACAGAAAACCCCTTTAACCAGAGGATCTCAGTGACTAGTTATTGATGACCAATATGAGTCTTTAGTCCATGGAAAAGATTTCGTAAAAATGGTTGGTGAGTCTCTGTTTGGATTTTTTTAAGCTGTAACCAATGAGGTCATTAGGGGCCAGGCATAAGGACTGAACATTAATTAATGTTAATTAATTTAATTACTGGGGGAAGGGAGGGGGTGTCAGTGCAGTGTAATTACATCACAGGACCTCTATGGAACAGACAGTGTGCAATGGAAACAACCAAAGAGTCACAGCGCTTGCACGAGCAAGGTGTCAGATCCCAAGTGATCTCATATTGACAATCCATCCTGGGGACAGATCACCAATATTATTATTTATTATGCATACTTATATAGCGCCATCATATTCCGCAGTGCTTTACAGACATTTACTGTCACTGTCCCATATAGGGCACCCAATCTAAATTCCCTATCAGTATGTCTTTGGTGTGTGGGAGGAAACCGGAGTACCCGGAGGAAACCCATGCAAACACGGGGAGAACATACAAACTCCTTGCAGATGTTGTCCTTGGCAGGATTCGAACCCGGGACTCCAGTGCTGCAGTGCTAACCACTGAGCCACCGTGCTGCCCAATAAAAATGATGCGGACAACCCTTTTAAGTTTATTATAAAATAAATCAAGGCTATCACGCCAATACCTTTTCTACCAAGTCTTGGTTTTTCCTCAGAAGATGCTGCTTCTCTTCCACCCATTTGGAATCCTAAGGAAAACAGAAGATCAAAAGTGTATCAAAAAATACTTTTATTTCCATAAATGGCTGCTTAAAGGGTTTTTCACCTTAAAAGTGATTCTGGAGATGAGAATGACCCTTTAAGTAACTGAATGTTGTCACATACAAAGCTAGATAATGCAATTAGTGACTGACTGATCAGTGTACTGTGGGAACTCGAAAGACAGACACAAGGCGAAGCTGCTAGGTCACAAAGCTTTCCAGTACAGATTCACCCCATTTTTTTGTGCTTTGGATGTGAGTGGAGAAGAAGCCACAAAAAGCTAACACAGCATAAGCAACGAAAAGTGTCTGCTAAGTTATTCCACTTCTCAATGCTGGCAATGGGTCAGAAAAACAGGGGGAGATGAAAGTTTGTCTGTCTGAGCAAACCTCGTTCTGAGCTTCCAAGGTAGGTAAAAACCTAAGAGAGCAATGGCCGCACCACAAAATGACTCCTTTACATCCTAACATACAGATCTGCCTACCCCCAAAAATTATTGTTATGTATGCCCCTGCTCACCCTACTGCACATGGATGTAAACCTGTTCACCCATGTGTTGTACCTCAGATGGTGAGGTCTTCTTCCTCACCTTTTCTCTTGGCTGAACATGTCAGCTTTTCAAAACAACATAATTTCGCCATATTGTACCACAAGGTATCTGGCGTTTGTAAGTAGCCACCCAGTGGTTATCTTGTGATTTGCAGCCTGTCAAGAATTTCATTGACATGTTGCGATTTTCTATTGCATTGGTTTCAAGAGAAATTGGAGTCTTCAACCAAGTTCGAGTAAGGATAGACACATGTGTACTTCACCCCTCACATATTCATATAGATGGGAGGTGGCGGAAGCAAATCTACTTCTATTCACCGGGGTCTGCTCCTATTACTTGTACAGGAGATGAGCTACTTCTGCGGATATAGATTCCGGTACCTGGAGACATCCAGACAGTGGATCTGTGCAGGGTCTGAGTGTCAAGATGGCTGGGGCCAAAAAAACCCAAAAACCTTCAAGTGTCTTGAAGTCTGGAAACAATGATCATACAGGTTGGGTTTTCCATTTTAATTCTCCAAATATAAACAGCGCCAAAACTGTTTGGCCACCAGCCATTTAGGTGTTCCTGTTGCAAATAGGATGCAATCTTGGTCAATCCAAATGTTAATGGGGGCTCATATTCATCCTACAATTTAATGTGATCGCATACTACAACCAAACTGGAAATCACAAGGACCACTGAAAACCAGCAAAGGTTCACCATCAGTGTAAGGACCTTGTTATACGTGTGAAAGTGGATTTACTAAGCAAAACTGCACATCTAGTCCAAGCACCTGGCAGAACATAGCGATGTATAAATGAACATGGCGTCACAGTAAATCTAGAATGGTGGACTATAGGTCAATTTCCAAAGCACAGTGAAAATTTGATGCAAGTAACTGAGTCAGGATACTCCGACTTAGCACAGCATCACTGCTTAGTCACTGATCGGCTGACACGTCAAAGGACATTAAGACCAGGGACTTGAATGGAGACTGAATCTATAGCTGAATGCAAAGGAGAGTATATAGCATTTGTTATTTTAAGAGGTAACCCCACCAAAAACTGGAATATCCCTTTAAGAAGGCAGACAATCTGCGAGAAGAGAATCTGGCAGCTCGGCTAATATTACGTAGGGGTTTGGATGTTTTCTCTTGCAGGGTTTCTGTGCTGTACGCTGACAGAGTCTCATTATGTGTGGGCACCACCAGTGAATAATAATGAGAATCCAATATAAGCTTGTTTACAAGGATGAAGGTCGGATCTTCAGCTAAACCCTTCCAGACACATATTGAGGTTACAAAGGGGCAGAGGATACGGCCATATTGTAATGCAACATAAATAGCAGTGTGAAAGTAAACAACTACTGACTGATCATTGTAGGCTAAAAAAACAAAAACCTATCACTCCGCACCAGCGGAAACTCCAAGGTGGCAGAAAGCCTAAATCTTGAAGACTGTAGTAGAGCAATCTGAGAAAGTAGAAGAGAGTCCTTGACTTGACACTTCCATGAATTAGTCTTTGTAGAACTCAAAGAACTCAATGGGCACTATGTAATTCTTCATTTCTCCTGTGGGGGCACTACAGAAAAACTAAATACTTGCCTGCAGATTCTAGCTGATCACTGATGGTTCTGCTGTCACAATGGGAGATTTTTACCGAATTCTGTCACCAAAAACTCCTCTTTGCTAATGTAACGTAACCCATGGCTCTATACACATTACTATATGGCAAGAGCTACAGGTAACCCTGTCTGTAACTCCCATTATCCCTGTGTTGCTCTGCGACTCCTTCAGCAACGTGAGTTAACGGAATGGCATTGCAAAACAAAGGTTGGTGCAACGACAGTACCCCTGGGGTCACAATAGGACTCCATTCACTCCCAGTAGGGGAGGATTCACAGGGCAATATTGCAATCGTGACCAACGTTGCCGAGTAGCCCTACCCTATTACTTTTTACTTAATCCCAATTTAGCCCTATACTTTTTTTTTTGGTTTCATGAGGGTCCCTGCTCGGTTCTCTTCCAGACCCTTGCATAAATGATTGTTTTTGACCCTCGCAGTTTGGTCTACTAGGAGAGAAGACACTGGTCACCAAGACAGGGAGTGATGTCATTTTACTGACATACATGAAGACATATTGTGTAGAAGAAGGTGGAAGCACATTGGACAGTTACTAATCATTTTCTCTAGCCCCCACCATTGCTGAGCAATTGGTGCTGTTAATTTCAGCACCCAATATGCTAATTTGTTTCTCTACTGTCAGGTGGGAGGTCTGTGACTAAATGGCAGTGATGACATTTAAATTTAAAGGGATATTACAGTGTTTGTAAGGAGGTAAAGGCTCATCTTTTTAGTTAGGCGGTGAACTGTAAATGGCTATATGTAGTGTGAGGCGGTGTTTGATGTGGCGTTCGACTGTAGCCATTTTCTGGATGTGCTGTATATACAAAGTTTATAGAGTTGTGTTTCCTTTGCAGCTACAATGGGTGCTGGTTAGGGTTGAGCGATCGGGATCGGAAAAGATTGGATCCCAATCGGCGATCGAGTAAATTTCATGACCGGTTTCCGATCCAGCCTAAAAAAAGATCGGGAACGGAATTACGATCCGTCAACCCTTATCTGCAACTTAACAATTTAATTGTAACCTACCTGCATAGAACCGCTGACGCTCCCCTGACGCTGAGTTCCGGGCCGTTGTTCTCTGTCCTCTCCTCTCTTATTTACATGCCGGCAGAGTGCCGTGCGTGCCCCCACCTCCCTAGGCTATTGTTACTGATGCTGGGAGTAGGCGGGGCTTGTTGTGGCTTAGGAGAGTGTGGATGGGTACAGGGTGGGGAGACGCGAGTACATCACTAGGGAGGCGGGGGTTCGTACGGTTCTCTGCCGGCATCTGAATGAGAGAGGAGAGAAATGGATAGAGAACAACAGGCTGGAGCTCCGGGAGCAGTGTACACAATGCTCAGTTTTTGGACTCCCCACTGTGTAGTGAATGGGATTGTCTTTAAAATCCGATTTTCGATCATTAAAAAATCCCATTGACTTGCATTAGGATCGGGATCGGATGGAAAATGACTGGAAACCGGATTTTAAAAACGATCCTGAAATCTCAAGATTGGCTCAACCCTAGTGCTGGTGTAATATTGGTTATGCCTAGGTGTAGTACCCCATGGGGGGTTGCTCAGCATGTCCCATGGAACGACCACATGTTAAAGGTGTGCTCTGTGATCTTAACAGAGCAGTCAATGTGGTGAGCCTGTTTGGTTGATCTGTCTGCGTCCTCCTGGCAGCAGCTACTTTGACATGAGAGGTCAGAGGCCTAGTGTGTCCTGTGATGACCGGTGCGAGTCCTTACTGCACACGTGAGTGGATCCCAAGAGACTAAAGGTATTGCTTAACATCAATCAAGTAAAATAAGGTTTTGCTTTGGGTATTAAATACCATCTGGTGGTTTTCCTTCTTAAAAATTCTGCAAAATATGAGTAATTAGTATTGCCGGCAGTTTGCAGTCCTGCAGCGTAGAGAAGAACTTTCTCGAT
This sequence comes from Leptodactylus fuscus, assembly GCF_031893055.1. Classification (NCBI taxonomy): domain Eukaryota; kingdom Metazoa; phylum Chordata; class Amphibia; order Anura; family Leptodactylidae; genus Leptodactylus; species Leptodactylus fuscus. The sequence goes on along the minus strand of NC_134265.1, from coordinate 327,728,888 downwards.
TTGGCTTATGACCCCCCCCCCCCCCCCCCCCCCCCCGAGTGTGGCCGCCGACGGTTTGGGAAACAGCGCAGGCGCCAATATCTGATAGGTTATTTAGACAGATGAAATAATAATTCAAGGGGAAAAAATCCACTTAAATATCACAGCAGATGATTCGCTCTATAGAAGCCGCCCCTTATAGATCTGTAGTATACTGCACCATGTTACATTATTATATCCTACAAATTATTGATGCAACACAAGCCAATAGAACATAACCTTTATTAGAAGGCTACTGTTCTCGTATAGATTATTATGTGCTAAACTTTTGTATTGCATCAATTCTTTGCAGATTATAATAGATGAAATAATACCGTAATGCGCCTCGGACAGACATAACAACAGGGCACAACAATGACATGGCTAGAACTCGGAGCCGTGGATGGGCTGCACAGTAGCTTCAGGAGTCAGAGTTGTTATGGAAAGAAGACAACTGCAACACATTACAAAGGGGCTTTGTTTTTTTTTTCTTTTACAAATACATCGCCCACCACCAAGAAACCAGGCTGAAAAGCACAGTGCATAGAAACACCGACACTTGCTTATCCAGAGAGGCTTTTCCTGCGGTTACCTGCCCTTTGTCACACAAGGAGTTCTCCAAGTCTTCAATCTTTGCTTGGCACCGCAGCAGGTCGGCTTGTAGCTGCTCCCGGGTCTGTGAAGGACAAAAACTGGGGTTACGTATAAAAGATAAATGTCTACCTCATACAGGTCCATAGTAGGTGGTCTCCGTGGTCGTCTATAGATAGGAAGGTCAATAGGCTGAAGATAAATGAACATTACCCTGGCTTCTCTTTCGGCATCCAGCGTTCCACCCACTTGTTCCTGCAGCAAGGCGTACGCTCTCTGCAGGGCCTGGTATTCTCGGGTCAGCTGCCGAAATCTTAAATCAGCTTCTTCCTTAGGAGTGCTCTTCAAGGGCAATGAATAATGGAGTAAATTATCATCCATTGTGAGTCATACAACATCTACGTACATTTTATTATGTGTCAGATTCTTCAATCAAAGCAAGGTCAGAGAAGAGAATCATACAATTCTAAGGTGTCTGTCTCTCTCTCTATAACTAGAGCGCTACTTTTGTCCAAAATTGGTGCGACCCTGTCTGCAAGTTGTATGGTATTGCAGCAGAGTCCCATTTACTTCAATAGGTTTGAGCTGCAATACCAAACACAACCTATGGACAGGTGTGGCGCTGTTTGTGGACTATCACTTGAATAATGTTACATCACTAACCAAGAGAAAAATGTATTTAGGGCTTCCTTGGACTAAAACACATGGTATTTCTAATATTCAAGGCAGTACCAGGTACATGGGTACAACAACTGGATCTAAATACTAGCAGATTCCAGATGGAATTTGGAGCAGTTTTTAAAGCAGAATCCGCCTCAAAATCTGCTACAAATTCCTGTGTGTGAACCTAGTCTTAATGATATATAACGACTACAGCGGCAGTAGTGACTTACATCTTCTATGTCTTCTTCAGGCGTTGCTGGTGTTCTGTCCGTCTTATCGGTGTTGTATGAGGTGACTGAAGAGGTTTCTGAATCAACGGATTCCTCGTCAAATCCAAAAAACGTCTCCACAACATGCCTCTAAAAACGAGAGATGATGGTTAGTGAGTGCAAGGGGAAAACTTCGCCCCCCCACCATACATCTAAATATCCCCATACTGTACACAGAAAGCTAGCGGACTTCCCATATAGTGACCAGTACTCGAAGTTGTATCTCACACCAGCTGGGGGCTTCACTAAGACTGGAGTACAGAATGCCAGTCTTCATAAATTACCCCCAGTATATTCTGCTAGAATTGTGTTTTCTGGTTTTGTGAGAATTCAGCCTACATGGGAACAAGTGCAGGACTATGAGAATCCCTGGACTGTGGGATGGCAGATTATAGGAATGTTCTTATAGCGAGCGCTGCCATGCATGAGAGTAATTGTGCGGATGATAGTAGTCATAACACATTCACTAAGCGCCCGCTGACGGCTGTTTCTATGGTACAGGGAGACAACTGGGAGAGGAGTTTCTAACGTTACTGTACCCAGAGGGACCTAATGACAGTCCCCAAGTGTTACATGACACTATATACCTACTTACCCACCTCCGCATGAAGTGCCATTAATGCCAGCCAAAACAATGATTAGCAAGCACTAATACACAACATGCAGTGTATACACAACATACTGTATACGGGGAGCATACACACAATATACAGTATACAGGGAGCATATACACAATATACAGTAGAGGGGGTGTGCACACAACATAAAGCATATGTGCAGTGTACACACAACGTACTGTATACAGGGAGCACACATGGAACATACAGAATACAGGTGCTGTACAAGCAACATACAGGTGGTGTACACAACATACACTATACGGGGGATGTACACACAAAATGCAGAGGGTATAAACACAACATACAGCATATAAGCAGTGTATACACAACATACAGTATATCGAATGTGCACATATAGTCATGGCCAAAAGTTTTGAGAATGATACAAATATTAATTTATACAAAGTCTACTGCTTCAGTTTTTCTAATGGCAATTTGCATATACTCCAGAATGTTATAAAGCGTGATCAGCTTAACAGCAATTACTTGCAAAGTCAATATTTGCCTAGAAAATGAACTTTATCCCCCAAAACACATTTCAACATCATTGCAGCCCTGCCTTAAAAGGACCAGCTAACATCGTTTCAGTGATTGCTCCATTAACACAGGTGTGGGTGTTGATGAGGACAGGGCTGGAGATCAATCTGTCATGATAAGTAAGAATGACACCACTGGACACTTTAAAAGGAGGCTGGTGCTTGGCATCATTGTTTCTCTTCTGTTAACCATGGATATCTCTAAAGAAACGCGTGCAGTCATCATTGCACTGCACAAAAATGGCCTAACAGGGAAGAGTATTGCAGCTAGAAAGATTGCACCTCAGTCAACAATCTATCGCATCATCAAGAAGTTCAAGGAGAGAGGTTCCATTGTAGGCAAAAAGGCTCCAGGGCGCCCAAGAAAGACCAGCAAGCGCCAGGACCGTCTCTTAAAAGTGTTTCAGCTGCGGGATCGGGCTACCAGCAGTGCAGAGCTTGCTCAGGAATGGCAGCAGGCAGGTGTGAGTGCATCTGCACGCACTGTGAGGCGGAGACTCTTGGAGCAAGGCCTGGTCTCAAGGAGGGCAGCAAAGAAGCCACTTCTCTCCAGAAAAAACATCAGGGACAGACTGATATTCTGCAAAAGGTACAGGGAGTGGACTGCTGAGGACCGGGGTAAAGTCATTTTCTCTGATGAATCCCCTTTTCGATTGTTTGGGACATCTGGAAAACAGCTTATTCAGAGAAGACGAGGTGAGCGCTACCACCAGTCTTGTCTCATGCCAACTGTAAAGCATCCTGAAACCATTCATGTGTGGGGTTGCTTCTCAGCCAAGGGAATCGGCTCTCTCATAGTCTTGCCCAAAAACACAGCCATGAATAAAGAATGGTACCAGAATGTCCTCCAAGATCAACTTCTCCCAACTGTCCAAGAGCAGTTTGGCGATCAACAATGCCTTTTCCATCATGATGGAGCACCTTGCCATAAAGCAAAGGTGATAACTAAATGGCTCAGGGAACAAGACAAAGATTTTGGGTCCATGGCCTGGAAACTCCCCAGATCTTAATCCCATTGAGAACTTGTGGTCAATCATCAAGAGACGGGTGGACAAACAAAAACCTACAAATTCTGACAAAATGCAAGCATTGATTGTGCAAGAATGGACTGCTATCAGTCAGGATTTGGTCCAGAAGTTGATTGAGAGCATGCCAGGGAGAATTGCAGAGGTCCTGAAGAAGAAGGGGCAACACTGCAAATATTGGCTTGCTGCATTAACTCATTCTAACTGTCAATATAAGCTTTTGTTACTCATAATATGATTGCAATTATAACTCTGTATGTGATAAAAACATCTGACAAACACACATAAAAACCAGAGGCCAGCAGATCATGTGAAAATATAATATTTGTGTCATTCTCAAAACTTTTGGCCATGACTGTACAACATACAGTATATAGCCGGTACACACAACATACAGTATATAGGCAGTGTGCACACAACATACAGTATATAAGCAGTGTGCACACAAAATACAGTATATAGGCGTGTGCACACAAAATACAGTATATAGGCGTGTGCACACAACATACAGTATATAGGTGTTGTACACATTACACACAGATTTACATTTATAAGCTTTCTTTAGTCTAGAGTTAAAACTTCTCTATGGATTAAAAATTGAGGTAAAAGGCCAATATCTGTATGTGATTTATTATTATTATTATTATTGTGCACTCTATAGACACTCTATAGTCATATTATGTAACAGCTCAGCTATATCTGTGTTCCCACTATACACTGATCTCTGGTAACAGGAGTCAGGATTGACTCTTTAAAGGGGTTTGCCAGGATTTTATTCTTCATCACAGCTCAGTTCCAATGAATAGGGCTGAGCTGTAAGACCAAGCACAACCAATACACAATGTACAGAACGGTACTTGGTGCACAGTGAAGATGCCGCAGTGTTCGCCAGCAAGTTTCTGCTCTGTGACTTGGAAGTCTTAATATTATACTCTCTTTAGACCCCAGAATATAATAATCGGAGGCCCAGAGAAGGTACAGAAAAATAATAAATGGGGGTCTTCTGGGCTACTGAGTGATGTCAGCGACTTTGGGGGACCATTGGGGCCTATGATTGGGTCTAAGTGGTCACAGGAGTTGTACTGATGTCATGACATCAACACACCTCACATGACCTTGGAGGCCGAATCACAAACCTCACTGCAGGCAAACGGTGAGAATATTCGCAACACGACTGTCAAGGTTCGCTCATCACTAGTCAGTGTACATCTCAGGGTCTGCTTACATCACACCTGTTGCCATAAAGACTCATTTCTTTGAATTTAACAATATATTACATTGTGATGCAAAATTGCATGAAGACGCCAAAGGCCAGAAAATATATTGATATTTGGGTATAACTTCAAGTGTGTGGCAGTAAAAAGGTTAATACAAGGGGTAGTGCATGACAAAGGGAATCCCTGTGATGAATCTGTCAGGCCCTGTGTTACATATATGAGGTATCAGGATTGCTTGAGGACTACAGAGAGGAAATTCAGACGTCAGATGTGATCCGGCAGGATACATAGTGGTAGAGATATGATGAGCCCCAGGTAGATGTATACATGGTTGTCTATGTCAGGAGTCCTGTGGATTACACTGCAGCCATACATGATGATATCTGACTAGGAGACTGCACCAACAACCCAGCCCTGCCACAGCAGATCTCATCATTCACGTGTTCCTGTAATATCGTATTCTACATGGCTGGGAGAGTCTTAGCTCTACAGACAGCTTACATACATTGCCCCGGCTCCTTTTATTTCATTCTTTACTGTTGTTCTGATATTATACTCATGAACCAGGAAGATCAGGACATGTAAAGATAAGCACATGTGAACCATACGCCGTGCATATAAAACTGCAGCGTACACTGACCTGTTCTCCATCTGTTGCAGGTCAGCTTATGCTATAGGTTTTAACTCTTTGCATTGAAAATGGTGAAAGTGGCGCCATCCTCACGGCGATTACCTTTCCGGAAAGGTCCTTGCAAACATAAGATCCAGGCAAGTACAATGTGCAGATTCGGTCTCAAAATCTGCCTGAAACTAGTCTCCTTTCATTTTAATGGGAAAAATGAGCGTCGGGCTCGTCTTCAGACAGATTCCACCGGATAACTCCCATTAACGTGAATGGAGAGCAGAAAATGTCACCCAGCAGGTGCGGATTTTGATGAGGAATTTGGGCAAGCAGAAAATTCAGCTACAAATTCCTGAAGATGTATTTTCAGCTTGGAAAATTCCCTGCATGTGAACTGCCCCTTAGGCCCCGTTCACATGGGGCACGGGATGGCGTATTTTGGTCCTGATTTTGACACGGGAGGCCGCGTCAGAATAGGACCAAAATGCGTCTTCCCACTCCGGAGTAGGCCCAAATGAATGGGGAGGGGGCTGTCGTGAGGCAGACGCCGTGGCTGAATCAGCCGCAGAATCCGCCTGAAGAAAGGGCAGCTCGCTTCTTTTTTCCGCTAGTGGGAACAAACCGCTCACAGAAAAAAGGAAGCTAATGGTCTACATAGACCTCTATTGTGAGGGGCGGATTTTGAGGAGGATTCAGCGCCAAATCCGCCCCCTCTTGCCCCATGTGAACGAGCCCTTAATAGGGTCTATATAGAGTCATTGTCGGACCCAAACATAATGCAGACACAAAATAAAGTCATCACACCAAAACACTCAGTTCCTGTGTCACCAGAATCACAGCAATTAATCCATTACTTAAATGAATGTCAAAAAGTCCCCAAATTTATACATGACATATACAGTCCAGATGTAGTAGAGCTGAGTTTGTCACTGTGTACACCTCACTGTGAGATCATGATGAGGATTTACATAGGGCTGCAAGTAAACAAAGAGGACATACATCATGTGACAGGCGATGTCACCCTGAGCATTTGGTTTACCAAATCCATTCAGCCATTCCTAAGATATAAGCCCTACTGTCGATAGAAAATAGGGTCTATTAGCCAAGTGGGCGGTAACGCTGTGGTTTCTCTGGGGTTGGGGGTTTCATGTGATGTGCCCACTTGGCTAATAGCCCCTAAACTGCATCAATACTAAAAGGGCTTATATCTTTGGAATAGCTTAACAGATTTGGATAAATATAACAACATAATGCTCAGGGTGACAGCATCGATCAGATCTACGTCATTGGTTTTTCAGATCTGGTGACAGGTCCTGCTGTAGAAGGGGGATAAATGACAAACTCAGCTCTGCTACATCTACATGCAACATATGAGAGAATACAAAGATGCATATACGAGAAAGAAGGACTAATAGATCGACAAAGAGGATATACATATATACAGTATATACAGAGATTCCTAAGCAGATTTGGACTCTGCAGACAATGTACAAATTCGCTTTTTACCTTCGTGTTTATAAGTCAGTTCCTGGCATCCCGAAAAATAGAGACAGACTAAAGCGCAGAGGCATATGAAGAAGGAGAAGTACAAGATGAGTAGGAAATCTTCCATTGTGTGCGAGTGAAGAGCATCCACTTCAGTAACCCTTCAGCTATTCCTCTAAATGCTCTGCTCGGGCACCGCAGCAGCACTGGTCGGCACAGCAAGTATCCCAGCCTCATAGAAATTCACAATTGATATGATGAATGCCCGGTCGTGGAGGGGGGGGGGGGGGGGGGGGGGGGCACTTATTAATGGCTGCTTATGATAATATGACAGAGCTGCTGCTCCTCCTTCATCAGGACTGGGCGCAAGTCACCTGCCACATGTGCACCGGGTCCCCAGACTATTCCATGTCAGCTCAGTATGGCTAGCAACAGTAACCTGGAGCCGGCAACTAAAAATACACGAAAAACCCATCCACAGCTCAATAACCTTCACCGTGCGCTAATGGACAATTTAAAGGGTCTGCAAAGTCTGTTGTGCAATTTGTCGGGTAATGCGCGGTCACGGCCGTACCGACAGGAAATAAAGGCGATGTTGTAAAATCCTAGCAACGAAGGGAGGAGAAAGTGAGGATCGATTGGCAAAGCAGCCTGTAGCTTCAAGGATTAGGTTATATAAAATTGTAGTGACGTATTAGAAGGTCTGTTTATGGACCTGCTGACATTGGTTTTGTCCCATTTACACAAACTTATTGTCAACGGGTTGTGAGCGAGATCAACATCTGTACAAAAATAAGGAATCCGGTAATGGGTAGCATCTGCAGGTATCAGAGGACCCCCAAAAATATTCCCCACACCATTACGTCACCTGACAGGAAGGGTTCAATGATGCCTGTTATTTGTGCCCAGTTCTGCATTCATCAGACCCAGAAAGGTTTTTCCACTGCTCAGTGATACGATTTAAAAAAAAAAAAAAAAAATTCACTGGAGTTTTGCTTATTTTTGACCTCACGCTGGACGTCTGCTGTCATAGCCAGGGGCTTAAGGGCTTGTTCACACGGGGCAAGAGGGGGCGGATTTTGGCGCTGAATCCACATCACAATCCGCCCCTCACAATGGTGGTCTATGCAGACCGCTAGCTTCCTTTTTTCCGCGAGCGGCATGTTTCTTCAGGCGGATTCCGTGTCTGATTTTTTGCCATTAAAGGGATTCTACCATAAAAAAAACTTTTTTTTCTAGGTAACACGTCGGAATAGCCTTTAGAAAGGCTATTCGTCTCCTACCTTTGGAAGTGATCTCCGCGGCGCCGTTCGTTCTAAACACCGGTTTGTACCGGTATGCTAATTAGTTCTCTTGCAGCCATGGGGGCGTCCCCCAGCGCAGGAGATGCGATGGGGGCGTCCCCATTGCTGCTCGAAAACCGACTCCAGCGCCGCCTCTGTCTTCTTCTGCGAACGCCGAACAGAGCGTACCGCGCAGTTGTCCGACGTCCAGCCAAAGAAGGAAGGGGAGGATGCAGAAGAAGACAGAGGCGGCGCTGGAGTCTGTTTTTGAGCAGCCATGGGGACGCCCCCATCGCATCTCCTGCGCTGGGGGACGCCCTCATGGCTGCGAGAGAACTAATTAGCATACCGGTACAAACCGGTTTTTAGAACGAACGGCGCGGCGGAGAGCACTTCCAAAGGTAGGAGACGAATAGCCTTTCTAAAGGCTATTCCGACGTGTTACCTAGAAAAAAAAAGTTTTTTAATGGTAGAATCCCTTTAAAGAGTTATTTTCCTCCATTCTGACAGTGGAAGGCTGTGCATCACTCCTGTGGGTAATACATTTGCGATGGACAGACTGCTGGCCATCAATGTAAATCACGAAGGAGATCAAAGAAGTTGAGGGCGACCTGTGAGTCCCATGGCTTCTGGACCTGGAAACTACTGCAACTCCTATGGTTACGTCGGTGGCTGTAGCCCATCTGTGTGATTTGACTTCTTAGTCGGAGCGGGTTTTTTTTCCCTGCAATTTGTTTGACTGTTCTGGCTTTTCACCAAGAACAATTCTTGAAATCCTCCTCTGACCCGGTTTATGTCCACAGGATCCTCTTTCACCAGATGTTTTTTCCTTGATTCCCACTAGGCCTGCACCATGTCCAGGCCTTATTCTAAGTGGTTAAGATTGGTCATATAGCCATTCTATTGTGGATTTACACAAACTGATCCAGAAAAAACAAACATAACATCATGTTATGCAGCACTCCGGGATCACATGTCTAACCTCCATGCTGGGAAGCTCTAATGGTAAAAAGGGTAGTGGTCTCTAATAAAGTAGCCAGTCAGCATGTATAAAGAAGGATTGCTGAAATGTCCTATAGTTTTGTAGAAATCCCACCGCTGATTATCAGCTTTCTCCCTATGCACAGTAATGGGGAGAATGCTGTCAATCTGTGGTGGCAGGGTAAGCCTATGGGCAGCTTATCAATAGAAGGATTCCAAATGCTATAGCTAATAAAGCATATAATTCACCAAAACTACAAGACACACACAAGACAGGATCAGTATGTCTGACACTACCATATGCCGTCCTCATACAGAACATATTATAGTACAGGTATCTGTTCCACCTTTGTACAACCCTATGTCCCCAGTAACCAAACTCACAACACCATACACCAGTCCATCTGCCATCAGGCTCACCAAGGACAAGGTGTGTGTTCAATGGGGTAGGCCGCCTCTGAGCCTCTTGTCTTATTTCCAGGAAGAACAACAGAGGATCGCCACAATTCTAAGAAAAGATGCTCATAGGGAATACAAGTATTTTCTAAAACAGGCACAAGAGGTGACAGGTCAGGCCATGTTCACATTCGCAATGGACTTTCTTACGGAGACTCTGATGCAATGAAAGCAGGGGACAAAAAAAAGCAATGGACACCCAACAGACTCCATTATAATCAATGGTGTCTGTCGGGTGCTCGTTATTTTTGTTGACTGGTCTAGAAATGAGCGAACACTGTTCGGATCAGCCGTTCCGAACAGCGCGCTCCCATAGAAATGAATGGAAGCACCTGGCACGTACACTTTGCTGGCGGCCGGCCGCCGTGCCAGGTGCTTCCATTCATTTCTATGGGAGCGCGCTGTTCGGAACGGCTGATCTGAACAGTGTTCGCTCATCTCTAGACTGGTCCTATGACAGAGTGGAACAACAGACAGCGGACATTAGTGAGAGCATAGTAGCGGTCAGCTTTACGTCTCTATTGTCCGGTGCACATAACCAATTCATATTAACCCATTAATATCTACCATACAATTGCTGTGTATATCCAAAAATTAACCCGTTCCCTTGCAAATGTGATTGATAAATCTGCAGTTACAGCTTAGGACACCCGCCTGAGATCTCCCTAATTACACATCATCCCTCGTCTCGGGGGACACTATAGCAGTATAAGGGGTCTTAATCTCCTAATCCTCGCTGTATAACATACAATGTCTCATTCTGTTCAGCCGTAAATCTCAAGAGGTACAAGACAGGTAAAACCCTTCGGGCTAATGTTATTCAGATGAGCAGAATGATAATGTCACACCATTTATCAGAAAGTCATTGTAACAAAGGACGCCGAAATCCACTCCTATTACCAACATCTCTAATACTAAAGAACATATGGTAAAATATTACAATAAAAAATTCTTAAAGTGAACATCCAACAATGAATAACATGGGTGAATATAAGAAACTTTACGATATATCTTATTAAAGAAGTATCGTTCCTTAGTCACTTATCAGGCGGAGTTACTTCATACATAGAAGTCTATGGAGACGGGAGGAGGAGGCTGCTGGAAAAACACAAAAATCAATGAGGCTGCTGAACCCTGCTACACTAGAGCTCTTAACACTTCTATGTTTCACAAGAAGACTCTACCACTGTACAGACTGAGGTAATAAATCAATTACCAGCCTCCCCCTCCATAGACATGTGTGACGAAGGCAGACTCTATGGAAATGAGGAGGAGGAGGAGTGATGCCTAATAAGAGGAGAAGGAAACAGATTTCTTTACTAAAATGTATTACATATTCACCTGTACTATTCATTTATGAAATGTATTTTTACAATCGGAGGTTCACTTTAAATATTTTAGAAACCAAGTCATATGGAGCACTAGTAGGATCGAGGTGTAGCCACTATACAAAACTCTAACGTATTGTTTAGGGGATGTATTGTACGCCGCTCCTGGCACACACCCGAAAAGTACATTTAGATAGCGCTTTTACATGGGAGCGTTCTTAAAATGCTGCACCCAGATGTTCATTTTTTAGCCAGATACTAGAAACAATATACATCCCTCAAATGTTAGATCAGAGATCGCTAAAGGGTAACCGGTGTACATAAAAGAGAGGCGGCCCCATACCAAAAATAACAATGAGAACCTGTTATTACACCAGGTCTTAATAATGAGAAGGAACTGGCCCAATACTGCGATTTTTGTGAACTAGTAAAACAGGGTGCCCCCTTGTGGCCACATTAGGGTTTGGTCATACTACAGAAAATGAAGAGGAATTCTGTATTTTCTGCCCCGCCCTGGTGGAATGTCATAGCATAGCTTTGGCTTTCTGTCCCCGACTAGGTTCAGATGAATGGACCTAACCAGCGGAGGAGGATCCTGAGCAATGGACGAATCAGCCACAGAATCCACAGCAGGACTGAGCAAGATGCTTATTTTCTCCATGTCCTGCTGCGATGTCTGCCTCCCACTGAATACAATGGATGACAGGATCAGGGCGGAATCCATCATAAATGATTTCTCCTTCTCAACGCAGGAGATGAAAACGCCCTTCTAAAATACCATTTCCTCCGATTTTGCATGGTGTTCTTAAGGAGCTGTCACTGCATTGTATGCAACTTATTTTTACCAATGTGTGCAGGATGGAGAGGTGACTGATGTAATAGGTTATGTTATAGCACCACCTTCAGGTCAACACAGGAATTGTATAGACACATGACAAAGTGAAATATTTCTTGTGATATAGCAGAATGCAAACTATGAACAGACTCACCAGTGTGATAGGTGGGCCAAGACCCTGACACAATCAGGAGAGGCTTATTATGTGGCCCGGGGCCTATGACTACTAAGATAACACTTAGAAGTGGCCTGCATGGTAGTTACATGTACCTGTACACACATGCAATGCTAAAACTAGTCTTCCCAGAAGCAAGGGGGCAGCATCTTAGTGTTGGTCCATGCCTACGCCTGGCATAGTAATGGAGCCTGTTCCTCCTCTTGTATCCTCAATTAACAATAAAATAGCCTTTAGCTACACTCATCTGATCCGTGTGTTCGGCGGCATTGCAGGTGCAGGTGGTACGCACAAGATGCAAACCCAACATAAAATTGGGGAGAGATGGAAGTGAACATTCCTATGAATTATTATTCAGCCCATAAAAAAGGCCCTGAAAACGTTAGCTTGGTGAGGGCGGCAATCTCATACAGCCCCAGGCCTAGATACAATGACAGATTAAAGAGGTCCAGCAGAAGACAAAACCTTAGTACTAGAGTCTATATCATTGGTTGGTGATACTTATTATATACAGACTACAACCGCCCCACCACCACCACATACACAGTCAGCGCTGATAGGCAGCACCGGCAGGGGCTAATCTCCCCAGCAACAAAAGCCAACAGCCCAATCTCTAACTTCCACAAAATCTGCCATGAGAGAAGAGTCAAAAGGCTCCTACATACATTAAATGGTTGGCCAGTTCCACCAAAATTGCATCCCTTAAGGATGCAGCCTAAAACTAGCTTAAAGGGGTTGTCCAGGATAAACCACTTTTGGCAAGGAAGCTGGAGGAAGGTAAAAAAAAAACCAACCCAAAACACCACCACACACTCACCTGTCCTGATGCTCCGATGTCTCCCACCGCAGTCCAGTCCAGCAGAAGTCCTCACCTCAAGTGTCCACTGAGGCCAAGTAACCTAAGGAGAGGAACCGGGACATCACTTGTATATGTCACCTGTGACATTCTCTGTCCTTTCCTTAGGCCACTGACTGACCTCAGAAGTCATGTGAGGCAAGGACTTCCACCGAGGGAGCAGAAGGATTAGACCGCGGTGGGAGTCACCACAGTATCGTGACAGGTGAGTATGTTTTTTTTTTCTTTTTACCTTCGCTGCCCTCCTTGCTAAAAACAGTTTACCTGGGACAACCTCTATAAGGACAAGGCCCCATTTTTCAAATCTCATGTGTCACTTTGTCGTTTTGCAGAGCCCTGGAGGTGCCATATAAGTGGAATTCCCAAAGAAGTGACCCCATTTTGTAGGGGCAATTTTAGGGTCTCTTCAAACGTGACCTGGCGTGCAAAAACCAACAATCTAAATCTGCGCTTCAAAATCACATAGCACTCCTTCCTATCTACAACCTGCTGTGTGTCCAAACTGCAGTTTATGCCCACACGTATGACACTGGTGATCCCAGGATAACAGACGTAATGTCATATGTGGGTATAAACTGCTGTTTGGGCACAGCAGGGAAGGAGCACTATTTGGTTTTAGGGGAACAATTTGATTTTTGGACGTCATGCCACTTTTGCAGAGCCCATGAATTGCGAGTAAAGTGGAATCTGCAGACATGTCACCTCATTTTGGAAACTGCACCCCTCAAGGGATTTCTCAAGTAGTCTCACTAGCATTTTTAATATTTGAGTGTTACATTAATTTACTTTCTAGAAATGAATGGGCAGCTGAAAAGTGAAAATTGCAATGTTTCCATAGATAATCTATTTCAGTGCCCGATATAAAACCCAAACCAGGACCTTTCATCAAAGCCTTGACAAATGATAAAGTCTTTATGGTTTCTCTAAGATCTAATGCACATGACCAAGTTCCAATGCTCTGTTCTGTTCCAATAATTTATGAGACTTGCTCTGTATCTCCGATGCTCCATTGTACAACCCCAGTCTCTTTTCTCCCTCTCTTGCTGGAACTCACCAGGCCAGATGTGGAGAGGTTTACATGACCGCTGAGACCAATCGGTAACTTCAGTGGTCACTGGTAAGGAACTAGGGACATATCTTTGTGATGTCACCAGGCCCTCTCCAGAGACCACCTGTTTGTTGACTGGCCGCATTGCTAACAGAGCCTCTCCACTTCTGGCCCGGTGATTCCCAAGTTTATGATAATTGCCGGAGATCCCCTTTAAAAGGGGCTGGTCACAAAATTAGGGGCCTAAGAAAAGGAACTGAAAGGTCACTCGCGAAGTCACAGGCGACGTCCCAGGTTCCTTTACTTAGGCTGCTGAGATCAATCTAGGCCGCTGATTGGAATCAGAAGTCATGTGTGGCAAGGACTTTGGCTGGAAAAGTCCCGGGGTGCCGCAAGGACTGGACAAAGACCTGTGACACCAGAGAATCGTGGACAGGTATTTTTTATTTTTTATTTTACACTTTCCCCAGGCACAATACTAAAACATTGTGGACAACCCCTTTAAGTCCTACTCATCTTAGCCATTCAGACCAAAGTGTTATTCTTCATGCCTTATAATCAAGTTTTCCATTCCTTCTATTGATGATGGCCAGCACACTAAACATGGCATAAATTGTGCAAATTGGGCTGTATCTGTGCTATATAGCAGCGGATCTGGATACATAGCCGACCTTGAGGTCAGAGAGATTTACTCATCTCCATCGCCAACGGCAGAATATGTATTAGGACAAGCAACGTTAACGCCTTCGGTTGTTGGAAGACTTTGCTGTGTGTATACTTTTATGCTGCGTATATACTTTTGCTGTGCATGTAACACTTTTATAACAATTCGTACAAAATACCTTTGGGTGCTTCAAGCTCTTTCTTTTCGGCTTTTTGAAACGCAGCATCCGTTCTTTTTCCTGCGGACACAGACACAGCATTGTAAAATAATTGGATTGTAAGTGGGAAAAATGGAACAATAAGGAAAACATGGCTGCCAGGATACATTTGCACAACGCCTATGACATACATGCTGCCGCAGCGTGCACAGCGTGTAGCCTCTCATGGGCCTTACACCTGCATCTGTATTTCTTCATCATCCGGATCACATTGATATGGCTTCTGTTTGTCTACCTTTATGGTATAGGGACATTATATTGGGGGACATGTATTTACAGCCTGCAGTGGGGTCTTACAAGGGGATTGCTGATATGTATTTGCACGTAGATTCCAGATTCTCTCATCCTAGGTTATATCATTAATCCTTACAGAATGAACAGATTACATTCTTCTGAATTATTGATCAATCCGCAGGACACTGCCTGTCTACTCACTGTGTGTATTATACTACTCTATCATATACTGTATACAGGCTGGAACACCCTGACAATACCATGACGCAGCTCTTCCAATGAGTACTAATGGATATTCTTGGCATTCATGTGCTTTCTATACAATACTCAGTAACAGTATGAACAGGTCCAAAAGAGAAGCTTCATTCTCCAACGTCTGTTTGCCAATTCTACGTACTTATTATGCCTGTTATTGCATGAACATCTGGAAGTCAGGGTACTCTCCTATATGGTATATTATTGTAAAAGTGGATTACTTAGGATGCTCCACCTAGCCTATCTTTTATGTTAACAATATGTATCCCTTATCCACAGGTTAGGGGGTAAATGTAGGATTGCTAAGGGATCCGCAGCTCTGCCACATTCACTTAAATAGGAGCAGAGTTGCAGTACGTGTGATACAGTAGACACTGCCTTCTACTTCCAGCTCTGTCCTCTGTATAGGTTCTGGTACCATAGGCTGCCTAGAACAGCTACAAGCGCCAGGTGATCCAGCACAAGTGTATAATGACAATGAATGAGCACCTGTGATAGTATAGGGTATAGTCCAAAAGAGTGTGTAGGGTCCCCAGAGCGACATATGATAAGTATTACCACTGTGATGTCATCGATGATCTGCTGCTGCTCCATGACTTGAAGTCGTAAGAATTCAATCTCTTGTTCCTGAGCATTACTCAGATCATCCAGCGATGAATGGTGCTTTAAGGAGCTCACCGTGGACAACTTCTCCTTCTGTAGAGGCAATTGAAACCCATTAAAATGATTATAGAACAAGTCAATCTACCTATTTATCTATCCAGGACACTTACTGAAGGTATTTTAGCTAATATTGGAAATATTATTATTATTATTTTTTTTTAAAGAGGATGTAAAGCAAAAACTGTCATCATTACCACAAAATGAAAAAAAAGTACTCCTAGATCCATTCTTACTAAATGTAGCAGCTCTCTCCTCCTCTATCTCACCAATAACTCTCAGCATGATCTCAATTAGATCAATATATCAACTATTCACTAAAAATACAAAAAGAGGAAACTCATTTTGACTTTTTATTAGAAAATACCGTAAGTGAAACTGTCTAATAAAAAATTCTGTAAACCCCTTGGTTGTTACACGGACACGTATTGGTTTGTGACATCTCCTAGTAAAAATTGAGTTCAAAGCATCTTCTTTTAAGTCTGTTGCTCTGATCAGTCATCCTATTTATCACAGGGAGATGGCTCCAATTGCCCACTGATACTGTGGCAAATATTAGGCAATTATATTTAAAGCGTAGCTCCTGCTTTTTTTTTTTTTTTTTTGCTAGTGTGTCGGGGGCTGTTTGGTGGCCATTTGTGGGGTATACATCATCTAAATTCCTTATTATAAAACAGGCTGTAACATTTCCTTTAGCAACTCTCTAACTGAGCTGTTACTAGGGAAAGTCCATACACATTTAGATTGTAAATATGCTGAGCTGAAGTATTTATCAAAGGGGGGATGGTCACTTCAGTTGGCTGTATCTCTTGTTTTATACCACCTAGAAAAATGGTTCTGGTATTATAAGAAAGGGAAAATTTTCAGCATTCAAATAATGTCAGTAATAGCTGTAGAAGAATGAGAGCTTTATTGATAGGAGAGGTCATCACTTTATGATCAGTAATGATCTGACTTGTGTACCTCCTCCTATCCTAAAAATTAAAGCGGTTCTCTAGGAATGTGATACTGAGCTCTGCTTCTCAGGTAGTGATTTAACATCTAATAGTCACTTGACCATAATACAGCTCAAGGGCATTCATATGAATGGGGCCAAGCTGTAATACCAAGCACAGTCACTAGAACATGTATGGCGCTGTGCTTTGAAAAGACCACAGCAATCCATATTATAGTCTTGGACAACCCCTTTAACAGACAGGGCTGATTTAGTAACTAATTCCCTCACCTCTACTAATAACAGAAGGAGACGTGAGACGCAGGATTAGTTTGTCTCTACTTTTACTCTATGGATCGGTCGGAGGTCCAGTGCTCTGAGCCTCATGAACATAAAATGGTAGCCTGGCCTAGTAATAAGCCATTCACTTTGCCAGATGATAACCCCTGGACAATGGATGATCCAATACAATGTACATGTACACAAGTGTGCATGAAAATGTGCATATATTAATAATCAGGATCTATGAAACCACAAGAATGCTGGGCTATCAGAATTTTACTATAGTATGAATATACAGCTCTTTGTTGCAAATCCTTTCGCTATGTGTCCTATATTCCTCCTCAGGTAAGATCGGACAGGGCTTGCTTTTTTTTTTTTTTTTTTTTTTGTACCATTTCTGCATTCTCCCTCGATAAGGCTTTGATTTTTTCTTCCATCCTCTGTATCGTCTGTAAAGTGTCCTCGTGCTTTTTGGACATCCTTTTATTCTTTTCAACCAGAGGCTTCAGCTGCGTTTCTGTCTCCCGCACACGTTTCAGCTTTTAGAGGGAAAAAAATCAGAAAATTAGCACAGGCCAATGTATCTAACCAAATAATAGACTGGGTAATCCTACATGCACATTAAAGAGGACCTTTCATGTCCTCGGAGATGGGCGCTATTATATACTGCTAGAAAGCCAATACTCTAAATTCAGCACATTGTCTGCTTTGCCAGTATGTGTCCGGGTGCAAGAGATATTGGTGGTGGTAGTTTTGGCACTGACATCCCTCCACTGTCAGAAAGTTGGTTCAACCATGAATTCAGCACCCTGTCATGCTTTCTGGCAGTACATAATATGAAATGAAAATTTTTTTCACTTTCAATCAAGACAGACGTGTCATCTAGTAAGAAATGTGCGACAACTGTGTGTGTCGTATGCGTCATCTATGAATCTATTCGATGTCTTTTCCATGTAATACACATAATTTTGGGAGGTTTCCAGCTGTCCTTAGAAAGAAGATGGATCATTTTGTCACATAGTCCCAGTTACAGCGCAGCTAGTTTACCTGCAATGTATGATAAAATTGTCAATGTAATATTTATTTTACCGTTAGAAGCCGCAGGGCGCGATTGTCTTCAATTTTACCGTTCTGACAATTTCACCCCCTTTCTTACCAGTATTTCAGGTGGATCAGACAAATGGGGCGCCATCTTATGCACATTTACACACTTCTACATTATAGACACCAGAATATACAAGGAATGTCTTGTGCTGTTCTGCATTACAAAGACAACCTGATGACATGAACAGGTGCAATGTGTAATGCTTAAAGGGGACCTCCAACTATAAAATAGCTTTCCAGAAATGAACAATACAAGAAAATATAAGAAACTTTGAAATACATCTTATTAAGGAAAAATGCTCCTTTCCCTATTTATCAGGCTGCTTTCTACCTTTAAGGGATCATCCAGGATTTTATAAAGGTGGGGGGAGGAAATATGAAGGTGGGGGAGGTTGAAATCCGCCCCTGCATGGATCAAGTATTTAGGAGGGCATCTAAGGCCGTATACTATACAGATAGTTCTTTCCCTTATATACTGGCCGGGTGCCATTACTGCAGATCAGCTCCCATTGATTCCAAGATGGCCTATATAGTATAACATCCCTTACAGTAATAGGGAAACTCATTTAATGGATTTCTGTGAACTTCCCATAAAGCAGTCACCTCCAGTCCCTTACCAGCTCATTCCGCTCATCTGATAGCAATGTATTTCTATCTTCCAGTTTCCGGATCACGGCATACAGCTCAGCAATCTTTAGCTGGAATCTCCTGAGGTCTCGGTCATCAACATGTTGATCCTGGGAGTGGACGAAAGACATTTGGTTTCATGTCACTGGCAAATGTTTTGAGACCTATTCCTGCTACACATACACTACATGTCGTGCACAGCAGACCCTTAATGCTTTCCATTTCAACGTGCCAAAAATCGATCCCTTAGAAATGGAAGAGATGATGCAGATGTGAAGAGCGGAGCGCAGGTTCCTTGTTCAATGAACACCATTTTATGACAAAGCATAGTATTTGGCACCAGAGAATATTTGTGATATGGAACACTACAGCATGGCACACACTGCCTTTATAGGTTACAGCCAGTATAATATCAGGTGCCGTTCATAGCATAGACTAATATTTCATGCTACAGAATACCATTTTTGACAATTCCCATTAAACATATGGATATCCTTTCATATAACTTGCCTCTTTTGTTTTTACCACATGACCCATGAGTTCGGAGATGTCGGTAACGCCGGTGGGAAGCTCTTTCTTGGGACTGCTGTGGTAGCGCTCGGCTTCCTTAGCCTGCACCAATTGCTCATCCAGAGCTTCTTTCTGCAGAAGTAATTTCTGTGTGTGCCCGGCCTGTACGCCCAGCTCCTTCTCCAGTGCCAGGATCACCCGCTCCTTGCTTTTAATTTCATCCATCTACAAGCAAAAGAACAAACAAAATATTACAATAATCCAGAGGAAATCACTCAATGCACAAGGAGAATGGATTCCAGATGAATTTTCTCTATTTGGTGTCTGTTCCCAGCTTGGTCAGTCATTCTAATAGACTCCGTCATACTCTGTCCCAGGTCATGTGATTAGGGCCAAGACCCAGGCCCCTGCCTACTCCTTCTCCTGTGTTCATAGCGAGTTACCTGTACTTTAGTATTATAATGATGTTTTAAGCCAGCCCCCATAGTACAGGTACTGGTAGTGAACATGTAAGAGGAGGAAGGAGACAATGTGGGGCCGGTGCTGGTTCTAATCACAAGACCCAAAGATGAAACCAGCTCAGGACCCCCGACGTGTAAAGCCGGCTTTGCGCACGCTCCCATTGAAGTGAATGGGATGTGTTTTGAAGCGCTCGTGTATACGTGTCTGAATGAGCGGAGCGTAATCTCCGTGTGAATGGGCCCTAAGAGCTTCCTATATATTTCCCATCCCTGCCTCATATAAACGCAACAAAATCTTCATTTCCACAACGTGAGGTCTCAGACTAAAGTGGTTCCCATGAATATAACCAGATATAAATTTGTGGACAATTAGAAGATAAACATTTTTTTGTAAATATAAAGAATTAAAAGTTTTGTAGAGTTTTATAGATTTACTCTAACCATTTTAGTGGTGACATCTGTTGTCTTGATCAGTTAGTAATGGATACGACCAGAAACCCAGCCATGATCCCTTATTGCGGACAGGTTATCAGGAGGACACTACATGTATGAGAAGATAACCTGGACACAATAAGGACATCATGGCTGGTTATCAGGAGGACACTACATGTATGAGAAGATAACCTGGACACAATAAGGACATCATGGCTGGTTATCAGGAGGACACTACATGTATGAGAAGATAACCTGGACACAATAAGGACATCATGGCTGGTTATCAGGAGGACACTACATGTATGAGAAGAAAACCTGGACACAATAAGGACATCATGGCTGGTTATCAGGAGGACACTACATGTATGAGAAGATAACTCGGACACAATAAGGACATCATGGCTGGTTATCAGGAGGAGACACTACATGTATGAGAAGATACCCTAGACACAATAAGGACATCATGGCTGGTTATCAGGAGGACACTACATATATGAAAAGATAACCCGGACACAATAAGGACATCATGGCTGGTTATCAGGAGGACACTACATATATGAAAAGATAACCCGGGCACAATAAGGACATCATGGCTGGTTATCAGGAGGTAACACTACATGTGTTTCTGACAAGTCCCAGACCAAAGAAAGTTCCTGCATTCCTTGTCATATCCATTAGCAAATGAGCAAGACAACAAGATGTCACCACTAAGATGGTTATAGAAAATCTATAAAACTCTTCAAAATTTTCAATAATTTATATTTGCTAAAATGTCAATTGTCTACAAATGTAAATATGGTTCTATTATTGGGAAAACCCAAGACTTGGAGTCTGTGTATAACCCCACACTGTTTTAACACTATTTCTGCAATTGAGAATAGTATGGAAAGTCAATTCTGCTCTAAAGCTTAGGCCTGGTTCACATTTGCACATGGGTTTCCGTTCAGGGAGTTCGCTTGGGGATCCCCTGAATGGAAACCTAATCTGCATAAAAAAGTGGTTACCTTAGGAAACCCACAGACCCAATAGAGTATAATGGGGTCCGTGTGGTCTCTGCACGGAAAACACAGAGAAAAGTGCTACTTGCAGTGCTTTTCTCTACACACTTGTCATGCGGAGAGGGGAACGAAATGGCCTGAACGCAGATGTGAACCGGGCCTATGTCCATACGTAGCGAAAAGCAGCTATAAAACGCAGCGAGAAGTAAAACTGCCTTCACTGCTTTTTGAATGGTTTACATCCCCCATATAAATCTATGGGAAAAACAACATTTTAGCAGGTGAAATTAACATGTTGTGTTGTTCTGGTGTAAACTAAGCCAACTAGTAGGAGGTGTACAACTAGACAGCCTAATAATGCCACAGATTTATCATCCCGTATGAGACACTGTAATGTCTCCTATATAGCATTAGTACATTTGCCCCAGTGTTTCCGGTATCAACAGGTGAACAAACTGCCAATGCAAGTCTATGGGAGTCAAATTGTGAGTGTGATCTCCTGCATGGGAGGCTTAGAGAGGAGATCAGTGCTCCAGAGGGGAGCACATAACTGCACAATAAATCTGTCAGTAGGTACATTATACTACATATAGGCTAATTTATTGGGGAGGGGGGTTATTTACTCGAGTGTTATGTGTTTATTATATATATATATATATATATATATATATAAAAAAATCAGAGGGGAATTTTGTCATTTAACACTTTGGTTCTTCATTGCTGAGTTTGCAAGTCTCCATCCCTTTTCCAGCCGTCCAATCCTTTTTCCTGGCCCCTTCACCGAGCAAGACTAAGAGAGTGCCTAAAACTTTTACTAAATGTGGTATAAAGAACGTACAAAGTCCTCTGTGCCCCATGCTATGGTTTGTAATGTCAATACATCGGCAGGAAGCTGCTCAGTGACAAGAGGTCCTGCAGTATGACAGCCAGCAGGAAGCCTATGGAAGTCTGAATGCAGCTTTGGGTGTGAATGGAGTACAAAACCCAATGTAACTAAAGACCAGCAAAGCAAAGTTATTCAACATCATATGTAGCTGGCGAAGCTTCACTTCACCCCCTGTAGAGAACAAGGAGGTAAGACAACACATTTTGGCTTCTTAAAGTTTGCATGAGTCACGGACTAGTAACCAAAGTAACTGGCAGTTGTCATGGCTAGCAGCCATTGTGATGGGAGAACCCCGTAGGATGGATTCAGTTCTGCAAATCTGTTCTCATGCTTTATTCTCTCTACTAGGACCAGCCCTAAAAAGCGTGCCAAGTCAGGCTCACCCCCTACAACGCCACATGATTTATTACAAGACGGATTGCCCATCCCCTGGCTCAGACTCCAGAGCTAAGTACTAAGAGAAGACACTGACAAGGAGGCCTTGTGAAATAACCCAAATGTAATTTTCGCTTTCTTTCTTCCTGTCTTCACAGGCTGTAGCCTCCCTTTATGCAGTGTTATAGCTTTTAAAGGGGGTTTTTAGACTAAAAATGTTGATGACCTATCCTAATATCAGACTGGTGGTCTCCCACCAATCAGCTATTCCTAGCACCTGTTGTACAGAGAATGGAGCAGGAAGCAGACAGCGCTGTTCTCTGTATTGGCCAGACCAGGTACTGCAAATCAGCTTCTATTTTCTTCAATGGGAGCTAAACTGAAGGGACTCCATTCCTCCCCACCCTCTGTGTATCAGCTATTCGCTGGGCTCGGCGGGTGATGGACCCCCACTAATCGGACATGGATAACCTATCCTTAGGATAATTCATTTATATTTTTGACAATCTTTGATTTTCTGGCAGTATTTGCATCATTAATACATGTGTTAATAAACCTTATAGACAAGTGTTGTCTCCTTCCCTGTATTTATTTATTCTCCCTATTTCTCTATTGACAGCTCTCCCTACTTCTCGCTGTGTATGGTGGACGGGCTTGTGTGTAATGCAGGGAAAATAAAAATAATGTTATATAGTCATATCTCAGGCATTATACAATGTAGAAACTTGCTCCTGGTGTTGTATGAAAGAGGAGATTCTTTATTATTTCCATACATATTACTGGTTGAAGATACAGGCGGGATTGGGAGCTGCTGCAAATAAATATCCCAATCCTGATTATTTTCATCTGGTGATATCTCTGGATATAATGCAGGTAGAACGGCAACCTTACACCCGATGTACACTACCAAGTGTGCAGTTATACAGCAGCTCCTATACTGCTCATTGATACTGGATCGGAATAAGATGGGTCCCCTCCATTGATTCAATGAAATGAAAGAATCATAGAAGGCACTTGGATGTCATCTGAGTGTGATCCAAGTGTTTTCCAAATGGCCTTTACACGTGGTCGTGCCTTCAGGTAGGTAGTAGGGTTGAGCGATCGTGTTCATCTTTTTAGGTGGGATCGAGATCGGTGATTATTTCCCATAATGCTTTGCTACTGGCCAAGCATTGTGGGAAAAGCTAACAATGTTAGCCTTCACACGGACTATACGCTCCGCTCATTCTGAGCGGAGTGTATGCCTAGTGTGAAGGCTCCGCTGCGGTTCCATAGGAATGAACGGAAGCAGCCGGCACACAGCCTTAACCCCCTGCGCGCTGGCTGCGTCCATTCATTCTAATGGGAGACTAGCTAACATCTCTAGTAGCTACTTACCTGCAGAGATGGCTGGTCCGGTGCCCGGTGTTCTCGTTCTTCTTCGCCTCGCTGCCCCCGCCTCCCGAGTTAGTGTTAAAGAGCTAGGAAGAAAGCGGGGCTTGTGGATTAGGAGAGTGTGAGCGGGTACAGGGCGGGGAGACGTGACATCTCCCCTCCTAGTACCTGCCCACACTCTCCTAACCCGCCCACACTCTCCTAACCTGGGAGGCAGGGGGCAGCGAGGCGAAGAAGAACGAGAACACCGGACCAGCCATCTCTGCAGGTAAGTGGACACCAGGGGGGACTAAGTAGCCAGAGGATTTAAAAAAAAAAAATCCTCTGGCTACTTAGTGATTAAAAAAAATCACTACACTGCGTGGAACAATTAAAGCGTTCAATTGTTAGATTCCATGCTGTATAGTGAATAGGATTGTTTTTAAAATCCGATCTCCGATTAGTAAAAAAATCCCACTGACTTGCACTGGGATCGGAATTGGGATCGAGATCGGGTTCGAATGAAAAATGATCGGAAATCGGATTTCAAAATCGGTCGTGAAAAGTCAAGATCGGCTCAACCCTAGTAGGTAGCCATCAGGTGGAGCAGATAGCCCAGGGACCCCCACCTGATAGTACAGAGACTAACTGAACTAATTGAAGTCCCTATAGACATGAATGCATCACAGTGTCATCTGAGTTCATTCTGCTGCAAAATCAACCCACCTCAACAGCACACTTGGCTGTTTGTATGGGGTCTAACAGTAGTAACTTATCAGGAATGGTCGGGACTAGAGAAAAAATTCCAGCTGTGCCGGAATCAGTAAAGCGGAGCCTATTAATAATGCAAAGAGTGGGAGTTGGTGGAGGTGGTGAAAGATCTCCTTTAAGATATTCTATCAGCTTGCTTCATGTTGGGGGAAGAGGGGACTGATTTTGATGCGGAATCCACCTCAAAATCCATCCCCTCACAATAGAGGTCTATGTAGACCGCCAGCGTTCTTTTTTTCTGCTAGCGGTTTGTTCCTGTTCGCGGAAAAAAGCAGCGAGCTGCCCTTCCTTCAGGCAGATTCCACGGTTGATTCAGCTGTGACGTCCGCCTCACGACAGCACCCTCCGGACTAGTCCCATTCATTTGGGCCTAATCCAGAGCGGAAAGCCGCGACTCAATTTACTGTATAGCTATGCAGCAGGGCTCCAATGTTCTAAATATCACTTGCCCACTCTTGTAACGGTGTATTTAGTCACTTTGACAAGCTTTTTAGTAGTCCCTAGCCCTTTATAGCGCCTATCTATGCTACTTTCCATCCTAGGCTCACGTACAAACGCACGTATTATTGTAGAAAAGACATAAAGTGCTGATCCCTACATAAGGGCACTGGAGACTTCTTACTTCTGAATAAGCAGTTTTATTATAAAATGACTATTTTGTGCAGCGCATCCGCTGAAAACAACAGATGTAAAGGCCTGAATCTGTATAAACAGCTTCAGACTGTAATTTTCCAGTTGCCGCGTATAATAGAAGACACCAGATGGCTTGGCCATTCAGCTGCAAAATTTCTGAAATTTTAAATCTACAGAATGAGAAAAAAAAAACCTGAAAAAATAAGTGAGAAACAGGAAAGGATTTTGTTATCTCTACTAAGCTGTATTGGGTCCTGTTAGGGTGGAGCCAATCTTGAGATTTCAGGATCGTTTATAAAACACGATTTTCGATCATTTTGCAGCCCATCCCAATTGTGAAATTTGCTCGATCGCCGATCGGGATCTGATCTTTGCCAATCCCGATCACTCAACCCTAGTCCTGGTGATCCAAAATTTGTCCCAAAGAAGCACAGGCGGTCCGAGAATTGTTGTTGTATTATAGCCGCATTGTAAGACTGCATAGGTGTCAACTCAACTGGTTTTGTAGCCCATTTACCTTTTTCCATGTTCATTACATAGATAACAATAGGGATGGCCTATAACACTGTGTGTGTCTATACAGCAGTGACACGTGGTTACACAGCAGTCCCTGTCCTCCGCTTTGGAGACGATCCCTAACAAACTATCCAGACAGTGAGGCCATGTTTACAAATCTGCAGTAAAAACCCAATGATGACTCTCAGATCCCTGACACCAATCTGCATGTGGAAGACCACCATTTAATAGGGACAACTAGAAAATGAGCCCTGGTAAGTGGGGTTTGCTTCCTGCATTTGGTGGACAAGTACGTCCAGCTGCTGGTTACATTGTGTAAGGGTAGGGGCTGGAGTGGTCTACCGTGACTAATAGGGGGAAGCTAGACATGGTGTGATCACTAAGAAAACAAGACCTACTATGACTACTCAGAAAGTACCGCTCCTATTCTGATGACTATGGCTATGGCGACCAAGGTCAGGGGATAATAACACTCCTTAGGGAGTGGGCACCTTAACAGGCGTATGAAGACTTACAAGTGAAAATGGCTTGTAAGTCTCCTTACGCCTGTAAAGGTGCACACTCCCTAAGGAGTGTTATTATTCGCTGACCCTGGTATATAGTCTCTCACCCCGGCCAAACTAGTATCCCTACGCTGTGCTGAAGAGATCCAACAGATCGAAACCGCACTGTCCACAGCTGGGATCTGTTCCTTTTGGAATAGAAATACTAGTTTGGCAATAATCCCTGTATCATGTTATTAGGCTTATTGAAAAAAAGTCATGCATGATGTTCAGTGGACAGAGACACTGTTTTCCTAATTACATCCCGGAAAACAGATTTGCATATATTTCCCATATGGAGACCAAAGCACTGAACACAATTTCAGGATACAACCACATAGGGTGCATCACAGCAAAACTGCATGGAAACTGCAGACCTGGACAAACACGTGACTTGTTACAATCCCTGTAAATCACATTATTTACACAGTGACGTGTAAGGCAAACTCACACACCCCAGACAGGGCCCTAAGAAGCATACTGGCTCCTAACATTTGCCCAAGTTTCTAGACCCAGCAAATATTTATCTTGGCCTTTTGCAAGTCTCCTTCTGCAAGTCCTCAGAATACTGATTTGGTCCCCTAAAAGGGTTGTAAATAATGGCCGCAGATTAAAGCCTATGGATCACAATTATATAGGCATACGATAGCTGCAGGCAGACCCCTCTGAAAAATATTTTATGCATGGTATTGCAGCTCAGCATCATTCATTTCAATTAAATGTTGCGGCAATACCAGACACAACCCATAGACAGGCGAGGTGCTGCTTTGAGAAGAAAGAAGCCATGTTTTTCTAAGTATGCAAAACCCTTTTAGTTGACAGCTGAGGCATAACTGAATGTATCTATATAATATCTAATCCTATAGTGGACGTTTGCCTATGGCATCTAGTGCTCCGTGACCATACTAAGGCTGTATTCACACTGAGTAACGCTGGCGTTTTTTGTGGTTATTTTTGCACATAGCGCCGCGCTATTTTGCGGTGTCGTTGCCTGGCATTAACGCGGCGTATACGCGGCGCTATGTGCAAAAATAAGCACAAAAAACGCCAGCGTTACTCAGTGTGAATACAGCCTTTAATAGTATTTCTAATTCCCAAAAATCACTGGTAGTGGACTACTACAATGGGGTAACTGTGAGGGGCCCACACCTGTGATGTGGAAAGCATATAACCCTATGTGTAACTGTGAGGGGCCCACACCTGCGATGTGGAAAGCACATAACCCTATGTGTAACTGTGAGGGGCCCACACCTGTGATGTGGAAAGCATATAACCCTATGTGTAACTGTGAGGGTCCCACACCTGTGATGTAGAAAGCATATAACCCTATGTGTAACTGTGAGGGGCCCACACCTGCGATGTGGAAAGCACATAACCCTATGTGTAACTGTGAGGGGCCCACACCTGCGATGTGGAAAGCACATAACCCTATGTGTAACTGTGAGGGGCCCACACCTGTGATGTGGAAAGCATATAACCCTATGTGTAACTGTGAGGGTCCCACACCTGTGATGTAGAAAGCATATAACCCTATGTGTAACTGTGAGGGGCCCACACCTGCGATGTGGAAAGCACATAACCCTATGTGTAACTGTGAGGGGCCCACACCTGTGATGTGGAAAGCATATAACCCTATGTGTAACTGTGAGGGGCCCACACCTGTGATGTGGAAAGCATATAACCCAATGTGTAACTGTGAGGGGCCCAAACCTGCGATGTGTAAAGCATATAACCCTATGTGTAACTGTGAGGGGCCCACACTTGTGATGTGGAAAGCATATAACCCCATGTGTAAAGGACAGAAGTGGTCCATGAGGTTTCCCCGACTCACCAGCCTGCGGATATCCCTCTCAGATTCTCGCTTTATCCGGCCGATTTCATCCTGATGCGTCTGATACGCTATCCGCAGATCTGACGCCTTGGTTTTATCCGCCTGCATGACATTGTTTAGTGTTTCTTCCAGATGTTTTTTACCAGTCTTTAGTTCTAGGATCTCTTGTTGTAATTTAGTACGTTCGCTATCGAACGCTCTCTTGGCTTCCTCCCTGGCTTCGTTCAATAAAGCCGTCTTTACTTTGTCCGCGGCTCCGTCCCGTAAAACATTGACCGTGGATTGTAAACGCTGAATTTCACTGTCTTTGATTTTGACCACACGGGCTACATCAAGTTCATGCTGGCGTATCAGGGCCTCCCGGACGGACTGAAGCTCCTTCATCTTCTCCTCGTGTAGCTTGGCCTTCAGCTCAGTTATATAGACAGTATGTCGGTGCTGTTCTTGCTCCCTGTCCTGCTTGGCATCCTGGAGCTTTTCTCGAAGCTTTGTCACCTAGGAATACATAAGAAAACTCATGGTTATTAAAATGTCTGCCAGGTGAGGATCCCACCTCTCACACCCATGACTGTTGGAAGAATATAGGTCTCCTAATTCTGCAAGGCAGGCAGTGATGGGCACGCATAGGAAGATACTAGGTGACTGTACCTACATGCCTATTGTCTAATGTTCACACAGGGTTTATTTCCTTTCTAACAGTTTAAGGGTGTGTATCATAGATCCTTAAATCTTCTTTCTTCAGGACACCAGGGGACAGGGGTCATATACAGTCCTATGAAAAAGTTTGGGCACCCCTATTAATCTTAATCATTTTTAGTTCTAAATATTTTGGTGTTTGCAGCAGCCATTTCAGTTTGATATATCTAATAACTGATGGACACAGTAATATTTCAGGAGTGAAATGAGGTTTATTGTACTAACAGAAAATGTGCAATATGCATTAAACCAAAATTTGACCGGTGCAAAAGTATGGGCACCCTTATCATTTTATTGATTTGAATACTCCTAACTACTTTTTACTGACTTACTGAAGAACAAAATTGGTTTTGTAACCTCAGTGAGCTTTGAACTTCATAGCCAGATCTATCCAATCATGAGAAAAGATATTTAAGGTGGCCAATTGCAAGTTGTTCTCCTATTTGAATCTCCTCTGAAGAGTGGCATCATGGGCTACTCAAAACAACTCTCAAATGATCTGAAAACAAAGATTGTTCAACATAGTTGTTCAGGGGAAGGATACAAAAAGTTGTCTCAGAGATTTAACCTGTCAGTTTCCACTGTGAGGAACATAGTAAGGAAATGGAAGACCACAGGGACAGTTCTTGTTAAGCCCAGAAGTGGCAGGCCAAGAAAAATATCAGAAAGGCAGAGAAGGAGAATGGTGAGAACAGTGAAGGACAATCCACAGACCACCTCCAAAGAGCTGCAGCATCATCTTGCTGCAGATGGTGTCACTGTGCATCGGTCAACAATACAGCGCACTTTGCACAAGGAGAAGCTGTATGGGAGAGTGATGAGAAAGAAGCTGTTTCTGCAAGCATGCCACAAACAGAGTCGCCTGAGGTAAGCAAGAGCACATTTGGATAAGCCAGCTTCATTTTGGAAGAAGGTCCTGTGGACTGATGAAAGATTGAGTTGTTTGATCATACAAAAAGGCGTTATGCATAGAGTCCAAAAAAACCAGCATTCCAAGAAAAACACATGCTACCCACTGTAAAATTTGGTGGAGGTTCCATCATGCTTTGGGGTTGTGTGGCCAATGCCGGCACCGAGAATCTTGTTAAAGTTGAGGGTCGCATGGATTCCACTCAGTATCAGCAGATTCTTGAGAATAATGTTCAAGAATCAGTGACGAAGTTGAAGTTACGCCGGAGATGGATATGTCAGCAAGACAATGATCCAAAACACCGCTCCAAATCCTCAGGCATTCATGCAGAGGAACAATTACAATGTTCTGGAATGGCCATCCCAGTCCCCAGACCTGAATATCATTGAACATCTGTGGGATGATTTGAAGCGGGCTGTCCATGCTCGGCGACCATCAAACTTAACTGAACTTGAATTGTTTTGTAAAGAGGAATGGTCCAAAATACCTTCATCCAGGACCCAGGAACTGATTAAAAGCTACAGGAAGCGACTAGAGGCTGTTATCTTTGCAAAAGGAAGATCTACTAAATATTAATGTCACTTTTCTGTTGAGGTGCCCATACTTTTGCACCGGTCAAATTTTGGTTTATTGCATAGTGCACATTTTCTGTTAGTACAATAAACCTCATTTCAATCCTGAAATATTACTGTGTCCATCAGTTATTAGATATATCAAACTGAAATGGCTGTTGCAAACACCAAAATATTTAGAACTAAAAATGATTAAGATTAATAGGGGTGCCCAAACTTTTTCATAGGACTGTATTTATAATGCAACCATCAAAGCAGAGCAAAGAAGTTTAACTAACCCTAGTGTGCTAAAAGGGTTGTCCGGGGATTTAAGATTACCTTAACTGAATGTTAAGGAAATGGGTGTTCGGGCCCGGTTCCAAGCCCAGGTCACATGATCGGAACAATTCCCCCAACCCCTGGGTCATTTTGCCTCCTTCTTCCTTTCCTGATCTTACAGCCAACCCCCATAGCACATGGTGGGACAGGGCCATCAATTTTAGAAATCTGATAACCCCGTTAACTGTCAAGACAACCCTTTTAAAAGGGTATTCCCATAACTCTTCTTCTGCAGCCTGCAGGCTCTGTGCTCTCTTCACTTCCTGGTTTTCTCGGCACATTGGTGGGCGGGGTTTCACTTGCTCTGCTATCTGCTATGTTTGCAGTCAGTAATGAGGGATTGGTTGTAAATGCATTACCACAGTATGAAGCTGATATAGAGGCTGATGTAGCAGCAACTGGGATTTCTACCGAACAGTGGTACTAAGAAGACATCTAAAGATAGGAGAAGAATAGTCTTTCTTAAGGCTATTCCTACGTGGTAAGCAGAAAAAAAAATACAATTTTAATGATAGGATCCCTTTAATTCCTTATGATGCTAGGTGTCTCCCATGGGACTACTGAGAGGATTACAGTAAGGGACAGTAGTCCTGTGTGGAGTCAGGGACTCCTAGCGTCATAGAAAATAAAATTGAGCTCCACTTCCTCTTCTCAGGCTGTGACATCAAGTACATTAGTCACATGGCCATTCAAATGAATTGGGTATAGCTGAAATACCAACTACAGCCACTATACAATAGCTTGCGCTACACTTGGTAAGTAACCAAGAGGCCATAGCGATCAATATCATTGTCGCGAAGTTCCAGAAAATGTCAGATGGTGGCTAGTCTCCAACCTAGGATTGGTGTCTGCTTATTCTGGATCGGTGGGGGCAATTATTTCCATGTTGGGTGACTACAGATGCTACCGAATCCATCAGTGGATTCTCAAATTGTAATATTTTCCTTCAAGGAGTTAATACTCCAATTCTCTTTTCAGAAATCGTGAATACAAAGGAGTACGGAGCCTGTGGCACACAGCTGTCTGTCTGCATAGCCCTACCATTTATTAGAGGAAGAAAAAAGCCAGACGCTCGCTTTCAATTTTTCGCAAATAACCCAAAGGAAAACGTACATGTATCTGCTTTTCCTAAAATAGATTCAGTTATCCAATTTCCTGCAGTTGTCTTCTACTTACGTTAATAATTCACCAACTATATCGGTCTCTGTAAGCAACTGCACAAGTTATAGTTCTTAAAAACAATATTGTAATATGTTGAGAACTCAGCCTTAAAGGGGTTGTCCAAGACTGGTTACTGATGGTCTAATTTTAGGACAGGTCATCAATTTCAGATTGGTGGGGGCCCAAAACCCACCTAATCATTAAAAAAATATGATTTATTACCATCTCATCCTTAAAGGGGTTGTCCAAGACTGGTTACTGATAGCCTTAGCATAGGTCATCCATATTAGATCAGTCAGCCTCCACTATCCCACCAATCAGATCAGCAGTGGACAGAGCCAGTAGCAGACAGCTCGGTGCACTGTGTAAAATCCCCATCCTTGTAATTTATACAGAAACTAGTTTTCATCCCAGGCCATTTAGCATCTACCTTGCAGATGAGTGGCCAGGATTCATTGTGTCTTATGGAAGATGTCTGTTGTATGGAGGAGAGGAAGCTACAGTAACGTGACACACAGGGACCTTCCTTTAGTTACTCTGCCTATTAATGTCAGACATTTGGGGTTATTAGTTTAGTTTCAGTAACTCCATGTGCCTCACATTAATAACAGTTACCCCATCATGTCCCTCATATTAACCTGTGTGCCCCAATATAAGGATTACTAGTACGTGAGACACATGAGGGTACTAATGAAGGACCTTAATTATGAAGATGCCTAATTATTACTTCCATATTTCCCACATATCAGTAACTCTTATATGAGGCACACAGGGGGTTAATGTGAGGGACATGATGGGGTTAACTGCTATTACTATGATCCCCATGGAGTTACTAGCTGCAATGCACATGACCAGACATTTTATCTGCAATGGTGGATTTCTCCCCCTAGGTTTATACTCGAGTCAATAAGTTTTCCCAGTTTTTTGTAGTAAAATTAGGGGTCTCGGCTTATATTCGGGTCAGCTTATACTCGAGTATATACGGTATATATATATATATATATATATACACACACACACATACACATACATACACACACACACACACACAATATACAGTATATGCCTCTTCCATTGAAAAAAAATATATGTATATATTATATAAAACAGCCAGCCTTGTCCTTTGAGGCGGACCCTTTGTTTAGTTCCCCATATGACAGTATCATGGCGGGTGTACCGTACCTTATGTTTTTCCTGCTGATATTCTATTTGGATTTGAGTGAGCTTTGTCCGCAGTTCCTCATTGGCGGTCTGAAACGCCTCCATTTCTACTTCACACTTGTCTCCTTTGGCTCTGGTTTTCTTTGACATGTTTCCGACAATTGTGTCCACACCACATACAACCAATTATTTCTATTCCAACTGATTTCTCTTTGGCATCGAATGGGGGAGAAAAAAATACATCAACTCTTTTTTAATTCACAAATCCTGTGTGTACGACTCTTAGCCATCCTCCTTGTCTCTGTTCACCTGCAGAAGAAGACAAATGAGATACTTACATTATACAGTACGTGGAAGGTGCAGAATTGATCATTTTTACAGTAGATGGAAGGTGTGAATTGATTATTTATTGCAATGTGCTTGCGTATGATTTTGCGCCGTTTGTATACACATCGCAGGCTAGGTTCACACCAAAATGATAGTCTATGGGGTAAAATTATATTTATAGTCTATGGGGTCCGCGGGTAACCGCTGTGTTCCCCTCGACAAGCTACACTGTCCGGACAACTCCCCATTAGTCCAAACTCTGGCCACTGGTGTTATATAAACTAACTAGACCCACTTCAAAAATCTGGGTCCAATCCCACCGCCCCTAAATATAGAGAGAACTAAAGCAATGCCATAGTCCTGCGACACCAGTTGTATGGCCATAAACAGATTGATGTTGATTTAGAAGGCATGAATCCCGACTGATCCTCATGTAGTGTCGTTGATAAAACTCTTGACAAATGTGCGGTCAACACTTTTGCTAGGTTAAACAACAAGACCGGGCGATAAAGAGTCTGGCAATGGGGCGTCCATCCCCTCTTTTGGGTTCACCGCCTCATAATAGGAATTCGGTCAGAGTATCCAACAATTTAGGCAGAAGCTCCACCCCAAATTCTTTATATCTCCCCACTGGCAATCCATCATTTCTAGGCCATGGCCTCTAGCCATGGCTCCTAGTGACTCCTGGAGGTTAACCATACCTTAGTTCAAGAACAACCCCTTTAAAGAGGAGCTTTCATGTCCTCGGGCACATGCGGTTTTATATCCCGCTAGAAAGCAAACAGTGCACCGAATTCAGCGCACATTCAGCTTTCCCATTATGTGCCTGGGGGCAAGAGGTATCGGTGCAGTTACTGATATCCCTTTACTGTCAGAAGGGCGTTCCTGACAGTCTAGCTGGACTGTGAAGAACTCCCCCTTCCCCCCGACCGTACTCGTCCATAGCCCTCTACTGTCAGAGGAGAGGGTTCCTTACCATCCAGCCATGACGCTAAGCTGGTAAGAATGCCCCCCAGTACAGTAAGGAGGGGGATGGGGCATTCCTCACAGCCCGGCTAGACTGTCAGGAACCACCTTCTAACAGAGAAGAGCTATAGGTAATGGCACTTGCCCCGGGGAACATAACATTCACACGGAGGAATCTGCCACGGATTTGGGAGCGGATTCCCCGGCTTGGGAGTCCCTTCTGATTAGGCCCATTCACCCCATCCCGTCACATCCATATGATCAGGCACAGCTGCCATTTGACTGTAAGCAATCTGCTTGTCATAATAGGATGACATTAAAGGAGTTATATGGGAGCGGCAGTATTGTATCAGTCACAGGTTTCAGACAGATGACATAATCCTTTATAATATACAATGTGGTTTAGATGACAGCAATTAAACCATTACGGTACTTGATGCTACTGTTACGATGTCTCCTGCGGCTGCTCTGTTATTCATCCATTTCCAGTACAAATAGAAAGCTGTGCAATGGGTTTAATAGTGTTATCCGGGTATAGAGTAAATGTATTCAGCAATTCTAGCCATTACTTATATTATACATTACTGACTAATGGGATACCGTACGTCTGGAAATTAGGATTTTTCATGGCCATATACAGTAATGACCTAAAAGAAAGGCAAATGTGTCCACAAAGCCATATAACTCCGAGTGCTGGAAATGATAATGTCGGGCATAACAGATGGAGCGCGGACAGAAATGATCTAGGCCCAAGAGGTGTTTGGTATAACAAGGTCATTACCTCTGTATTCGATCGCACCAAAAAACTACTTCCCGTAGCAAGGAAGAAGGGAGTGGGTGCTAGATTTATACACCTACTGTAGCAATGGACTCATAGCTGTGCAGATTTATAAGCGGTATACTCCATAAGGCAGCCACTATAAGGCCGGGACCACACAGGGCATGACCACAAATCCTCAAGGAGCCACTACTGTCTACAACTGGGGCACTATGGATAATACTAGATAATGCTCCTTATTGTGGACAAGTTATAAGGCAGGGACAATACATGTATGAGAAGATAACCCGGACACAATAAGGACATCATGGCTGGTTATCAGGAGGACACTACATGTATGAGAAGATAACCCGGACACAATAAGGACATCATGGCTGGTTATCAGGAGGACACTACATGTATGAGAAGATAACCCGGACACAATAAGGACATCATGGCTGGTTATCAGGAGGACACTACATGTATGAGAAGATAACCCGGACACAATAAGGACATCATGGCTGGTTATCAGGAGGACACTACATGTATGAGAAGATAACCCGGACACAATAAGGACATCATGGCTGGTTATCAGGCAGGGACACTACATGTATGAGAAGATAACCCGGACACAATAAGGACATCATGGCTGGTTATCAGGAGGACACTACATGTATGAGAAGATAACCCGGACACAATAAGGACACCATGGCTGGTTATCAGGAGGACATTACATGTATGAGAAGATAATTTATAATTTATATTGGCAAAAATATGTCTAACTATTAATTATCTACAAATATATATCTGGATATGTTCATGGGAACCACTTTAGTTTCCACTAGATAAAGTGCAAAAATACAGACAGGAGAAGATGGAAGGCCATAGACACCTGGTTATTACTTGTATCCGGCTCTATACAGATAGGTGACATAGACAGGAGATTATACGTGTACACACGACCAGTCAAGCAGAACCCCTGGGATTATAGATGGTCTTTATACAATTATGTACTTTGGTCATGAAAACGTGTTTACATAGAAAACCTGCAGTAGAGACTTGCAAAGACATCCCTCCATGTGTGACTTGAGGAAGAAGCAAGGAAACAAAGCAAATCTAAAATGAGAAGTAAAAGACAACATAATAATGGAAGTGTGTGCAACATTGATTTTGTGACATGTAATAATGCATCACTTTCCATCATACTGTGTGCCACAGCTTTCTTATGCACATTGCCTATAATACAATATGCATGTAGTAGAGGGAGTCCTCTGCTCAGGACCAGCCGGGATTGGAATTCTGATCGCGATCGTGAAATTAACTCGATCGCCGATCGGAATCCGATCCTGATCCCTAAACCCTAGTAGCCAGTGAACATATCAAACGAACACAGTGCCCTCTAGTGTCCAAAGGTCAAATACAGCAAATGTCCAGTATACAGGTATAACAAACATTATATACTGAAAAATATTACAAAAAAAATGAATGAATAAATAAATAATAACCCCTAGAAGTTGATATCTTACATTAGGATATTTATAGCAACGTATATAAATTGTAAATCTGCATTACATTCAAGAGGAGTATTTCCTTCGGTGTCATATATTATTAACCCTGAATGGTAATGACAATGTGCTCTATATTAACAGTACAAACTGATGGTT
The DNA here is from genome assembly GCF_031893055.1 of Leptodactylus fuscus. Classification (NCBI taxonomy): domain Eukaryota; kingdom Metazoa; phylum Chordata; class Amphibia; order Anura; family Leptodactylidae; genus Leptodactylus; species Leptodactylus fuscus. The sequence goes on along the minus strand of NC_134265.1, from coordinate 327,692,060 downwards.
AGGTTATTGTCGCCGCAGTGAAGAGAAGCAGAGTCTATCCTACCTTAGTGAGTACATGACAGGTTCATCGTGTAGGTTTGGCCGCCTGTTCTCATCACTTCCTCCACCGCATTTCCTCTTCACTACCATCAGCCTGTATATCTACGCTTCTGTATGACACTACTACATGTCAGACATTGTGAAAGTAACCTCATCTACACAATGTATAGCAGCAACGTGCAGTGTGTATACAGAATCCTACAGTCACTGAGGCCCAGTCATTCCATTATTTTATCCCACTGGTGGTTTAGTCGCTTGCATTGGCATCCTAGTGAGCTTGGTTGCACTTGGTAATATAGCAACTATTAACTTATACAACTAAAATGCACCATAGCCTGCACCATAGTGAGCAGATTTTAGCTTTCTTGTGATGCAAATTGCAAAAAAATAAAAATAAAAACCCAACTCCAATTATTAGGTGAACCTATTGATGCATTTAGCATATGGGCTGAGGATGCTCCAGGCAGAAATGTAAGCAAGAAAATGCCACGGGTACATTAGATTTAGGACTGACGTACATGTCGTAACCCTGGGATCAGAAAACCAGTTCTAAGATACTAGGATAACAAAAAGTGAAGAGATAATTCAGGTATAACACACACCAGAAATAAGTTACAATAACCATGGCTGGCCACGGCATCCCACCCCACTCAGTCCACATTCACAGAAAGGGGCCAGTGAGGCGCTAAACAGGGTTTGTGGGGCATCTTTGGTGGAAGGTCCTTTCTTGTGCCAAAGACGTGCCACATTATCACCCACTTACACCAGAAAAGATGGAATAACAGACTCGTTGAGGGGAGTTTACCTCACATATAATGACTGGGAGCCCAGTAGATGTGGGAGCTCTCTTTTGGGCCCGAGACATTTGACTACTGGTCCGGGTTCAGGATGTCAACCCTTTGTCCGGGACCTTCTATAGTCTGCACTTTACGTCTGAGTAGATATAGACCCCATAGAATCTGTGGTGTCCACTACTCTGATAGTTACACCCATGGAGGTAATAAAATGGGGGATGATATCTCAGACCCACAGACAAGGCTGTGTGCAGATAGCAGATTGTCAGGATGTATTTCGGCCTGAGTCTGATGTGTTATACTCTATGCTTCATCTGCTTCGTGCCCAGAGGGAGAGCCATTCACCTGGTTGCCATCAGGAATGACATAAAACATGATCATTTTACTTGGTTCCAAGGACAGCGAATATCCTCGACTAAAACCCACAAAACGCAAAGACTTGGTGACCTATCCTCGCTTATAGATGGGGTCGCTTTTAAGCCTAGTGAATAGAGATATAAAATACAAGTAAAAGCTCTAGTAAGGAAAAGAAGATGATGGTTATTAGATTGTAATGGCATCCGTGTGCCACCCACGAATATCACTGACTCATGTACTTCAACGAATGGATAGGGCACCAAAAACTGGTATAGGCCTGGCAACACCTACAAAAAGTACGGCTAGGTGTATGGGCCTATAGAAAAGAATGGGATTATCTGATTATCTGCATTTGTAGAGAATAAACTGCGGGTGTATGCATGAGGACTAAGGCTTGGTTCACACATCAGTATGCTATCCATCCGTTTGAATTCAGTTTGAGACTTTAAAACGGATTGATGCACATACTAATTGTATACTGACACCTTTTTATGCTTTTTAGTAAATGTATGTATTCCCTATGACATAATTCTAGAACATCTTTTCTACGTTGCAGTGTCCCTCTGTTACTCCTCCTGAAGCTGTAAGAACACATTGACTCGGCCCTGCTACACCAGCACCTTGTGTTATTCCGGTCTGTGTTTTGCCAGGACTCGTTCGCTCTTCTCCTAGGTGTGTGTGTGTAATTTGCAGATGTGGACACTTGCACGGCTCAACGCTTGCCCTACTTTGAGAAGCTTTCTGGGTGCACACAAACCTTTTCCTGGAACAAGTGCTTTTATGATGAATTATTTATGCTCCCCCACCACTGCCGTGATTAAGAATGCAAAAGACAAGCTGGGCGATAAAGGCGGCCGCGGCAGATGCAGCTCTCTCTGTGACTACAGCAATCAATCTGTGCCATTCCAGTAACTGGGAGGAGGACGCTGACATCTCACATTGTGTCAAGAACTGCCCTGCGAAAGGAAAGCAAGGTCTACACAAGTGCCAGTCTAACTAGGCAGATATATTTTAGGAACTGGTGTAGATATTCTATATAACACATGACTTAGGGATAATTTGTCCCTACCCATGATTTCCGCCTACTTTCGTAAAAAGAGTAAATGCATCTGATGCAAAAAAAAGAGACGTGCGCCAAAGATGTGCCATGACTATTTCCAACTCCCCACACACACTAAGCTTCAAATGTACCTCTTGACACATGCGATTTTATATACTGCTAGAAAGACGACAGTGCACTGAATTCATTGCACTGTCGGCTTTCCCATTATGTGCCCAGGGCTGGAGATATCGGTGCCGTTAGTTTCGGCACCAATCTCTGCCCACCATCAGAAGGGAGTTACTGACAGTCTAGAAGGGCTGTGAGGAATGTCTTCTTGCCTGACAGTACTTGTCCATAGCCTTCTGCTGGGGGCGGGCGTTCCTCACAGCTCAGTGTCATGGACCAGCCGCGATAGTAATATATATCTATGACAGGCCTGGGAGCCTTCATTAGGCTCCCGGCTGTCATTGGAACAGGTCGGCTTCTGCGGCCTCGCCGTGCAGGAGCCGGCCTGCATCACTAAAGGTATGGGGCCGGTGGGGACCGGCCCCGGGGCTAACTGACTGCCGGGACCTGTGGAGGAGGAGCGGATTTGCAGCATGGCCGCGCTACTGCCACCGCTGGTTTTCTTCAGCGGCAGGAGCGTGACAATCTGCAGGCCCCGGCAGCTAAGACAGTCCCCGGCATCTGCTGTAATAGACCGGCGGATGCCGGGGAGTGTCTTAGCTGCCGGGGCCTGCAGATTGTCACGCTCCTGCCGCTGAAGAAAACCAGCGGTGGCAGTAGCGCGGCCATGCTGCAAACCCACTCTTCCACCCACATTCAGACTATAAGACGCACCCTCATTTTCCTCCGAAATTTTTGGGGAAAAAAAGTGCGTCTTATAGTCCGAAAAATACGGTACTTTACCACTTTACCCCTCACCTTAACGATACTCCAGGAGGTTCTCTTTAACGCTCCGGAGCAGCCATGTTTGCCGACCCCCACCGCTCTGACAATCCGCAAAACCGCCCACCCATGTCAATACCCCTAGGAGGTCTAATAAATGCAAAAAAAAAGTTTAAAAAAAAGTAAAAAAAATATAAAAACAAATAAAAAGGATTAAAAATTCAAATCACCCCCCTTTCCCTAGAACACATATAAAAGTAGTTCAAAACTGTGAAACACATACATGTTAGGTATCCCCGCGTCCGAAACCGCCCGCTTTACAAAGCAATACAAATATTTTTCCGGTTCGGTAAACGCCGTAGCGGGAAAAATGGTCAAAAGTGCCAAACTGCTGTTTTTTCACTGTTTTGATTCTGATAAAAAATTGAATAAAAAGTGATCAAAGCAATAACATTTCCCAAAAATGGTAGAACTAAAAAGTACACCCGACCCCGCAAAAAAAAGACGCCCTATACATCCCCGTACACGCACGTATAAAAAAGTTAAGGCTGTCGAAATATGACAACTTTTCAACAAAAAAAATTTTTAAACACAGTTTTGGATTTTTTTTAAGGGGTCAAAATGTAAATAAAACCATATAAATTTGATATCCCCGGAATCGTAACGAAACACAGAATACAGGGGACCTGTCATTTTGGTTGCACAGTGAACGCTGTAAAACCAAAGCCCGTAAGAAAGTCGCAGAAATGCATTTTTTCTTCAAATCCACCCCATTCTGAATTTTTTCCCTGCTTCCCAGTACATTATATAGAATAAATAATGGTGGCATCATGAAGAAAAATTTGTCCCAGGAAAAATTAAGACATCATATGACTCTGGGAGCGGAGAAATAAAAAAGTTATGGGGTTTAGAAGGAGGGGAGTCAAAAACGAAAATCAAAAAATGCCATCGGCGGGAAGGGGTTAACTTCAAATACTTCTGTCCCAAAGTCACTATGTAAAGTTTCTCACAACACCGTATATATAGCCGCTCAAATACAAATTAACTTCAACACAAAAGTCTCACATATTCTCTGAATTACAGCAAAAACAAAATACAAAGTTACATTTCATATCCCATCCCTTATACACAGTACGAAAACCTTACCCGCGCCTGTATATACCCACTTCTACAATCACCGCAGACGAAGTCGCGGGTACCAGCTAATATATATATATATATATATATATATATATATATATATATATATATATATATATAATCATTATAAATTACAGATACTAAACTGCCAGGGGCAAATAGGGGAATATAATACAAATGACACACAAGTACTTGGGGATATAAGCCCAGGACTGTAATAAAGTTGGCTGACAGTCAATCATAGGCATTAAGGTAAAGGTTACATCGATTGTCCCTATCCCTATAGTATATACTTCAGGGCCCATTAGACTCCTGATGTATACACTATACAGTAACTTGTCCTTTAATACATAATGTTTTAAGGGGATATTTGCAGCTACCGTTCATTTGGAAAGCTTCTCCCCAGGAGGAAACAAGGATCAACGAAAGCAAAATTAATTTTCCCGTCCCATTTCAGGCCTCCAGTGACACTTGCCAAAACAGACAGCACGATGCCAACAGAGTACTGAGGCGCTGACCTAAACGGAACAGCCCTGCCAACCAGCGTGTCTAAAATGAACACTAAATCCATCTGCAACTCAATGGGGCAATAAAACAAAGCAAAGTGGTCACAGGCCTGGAGATACGGCATACAATTATCGCTCTCCATGCCGGATAATATCACGTAGGGGAGCGAAAAACTCACTGCATGAGAATGTCGCAACTAGGCCTTAATTGGAGGTTCTGCTGTCAGTGAAGGTTTGTACAATGCTATGGACGCACAAGTGCAGACTCCAGATTGTGTTCTTGCACTCAGTGGCATAACTAGGAAAGGCAGGGCCCCGTGGCGAACTTTTGACATGGGGGTCCCCCCCTGACCGACACCAAAGACCTTGATCGACCACCCCCCACCACATTCCTGCACTCTCCAATATGCCCCATAGTGGCCCCTGCACACAGTATTATGCCCCATAGTGGCCCCTGCACACAGTATTATGCCCCATAGTGGCCCCTGCACACAGTATTATGCCCCATAGTGGCCCCTGCACACAGTATTATGCCCCATAGTGGCCCCTGCACACAGTATTATGCCCCATAGAGGCCCCTGCACATTGTATTATGCCCCATACTGGCTCCTGCACACAGTATTATGCCCCATAGTGGCCCCTGCACACAGTATTATGCCCCATAGTGGCCCCTGAACACAGTATTATGCCCCATAGTGGCCCCTGCACACAGTATTATCCCCCATAGTGGCCCCTGCATATGGTATTATTCACCATAGTGGCCCATGATTGGTAAGTAAATAGGGCCCATTACCGGCTGGAGTATAAAACTGGCAGAAATCTGGTGGAGTCCATTATAGTACAGTAAGGGTGCATTCACACTGAGTAAACGCTAGCTTATTCTGAACGTAAAACACGTTCAGAATAAGCGGCGTCTAAAGCAGCTCCATTCATTTCTATGGGAGCGGGGATACGAGCGCTCCCCATAGAAATGAATGGGCTGCTTCTTTCACTCCGTGCAGTCCCATTGAAGTGAATGGGGAGTGCCGGCGTGTACGCTCCGGCATGAGCAGAGCTTGCCGTATACGCCGGCACTCCCCATTCACTTCAATGGGACTGCACGGAGTGAAAGAAGCAGCCCATTCATTTCTATGGGGAGCGCTCGTATCCCTGCTCCCATAGAAATGAATGGAGCTGCTTTAGACGCCGCTTATTCTGAACGTGTTTTACGTTCAGAATAAGCTAGCGTTTACTCAGTGTGAATGCACCCTAAATTTGCTGTGACCAGGTATATACAAGCCTGGCTTTACACATCACTTGCAGAGTGTCACCTCCATTTTAGTAATCACAATACACCCATCTTAGGATATGTTCACACAGCGGAATGCGGCGCCGATTCTGAGGCCTCATAAGCAGCACCAGATTCTGCCATAATTGAAGTTTTTAATGGCAGGCAGGGATCTAAACAGGACGCTGAAATATAAGCGTCCTGCTCGATCTTGCCACACATTCTATGTCTGGCAAGAGGGCTGGAAAACGAAGAGGAATCCGAAGCAGAAGTTGGTCTCAATTTCTCTTCATTTTCCATCTGAATGGGCCCTAAGGGATATTTCACCATGGCACATCGGAAAAAGTACTCATAAGATGACTATAATACAACTTACCCATTGGCAAGTAGTGGACTGCATAAGGCCCGGGTCACATCTGCGTTCGGGCCATTCCGTTCCCCTCTCCACATGAAAAATTCGGAGAGAAACGTACTACAAGCAGTACTTTTCTCTCCGCATTTTTCGTGCGGAAACCACACGGACTCCATTATAGTCTACGGGATCCACCTCAGACTCTGCCCCCTCACAATAGAGGTCTATGTAGACCGCTAGCATCCTGTTTTCCATGAGCGGTATGTTCTGTCTCATGGAAAAAAAGAAGCGAGTTGCCCCTTCTTCAGGCGGATTCCGTGGCTGATTCAGCCCCAGCGTCCGCTTCGCGAAAGCACCCTCTGGACTAGGCCTATTCATTTGGGCCAACTCTGGAGCGGGAAGCCGTGACTGGCAGGCACATTTTGGTCCTATTGTGACGCGGCTTCCCGTATCAAAATCAGAACCAAAATACGTGTTCCCGTGCCCCATGTGTACTAGCCCTTTGGTAACTGCTTTTTTATGTAGATTAGTTATCCATTCCATTCCAACGGACTCCCTGAATGGAAACCCATGCGCAGATGTGAATCGGGAATAAGTAAAAAAGACCAAGAGCAAAGAAGTTCTTTTAGTCTGACGCACCTTGTTGTGGAAATGTCTTTTTTATGCAGATTTTGTAGCAGTTTTTTGAGTCAAAGCCAAGAATGGCTACAAAAGGAATGGGAAATATATAGAAAGTTCTTACACTTCTACCTTCTCTATCCGCTCCTGGCTTCAACCCAAAAAATGCAGCAAAATCTGCAACAACAAACACTGCATTTCTGCAATGTGGGGCCTCAACTGTAATTCACCATGTGATAACCTACAAATGTTGATCATCTGGCACCTGACTTCCATTGATGTCACAAAAACATTACTGGAAAACAATCCAAAAAGTTAGTTGCCACTTGATCATTCTAGACACATCCCCTGGGATTTGCCCAGCACCATCCTAATAAAATATAGGGATCATGAGATATCATTAGGTGTCCCCTTCACTCAGCAGGAGCCCACATGTATGGTATACCTGACATGACGTCTTGTAAAAGGCTCACTTACATGGGTTATAAGAAGATGAAATGTCAATTATCCCATTACACAGGGAACTGCTGAAAGCCTTCATTGTACGAGAAATATTACTCCATGTTTTTAATCTTAGTCCTTTCATCCTATAAACGACGGCTGGCAAAGGATTAAAGCAGATTTGGTGGAATAATTCTGTAATGACCAAATGATGTTAGACAACGTATACTCGCAGGTAGGCAGAGGGCTTTTATGTTCTCAGAATAGAAACAGGTTACATCAAGGAGAAGGGCTCAAAATTTAAATACAAAAATTGTTCAATGGGTTTTCTGAGGCTAAGATGTTGAAGATCTAGGCTTAGGACAGGTCATCAATATCAGACTAGTGGGGTCTGACAATCAATATCAGACTAGTGGGGTCTGACACCCAGCACCCTAAGGGTAAGTTCACGCGGGGTCTTTTAGTCCGGAATCAGGTTCCAGACTCAGGTTCCGGACCCAAAAACAGGTAGCCACGATGCTACGGATTAGACCCAATGAATGGGCCTAGTCAGTAGGGAGAGTCTTCAGGCCGAATCATAAAGCGACTCGCCTGACAGGGCTACACAGGGTACTCTTAAAGAAGGCCAATTCTCATACCCAGCAAGTTACCTCAAGCCTATGGACTAATCAATGACCAACTTCTACAGATGCGCAGTCGGCTCTGCCATTGGGCCTCGGGCAGAGCCGACTGCACATGCGCACAGCCATTTTCTTATGGCCGCTTACCCCAGCTTACTGTATAAGCGGCCACAAGAAAATGGCTGCTTACACCAGGCAGACACGCGCCGTTGGCTCTACCCGATGCCCGATGGCAGAGCCTACTGCACATGCCTAGAAGTTTGAAGCCAGCGCTGGAAGACGATGCAGGGAGAGGCCGTTTCAGAAAAAGATGGAGGCGTCACTGGAGAGTTCTCTCGCAGCATTGGGGACGCCCCTAGCTGTTTGAGCAATGAGGACCGCCCCCAGTGCTGTGAGAGAACTCATTTGCATAGCAAAGAAAACTTGGATTTCTACCGAACGGCAGCACGGAGAAGACATCTAAAGGTAGGAGAAGAATAGCCTTTCTTAAGGTTATTCCTACGAATTATCAAAAATAATTTTTATTTTAATGATAGGATCCCTTTAATGTGGTGGAGGCCAATGTGAAAGAAGAAGGATAGACCTGTTTAACCTGAAAAGCAACAGCAAAATCCTAAACAGAACCAGCAGCCTCCAGTCACCTATGCCAGTCTATAAGTATGGAGTATACTGGTATTGTGGATAGTGCAGGTGAGTGCTTTTCCCTTAGGCGTGCAGAATATTAGGTAATTAATGTAATTAGCACATCATTATCTCTATATGGTAATGAGCCATGATTCAGACCGAGCTGACATTTATCACCTGACATTGGCAGGTACAGCTGTTGGCAAACATGTGACTTTACAATGAACCCTTCCCTGTTAGCTGGGTGCGCCCCTATCACAGCTGGTACTTACCTGTGCCAATACTCCATCTTCACTGATCCCGGTGAGGGTTCCTTTATTATATGTGGGCAATGTTATTGGCAGTGGACTATCTCCCAAGTATCGTGCATCAGGCTTTAATATTATAGGAATTTTGCAGGGCTAAAATATGAATAACCTATCCTTAGCATGGGTCATCAATATCAGATCTGCAGGGCCCAACAACCAAGACAGATCACCTTCTTGACGCTGCTGCGAGCGCCACTTCACAGGCCATAAAATGTCACGTCTATCAGTGAGACTTTGGCTATGACGTCACATCACCAAAGATTTGCGCGTCGCCCTGGAATTCCCTCAGTACTGTAAGTGATTGGATTTGTACTGTCCTGTGATAACAAACCCTAGGCCATGACGCGACCCTGTTCACTTACTTTAGTGAATCCAGATTTTAGATACCTCAGCTTATTGGGAAAGATTTACCACTTGTGTTAACAAATGTGCATATTTTGTGAAGTTTAGTATAATTCTGCAGATGGCAACCTGTTGGGCTTGTTAGACATGTTCCTTCTGTGTCACACCTCAGGGCTGGTATACATGTACACTAGTGATCGCCAGCTTTTCTGCACATATTTCATACATTATTTTAGGCGTGTCATTTTATTTTCAGAACTTTCAAGGTGGTTGTATGGTAAAATGACAGCAGTGCCGTATCCGTCACATGACGGACACCAACGGCCCCCAACAGACCCTGCTTACCTATAAAAGGGTCTTACTGTTTTCCCATCATGACACCTGCCAAAAAAAGATAAAAAATTGCATGGTATGCTGTGCTTTATGTAGATCATTTATAACTTCACTTGACTGGCAGCTTGGCTGCAACAGCACATAGCCACTACACAGTATACAGAGCCATCAGATTCCAGCTCCATACACTGTTCTGAAAACAGCTGACTGGTAGGGGCGCCATATGTCAGACCCTCTCCACCAATTTCACATTGACATCCTATCCCAACCAATATCCTACCTTTAATAAAGCCTCTCACATATTACTGCCCATTGCAGCTATATACTGTACAAGGTACAGCAATAGTATATTTGTATGGGTAGTATGTATGGGTACTGGTGATACCATGCATGCTGCAGATTTTCCTACACGGACCATGTGTAGGAAAAAAATGGGCATTCTTGCACAATTTGGGGTGGACATGGAGGACAAGACTTAAATGTGCCTAGTCCCCATACTGAAATATTAAAGTGGTTGTGCCATTCAAGGTACTGTGAATGAGCTTTACTCATAGGGAAAATGCAAGGGGACTGTCCCCCCCCCCCCCTTCCAGTTGTCCAAATCAGTGGAGGACCCTATGCCCTGTTGATATAGGATTAAGGGTAAGTTCACACGGGGTTTTTTGGATCGGAACCGGTTCCGATCCAAAAACCAGGTCGCCGTGACTGAAAGCCGGTGCACTGCACTGGCATCCAGCCGCGCACTCTGCTCCGGATTAGGCCCAATGAATGGGCCTAGTCGGGAGTGTCGTCAGGCTGAATCGCGAGGCAACTCGGCCTGAAGAATGAGCATGTCGCTTCTTTTTTCTGGGAGCCGGAAATAATAGCTCCTGGAAAGAAGACCTAAGCGGCTCCCGTTGATTTCAATGGGAGCCGTCTTTTGGGTCAGGGTTTTGAGGCGGATACGGCCTCAAAATCCTGACCAAAATACTCAGTGTGAACTTACCCTAAGTGTCTCTAATGGCAAAACCCCTGTAACTATAATAATCAGAAGTGTCTGGTCTGTGTCACCCTGGTGCAGTCACATATTATATAAGGTGTCTGGTCTGTCTCATTGGCTGCAGTCACATATTATCAGAGGTGCAGGGTCCATGTCACCAGCTGCAGTCACATATTATCTGGAGGTTGTTAGATTTCCAGCATCATTTACGCTGTGATGTCCTCATCACGCCCTCTTTTCAGGAAAGTGATGAGGGCAACACAAAAAAAAAATAAATTGAAATTTTTTTTTTCAAAAAAACTGCAACTCTTTATGCCTTGTATACCAAAAAAACTGGAATATAAGGGATAATAGATCTGTCCCATTGTTTTTTTAAACCAGTCACTAAAAAAAAAAAATCTTGTGAATTAGGCCTTACTCTGAGCCCTCTATTGCTGATTTACCCTTGAAATATCCTATTAAAACCTCATTCATGATCTTCCTCCATCTTTACTTCCCTGCAACCCATAGCCGCCTACTATTTCCTGGACTCAAAGATCAACTCGCTGCTATTACTATACACTGCAGTGCATTCACACGGCTTCAGAGGCACATGTCGGGAAGATTCTCTTATGTACAACATGGTGGCTCAGTGGTTAGCACTGTAGCCTTGCAGTGCTGGAGTCCTGGGTTCGAATCCCGCCAGGAACAACATCTGCAAGGAGTTTGTATGTTCTCCTCGTGTTTGCGTGGATTTCCTCCCATTCTACAAAGACATGCTAACAGGAAAAAAATGTACATTGTGATGCCTATATGGGGCTCACAATCTACATAAAAAAAACCCAAAAAAAACAGAGGTCCTGTGTCCCCCCGTATGAATTAAACAGTGGTTGAGCATGTATGCTGCTGCACTGCTCATCTCATTGGCAGTCTCATAGTACATCGGATCCCGGTTCTTGTGATCAGTGGGAGTCTTGGCCATTATACAACTATCCCCTATCCTGTAGCTGAAAATCTCAACTTGCTCACGTGTGTCACAAACCAAACCAGCTGCTAAAAAACATCAGTATTGTTCGCGCTTTTTTTTCCTCGTCATCTAGGTGCTCACACAATTTTTGGGGCTAATGCCTGAAATAAACACCAACCCAGGGCATGAAGCATACCAAGGAAGGGAAAAAAAATAATCCAAAACAGGAAGATTTGAAAAACATGGGAAGACACAATAATATAGATCCAAGGGCTGTACTTGCTTTCATGGCTCCATTCACTTCTATCAGGACCTGTCGTGAGTTTGGCCCGTCTACACTGCTGTCTACCGCATACCCGGGCTGTGATAATACAAGGGTAGCTGTATGTGGCCATAGACATGAATAATGCACGGTCATGTGCATGTAGCCTAACCTATAACATATACTGTAGATACCGATATTTGCTCTTGTACAGGACAATGTCTCGTCTGTGGAAAACAGTCCATGTATAGGATGCGGACTGAACTCGGCCGTGTGCATAGGAGTTACTGCAGCATAGTGAGTTATATATGTAGCGAATCCCTGAACAGAACACAATACTGTATGGAACTCATAGCTTTATATCAGACGGGTACAGTAGTGATCAGGGAGTTCAGAAGCTCACCGCATCATCACTAGCTATATTGAGCTCTATTCACACAGCTTTGGTCAGTCTAGAAAATACAGCCACATCACAGTTGCATGAAAAGCCCCTTATGCCCGGTTCACACATGCTGATGTGTTCCGTCCATAAGGGTCCACATGAGGACCCCTACGGATGGAACACAAGCGCAACTGCAAGCACTGTGCAGTTTAAGCGCACAGGCCCCATAGACTATAATGTGGTCTGTGTGCTTGCCGCGCACTGCCTGCACAAATCGTTCATGCGGGCAGTGCGCAGCAAGCACACGGACCCCATTATAGTCTATGGGGCCCCTGCGCTTGAACTGCACAGCACTTGCAGTTGCGCTTGTATTCCGTCCGTAGGGGTCCTCATGCGGACCCTTACGGACGGAACACATCAGCATGTGTGAACCGGCCCTTACACAGTTCTAAGTAAGGATAAGGCCCTATGTAGCTAGCCGCAATCAGAAAACACTTTACGCCATAGGGTCCATTTATGTCGTTTTTTGAATTCTGGCACTGAATCCGTGTCAGAATCCACGTAGAAAAAAAACACATGGATTCTGAAGCAAATTTTTCCCTCGCCAAAATCCTCACCAAAAAACTCCATGTGAATGGAACCAAAGGGTCCATTCATGCGGAGGAATTTGGTGTGGAATTTCAGCACTTAAAAAAAAAAAAAAAAAAAAAGAAAAAAAAAAAAGCCTCCCATTGACTTCAATGGGTTCCTTTTCATCAGCGCTAAAATTCATCACCATTTCCCTCCATGTGAATGGACCCTTACACTTCTCCTTCCTGCTCAATCCACTCCTGACTTTTCCTTAAACACCCCCAGCAAAAAAAAAAAAAAAAAAAGAGAGCCGCTTTCTGGCAACGTGCGGCGTGAACCTAGCAGAGGACTTTTCAGTTTAAAAATGATGGACGCCCGACCAACCCCCTTTCAGTTGCCGCAGTTTTAGCGCTCTGCCTCTCCATTGTTCAGGTCCCCCGACAGACTCAAAAAACAGAGGCAGTGCGGGGGGGTTTTTGTAAAAAAAAAAAACCAAAACGTAAATGTAAATGAATGTAAAACAGCAGTGTGCCCTTATCCCCAGAGCCTTATGTAAGGCGGACCCCTCACCAAACAAACCATTAAACCAGTATTTTTTAGTCAAACAGGCTGCATAGCCGTCCATACACATGGAGGTGAACCACAACATGACCACACAATGGACACCGGGAACTCCCAGCCACATACACATTGCACTCGGCCTTTATTTTATTTTACCAAAAAGACTAAAATCTTCATATTAATGGAAATAAACGTGACATTTCCAAGCAGTGCTCCCCATAGCTTACCTTATAACACTGTGCTCTAATGTACACCAATGTCTCATCCTCAGGACGGGCCTGCTTTGAGCTCACACACACCTGGCGCCGCTTCTCTCCTCAAGAGTCACTTAAAGGGGAATCATCCTAAGGCCCGGACCACATGCTGCAGATCTGGAGTGTATTATGTAAGGAAAGGAGAAAGAAGAGAATTATAAGACTTTGCTAAAGTAATAACTAACAGATTTCATCTCTTATTTTCCACAGGCCCTTTGGACGATGTAAACCGTGAGCTAACCGCATGCCATGGGCAACTACACCTAGTTTGTGATATCTCCCCCTACAAGTGTTTAAAAAAAGTAAGAGTAAGTTCACACAGAGTTTTTTGGTCAGGGTTTTGAGGCCGTATCCGCCTCAAAACATAAATGCTTCCGACATTCCTTCACAAAAATTGCATAAAAAACCTACAGCATTTTTTTTCAGCTCAGCAACATAGATTGTGGCTTTTTTTCACAACTGATGGAAAGCAGATTCAGGACAGAATGTGGAGCTGATTTTAAAGCGGAATCTGCCTCCATTTGAACTTACCTTTAGGGTCCATTCGCATGGAGGAAAATGGCGCTTTATTTGGTGCTGAATTTTCCACGCTGAAAAAAAGCCTCCCATTGATTTCAATGTGTTACATGCGCTAAACAGAACCCTTTGAAGTCAATGGGTTTCTGTTTTGCAAGCACTGACTCTGACACAAGTTTATGTGTCAGAATCAGCGCCGCGTTACATTGTGGGAATGGACCCTTACAGTATATTCCAGTCCACGGGTACAGGTGGGTTCACACCTGCGCCCAGTCTCCGCTTTGTGGGTTTCCGTCTTCTGCCCGAGAAACTGGACAGGAGATGGAAACCGGCAGTCAGTGTCTGCCCGTGAGCGTCTTCTGGTCTCCGCGGTGAAACCGGGATTTTTTTTAACCAGACACAAAGTCCTGCATATCCGACTTTGTGTCCGGTTAAAAAAAACGGTTTTGCTGCAGAGAGGCAGAAGACACTGACAGGTGGTCACTTTGCAAATCCATTCAAGTGAATGGCTTTGAAAACTGACTGCTGGTTTCCGTCTCCTATCCAGTTTCTCGGGCAGAAGACGGAAACCTGCAAAGCGGAGACCAGGGAGCAGGTGTGAACCCACCTGTACCCGTGGACTGGAATATACTGTAAGGGTGCATTCACACTGAGTAAACGCTAGCTTATTCTGAACGTAAAACACGTTCAGAATAAGCGCCGTATAAAGCAGCTTCATTCATTTCTATGGGAGCGGGGATACGAGCGCTCCCCATAGAAATGAATGGGCTGCTTCTTTCACTCCGTGCAGTCCCATTGAAGTGAATGGGGAGTGCCGGCGTATACGGCAAGCTCTGCTCATGCCGGAGCGTACACGCCGGCACTCCCCATTCACTTCAATGGGACTGCACGGAGTGAAAGAAGCAGCCCATTCATTTCTATGGGGAGCGCTCGTATCCCCGCTCCCATAGAAATGAATGGAGCTGCTTTAGACGCCGCTTATTCTGAACATGTTTTACGTTCAGAATAAGCTAGCGTTTACTCAGTGTGAATTCACCCTTAGCGGACAGCTCTCCGTTGTTTGGGTCCTAAACAACAGATAACCCAGTGCAAGTGTGAACCTAGCCTTCGGGCCCATTCACACGGAGTAAGGGCCCCTTCACACGGCGTAAGCGCGCCGCTCATTTAGACATGTATACACGTGTCCGAGCGCGGTGCTTCAAAACAGAGCCCATTGATTTCAATGGGAAGTGCACGTATATCGGCATATAAGCGCGCTTCCCATTGAAATAAAAGGGCTCTGTTTTGAAGCGCCGCGCTCAGACACGTGTATACGTGTCTAAATGAGTGGCGCGCTTACGCCATGTGAAGGGGCCCTTAACGCGCGTGTATTTTGGCAAAATACACGTGTAAGAATAAGACTCCCATTGACTTCAATGACATTTTACACGTGTATTTTGACGTGTATTTTTACACATGTAAAAAAGTCATTGAAGTCAATGGGAGTCTTATATTTACACGTGTATTTTGCCAAAATACAAACGCGTTTACGCCATGTGAATGGGCCCTCACAGTAGTAGTTTGTATACTCTTATTCATATGAATACAAGTAGTTTTCTCTTTTTTCTTTTCTGAGTTCCTGGAATATTTCTGTAAATCTATGTAGCCAGAGATTCAGAAAACAAGGCTAAAACCATTTTAATCCCTGTCCGTTAAACAAGATCTCCATTATCAAGCCCCGTAATCTGAGATTTTATCCAACCAGTTAAAGTCCTTGTGAGCTCAGCAGATCAGGATCCGTGAAGGAGGAGAAACTCTCAAGATACTGCCACTTGTACAAGATATCATGGCATGGCATGGCATGATGTATGGTTCCCAGCAAAAATAACAGAGAATACACTACTAGAGTATGTGGCCTTGTGGGGTCATCTACACTCTTAGTAGGGGGCTGCACAACCTCTGTCTGCTGCCACACAGGCTCTCTGATACAGATACAGAGATGTCCTTTAAGAAGTACATTACCCAACAGAACCTGCCTATGTAAAATGCAATGTAAAACAAAGTGGAAAAAAAATGTGTTTCTGCCACGTTGATTTCCGCTGCTCTTTGCTACTTTAGCCTAAGGCTAAGGCCCCACGTTGCGGAAACACAGCTTTTTTTGTTGCAGATTTTGTTGCGGTTTTTTGAGTCAAACCCAGGAGTGGATTGAACAGAAGGGAGAAGTATAAGAACTTCCTATATATTCTCCATTCCCTCTGTAGCCATATTTGGCTTTGGCTCAAAAAAACGCAACAAAATCTGCAACAAAAAAAGCTGCATTTCCGCAATGTGGGGCCTCAGCCTTAAAGGGGTTTTCCAGTTTTCAAACTGGTGACCTATCCACAGGACTCACGTAATAAGAACGATAATGCAATTCACCAGAACTACCGCTATACAGTGGACGGGGCTGCTGCCCCAGGATGTCTCCATCCTACCTGGGACCTTCCACTTTTAGGCACATTTTACATGAGGTCCAAGGCTGCGTTCTCATCTGATTCGTAGACTCCGTAGCAATGTCTGCCTAAAATCACCAGACAAAAAAGTCCTGTAGAAATGACTTTTTCATCTGGCGCTTTCAGTTAAAAATGGATACCTGATGGTAAATCCTCTATTCTAAGCATATAACTGTACTTCTGTTTTTTACCTAACAGGTGTTGGTTGCCCCCATCAATGCACAATTGGGTGTGACCACCGTGTAACCCCGTCTATTGCCAAAACAAAAATTCTGAAAATCACCCCAACAACAGCAAACACCAAAAGTGAGAAATCCATTCACTTCTCCAACTCCCCAGATCCAATCTGATTGGATGATATGGCAACACCATCTTCATATAGCAAATGACCCTTAAAGACGTCTGTGTCTCCTAGCAACAATGACTAGGTTTGTTTTAGTTTTTAACCGATTGCTACTAGAAAGTTTCCTCCTCCGCTGCATCTGTATCTCTGTCCACATGAATGAACTGTAGGTGTCCATCGGCTGTATACCAGACACTGGGTGGTGTTTTCAGGCAGTGTTTAGCTATGGACTTCAATGTGTAATTTTTGCATGCTGTATGGCTAGGTTCACACTTGCCCACCACTCAGGTCCAGCAGGAGAGATGGAGAGCCTGTCCGCTAAAACAGCAGTTAACCACAGATCCCGTAGACTATAATGGGGTCCCTTGGGTGTCTGTTGGGTTTTTCTATTGTCCTCCATGCAGGACTTTTCTCTCCTTTGATTTTAGACAGATTCTGTGTCAGACTCCGATGTGTATCTAATCATAGCAAAAACCAAACCAGGACCTTAAAGGGATATTCCCAACTCGCCCGCTCTGTTCACTTCCTGGTTTTCTCTGTGAATTGGTGGGTGGGGTTTCACTTGCTGTCTCACAGGCAAATCCAGCTCTGCTAGCTCTCTTCATAGCAGTACATGTCTGCAGTCAGTAATGAGGGATGGTTGTAAATAAATTAGCACAGTATCACTGGAAGATGCACAATATGAAGCTGATGTTGTTATGTCAGTCCATGTAGCTGCAACGGGGCTAAGGGATAGCAGTAGGGAATCTCGCCCTGCACTACTCCCACTAGCTATCCCGGTCCCTGCCTCACGGGTGTGGGTCGGCTGTACTCAGGCTAAGCCTGACCCCGACAGCTCCTCTCTCACTGATTCCGTAGGCCTAGAGGGAAGTGGGAGAAGGAATGCCCTATAAGACCTCTAGGGACTGGAGACTAAAGGGGGTCACCCCTAACGAACAAGTGAAGCTGCTACTGACAGGGACTGACAAGGGTGTGCGCTGACTAACAACACAAGCAGCACACAGGAAAAATGTGGGAAAGGATTCCCCCAAACCAATATGGGAAGGAACCTTACACTAGGAAACAAACACAGGGAAACTGAGTAGAAATCAAAGGATAAGGCAATTCACTCACACAGTCAATTATACACAGAGGGAGGATTGGTGAACACAGAAGGGAAAACACACAAACCAACTCGTTCACCCAAACCTCCCAAAAACCAACCACGGAACTTCCTCTATCCCAGATCACCACCTACTCCTCCTGCTAAGGCCTAGCTCTGTAAAAGCGACACTCAGCACAGAACCATGGGAGGCATGGGTTTAAATACAGAGTAGAGACCACTCCTCCCAGGTGCAAATGGGAGGACAGACTAATCAACAAGGAGATAGAGCTGCCTACCATCAGTGCGCGCGTGCAAGTCAGAAGGTGTGCACCAATACCCACGACAGGACAACCCCGCAGCGCCAGGATGCCACCCCAGACACCGCGCAACCAAAAACTCCCCAGGTAAGAAAAATAGAAAGCAATGAACCAAAATACTCCTAACAGATGTAGCAGAGCTGGATTTGATAGGTGATGAGAATCCCAAATTTTCATGCTACAGGACCAAGAGTCAGCTTGCAATAAACTACATACAGAGGTAACAGACTCCCCATTCTCCCTTATCAGCAAAATTCAATTAGCCGACTGATAACTGGAAGAGCCGGAGATAAACAGCTCAGAAATAGCAGAGCACTCAGCTCCCCCTCCTGAGAGCAGGGAGCCACGTCACTTGTCCTGGGCTGAGAGATAAGATCATCACCGGGTCATGGTAACACAGTGTAAACAATGAAGTGAAGAATCTCAGATAGCGGCCAAACAAAGCAGTTTTGCTTAATACAGTCCTATGAAAAAGTTTGGGCACCCCTATTAATCTTAATCATTTTTAGTTCTAAATATTTTGGTGTTTATAACAGCCATTTCAGTTTGATATATCTAATAACTGATGGACACAGTAATATTTCAGGATTGAAATGAGGTTTATTGTACTAACAGAAAATGTGCAATATGCATTAAACCAAAATTTGACCGGTGCAAAAGTATGGGCACCTCAACAGAAAAGTGACATTAATATTTAGTAGATCCTCCTTTTGCAAAGATAACAGCCTCTAGTCGCTTCCTGTAGCTTTTAATCAGTTCCTGGATCCTGGATAAAGGTATTTTGGACAAACAATTCAAGTTCAGTTAAGTTAGATGGTCGCCGAGCATGGACAGCCCGCTTCAAATCATCCCACAGATGTTCAATGATATTCAGGTCTGGGGACTGGGATGGCCATTCCAGAACATTGTAATTGTTCCTCTGCATGAATGCCTGAGGATTTGGAGCGGTGTTTTGGATCATTGTCTTGCTGAAATATCCATCCCCGCCGTAACTTCAACTTCGTCACTGATTCTTGAACATTATTCTCAAGAATCTGCTGATACTGAGTGGAATCCATGCGACTCTCAACTTTAACAAGATTCCCGATGCCGGCATTGGCCACACAGCCCCAAAGCATGATGGAACCTCCACCAAATTTTACAGTGGGTAGCATGTGTTTTTCTTGGAATGCTGTTTCTTTTTGGACGCCATGCATAACGCCTTTTTTTATAACCAAACAACTCAATTTTTGTTTCCAAAATGAAGCTGCCTTGTCCAAATGTGTTTTTTCATACCTCAGGCAACTCTATTTGTGGCGTACGTGCAGAAACGGCTTCTTTCTCATCACTCTCCCATACAGCTTCTATTTGTGCAAAGTGCGCTGTATAGTTGACCGATGCACAGTGACACCATCTGCAGCAAGATGATGCTGCAGCTCTTTGGAGGTGGTCTGTGGATTGTCCTTGACTGTTCTCACCATTCTTCTTCTCTGCCTTTCTGATATTTTTCTTGGCCTGCCACTTCTGGGCTTAACAAGAACTGTCCCTGTGGTCTTCCATTTCCTTACTATGTTCCTCACAGTGGAAACTGACAGGTTAAATCTCTGAGACAACTTTTTGTATCCTTCCCCTGAACAACTATGTTGAACAATCTTTGTTTTCAGATCATTTGAGAGTTGTTTTGAGTAGCCCATGATGCCACTCTTCAGAGGAGATTCAAATAGGAGATCAACTTGCAATTGGCCACCTTAAATACCTTTTCTTATGATTGGATACATCTGGCTATGAAGTTCAAAGCTCACTGAGGTTACAAAACCAATTTTGTGCTTCAGTAAGTCAGTAAAAAGTAGTTAGGGGAATTCAAATCAATAAAATGATAAGGGTGCCCATACTTTCGCACCGGTCAAATTTTGGTTTAATGCATATTGCACATTTTCTGTTAGTACAATAAACCTCATTTCAATCCTGAAATATTACTGTGTCCATCAGTTATTAGATATATCAAACTGAAATGGCTGTTGCAAACACCAAAATATTTAGAACAAAAAATGATTAAGATTAATAGGGGTGCCCAAACTTTTTCATAGGACTGTATATTTAGGAAAAGTCTTAATTCCACATAAGCTAGCAGTATAGATAGGATCCTTTAGCTGGGACAACCTCTTTAAGGGTGTGTTCACATGCTAAAAAACGAAGAGGAATTTGAACATCTGCCTTGGATTTCTCTTCATTTTCCCAAGGAATGTATCTATGTCTCATGTCGCAGATCCCATGGCTGAATCAACCTCGGGATTGAACAGGATGCTTATTTTTTTCAGCGTCCTTCTCCAATCTCTGCGGAGGAAGGCAGTATTAAAGTGGCTCTATCAGCAAAATCATGCTGATAGAGCCCCACATATGGGTGAACAGCCTTTAAAAAGCTATTCAGGCACCGCTAAAGTTATATTAAACTACCCCCCAGTTTTAAAATAATACCCTAAAAAAGAATGTGATCTACTTACGCATCGTGCACGCAGGGCGGGCGTTCAGGGTGTGTCTTCATCTTCATCCACGCCTCCTCTTCCTCCGATGTCCTCCGGTCCCGTCCTCCTCCGGCGCTCGCGAACTGACATTGATAAAAAAAAAATTCCCTGGGCGCATGCGCAGTAGCATGCGGCTTCTACTACGGCTACTGCGCATGCGCCCAGGGCATTTTTTTTTATCAATGTCAGTTCGCGAGCGCCGGAGGAGGACGGGACCGGAGGACATCGGAGGAAGAGGAGGCGTGGATGAAGATGAAGACACACCCTGAACGCCTGCCCTGCGTGCACGATGCGTAAGTAGATCACATTCTTTTTTAGGGTATTATTTTAAAACGGGGGTAGTTTAATATAACTTTAACGGTGCCTGAATAGCCTTATTAAAGGCTATGCACACATATGTGGGGCTCTATCAGCATGATTTTGCTGATAGAGCCCCTTTAAGCTGCTTTCATCATTTTAATGTAGATTGCACTCTAGCTGGTGGAAGCAATCGGAGGACACAACCCCAATTCTGGTGATTTGTTAAGATCCCAATGGGAGGCCCCCACTGATATGGCAGTTACTACCTATACAATGGACAGTACCTTATTAAGATAAGATAAGATAATCCTTTAATAGTCCCACCTTGGGGAAATTACTGGAAAAATCTGCTAAACACTGAGCAAGCTCTGTAAAAGCAGCACCTCTCTTGCCTAGCTTCTTCCCTAGTACACTCCCAGTCTGTACAGGTAGGGAAATTATGCAGAAATGTTGATGCTTCTCTTGGATGAGACTAATAACTCTTCTTTGTATTTTATTTAAAGGGGCAGTCCTTTAACATAACCATATTTAAATTTATAGACAATTAACAGATAAATATTTTAATTTTTCTGAATTTTAACGACACTACATGTATGAGAAGATAACCCGGACACAATAAGGACATCATGGCCGGTTATCAGGAGGACACTACATGTATGAGAAGATAACCCGGACACAATAAGGACATCATGGCTGGTTATCAGGAGGGGACACTACATGTATGAGAAGATAACCCGGACACAATAAGGACATCATGGCTGGTTATCAGGGGGACACTACATGTATGAGAAGATAACCCGGACACAATAAGGACATCATGGCTGGTTATCAGGAGGAAACTACATGTATGAGAAGATATCCCGGACACAATAAGGACATCATGGCTGGTTATCAGGAGGACACTACATGTATGAGAAGATAACCCGGACACAATAAGGACACCATGGCTGGTTATCAGGAGGACACTGCATGTATGAGAAGATAACCCGGACACAATAAGGACATCATGGCTGGTTATCAGGAGGACACTACATGTATGAGAAGATAACCCGGACACAATAAGGACATCATGGCTGGTTATCAGGAGGACACTACATGTATGAGAAGATAACCCGGACACAATAAGGACATCATGGCTGGTTATCAGGAGGACACTACATGTATGAGAAGATAACCCAGACACAATAAGGATATCATGGCTGGAATTCGAAGCATAGAAAGTTCCAGCATTTAGGGTCATATCCACTGGTAACCAATCAAGACAACAGATGTGACCCCTAAGATGGTTAGAGAAAATCTATAAAAGTCTGCCAAATTTTTCATTATTTGCATCTTTAAAATTGTTTAATTTTTATTGTCTACAAATTTTAAATATGTTTATATTCATGAGAAAACTTCTACAGTATATCAGTGGTTCTTAACCAGGGTTCGATGGAACCCTATGCACGGTTCATTTTGTGTAACAGTAAAAAAACATATACCTATGTCTTGAATTTGGAAAAAAAAATCATATTTGATTTATCACGAAAGAAGATTTCAGGGGATTGTGCCTATAAAACTGGTGGGTTCGGTACCTCAAACAAGGTTAAGAACTACTGTTCTATATTAAGGTAAATTACATTTTTGTTTGTTTATAAATTTTGCACACAAAATTAGAGTTTCTTAGTTTGGATTTTTTCCAAATTACATTTTATTTATTATGATTTATTACATTTATTCCTATTATTATATTATATATTTTGCATGTGTTCTACCGTGTGCCAACTTACCAAATGGGAAATTCTCAACTCTGCCACACAGCTGTATGCATATATGGTGCTACCACTAGATTTTGGGTATTGTCAATGAAGCCTAAATTGGCACACAAAATCCATAGACTGAAGGATAAAATGTATCATCCTATAAATATCGCTCCACATACACAGCGTCATTTTACACATAACCCTACAGATATTGCATATATATCATCATGCATCACCTTCTATGTATGATTAGACACATCTTACTGTCTATATTACCCTAAATATACACAGTCCAGTCATATTAATGTGACCACCGCCTACTTTTGACGTCAACGTTAAATAACCAATCGCAGAAGGCCCGTGTCATCAGCCATCTGGATGCACTCATCATTGTGGAAGGCACGATGGATCCACACAAGTATGCATCTATCCTTGCGGACCATGTTCACCCCTACATGCCAATTGTTTTTCCTCAGGATGATGGCGTCTACCAGCAGGACAATGCGACATGTAATAAAGCTCGCAGTGTACGTGCGTCGTTCAAGGAGCACCAGGATGAGTTTCTTGTACTCCCTTGGCTAGCAAATTCCCCGGACTTGAACCCAATGGAGAATCTGTGGGACCACCTCGATCGGGTTGTTCGCGCCATAGATGCTCAACCGCGTTACCTAGTGCAGCTGGCCACGGCACAGGAGTCGGCATGGCTCAACATCCCAGTGACATCATCACAACATCCCCTCTCTTCCTGCACGTCTCACAGCGGTCCGCTCTGCCAAAGGTGGATATTCTGGATTTTGACAAGTTAATTCATGTGACTGGACTGTGTACAACACCACATGCCATGCCACCCTCATATCATATATACATACATCACCCTAAATATATACTATAAGTCTAAGGCTACAGTGTAAGACTATGTTCAGACAGAGGAAAATGAGGGATGCCTCAATTCACGGACTCAACAGCGAAATTTGCTGCAAAATCCACCACAAGATCCAACAGTGCGCTTATTTTTTCAGCGTCCTGTTTCTATTAAATGGGAGGCAGTATGGGGGCAGAATTTGGGGTGGAATCCCCCCAAAATCCATGGCAGATTCTGTTGTGTAAACAGGCCCTAGTGGGATTCAACGCCAGTCTTCATATCTCTTTCTCCGGCTACAACCATAATTTATATACCATGGCGTAAATGATCATCTTGTGCAATGTTTTGCACAAACACCTGCACAAAAAAACAAGGCATGATAAGTTTCCCCAATAGTGTATGAGAGAATGTAGAGAATGAGGTCAAAATTGGAAAAAATTGGGGTCCAAAATGGAGCAGATGGGCAAAGGACCCATCCATGCTCAAAAGACATAGTGATAGGGAACTTAGATTGTGAGCCCTATATGGGACAGTGACTGCCAATGTCAGTAAAGTGCTGCGGAATATGATGGCGCTATTATATGTACGACAGATAGATAACTAGGACACATGGCATGATTCATTTGGCCTTTCTGTCCTTCCAAATCATGACTGGCAGACATATAAACCGATTTTCTGCCTACATCAGTTACAATTTCACACATTTTATGACTCCATAGCCATGTCATTTTTCTAGATACTTTTCTATACTATTAAATTAAAGAGTGTCAAAACTTAAACACACTATATCTGGTGCATGCCAAGTACTCCAGTTGATCGCGCCAGTGATATAGCGGCCACCAAGTCATAGATGATTTCCTGAGTAGTCAGTGACCGTTCAAGTCACATCCCAAGGATGTCAATGTTAGATTTTACTTAAAGAGGTATTCTCAACCATAACCATAGCCTATGCCATAAATGTCCAATAGATTCAGGTCCCACCAGTGGGATCCTCATTTGTCTTGAGAAGCAGAGGTCCCTGACCCTTGTCTGGAAGAGATGACCGCGCATGCACATGGGTCTATCTGTCTATTGGAATGGGGCTTCTTATACTAGCTAAGGCTGTCTGATCGGCTGTTTTTCAAGCCCCTATTCAAGTGAACAGGAAGACTGGTAAATGGGGTCCGCCAGTGTCCATGTGTTTTAGCGGTCCATTGTTCCGTCATTTGGGTCCCCTGCTGAACTTGAACAACAGAGACTACACAGTTCAGTCACATTAATGTGACCACCTGTCATAATCCAGAATAAGCACCTTTGGCAGAGCGGACCGCTGCGAGACGTGCAGGAAGAGAGGGGATGTTGTGATGATGATCACTGGGATGTTGAGCCATGCCGACTCCAGTGCCGTGGCCAGCTGTGCTACGTTACGCGGTTGAGCATCCATGGTGTGAACAACCCGATCGAGGTGGTCCCACAGATTCTCCATTGGGTTCAAGTCCGGGGAATTTGCTAGCCAAGAGAGTGCAGTAAACCCATCCTGGCGCTCCTCGAACCACGCACGTACACTGCGAGCTTTATGAAGACGCACCAGACCACCACAGATGTGAACATAGTGTTAGCTGTATGATGGTGGTATTACAGTGGTACATAGAGCACAGTAATGTCTGCTGCCACCCAAAATCTGTTCACCCACCACTGAACACCACGTCCCACAAAAACACTAACAATTCATTCCCATCCTTGTTTCTTAGTCATATCTGCTGCCAAAAAAATGAGTGACAACCAACGTCCTCACCCAAACTCCTGAAAGCCAAGTCATGTTAGTATAGCGATACCCCGCTGTTCCATATCACAGCAGATTTCTGAGAAAAGCTGGATGACAACTCATGCAGGACCTGTAATGGTGGCCCTAGTGGTTGTCGTCCAGCTTGGTAGGAGAGGCTGACTTTATATTTAGGCTACATGCACATGACTGTAATGGTTTTGCAAAAATGGATCAGTATTCCGTGAAAAAAACATGTCATCCGCAATAATGAATCTGCAATAAGGCTTGTATGGGCAGGGAATAGGACCTAGGCCTCATGCACACTGTACACTACTATGGGCCCATATATACAGCCATAGTTACTGCGGACGTGTGTCTGGTCCACATTTACAGTCCTATATCTGTCCACATTTGTGACTCGGCCCATTCCAGAATGGATGGATTAGTGAAGACCATGTATACACCCACAGATTGCCACCATCATGTGTATGAAACCCTACTTCATAAAGTGAGGATGGCCTGGAAACTGGTTTGTGTGTAGGGGGCCATAGACATGAATGGATCCGTATACTATCCATACTTGCGGACGATATACTGTAAACACCAGACGTGTACATAGGGCCTTATACATAAGAAAAAACCTTGATAATCTCAGGATGCGTATATATTAGGTCTACCGCTTGTTACGTTACTGTATACAGTATATATACTACAGGTGTATATCCCCCCCCCCCCTCCAGTATGTCCTGCAGTTCACCAGCCAGATTCCCACCACACCCTCAGCTCATAGCAATACACAAGTCTGCAATTCTCCTTATCTATGCCGGGCAGACAGCCTGACATCTCATCGGAGAATAGGATAGCGTGCAACGTCCAGAATACTACACATCATATACACCTATATACACGCTACACAAACGATATAGACTCAGTGCAGCGCCCAGGCTTTGCAGGCATCCAGTGAAGGGTTAAGGGTGGGTCCCTGCTCCTGCCAGCTGCTGGTATAGTAAGGGCATGGAGATGGCACATTACAGGCACATCTATAGGAAGGCCACCTACCTCAGCCATGTATAGCTATGGATTACAGCTAGTGCTAGGAGATCAGGGGAGGATTGCAATGCAGGAGCAGCATGCACAGCCAAGCAGATTATACCCTGCACACCCAAGGCATCCCTGACACTGGCACAGACAGGTTGGCATGGCACTTACAGGGGATGCTGCTAGTCTGCTGGCCGTCACACAGGCTGGGGTACACGGAGCAGTGGATATGAAGCCTCCATTCACCATCCCGTCAGGAGGAGCTGTCTCTGGGCTCGGTGCTGCTGCTGCTGCAGTGCTGTCTGTGCTCAGTGCCGGGGAAGCAGCAGAGCATGCACCACGTGTTTCCCTATAGAAGAGAGTCACAGCGCTAACAGCGCCATCTAGTGGTCACATTACAATATTACAGCTTAAGGTGCTTTTTGTGCTTTTTTTTGTTCATTGCCACTCATGGTGTGCTTATACATTTTTATGCACTTAAGATGATATTTTTTATGAAAGTCAAAGGGAGTCATGTAGCACAAATTTTTCGAGGCATAGAAAAAAATCTGGATTTTGAAGCAGATGTTGTCGCAAGAGGTTTTCTGAAGCCGTCTCTGAGGCAGCTTTTTTTGTTGCAGATTTTTCTGTGTTTTTTTTAGTCAAAGCCAAAAATGTCTACAAAATGGAAAAATGGAATGGAAAATGTATAGGAAGTTCTTAGACTTTTACCTACTGCTCAATCCACTCCTGGACTTAGCTCAAAAAAAAAAAATGCAGCAAAATCAGCAACAAAAAAAGTTTAGTTTCCAGAACATGGGGCCTCAGGTCAGGGCCCCAAGGGACGGAAACGCTGCAATTTGCAGGAATCGCGGTGTTTTACAGTACCGGCAAAGTGGATGGGATTCTATTGAATCCCATGCCCATTTTGCGGTAAAAAACGCAATACAGACATGCCGCAATTTCCAAAACTGGCACGGTTTTGGAATTGCAGCATATCAATTATACTTATGGAAACGCTGCCGGTTTCCCCATAGATATAATTATAACAGAAAGTCCATGAAGGAAAACTCTGCAAACTTTCTGCAGGAAGAACCGCGATGTGTTGCTGCCGCTGCGGGATATTCCGTGGGGCCTTAGCCTCATCCTAAAACATTGTGACGTTCTATTTCCTAAATGCTCACGTTTTTTTTGTTTTTGTTTTTTTTAAATAAAAAACAGCCTCAAAAGTTTTTTAATAACTGAAATAATCAATAGGCGAAATCTCACATTTATTATTATTTATATGCATCATTACAAAAAACTTCCTAATATATATCCTGGTTAAATTCAGCACCCTTTATCTGATTTATTTTCAGGTCATTAACCTCAGCTGTGATGTTTCATTTACAAGCTTACTACCCCTCCCTGTGAGACGTTCAGCCAGCAAACCAAACATCACAGCAGCATATGACCTCAGATGTGGGAGTGATTTATTAGCTGTAGAGTGAAGTAGAAGAGGGGTATACAGAGATTGGGAACAGACAGATGAATCATGGGAAATGTAGTTTATCCACATATTCATTGCATGTAAATAACAGTGATACAAGGAGCAGCAAGTAAAATAAAGCCAAGCAAAAATCATCTGGGTTATTCAACTAATTTTTGCGTCTTTTTCCGATGACACGTAGGGCTTTATTTTTATGTTGGTTTTATTTTTGCTTTTCTTGTAACATATGGGGCAGTCCATATGTGACCAATTGTTGGCAAGCAGTGGACAAATGTATTTTTTTTTCATTATTAGAGCCAAGATGAACCCTTGCAATTAAGGAATGCTTTGTCCCATGCAAGGAGCATGGTCCATATGGTCATCAGACAGATTTATGAAGAAGCCACAGTATGTCACAGAATTAAAGGGGTTGTTCCATCACAAGGATCCTATATATACTGATAGCTTATGTAAATTGAAGACTATTCCTAAATATATTTCTTTAGAAATGTTACTTTGCCTGCAATGTGACCTTATTCCTTCCATTGTTTACACAGCGTTGCTATAACCATGGACCTGGGAGATAGGACAAGTGACATCATTTACACAGTGCCAGCAGGACAATCCATTCAGCTAATTGCAGTTTGCTGATAAAGCAGACTCTGTTATCTCTCTATGTAAACACACAGATAACACTGAGTCCATTCTGTATGAGCATCTGCATATTATCTGATCTGCATAAGGATTGTGTGTCCTGTTCAAAGGGGGAGGGAGAAGAGGAGAAATACAGGAAGTGAGAAGCAGACACTGCAGGCAAAGCTGAAACAAAGAGATGGGAAAACCCCTTTAAACTGTGTCACAGAATAACATTCTGCGTCATAAAATAACGTTCTGTGCAACAAATAAAAAATTTCTTTTTTTTCTGGTAGTGTACATACATTTTGTGATACCATTGTGAGGAGCACCTGACTCCCCCAACACTTTGAGGTTGAGCCCTTTGATTCCTCTTTGTTGGGTGAAATACTCATTTTGTACTCTGTTATTTAGGATTCCCCCATCCCCCGGAGGAGTCCTATACTATTAAGAAGGAAACACACAGGGGTGTGCAAAACAGTTCAGTCAGAGTGAAATAGGGTGATTTTTGGGGTACTGTCCTTGTTAGGGCAGAAGTTATTGGGGCACCTAGGATGAGAGTAGGGTGAGGCCGTGTTTCATCACTCCCTAGATGTTACCTTGTTGGCAAGATTGCCCCTCACTAGAGATGAGCGAGTATTTCTTCCTCGTGTATTGAGATACTAATTGGGATAAGATATGTATATCGTCTTGGCGATTGTATTAACCTAGATGATTTTGTTCCTTTAGGACACACTGGGTAATCGGCCTTGCCTGGTAAACTGTATTTTTCTTGTATCCGCAGATGTGCTGGTTTATACTGTATTTTATTTGAAAATATTAAAAGTTAAGTTTTAGATTCAGTTCACACTTGCTGTGTGAATACATTTTGTGATTATGACTAGAAATGAGCAAACACCGTTCGATCGAGTAGATATTCGATTGAATATCAGGCCGTTCGAGGTATTCGAACGCAGTAGAAATTCGATTCCCCTTCCACCTTCCCTGGCGCTTTTTTCGCACCAAGTGCAGGGGAAGTGGGACAGGAACTACGACAACGGAGGCATCGAACAAAAATCGGAAGAAGTAATTGGCGGCCGAAATGAGGTGACCTCCAATTTATACGAATGGTGAATTTAACATTCGATTAATTTGAGACTGTGAACTATGTGACTGTGAGACAGGGATAGATGTACAGGCAGGGTTAGCTAGGGATTACCTTTATTTAGGGGGGAAATGTTACTCACTCAGCTCTTTGGGGATCCCTGTGAGCTTGCGATATGTGCGAGCTGACTTTTTCCCATAGAAATGCATTGAGCAGCGTTGATTGGCCGAATGCCAAATAGAGTACAGCATTCGGCCAATGAACGCTGGTTCTGCTGGAGGAGGCGGAGTCTAAGATCGGTCCACAGCAGTTTCCATTGTGGTCAGATCTCAGATGTAGCAGTGCTGACACAGCTCTATTACACGGAGAAGCTGCAGAGCTCAGCACACACAGAGAGGCAGCAGAGCTGAGTGTGCAGCAGGGTTCAACGCACATTCAGCTCTGCTGCATCTGAGATGTAGCAGTGCTGAGTGTGCATTGAACCTTGCTGCACACTCTTCTCTGCTGCATCTCGGGTGTAGCAGAGCTCAGCGCACACTCAGCTCTGCTACATCTCTGGTGTAGCAGTGCTGGCTGTGCGCTCAACTTGGCTGCATCTCCGGAGTAGCCGTGCTCAGCGCACTGCCAGCTCTGCTTCATCTCCGTTGTAGCAGTACTGGCCGTGCGCTCAGCTCGGCTGCATTGCATCTTCGGAGTAGCCGAGCTCAGTGCATGGCCAGCTCTGCTTCATGTCCGATGTAGCAGTGCTGGCTGTGCGCTCAGCTCGGCTGCATCTTCGGAGTAGCCGAGCTCAGAGCACGGCCAGCTCTGCTTCATCTCCGATGTAGCAGTGCTGGCCATGCGCTCAGCTCAGCTACATCTCCGGAGTATTCGAGCTCAGCGCACGGCCAGCTCTGCTTTATCTCCGATGTAGCAGTGCTGGCTGTGCGCTCAGCTCGGATGCATCTCCGGAGTAGCCAAGATCAGTCCACGGCCAGCTCTGCTTCATGTCCAATGTAGCAGTGCTGGCCGTGTGCTTAGCTCTGCTGAATCTCCGGACTTACGGAGCTCAGAGCACGGCCAGCTCTGCTTCATCTCCGGTGTAGCAGTGCTGGCTGTGCACTCAACTCGGCTGCATCTCCGGAGTAGTCGAGCTCAGTGCACTGCCAGCTCTGCTTCATGTCCGATGTAGCAGTGCTGGCTGTGCGCTCAGCTCGGCTGCATCTTCGGAGTAGGCGAGCTCAGCGCACGGCCAGCTCTGCTTCTTCTCCGATGTAGCAGTGCCGGCCGTGCGCTTGGCTCGGATGCATCTCCGGAGTAGCCAAGCTCAGTGCACAGCCAGCTCTGCTACATCTCGGCATAGGAATGCATTTTTTTTTTTTTTTTTTATAATGTAGATTGTGAGCCCCACATAGAGCGCACAATGTACATTTTTTCCTATCAGTATGTCTTTTTTGGAATATGGGATGGAAATCCATGCAAACACGGGGAGAACATACAAACTCCTTGCAATGGTTTTATGCCCTTGGCGGGATTTGAACACCAGGACTCCAGCGCTGCAAGGCTGCAGTGCTAACCACTGAGCCACCGTGTGGCCCCACGGCATAGGAATGCATTGACCAGCGTTGATTGGCCAAATGCCCTACAAAGTATAGCATTCGGCCAATCATCGCTGTTTCTGCCGGTGGAGGTCCACAGCAGTCTCCATTCTGGTCCGATCTTAGACTCCGCCTCCTCACAGATGAGCCTCCGGCAGAACCAGCGTTGATTGTCCGAATGCTGTACTCTGTATGGCATTCGGCCAATCAATGCTGGTCAATGCATTCCTATGGGAAAAAGTCAGGTCGCGCATATCGCAAGCTGACAGGGATCCCAACATAATACAGTGACTTGGGCATGTTAGATGCCCCCAGGCATGCTACCCCTGCTGTCCCAGTTGCATTCCAGGGTGTTGGCATCATTTGCTGAGGTGTCTTAGTGGACTTAGTGACTCTCCTGAGTCGAATGGTGGGATCCCCTGAAACGAAGCATTTTCCCCCATAGACTATAATGGGGTTCAATATTCGTTCGAATAGTCGAATATTGAGCAGCTATAATATACGAATATCGAATATTTTACTGTTCGCTCATCTCTAATTATGACATATTTTTGCTGTTTACAAAATGCATCTTGTCTCACAAAATGCTCTGTGAACAGACATACAGTTCAGCTCTTTTCACTTGAATGGGACTGAGCTGAGAATACCCCACATGACAAATGACTCACAAAGAAAAGACCATATTGATGATATATCCCATGTGTACAGTGATGGCTAAATCAGGGCTTCTCAAACTGTGAGGCGCAGGTCCCTGCCAGTGTCAGCTTCGGAACAACACAGGGACTCTATAGCAAACTCACGAATAGCAAGTCACGGCAAAAGTGGCTTTTTTAAAGGGGCTCTATCATTAGATCTTAGGGTTTTTAGATAAAGGTATGCCTGAATAGCCTTTAAAAGGGCTATTCAGGTGCTGCTAGTCGTTTTTAAAAAAGAACCCCCCCCACCATTTTTTGTTAATTACCTTTGAAATGGATATGCAAATCAGTCGCTCGTGCACGGTGAACATTCCGTGCACCCTCTTGCTTGTGCTGCAAAACTCCGGATGGGAGGCAAGCGCTAATGTGAACTTGATTGGCCCAAATGCTATACAGTGTACAGCATTCGGCCAAAACGCTGGTTCTGCAGCAGGCTCGTCTGTGAGGAGGCGGAGTCTAAGATCGGACCACAGCAGTCTCCATTGTGGTTCGGTCTTAGACTCCACCTCCTCACAGACGAGCCTCCGGCAGAACCAGTGCTGATTGGCCGAATGCTGTACACTGTATAGCATTTGGCCAATCAACGCTGGTCAATGCATTCCTATGAGAAAAAGTCAGCTCCCGCATAACCACAAGCTGCCAGCTCTCCTGACTAGCAAAGAAGAGCCTGCTGCAGAACCAGCTTTGATTGGCCGAATGCTATACAGTGTATAGCATTCGGTCAATCAATGTTGGTTCTACAGGAGGATAAGTTCACTTTAGCGCTTGCCTTCCGTCTGGAAGGAGTCTGCAGGAGGACCCCCCGAATGGAATATCAGTGCAACTACAAGCGCTGTGCCGTTAAAGCGCATGGAACCGTTATAGTCTATGTGGTCCATGCCCTTTAACTGCACAGCGCTCCTCCTAAACACTCTCCTCCCGCTACTCGTGGACTTGGTGACTCTCCTTTAGTTGAATAGTGGTTTCCCCTGAAACGAACATTTTTCCCCAAAGACTATAATGAGATTCAATATTCGATCAAGTAGTCGAATATTGAGGCTCTACACGAAACGAATATTGAATCTCGAATATTTCACTACTCGCTCATCTCTAGTCTTCACACGTCTTCTTCCAGCACTCAGGGTCAAACTTCTAGGCCTCGGGCAGAGCTGACTGTGCAAAAAATGGCCGCTTACACAGTAAGTAAGTGCCGGAAGAAGACGCGTGAAGAGGCCGTTCCTGAAGAAGATGGAGGCATCTCTGGAGAGTTCTCTCGCAGCATTGGAGACATCCCCAGTGCTGTTTGAGCACTGAGGCCCGCCCCCAGTGCTGCGAGAGAACTCATTTGCATGAGAAGACATCTAAAGGTAGGAGAAGAATAGCCTTTCTTAAGGCTATCCCTACGTGTTAGTCACAAAAAATTGTGTTTTAATGATAGGATTAAAATACAAAGTAATGCCATATAGAGATATCTCTATATACCAATACATTATGTAGACACAGTGCAATACTATTGTAGTTTAATATAAGAAAAAAAAACTCTTTCAAAGTCCTGCATGTCTGACTTTGTGTCTGGCCCCCCCCAAAAAAAGCAGTTTCTAAAATGTCTATTCTGCACATGGGTCCTAATGGAAGCCATGATGCTGTGCTGGTCCCACCATATGTAAGTGTGATTATAGACTTAAAAAGGGCAATGTTCTTGGTCTTATGACCAAGTTTGCCAACCTAATTTTTTCTTTTTGGTATAAATGACCATAAATCTGCCCACCTTATATCCTCACCACGCTCTCTTTCCTGAAAGTGGTAAGGGTTGCGTAAAAAGGAAAAAATTTTTTTTTATAAAAACCTGACGTGTTAAAAATTTGTCATACAAGGCATAATAGGTCTCCCGTGCCTTCCAGATCTAAAGGGGCTAGAACAGAGGAGTCATAAAACTTGCAAAATTTATTAAAGGCATGGGCCATTTTGTGTATACAGTAGTTGTCAGCTATGTCGTGGCCTCAGGAAGAGGAGCATGTCTAACATGGAAATGGTTGTCTTTCTAAAAAAAAAAGCAAATTAATATCGTTGTCACCTGACCTCCCGGACAATGGTTCTCACGTACCCGATCCAGGAATGTAGCGACACTAAGAGCATTATCATGATTAATGACACAGCTTTATACATATGTCAGCTAAATCTGCTCCTCTTTCATGTATGAAGAAGTGAAGCGTCTCGTGGATTGTCATTGCAGGCAGCCTCTCCGCTATCTCCTTACTATTTTTACTTGTAATCTTCAGTCTTCTTGAATTAGACCTAATCAGCTCAAGCGGTGAGCCTGTGTTCTGGACAGCCATGCATGTAATCTGCAGTAATGCTGGCCAATCTCCAGGCTCCTGCTGCTACTGCCTGCCTGCTAAGCTGCAATTTACCTAAAGGGTTTCCATGGATGGACTATCGTTTTCGTTTTTCATTTTAATTTTTTTTAAATCCGCAGGCATAACTTTTATATATATGTTCACAGAGCCGTAAGAGGGCTTATTTTTTGCATGACAAATTGCACTTGGTAGAGGGTCCGCTAAAGACTCCATACGATCTACTGCAAAGCGGAAAAAAAAATAGCACTTGACTAATTTTTGGGAGGAGATGGTTTAGGGCATTCACTGTGTAATACCTTTTTTTTTTTTTAATGATCAAATTCTATAGATTTAATTAGTTTGAATGCCTTTACAAAAATCCAAAAGTTTGAACAATATGTATATTATTTATTTTTATATGTATATATACTAGCCTCTGTCCGCAACTTCGTCTGCGTGTTGTTGGCTACAATGATCCGCCTATATTCAGCAAATTGCTGCCGTTGATGGTTTGCCTGCTCTGGCGTTTCGGGAGTTCTCAAGCTGTCCTGCTGCTGAACTTGTTCCTCACTCCATGCCTGTGATTGTTCTGGCATCTGAGGAGCTGGCTGGGATGCCATATAATGATCGTGCTGTTGGCGTCGATGATCCTTCTGCTCCAGCATTTCAGCTACTGTCAAGCTGGCCTGCCGCTGAACTCGTTCCTCACGCTGTGCCCGTGATTGTTCCGGCATCTGAGCAGCTCGCTGGTACACCATATAATGAGCATGTTGTTGGCGTCGATGATTCGCCTGCTCCAAGCATTTCGGCTGCTCTAAGAGACGCTTGACACCTACCTTACTCAATCCTCCTGAGCTCCGCTTGAGGAGAAGTCTGTGACTTCTGGCTACCTTCATAGATCTTGTTGTTTTAGAATTTTGCCACAAATTTGATTTATTTTTTTTCCTGGCATGTTTAAAATTGGCAAATGGCCAATTTGGATTAAAGGTGTTTTACCATCCAGTGTGTCAGCAGTGCCCTGAGCAGATCAGACAATATGCTAATGCATGAACACAATGGACTCAGGGTCAGCTGTGTGTTTACATAGAGAGATAACAGACCTGGCCTTATCAGCCTGCTGCCAAGAGCAGTGTAATATAGTATGTGAACATAAATTCATAACAGTTGTGAAGCCATGTCATTTACTGGGATAAAAAGTAGCTGATGTGTTAATCCAGTTACAAACTATCTATGTGCCAAATTTCATCCAAATCCATTCAGAAGTTTTTGCGAGATTGAGTAGCAAACATCCAAACTCACAAACTTTCACATTTATAGTATTAGTAGGAAATATATATACATATTACTATTTTTAAAAATGTTATTTTATATTTTTTTTAGCCTCATCAGGGTTTGAAACTGCGATCCTTAGATCACTTGTGTAAAGTGACTTAGGGAGCCATGAGCAGAGAGGTGGGGGGATGGACTTGGGGCCACAAACCTACTCATTGTGAGTACCGAATAGTTATGACACCTCCTCTGGTTCTGAGTGGATGCCATGTTAACCATTTCTCACAGCAGACATTTTTCGATTTTTGGTTTTTTTACTATCTAACTTTTTTAATTTTTGGTACACAGATCTGTATGAGGGCTTATTTTTTGTGAGACGGCTTGTACTTCAAATTGGTAACATTTAATATTCTGTATGATGTTCTGGAAAACTGCAAAAAAATGCAAAATGGAGGTTTTTTTAGAAAAAAAAATAGATTTCAACTATTTTTCTTTTGTTTGCTATCCAAATTCTGAAAGTAAAAATCAAAGTGACCATGCACACGCTGATTCTCCTCCATCCTAGGTCAATGGCCTGATTTCCAGAGATATCCGTGCCATTAATTTCGGCACCCATTATCTCTCCACTGTCAAAGGAGGGCTTTACAGACTATCATCTACGATTGACGGTAAGTAACGCCACCTCTGACAGTACTCCTGCATAGCCTTGTAGTGTCAGAGGGAGCGTTTCTTACCATCCAGTGATGACCCTTAAGGTGGTAAGACAGTGACAGTGAAGGGATATCGGTATCTTCGGCACCCGGGGCAGAGATACCAAAGGATGTGTCTTCTTTAAGCCTGGACAACCCCTTTAATATTCCTGACCTGTCTGATAACTGAAATGTTCTAGAAAACACCGGAAAGGTTTTTACCATGATGTACAGAAATGCTATGAGTGAAGGTCGTGATCTCTCTGTGACCTGAATACATATTTAACATTTGCTCATAGTTTATGGTAAAAACCTGCTCGCCCCTGGTATTGTATTAGAACAATGCGCAGTCATCCACCTGACGCGGAC
The DNA here is from genome assembly GCF_031893055.1 of Leptodactylus fuscus. Classification (NCBI taxonomy): domain Eukaryota; kingdom Metazoa; phylum Chordata; class Amphibia; order Anura; family Leptodactylidae; genus Leptodactylus; species Leptodactylus fuscus. The sequence goes on along the minus strand of NC_134265.1, from coordinate 327,655,439 downwards.
ACGCCACATTGCTTCCCTCAGCACTTCTTGCAGTTTGTAAATGGAGCAGAGAATTCTGCTTTTACCCTCTAAAACGCTTCTCAAGGGAAATCTAAAATGTCGCTTTCATACAAAGTGAATTAGATAGGAAAGGACAGATTCATGCAGTAAATCTGAAGAACTGGCTTTGTTCTGGATAATGGCCTGCCTGTTGTCTCATAGGGACACAAATCAGACAAATGTACAAGCCATACACTATATACAGTACTGCGCAAATGTTAGGCAGTAAGAAGGTATTCAGCAATAGAAGAGTTAATGGTTTATTGTTGTCATTTAACAAAACTAAGAAAAGACAAATCTAAATCCCATCAATATTTGGTGTGACCATTTGCCACAGCTCAGATGGAGGATGGGAATAGTAATGGCGGATGATGTGCCACCAGCTAGGCCGAGCACATTCAACCACTGTCCCCAGCTCTGCCCCTAAGCTGGACACGGATGAGGGGGTCCTGCAGCACTACCTGGATGATGGAGGTAGTAGTTTGCAGTTGGAGAGGTGACCTCTCTACTCTGAGCCGGTGTGATGGAAGTCGTAAGGGCCCTGATGGTAAGGCAGGAACAGCTCAGGCAGACAGATGTGACGTGGAAACAGGGTGTCACTTTACTCAGCAATTCAACAGCAATACAACAAGCAGCTTCCAAATGGGCGTTGTAGTTCTCCAATGTTGAACACCCCCAGCCTTGATCTTGGGAGGATGCCCAGGGATGTTAAAGGGGGTTGTCCAGGCATTTTTTAATGCCTGGACAACTGGGGGAGGAGGCAAAAATTAAAAAAAAAAAAAAAAATCATACTCACCTGTCCCCGATGCTCCAGTGTCCTCCCAGCACGTTCCGGTCCCTCTGCTCCGGCATCTTCTCAAAGTGAAACTGTTCACTTGCTGAGACTTTACGGATCCCTTCCACTGATTGGCCTCAGCGGTCCCGTGAGAAGAAGACTAGACCAATCCGGGAGGCTCTGGAGAACCATAGAAAATTAAGTATGATTTTTTTTTTTTTTTCACTGCCCCCTGTCTATTTACTCCTTAAACGGCCTGTCCATTTTTGCTTGGACATCCCCTTTAAGGCTCTACTTCCGTACTCTACAACACTCCACAGCCTCCTCCAGCATCAGATACTGGGGGCTATACTTAAGGGTATTCCTGAAAGGGGTCTGATTACCTTTATAGAAAGTGCTGGGACAACACCTCCTGTCAACAGACTCCACTCAACTGAAACTCCTTGGCTCAGGGCTGTCTTTAGTAAGAGCCTCAGCCAATATTCTTCCTCCTCCTCAGGAGCTGAGTAAGAAACCATTAGGCCTCAGTGTGCAGAGCAGCATACCCAGTCACACCACAAACTGCTAGACTACTCTCCAGCACACAACCGGGGCTGTAAAGGCTAGTTTACACGGGGCAAGAGGGGGGCGGATTTTGGCACAGAATCCACCTCAAAATCTGCCCCCTCACAATAGAGGTCGATGTAGACTGCTAGCAATCTTTTTTCTGCTAGCGGTTTGTTCTCGCTTGCCGATAAAAGAAGCAAGCTGCCCTTTCTTGAGGCGGATGCACCGGTGGAAATCGCCACGGTGCGTCCGTATCAAGACAATCCCTCCGGACTAGGCCCATTCATTTGGACCTACTCCGGAGCAGGAAGCCACGACTGTCGGAAGCCGCTACAGCTGCATTTTGATGCTGATTCTGATGCGCTTCCCTCTTCAAAATCAAGACCAAAATACGTAGTCACTAGCCCATGTGAACTAGGCCTAACGGCTCCCACAGGAGACCTAGGTCTCCCAGACCTCTCCCGGTGGCCTGTGATAGGCCAGGGCAGTACTATGGGTCAAGGTATAAAACACAGAGCTAACCTACAGGGAAACAAGAAGAGGAAAGCTGGAAAGCAATAAAAGTGCATATTATATGGAACACAGGACATGAAAACACAATCCAGAGGCACAAAAGACAAACAAATAAAAGCAGGAGCACTCTGGGATGCTGCACTTTGCCCTTTGCCCTTTGTCTTCCATCAATTCATCTTGGGACACTTGTAGACAGTTCTTGGCGGTTGTTCCCGCCATCCTGGAGAACTAAGCACAGATCTTCTGAAGATGAAGAATTGTTCCAATCCTTCTCTCTCTTCATGTAATCCAAGACAGACTGGATGATGTTAAGATCATGGGAATATTTGTGGGAGCCATATCATCATTTCCTGGACTCCTCCTCCAAAGGGTGCTCACATCAAATAGGATAGGTCCAACACCTGGAGTCGCAGATCTGCTGATCCAGGACAGTCCGGATCCCAGTAATTTTGGGATGCTGCATTGCCCTCTGGCCATACAAAGTGCAGCATCGCTACACGCAGTGCTGCCTCATATACATCAATGGTACTGTATTGCAGTAGTTAAACTCTCCACTATAGTCAGCGTGGCTCTGTCAACATTGCCAGGAGCCGTGCTGTCCTGGAGCAGCTGGATCTGCGGGGTATGTTCAAATACCTAACTGAGTTTTAACTAGTGATACCTCAGATTATAATTAGTACTGCAGCATATGAAAGATGGGAAGCTCAGCATTTTATGATACCAGAACCATTTTTCAAGGTGTAAAACCAGAGTTACAACCATATGAAGCGACCATCTCCCCTTTGGTAAATGCTTAATTTTTGCATATTCACAATATAACTATGTAGAGACTTTCCCTAGCAGCAGCTCAATTAGAGGATTCCCAAGGAGAATATTACTGCCTGTTTTATAATAAAAAGGAAGTTAAATAGGCTAATAAAGTCTTTTACAAAAAATGGTTACGAAGCACCCCCATGTCAGAATAGCAAAAAAATAAAATAAAATAGGAGTTCCACATTAAGCACCACCTCTTCCTGCTTAACTCTACTCCGTTTTATGCTAAGCCCTACCCCTAGCCTACAGCTGTCTGTGTAACGTAAGTGTCTGGCCTAATTCTCACCTGGATACAGCTGTTTCTGACTTGTTGGTAGGAACATCAGTGTATGAGAGAGGTCTTGGGCTGCAAAAGTAAATGATATCAATTAATAAACCATACAATTTCAGATTGTATGCACTGTTGTAGATTTGTCTCTGTAAGACAGCACATCCTTTTGTTCTCATTTGTGCACCTGTCTGTTTTCTCTGGATATATTCAGACTAGTATTCATCCTTTGGACCCTGTTAGAGGCTACAATATGGATCTCATCATACAGATACAGTACTCTGACAGCTCTGGAGGGCACTATTACTGTTTGTACCATACTGCCATCTTGTGGTAACTTGTCTTAATGGCAGATTCTTATATAAAGCTGATATGGTTGGATAGTGGTAATGTCCCCTGAAGTGGCATACACAATATAGTGTCCCCTCAAGTAGCCCCCATATAATTCTCCCTGCCCCTTCAGTAACCATTTAATCAGTATATTACATACAAATTCTAATAAGTTATTGGCAATTTACCTTGTTCCCACAAATTACTCAGGATCAGGGTTAGTCAATGGTGTTTCAGTAACATTTCACAATCCCATTGTTTCAGCAATCATCAACTCATGACAATCACGGTCCGCTGTGGGGTTACACCTTCCAATTCCTTCTAACCTCCCTCTCTTTTTAAATCCCAATGCATGAGAGTGGCTGAGTTTTAGAACTTTGAATTGCCTCTGTCGTTTCAGGTGTTAGGCCTTGTTCACATCTGGTATTCCGTCTGGTGCAAGTGGTGTGTCAGTGAAAGCACAGGGACCCAACAGACTATAATGGGGTCCGTGTGCTTGCTGCCAGATCTCCGCAGGGATCATGTGGACAGGAAAGTACTTCACAATCTACTTTCCTGCCCGCATGATTCGTGCGGGCAGCGCGCGGCAAGCACACATACCAAATTATAGTCTATGAGGTCGGTGTGCTTTTACTGCACAGCGCTTGCGTTCAGTATTCAATTCGGGGGGTCCCCATGCTGACTCCCCCGGACGGAATTCAAACGCAGATGTGAACAAGGATTTAGATGTTTTGTACCTGATGAAATACAATGGCCTAGAAAGATAACACTGGATTATCACAGTTGAAACTTTTTCTTAGATACTTTGCAACCATTGTTTGCAAGGAATATCAGCTGAGTTGTATCCTTGCATTGCTGTGAGTCAATACAGCACAACAAAATATCATCAATGTACTGTATGAGTACTGTATCTGGGTGTTAAGGGTGCCAGCTCTGCTATACAGACTTTAGAGCAGTAGAAAAATATCAGGGGAGTTAGTAGCACCCGAACATACTGCTGCCTTCTAAAGGAGAAAGCAAAATAGAGCCAGCAGTCTCTATGAAGGGGTACACTGAAAAAAGTAATTGCGAGGTCAATGACACTAAAACATGTGGCCTGCAAAGGCACCTGAGTAAGCAAGGTGTATGGGTTGGGCACCTGAAGAGTGCAGATCAGTTATAATATTGTGTATGATCAGGTCATGTATCATTTAGAAGGTTGAGGGGGGCTCCTTTTGGGGTCTTTTTTTCCAATAGGGTACAGTGGTATATTATAAGGGCTCTTGATGGCGATTACTAGCCCTTTATCTAACAGTTAACTCTTACTGTGGCTTCCTCTTGGGACTAAGTGGGTACTGACGTACAGAAGGTGGTTTGAGGTGGACTGTCACAGGAGTGACAGGTAACATACCCAAATCTGTTGTTTTGTAAGATGTCCATTAACAAGAAGGGACATCTTGTAGCCAATCAGGGTGATTCTGCATACTGTCAGTTTCCTTTAGTTGGCCTAAAGCTAACAGTGTACAACATGTTTGTTATGGCAAGGGGAGTAAATCTGTGGGATACCAGAAGATAAGCCTATGGAAACCTGCACATAAAACATCAGTTCCCAACAAATTATAAGGACTGTCAGAACTCACCAACACAAGAGTTACAATAGATTTGGCACAGTGGTGTAACTACCGGGGTAGCAGGAGGAGCAGCTGCCACTGGGCCCGGGACATTAGGGGCCTGGTGAAAGCCGCTACCGCTGCGTTTTTTTTTCTTAATAGGCCGTTACTGGCTGGAGTTATTCCAGCCGGTAACGGGCCCTATTTACTTACCGATCCAGGCGGGGAGAAGTAAGGGAACATTAAAAAAAACACTGTTACTTACCTCTCCGCGCTCTATACAGGCTTTGGGCCTAGTTGTGTAACGTCCCTGATGTCACTTGACCGGGACCTGCGTCCCGGGTCATGTGACGTCCGGCTGTCATTGAAGATGGCTGACACCACCAAGGATTGCAGCGGATCCGGGGATAGGTAAGTGACAGCGTTTTTTATGTGTGTCCCCCCTCGGTCTCTGATTATTATGCTCTGGGGTCTCAAAAGACCCTAGAGTATAATAATTGTTCATGGGTGGTCCACAGTGGAGCATAATACTGTGTGCAGGGGCCACTATGGGGCATAATACTGTGTGTAGGGGCCACTATGGGGCATAATACTGTGTGCAGGGGCCACTCTGGGGCATATTACTGTGTGCAGGGGCCACTATGGGGCATAATACTGTGTGCAGGGGCCACTATGGGGCATACTACTGTGTGTAGGGGCCACTATGGGGCATAATACTGTGTGCAGGGGTCACTCTGAGGCATATTACTGTGTGCAGGGGCCACTATGGGGCATAATAGTCTGTGCAGGGGCCATTATGGGGCATAATACTGTGTACAGGGGTCACTCTGGGACATAATACTGTGTGCAGGGGCTACTATGAGGCATAATACTGTGTGCAGGGACCACTATGGGGCATAATACTGTGTGCAGGGGCCACTACAGGGCATAATACTGTGTGCAGGGACCACTATGGAGCATAACAGAGCATGCAGGATTGCGAGGGGGTTGTCAATCGAGGTCTTTGCCGTCGGTGGGGTTGGGGCTCCATGTCAAAAATTCACCACGGAGCCCCGCCATTCCTAGTTACGCCACTGATTTGGCATCAAGCATGTTCAGCTTCCTGGGCTTAGTTAATGGCAACTTATAAGTATAAGTGTATAAGTTATATACACTGAAGATATGAAATCATCAGGTACATGCTCTTTCTGGATTAGTGTATGAGCTGCTCCTGTGTCAACTAAAAAAAAATCTACATTTTCTCCAGTATCCTGGCATTTTATAGTAATTGTCAATTAGGGACCTGGAGAAATGTCAAGAGGTTGTTCTGCTTAGAGGGAACTCACAGGATCGCCATGAGTGATCAAGGTCCCTGGGGGGTCTGAAAAAAAAATTAGAAGAAAAAATAAAAAACATTTTTAAAAGTATAAAAACACAAAAAACAAACATTCATAATCCCTCCCCCTTCCACTAGATCACACATTAAAAAACAACCAAACCAATAATAAACATAAACACTTCAGGTATCCTCACGCTGTGAACGGGGAAAAAATCAAAATGGCCAAATGGCTGTTTTTTTCAACACTTTTCCTCCTATGAGAAAATAGAATAAAAACAGATCAAACCATCAGAATTTCCCCAAAATGGTATCCATAAAAACACCATCTTGTCCCGCATAAAAAGACGCCATAGCCAGCTCCATACATCTAAATATAAAAAAGTTACAGGTGTCAGTACATGGTTACACAAATTTTTTTTTTTAGATATTCTGAAAAGTTTAAATTTTTTTAAAAAAAGATATCAAAACATTACAAACACTTTCTAAATTTGATATTGCCGTGATCATACTGACGCACAGAATAGATGTAACATGTAACTTACCACATAGTGAATGCTGCAATAGTCAAACCCAGAAGAAATTGGCGCAAACGTCTTTTTTTTTCCATTTCCACCTCATTCAGAATTTTTTTCCAGCTTCCCAGTACATTGTACAAGATATCAAATACAAAGTACAATTTGTCCCGCAAACAATAAGCCATCGTGTGACTCTGTAAACTGAAGAATAAAAAAGTTATGGCCCTTGGAATGTGGGGAGGGAAAAATGGAAATGCAAAAACACAAATTGGCTGTGGCATGAAGGGGTTAAACCCCTCTGCATATTTCCTATGACACATAAAACAACTAAAGTGCAGCAGTGAGAACCCAAACTGTGACAATAAGCCAGTGTATACCTACCGTATATCATACTATCCACACATTGAAGGCAATGGGACAGACAAGACACGTGACATTTCTCACAACCTCCACAAGATGGAGCTGTATGCCTTTTCACCAGTGGCCTCTAGGTATCAGGACCAAAACAAAGCCAGTCAGCAGATTTCCCAGAATTTCTGCTTAGCTAAAGCATAACTAAACTTTTGGAAAAAGTTTTGATTTTCTTGGAAGTTTTTGTAATACATTTTGTAATACACTTTAAAATTTTGGCTAATCTCTGTGAAATCCGGCATTGTCCACTCTTCCCCTTGTTTGTGTATTGAGCTGTTCCTGCCTCTCACTGAATGTTACTGTGTATGGAGTGCGGGGCGGGGTAGTAGAGAAAATGAGGGCGGGGGAGGGTCACTACACTCAGTTATATCTCAGACGTAATATCCCCTCCAGGTGCCCTAACAGTATAATATCCCCTGGCCTGGGCGCATGCACAGTAGCATGCGGCTTCTACTACGGCTACTGCGCATGCGCCCACGCCATTTTTGTGAGGACACCTGGAGGGGGATATTATACTGTGAGGACAACTGGAGGGGGACTGTTGGGGAATGAATGAATATCTTAACTTATACAGATATTCTGCAACTCATAGGGACATTAAAGTGTGAGGGCACCTGGAAGGGGATATTATATTGTGAGGGCACCTGGAGGGGGATATTATACTGTGAGGGCACTTGGAGGGGGATATTATACTGTGGGGACGCCTGGCAGGGGATATTATACTGTGAGGGCACCTGGAAGGGGATATTATACTGTGAGGGCACCTGGAGGGGGATATTATACTGTGAGGGCACCTGGAGGGGGATATTATACTGTGAGGGCACCTGGAAGGGGATATTATACTGTGAGGGCACCTGGAAGGGGATATTATACTGTGAGGGCACCTGGAGGGGGATATTATACTGTGAGGGCACCTGGAGGGGGATATTATACTGTGAGGACGCCTGGAAGGGGATATTATACTGTGAGGGCGCCTGGAAGGGGATATTATACTGTGAGGGCACCTGGAGGGGGATATTATACTGTGAAGGCACCTGGAGGGGGATATTATACTGTGAGGGCACCTGGAGGGGATATTATACTGTGAGGGCACCTGGAGGGGATATTATACTGTGAGGGCACCTGGAGGGGGATATTATACTGTGAGGGCGCCTGGAAGGGGATATTATACTGTGAGGGCACCTGGAGGGGATATTATACTGTGAGGGCACCTGGAGGGGGATATTATACTGTGAGGGCACCTGGAGGGGATATTATACTGTGAGGGCACCTGGAGGGGATATTATACTGTGAGGGCACCTGGAGGGGGATATTATACTGTGAGGGCGCCTGGAAGGGGATATTATACTGTGAGGGCACCTGGAAGGGGATATTATACTGTGAGGGCACCTGGAGGGGATATTATACTGTGAGGGCACCAGGAGGCGGATATTATACTGTGAGGGCACCTGGATGGGATATTATACTGTGAGGGCACCTGGAGGGGATATTATACTGTGAGGGCACCTGGAGGGGGATATTATACTGTGAGGGCACCTGGAGGAGGATATTATACTGTGAGGGCACCTGGAGGGGATATTATACTGTGAGGGCACCTGGAGGGGGATATTATACTGTGAAGGCACCTGGAGGGGGATATTATACTGTGAGGGCGGATATCATAGAAAGGAGAAAAACTTTTATTTTATGACACAAATACTGCCAGAAAATCAAAAGCTGTCCGAACGTTTAGTTACACTTTACAGGTGCCCAGGTCGGCTTTTATCCTTGATTTATATAGAGAAATACAGATATACAGAAATTCAAACAACAGATCAAAATGGAGTCCATAGTCTAGCATCTGAGGGTCTTCCATTTCAACTGTGAGATTGTACAGTATACCTGGAAGGGGATATTATACTGTGAGGGCACCTGGAGGGGATATTATACTGTGAGGACACCTGGAGGGGATATTATACTGTGAGGGCACCTGGAGGGGGGTATTATACTGTGAGGGCACCTGGAGGGGGATATTATACTGTGAGGGCACCAGGAGGCGGATATTATACTGTGAGAGCACCTGGAAGGGGATATTATACTGTGAGGGCACCTGGAAGGGGATATTATACTGTGAGGGCACCTGGAAGGGGATATTATACTGTGAGGGCACCTGGAGGGGGATATTATACTGTGAGGGCACCTGGAGGGGGATATTATACTGTGAGGGCACCTGGAGGGGGATATTATACTGTGAGGGCACCTGGAGGGGGATATTATACTGTGAGGGCACCTGGAGGGGGATATTATACTGTGAGGGCACCAGGAGGCGGATATTATACTGTGAGGGCACCTGGAAGGGGATATTATACTGTGAGGGCACCTGGAGGGGGATATTATACTGTGAGGGCACCTGGAGGGGGATATTATACTGTGAGGGCACCAGGAGGCGGATATTATACTGTGAGGGCACCTGGAAGGGGATATTATACTGTGAGGGCACCTGGAGGGGATATTATACTGTGAGGACACCTGGAGGGGATATTATACTGTGAGGGCACCTGGAGGGGGGTATTATAGTGTGAAGGCACCTGGAGGGAGATATTATACTGTGAGGGCGCCTGGAAGGGGATATTATACTGTGAGGGCACCTGGAGGGGATATTATACTGTGAGGGCACCAGGAGGCGGATATTATACTGTGAGGGCACCTGGATGGGATATTATACTGTGAGGGCACCTGGAGGGGATATTATACTGTGAGGGCACCTGGAGGGGATATTATACTGTGAGGGCACCTGGAGGGGGATATTATATTGTGAGGGCACCTGGAGGAGGATATTATACTGTGAGGGCACCTGGAGGGGGATATTATACTGTGAGGGCACCTGGAGGGGGATATTATACTGTGAAGGCACCTGGAGGGGGATATTATACTGTGAGGGCACCTGGAAGGGGATATTATACTGTGAGGGCACCTGGAGGGGATATTATACTGTGAGGGCACCAGGAGGCGGATATTATACTGTGAGGGCACCTGGATGGGATATTATACTGTGAGGGCACCTGGAGGGGATATTATTCTGTGAGGGCACCTGGAGGGGGATATTATACTGTGAGGGCACCTGGAGGAGGATATTATACTGTGAGGGCACCTGGAGGGGATATTATACTGTGAGGGCACCTGGAGGGGGATATTATACTGTGAAGGCACCTGGCGGGGGATATTATACTGTGAGGGCGGATATCATAGAAAGGAGAAAAACTTTTATTTTATGACACAAATACTGCCAGAAAATCAAAAGCTGTCCGAACGTTTAGTTACACTTTACAGGTGCCCAGGTCGGCTTTTATCCTTGATTTATATAGAGAAATACAGATATACAGAAATTCAAACAACAGATCAAAATGGAGTCCATAGTCTAGCATCTGAGGGTCTTCCATTTCAACTGTGAGATTGTACAGTATACCTGGAGGGGATATTATACTGTGAGGGCACCTGGAAGGGGATATTATACTGTGAGGGCACCTGGAGGGGATATTATACTGTGAGGACACCTGGAGGGGATATTATACTGTGAGGGCACCTGGAGGGGGGTATTATACTGTGAGGACACCTGGAGGGGGATATTATACTGTGAGGGCGCCTGGAAGGGGATATTATACTGTGAGGGCACCTGGAGGGGGATATTATACTGTGAGGGCACCTGGAGGGAGATATTATACTGTGAGGGCGCCTGGAAGGGGATATTATACTGTGAGGGCACCTGGAAGGGGATATTATACTGTGAGGGCACCTGGAGGGGATATTATACTGTGAGGGCACCAGGAGGCGGATATTATACTGTGAGGGCACCTGGATGGGATATTATACTGTGAGGGCACCTGGAGGGGATATTATACTGTGAGGGCACCTGGAGGGGGATATTATACTGTGAGGGCACCTGGAGGGGGATATTATATTGTGAGGGCACCTGGAGGAGGATATTATACTGTGAGGGCACCTGGAGGGGATATTATACTGTGAGGACACCTGGAGGGGGATATTATACTGTGAAGGCACCTGGAGGGGGATATTATACTGTGAGGGCACCTGGAAGGGGATATTATACTGTGAGGGCACCTGGAAGGGGATATTATACTGTGAGGGCACCTGGAAGGGAATATTATACTGTGAGGACACCTGGAGGGGATATTATACTGTGAGGGCACCTGGAGGGGGATATTATACTGTGAGGGCACCTGGAGGGGATATTATACTGTGAGGGCACCTGGAGGGGGATATTATACTGTGAAGGCACCTGGAGGGGGATATTATACTGTGAGGGCACCTGGAAGGGGATATTATACTGTGAGGGCACCTGGAAGGGGATATTATACTGTGAGGGCACCTGGAAGGGGATATTATACTGTGAGGGCACCTGGAAGGGAATATTATACTGTGAAAGCACCTGGAAGGGGATATTATACTGTGAGGGCACCTGGAGGGGGATATTATACTGTGAGGGCACCTGGAGGGGGATATTATACTGTGAGGGCACCTGGAGGGGATATTATACTGTGAGGGCACCTGGAGGGGATATTATACTGTGAGGGCACCTGGAGGGGGATATTATACTGTGAGGGCACCTGGAGGGGGATATTATACTGTGAGGGCACCTGGAGGGGATATTATACTGTGAGGGCACCTGGAGGGGGATATTATACTGTGAGGGCACCTGGAGGGGATATTATACTGTGAGGGCACCTGGAGGGGATATTATACTGTGAGGGCACCTGGAGGGGATATTATACTGTGAGGGCACCTGGAGGGGGATATTATACTGTGAGGGCATCTGGAAGGGGTTATTATACTGTGAGCGCACTTGGAGGGGACATTATAATGTGGAGGAATTTCTAGAGAGACATTATACTATGAGGGTGAAGGGGATATTATACTGAGGGGGGCATTATAATGTAGGGGCATACCATATTAGGGCTACTATAAGGTGTTATACTGTGTAGGGGCCCCAAGAAACATGGGGGAAGCTGGAGGTGGCTCTTACTACAGGTAAGTTTGGCGTGGAGCACACAGCACAATAACATTTTGTCTTTTGACAAGTGGGAGGTACAGCTATAGGAGGGCGGGGTATTAGGCAGCCTAATATGTTCCACACCATAAACCATAGCATAGAGCAGTACAGACAGTCCCCAGTGGTGAGGCCGGTCATGCTGGGGTTAATCGCATCATTAGCCAGCCGGATGGAATATCACAGGCCGCTAATGTAGTTACAGCTTTATTTAGCAGCCTGTATATTCAGCAGCAGCACGCTGCCCGGGCAAGGCCGAAGCAATCGATAGCCGCAGCAGCCCGCAGCCGCTCAGTATGAGTCATCCAGCGCCGGGTTGATTAGTCGGCCTGGGCGGTGCAGGCAGCTGAGGGTGTGCTGTTGCAAAGTAGAAGGTGGAAGTAATGTGTGCATGTATGTTAGCTCCATGACAGCCTGGAGACAGCGCTGAGCCTGCAGGGAGGACACTCAGGGGTCCACAGAAAGGGGACACAGCTCATCTGCTGCTGACAGGCTGGTAATGATGCTAGAGCCTGTGCCAGGGCCCTGCTGCAATGTGTTGTTTGCTGTGCTGGGGGATGTTTATGTCTCTATGCTCATATATACGCCTATGTGTGTGTCATGTGACTGCTATATACAGGTGGGGGGTGCTCTGAGTGATAATGTGCAACCCCTATAGTCATTGCATGTTATGTATACAAGATACTGTATTTCCACCTTGTTATTTGGGGTGATACTCTCCTTTGTAGCTATTATAAACATTGTACACAGCTTTCTCCGACTCCTGAATGGCAGCTCTGCCTAATAATGCAGTTGCCTAGGAGCAGGAATGTGTCAGTGCATGAATGGGCAGTTTTGGTAGGAAAGCTGGGTGACAACTCCTATCGGAGTCGTAATGTCAGCTGAATTACTCCATAGTACCTTATAGAGTTACTTAATATCTACAACTACCCCCTTTATCCCTTCCAATCCTGATCCTAGGTTATATAATGATCCTACTAGTCAGATCTACACTTATAGAAACTGTACTGACATGGGGCGAGGTTGACAGATCCCTAATACAGCATGCTAAGGGTTAAGTCTACACATAGCAGAATTGTCCGCTGCATGTTTGTCAGGGATTTCACCCGATGCATTGTAGAGGATGAAAAGCTTTGGGAAATATCCACTACTTGGCCATATCTGATCATACTGTAAAAAAATGACATTGTATTTAGGATAAAGCCTGCAGACTATAAAGGGTTAAGGACCGACAACTCTGTTTCTGTCACATATTGTTGTCAAGGGGACAGCGCACAAACTGTAGGTTGGCAAGAGAGATCCCTCTAATGTCCTTCAGTATATTAGATTTTGGGGTACTATTGTAAAGTACGCACATGTAGTTAGAGTTCCCCTTTAAGGTTTGTGGGGGTTACAAGTACCGATCGCCAGCCATTTATCATCCGTCAGATTTACCGATGTAGCAGAGTTGTCATTGAACTGCTTCTTATGGGAAACAATGTGGTAAGATCTATGTGAGTTGTCCTGAGTGACAAACTCCACTCTGCTACGTCTATTATTGATCACTATGATATTCACTGTAAGTCGGGGGGCTGTTTTAGTGACGACACACTCTTATCGGCCCAGAGATTAAGACTATTAAGGCCAAAAAAGCGGATTTTATCATATGACATAATGAATGGATCAATTGTCAGACTCCGTTCTGCACAATGTCAGGGAGCCGCCCTGCTTTCTGTGTTTACTCCATGCAGATGACCGGTCTGTACTGTGCTTTTATGGGATACGGATGCCTGTTTACTGGAATTTTACTGGAAAGTTTCTGTAGATATATATGTGACCGCTAATGCACAAATCTTTATTGTAAACTGAATACTCGTATGTGGCGCAATTTCATTGCAAGATAATCCACAAAGTGATGTTTACATATATTTTATATGTCACCAACGTATACTGTAACGCAGTATAGGGGTTGTCAGGGAACAGGCGTGACACCTAGGCCGTATAGCTCAGGAGTATGGAGCCGGGTGGTTTGTGCAGAGATATACTCCCCTAGAAACAAGGGAGTACCTATGTACGTAGAGAGTCCAGTGAGACATGCCATGGTTTTATTCTGTCACATCTGTACACAGTATGATAGAAAAAAGTTCCTTACGTTCTTACGGAGTAGATTATTTTTTTGGCTGGGATGTCCCACTGCAGGTTCTCTATTCTTTTCACATTTAGTGGATGTGCTGAGGAGATTTACAAAGATTACTATATAAGCTATGCAAATATTCTGCACATAGGTTGACGTCTGAGTTTTTACCAGCGATTTCACAATTTGCAATTCATGAGGTGAATTTTCTTACAAACCTTCAACATTCACACTATCTGCTCTATTTGGAGCTGTGTAGAATAGAATTGGAGTATGTTCACACGGCGTAATATGACGTTGATTTTGAGGCAAATTCCACCTTGAATTTTCCTTCTATTGCATCCAAATGTTGGAAATGGGACGCTGAAAAAAATGTGTTCTGCTTGAACTTACTGCAGATTTCGGGGTGCGTGACTGTGTGGATGAGCCCTATTTATATGAGGCTCATAGGAACTAAAGGGATTCTATCATTAAAATGCTATTTTTTTTTCTGAGTACCACATCGGAATAGCCTTAAGAAAGGCTATTCTTCTCCTACCTTTAGATGTCTTCTCCGTGCCGCCGTTCTGTAGAAATCTTGGTTTTGAGTTCTCTCGCAGCACTGGGGGTGGTCCCCAGCACTCAAACAGCAGTGGGGGGTCCCCAATGCTGCGAGAGAACTCTCCAGCGCCGCCTCCATCTTCTTCTGGAACGGCCTCTCTTCGCGTCTTCTTTCGGCGGTGGCTTAAAACTTCTAGGCCTCGGGCCTAAGGCAAAGCCGACTGTGCATGCCCGCTGGCCACAAAAATATGGCTGCTTACACAGTATTGCAAGCAGCCATTCTCTTGTGGCCGGCAGGCATGCGCAGCTGGCTTTGCTTGAGGCCTAAAAGTTTGAAGCCAGCGCCGGAAAAAGACGCGAAGAGAGGCCGTTCCTGAAGAAGATGGAGCCGGCGCTGGAGAGTTCTCTTGCAGCATTGGGGACTCCACAAGTACTGCGAGAGAACTCCTTTGCATACCGAAGATAACCGACATTTATAGCAAATGGCGGCCCGGAGAAGAATAGCCTTTCTTAAGGCTATTCCAACGTGGTACCCAGAAAAAATTGCATTTTAATGATAGAATCCCTTTAAACACTATGGCAGAACGTGGAAAGGAGTTTGAGTGGAAGTCCACCTGAAATTCCGGATCACTTACTCTTTGCTGTTCCAAAGGACGCAGTTTCTGCAGTGTTTCTGCTGTAAATCAGCAGCAGGAAAAAATTCTGAAAATGCAGATTCCATTGTGTCAGTGCTGCCAATGTGAATACACGCCATAAAGCAAAGCATTCCTCCCCACGGGTCAATTTCTGCGCATATTGGGGGCAATTTATTAACTCCTCTACACTAGTTTTCCATCGTAAGTGTGCGCTAATGTGACACATTTTTGGCTCAAGGACCTTTCTTGCCCAAAAATTTGCCACGTTCTCCCCGTTCTGCACCTTTCTTGCCATTTTCTGCAAATGTGGGTCCTCGGCCCGAGATATTTATTCTAACACATTTTTGGGTGTGAGGTATACAGGACTTGTACCTGACTAGTGTAGACTTCCATTCTGGTGCACTGGCATGGGTGCTCCTGACTTTGTCAGATAATGTAGATTTTCTGCAGCAGATCATCTCAGCCCTATGTAGACAAAACCCAACAGGTAACTTTTTTGCACTTTTTTATTTTTTGTCATATCCTTCCAGTAATCCAGAACGATTTATAGTTCCGTCTCTTATTCCACTATAAGATAAAATGAATTTTACTAGGGTAACAGTTCTGTTTTGTGGCTCAGCCAGAATTCCTACTAGAAAGTGACCTCATCTATTATATAGAGCATTTCTAGCTCTCTCCTGATAGTCTGCTAGCGCCCTGATAGTTCTAGTATGTGTCACCACCGAGCACAGATTTCAGCCGTTGCACCATTTTTGGAATAGTTTCTCAGTGCCTGGAGCTTAGCCTTTGTTTGTGAAATTTCTGGCTTTAGGCGAGGCTGCAATGTGACTGTATGTGAAATATTTCCTTCAGAAACCATGGACTCGGACCCAGTGGCTGCCCCGCAACTACACGGCAGATCCCAGCTCAATGCCGCTACTTCTGCAGACAACAATGAGGACAACCCAAGAGCAGGACCCTCCAGTCCCGGATCTCCGAGGGTATTTACAGCTGTCCCAGGTACTCTAAATTGTACAGTGGTCTTAATATTCAGTGTAAAATCTAGACTCTATATTTACTGTCCCAATGCTGGTAAAATGAAGCAACTTTGCAATAGGTCCCTCCGTTATGTGTCTGTGGCTGCTATGAACACCTATGTGTATCCATGGTAACAGACTACAAATAAATGCTGTGTTGTCTGAATTTGCAGTGATACCCTCTTCCTATTTTTAGAGGCACCGATCATGCTGCAGGATTAGACTGCAGAGGGTTTGTTTGTAGTCTGTTACCATGGAGGCGCATAGATCTGCCGAAAAGCCATAGACTGAAAACGATAGGAATGTTTTTATCAAGACTGTTTAAGGCAGTGGTCCCCAACCTTGTTTCCATCAGGGACCAGTTTCAGCAAGACAATTTTTCTATGGCCCGGTGGGGGCGGGAAGGGGTGGGGTTGGAGGCGGAGGTTAAGCATGGGGGTGTAGATTAGAATCATATACATATGAAGACACAAGAGAAAGTGCAAACTGACGGACACTGCAGATTTTGAAGATGGCTACTGATGACGGACACTGCAGGTTATGAAGATGGCTACTGATGACGGATATCACTCCTAATGCTGCCATTAACTTCACTACAGCTACATTACACGTCACAGGGACAAGTGACGTGTAATGTAGTTGCCCAAAATTTGGTAGGCGAGTGCGGGGTGGAGCCAAGACCCGCTACATAGTACTTGAATCCCGGACATACAGCGGTCCCGGCTCAACCTCGCACTTTGCTCACCTTATCCCGATGAGCAACAACCAAGTGTCAGTGTTGTGGAGCCGGCTGGCGGGTCCTGGCTCAACCCCGAGCACTCGCCAGCTCCACAGCAGCTGCTGACTCCTTGCCGCCGGTATGCGGACCGGTGCAACATGCCCTGCGGCCCGGTACTGGTCCGCGGACCGGCGATTAGGGACCCCTGGTTTAAGGGATTTTCACACTACTGTTGTGACAGTCCATTGCTCTCATCTATCATTCAGGACTTTTTCTTCCCTCAAAAAATAAAAAAAAAATAATAATAATTGGAAGTTTTTTAACTTAAAGTGAATGCAGACAGGCGTCAGACGGAGGGGGCTCCATCTGCATTCTACAATTAATGTCTGTTGCTCTCATCCTGTGACGAATGAGAGCAACAGACATTAATAACGGTGTGAACATACCCTTACAAAGTTATTTTAACCCTTAAGTACTATCATGGTGTCTATCATAATGATATGTGTATGATAGTGATGAATGATAGACACCATGATAGGACTTAGAGGATTAATTTAGAGGCATTGGAACAATTAAAAATAATAGATGTGAAGGTGAACACAGCCCTTCTAGTTCTGACCAGCACTCCCAAAAAGTTTTACCATCTGAATTCTGGTAAAAAGGTGCATTATTTAGATTATGAGCATTTTTGTGGAATATAGATGCAGATTTATGTATAAATGTTATAAATGTATAATGTCTAGAAGATTATACAGTATTTGCATTTTTTGCCCAGTATTGCAAATTTTAGGCACTGGGCCAGAATGATGGTCCTATTAAGTTACTGTATAGGGATAAGATCACACAGAGGAATTTGGCGCTGGTTATAAGGCGGATTCCTCCTCAGTCACTCCCGGATTAGGGCCATTTTTCTGAAAGCCGCAGCAGTAAGCCAAAGGCCTGGAAAGTGGAGAGGACTTCTACCCCAAATCCCTGAGTACTTAGTCTAAGCATTAATTCAGCTCTGCTTCATACAGTAAGTGGCACTGACACAATCTTTGGATTGTTTTTGGACGATCACCCTTGATCCATTGTCCGCTGTCTATTGGATCACAGATTTCTTCAGTTTCAGGAGCTGCTCCACTAGTCGCTAAGTTTCGCAATAAGTGTTCGTCCACATGTTGCCGAGACCCAGGATTTATGGCATTACTGGATATAAACAGTTCCTGTAGGAATGCTCCCATAGCCGAGCCCACGTCTCCTCATGCCCTTGTAGTCAGAAATAATCCTGTTCAGGCTTTTATGAGACTTAGCAGTGTTTATACAGCAGCTTAACGATAATGATGACGACATCCGGTGGAAGCATCTGGAGAATCCCCCAACCATGTTATACCTCTAGTTTATGTCTATGGAAGAATCACTCTGGATAAAGTACCTTCAAACCATCACGATACAAGTATAGCACAAGAGGTCACTAAAATACATGCTATTTTTGCGTTTTGGTCCTGCCTTCCTATAGTGTATGATTGGGTACAGTTGGATAGGTTGGGACCCTACTTTGCACCTCCACATCAGAGTGCCCCTACCATATATGTGATTGGCGTTTATGGTGTACGGGCTTTTCATTCCCCATAAACTTTTTATGTGCAGCACGTTGAACGACAACACATTTGTGCATCTTAATATGGTGTCCAGAGAGTCACTGATGTAATTTGTTTTTCTTACAAGTATGTCCACAAGGGGCAGATCTTCCTTTGTAGACTTGTGGGTAACAAGGGCAATGAGATAGAAGCAAATCTCATCCATACACTTTAAAAAAAAATCTGCAGTATAGATTGACCAGCAGTGCAGGTTTTCTATCTGCAGCATGTCATTTTATGCTGCAGGTTTTCACTGTGACACATACCCTTTGTCTAATATGGTGACATGTACACAGTGATGACTATGAATTTTTCCTGAAAAATCCAAACATTTTAGGCAGGTTTTGCTATAATTTGGGCAAATTTTCTGCAACAGACCTACTCTATATTTTTCCCTTCCTCCATAAAATAATGTTATACATGATATGTACTTGAAATCAGTACTTAAAAAAAAAAATGCATCTCGGCCTAGAAAAAACAAGCCCTTATGCAGCTTTGTTCATGGAAAAATAACATTGAGTCTTGGAACGGAGAAATGATTTATTTTTATTATATTATTTATTTTAGTCTATTTTTGGTTAGATGTTGTCTTACCGCACAGTTACACAATTGCTTAATTTTGACATGCGGTTGGAACGTTTCCTATTTTTTCTTTTGCAATTTGCCTTGAAATTCTTCTAACTGATGACTCTATACAAATCCTTACGGTCAGAAGGAAGTGGTTGAGTATATCAACTGAAGCGCTCTTGTGTTTCCTAATGAATGTATAGTGACCACATCTCGTATAGTTCTGACACCTGTAACCCAGATCAGCCTGGTTTATGAGTAGAATGCCAGAGCTACAGTGAAAACTGACACAGACAGAGCTGTAGAAAAATATGTATAGGGGTGGGAGGTTTATCTGGAATGCAATACAATGTGCTATTTAGAAATTCGTATTTTTTTTTTTTAACCAGATAACCACATGAAATGAATAACCTGTTTGGCATGCACATAAAAAGTAAATATTTGTCAGGACGTCTTCTCCGATATGCTGAGATGCCTGGGCAGTGTTCTCACAGGAATAGAGCAGCTGTCATGATAAGAATGTTCTAGGGAGGTGACAGAGGAAACATGACAGAGTAGTCAGAAAGCGGACAGACCGTCCATCAATGATCAGGTTGATCGGCACTTGCTTAAAGGGCCCTTACCATGTATGTGTGGGCATATATAATGTATAATATTTTCCCCTTGCAGAAACCATGAACGAGGACGAAGAAGCGAATTTTCAGGAGCTGCTGGAGAAAGCCCGAGCAGGCGATGCGAAGGCCCAGAGCGAGGTAACAATAGTTTGTGGGACTGTAATAACAGGAGGCAGATGGAAATTTCTACCGCCCAGAATGATTCACTACATAAACACAGCTCTGCCTGACTCTCACACACCTCTGCACAGCACATGACATCTCGTCATACACCGGCATTATCTATTCTAAAGAGTAGTTTATCTGAAAGTAACGTCTACACCGTACAGTCCGGAGCATGAAGGGGCAGACTTTACATTGTCAAGTCACACAAGTGTTAGAGCATGTCCCGCTTCATCTCCGTCGCTAGCAGTGTTATGGCTGTAACAGTAGTAAGTGGGGGGAATGACGTGTGCCAAGTGTTTTTGGTATTATGTTTTAGATTATATTTTTCTTATTGTCACAGAAAATCAAATTGTGTGGTTTTTACCACATATTAATCGCCTAAAATAATACCGCCATACAGTTACTGAATAATACTGCCACATCAAATAACATCACCATAAAATGACTGACTAATACCACAATACAGTTACTGAATAATACTGCCATACAGTGACAGAATAGCATCACCATAAAGTGACTAATTCTGCCATACAGCTACTGAATAATACTGCCATACAGTGAAAGAATAACATCACCATAAAATGACCGCCTATTACCACCATACAGTTACTGAACAATACTGCCATATAAGTAACTAATAATAATAATACAAAGTAGTACCACCATACAGTGACTGAATAATACAATACTGCCATGCAGTTACTGTATAACGCTATGTTCACACTAGTGTTTGAGTCTCAGCGTGAGACTCCGTCCCCCATTCCGCTTTAAATTAGCCGACGAGAGTCTCTCTACTGTTTTTGGAAACCCGCAGACCCCATTATACTCTATGGGATCCGTAGGTAGCCTGTCTTTTGAGTGGATAGGGTTTCCGGTTTTTTGGGTCCCAAGTACACACAAAAAGCGGAAAGTCGGACACTAGTGTAAACCCAGCGTCTCCCATATGCTCTAGCGGTTAGGATTCCTGGTTTTCACCCAAGTGGCCCAGGTTCGACTCCCAGTATGGTAAGTGTTTCTACTTGCTGAATTTTTCCATGGTGGGACTATTACAGGATTATCTTATCTTATCTTACTTGCCTCCGCCATCATATTCATCAATCGCATAACCTGATTAGTCAAATTGAAGTGAATGTGTAACCATTGCAGCCTCTTCAGGACTTGCCAAGCAGAGCGCCATACATTTGTGTACTGGTTGTGCTTGGTATTGCATCTTAGCTCAAACCATTGGGGGCCAAAGTGCGAACCCGTACTTATTTTTAATTGATAGGTCATCAGTTACGTAGCCTGGAAAACCCCTTTAGGGTAAGTTCACACAGAGTTTTTTGGTCAGGATCCACCTCAAAACCCTGACCAAAGAGACAGTTCCCATTGAAATCAATGGGAGCCGGTCAGTTCATTTTTCTGGGAGCCGGTTTGTTCAAGCTCCTGGAAAAAAGAACGGACATGCTTATTCTTCAGGCTGATTCGTCTCGCGAATCCGCCATGAAGACATTCCCTCCTCCCGACTAGGCCCAGTCATTTGGGCCTAATCCAGAGCGGCATGCACAACTGGATGCTGGTGCGGTGTACCGGCATCCAGTTGCAGCTACCCATATTTTGGTCCACCTCAGGTTCCAGACCAAAAAACCCTGTGTGAACTCACCCTTAATCTATCAGCCTCAGTAAGGAGCATTATAAACCTCCTGGAGACTTGTATCGCTGAGCGTCGGGCACATGGGCAGATGCCAATATCTTTCAGTCAACCTATGTCTTTCAATTTAGCAGCTGAAGAAGGTGGCAGTAACTGGATCTTTTATTTCTGCTGATGTGGCCTAATACCTGATGGTAAAGAAGGACGCATGTTAATGCTGTACATGATTGAGCAAAAGTTTTAGGCAGGGGGGAATGCAGTAAAGTAAAAAAGCTTTCACAAACTCAAGTGTTAATAGTTTATTTTTGTCAATTATTAAAATGAACTGAATGGAGAAAGGAGAAATGTAAGGGGTCCTGGAAGTGATGATATGGCCCCCACAGATATAGTCCTGATCTCAACATCGTCCAGTCTGTCTGGTATGACCTGAAGAGACAGACGTATTGGAGTAAGCTTATACCTACGGAAGATCTGTGCTTAGCTCTCCAAGATGGCGGGAACAACCTCCCTGCCGAGTTCCTTCACAAACTGTCTACAAGTGTATAGAGAAGAACTGATGGAAGGCAAAGGGCAAAGGTCACACCGAATATTGAAGGGATTTAGAATTCTCTTTTCTTCATTCATTTCATTTTGTTAATTAAGAAAAATAAATTATTAACCCTTCTATTTCTGAAAGCATTCTTACTTTGCAGAATTTTTTTGCACACTGTCTACAACTTTTGCACAGCACTGTATATATTTCAATATGAGAGGACGCCAAATTGGCTTGAGGACAATTATAGAGACCATTACAGTATAGTTGTTATGTATATGGCCCTAGTATTGTAGTGCAGCAGTGACCACCATTGTGTAACCCTGCTTTCCATTGATCCCAGTCCTCCAAGGGAATTGGGTCATATAATGGGGCAAAGTCAGAACTGCAGGACTTATTTTTTTTTTTAAATTTTTTTATGTAGATAATGACATAGGAAAAAAAAGTTAAATCCTCACCAAAAATGCTTTAATAAAAATAAAAAATGTAACATTCCCTTTACTATGCAGAGGACAGCTATTGGAGTGATACTTTCTATGTGTGAATGAGATGATATATTGTGGGGATAACGTCTATCCTTAGGGAGAGACCACCTTCCCATGCATATTCTTCCCATGAGATGATATATGTAAGTGATTATAATAAAGGAGAAGTTTTTCAGGAAAACTGATACCCACCAGAACCCGAACGGGTCGCTAAAGACGATACACGATACTACGTCTGTAGTAGACCAGGTTTCTACTTCATAGCTACTGCAGATGAAGGTAATAGTGGCTGGCTGTCAATGGGAGGACATGTAATGGGTGCTAAGCGCCTGGAAAAGATCCTGGCATAGACAGGGGTGTGTATTGAAGATGTTTGGATGATGGGCAAGGAAACTTTGGGAGTTGTTCATGTTTGGGCCATCCAAAGCCTGTTTGATGTGTAAGTGTACCATTACATAGCCAATACACCCAACACCTCCTAGTAGATCTGAACAGCCTAGATGGGGAGCAGTTTATTGAAACGACCATCCTGCTTCTCTCAGCCCAATGATTCGCCCCTTTCAAAGTCTGTCAACTGTGCAAAATTCCTTCAAGTTCATTGTAGAGTCATGTCTAATAGACAGCAATCTCTCACCAAGATGTACACTACCCAAAAGTAGCTGCTGAGCCTTTTTATAGGGCAGTGGGGGAAGCACTTTTACAACTTTATGTGGCAGTACTCAGTGCACCAGTAATCTGTATGGGATGAGCTTTGCAGCAATCCAACATTTTTATCTGGGTTCACTATTTTTTTTTTTTTTTTTTTTTTTTTGTATCAATGAGTGACCGTACCTTTAAGGGATTCATTGTGCTGGCCTGTGTCACCAGTTTGTGACTACTATGCCAGCTTTACGCTTTTATTAGTTGAAGGATAGGTATTTATTTATTGGGTGTGTTTTATTATCAGCGACTACACTATGAAGAGGTTTCTTGTAAACTATGTAAGCCGATGGCTGGTCAGGTAATGGAGGGGTGTACATCTCACCCAGACTACTCCAGAAGGAATGTTTGTTCTCAGCAGACAACTTTTGTCTGCTGAGCATTTTGGTAAATGCTCAGTATTGGGCTGGATTTTAGGAATGGCAGGTAGGTTGGTAGTGGGACCTGTCATTCCACCCCCCTTCAGTCCACCCTTTGGGGATGTTCCGGCAGCGACTCAGTTGCAAAGAGTCTGCTCATCAAGGAGGCTTAAGAAGCGAGCTCCAGCAGCAACACTTTGGCAGAGCTTAGCTGGAGAACCAACAGAGAGGTCATAGTTTTGGAGCTGTGTCCTGAGTGATTCTACTGGCTTCTGGATTTCTCTTATCCTAGGTGAGGTAACCTATTCTATGTTTAATTAGAGCCTAGCCGGGCAGGGAGTTATCTTTCTATTGTTTCCTTTTGTTGCTGCACTAACTTTTTGAGTGAAAATAAACTCTACCTTTGTTTTGGACTAAAAGAAACTGGACCTGTGTGTCTATGCCACCCCACCTAGACCCCAGACCCTGAACACTACATTGCACACATCCTATCATAATTCACAGCTTCAAGGCTGGATTCACACTTGAGATTTCCTTCCCTTGTAAAGGACCGCTAAAATTTGCGCAACCGCTCCTCCAGTGTTGATAAACTTGCCAAGTTGCAGAATTTTTTAATGTAACGGCATCTATTGTAGCCTTCCATTGCTTTGCTTCCTAAAAATTCCCTGCTATAAACTGATATATGGCGGTGTTACTCCTTTATATGTCCCCAGGTTTAAATAAAGAATGTGCCAGATGTCCGTCTTCTCTGGTGACACATACCAAGATGTCTTGCTAATCCCATACGGCGCGTCTGTGACCTTCTTCTGTACTTCTCGACACTTCCTTTCTTTGTTTTCATGTGTCATAAGCCATAGAAGTCACACGCTCCTCTGTCAGGATGAGCATATAGATTACACTTAAAATTCCAAATTTGGGACATTCAATGAGGTTTTCCAGGCTACATAATTGATGACCTAGCCTTGAGATGGGTCATCAATTAAACATCAGGAAGGATCCAACACCCAGGACCCCAACTGATCGCCTGTTTGAAGGGGTTGCAGCATTCGGGTGAGCACTGCAACGTCTTCAGTAATTACCGAGCACAGCGCCCTACATTTATATAGTGGTTTTACTTGCTATCACAGCTCGGCCCATTCACTTGAATGTGACTGAGTTGCCAGGTCATGTGACTAATGAACGTGACATCTTGTGGGAAACAATAGCAACTTGCATCATTCTATGTAACGGTGCCCATATCGGGTACAGCCAACTGTCTATGGTTTATGGGGTTGTCGCGATGTTGCTGCTGTTGGGGAAGGAAAGGATGTTGGATTTCAGCATACCCAGAGGACAGACGTCTCTGACTGAGCTTTGCTTGTCTTCTCTCTATTGAAAATTCCATGCACACTTGGCTAAACATAGTATAGCTGAAAACTATTGGAGGTACATGGGCACCTAAAGTTTGGCCTATGGCTTATGTCCTAACTTGACAGTTGTCACTAGTGTCTGAGCAAAATAATGTAATGTCTTATTGTCTTTTGTGCTGTTTTATAGAGTGATTTTTTTTTTTTTTGTATCTGTTGCAGGCAGGAAAACACTACTTAAAACTTGCTGAAGAGCAGGATGAAGAAGTGAATAGTTGTGCCGCAGTAGACTGGCTTCTCCAAGCCGCCAAACAAGGACGAAGGGACGCGGTGAAGCTTCTGCGGAGATGTTTGGCAGACAGAAGAGGTGAGCATACATTGTGATCTGAGCTCACGTGGGGTGTTTTGTGTTGTTCTAGTCTGATTGTGTTATGATAATTGAATAGGCAAATGTATGTTTGTTTGTATATATATTATTTCATATCATCTATATTATATATCCTATCCTATCTTATCTTACTAATATTATAAATGTTAAAGTTTTTGTGTTTGGATGTTTGTTCCTCAATCACGCAAAAAAGGCTGAAAGGATTTGAATGAAATTCTGCACATAGATAGTTTGTAACCTTGATTAACACATAGGCTACTTTTTATCCCGGTAAATGACATGGCTTCATGACTGTTATGAATTTATGCTCACATACTATATTACACTGCTCCTGCAGCAGCCTTATCTCAGGTCCCAGGGCTGTTATCTCTCTGTGTAAACACTCTTAGCTAACCCTTAGTGGATTGTGTACATGCATTTGCTAATCATCTCCAGACAGTGCTGACACACTGGATGGGAAAACACTTTTAATCCAAATTGGCAGTTTGCTACTTTTAAACATGCCGGGAAAAAAGAAAATCTAATTTGTTGCAAAACTCTAAAAGAATGACCGCTATGAAGGTAGCCAGAAGTCACAGAGTTCTCCTCAAGCAGAGCTGACAGGGATCATTGGCGTCAACAACACGCCAATGTGGAGTCTCAGCGAGCTGCTGAGATGCCGGAACAATCACGGGCACAGCGTGAGGAATGAGTTCAGTGGCAGGCCAGCTTAACAGCTGCCGAGACACCAGAGCAGGCGGATCATCGACGCCAATAACTCGCTCATTATATGGTGTCCCAGCAAGCTGCTGAGGTGCCGGAAAATTCACGGGCACAGCGTGAGTAACAAGTTCAGCAGTAGGACAGCTTAAGAACTGCAGAAACAATGCCGCAGGCAAACCTTCGACGGCAGCAATTTGCTGAATATAGGGGGATCATCAACGCCAACAACATGCACACAAACGACATACAAAATACATGAGTGCAAAACTGGGCAATTCTTATAGGGCCACTACACAAAGAAAAAATTAAATCTACCTGTGCGAAATCTACCTGGGTCCTCCTGCTAGTGTGTGTGTGTGTGTGTAATATATTTTTACACACTCAAAATTTTTCCCTTTAACAATTAGAACAGTAATGCGTCAGTTGCGTTACAAAGTGATACAGACTACAATACGCAGCCTGTATTTTGCTGACTGACATCCAGAGAAGCAATTTAAAGGGGTTATCCAGGTATTTTATATTAGGTTTGATGGGGTCCAAAACCCAGGAACCCCACAGACCAGCTTTCACAAAGACCTCATGGCTCCGGTACTGTTTACATTCTGATAGCTGAGCTGCTCACCATACAATCTGTCGCAGCGGGTGTAGATAGTGCAGTACTACTCCACTGATGTCTATGGGACAGCGCTACCGTACTATAGGATAGGGCATCTGTTCTAAAAACCGGATAACCCCTTGAATCTTCCCATTTATTCCAGTTCTGCTTTCAGTCATAACGTTAAATATTGAGATAGAAGTAGACCATTTCCTGCTATTTGTGGAGTGTTATGTCCGTTGTGGTAATATTCCGGCCAATCCTCTGTTTATATTCTAGGAATCACAAATGAGAATGAGAGCGAGGTGAAGAAACTCTCCTCGGAGACTGATCTAGAGAGGGCTGTGAGGAAGGCTGCACTGGTGATGTACTGGAGGCTAAATCCCAAGAAGAAGAAGCAGCTTTCTGTGTCTGAGCTGCTGGAGAATGTCGGTCAGGTTAATGCAGAAGGTCTGTAAGGAGACGTATCTAAAGCTGGCACTATTTCTGGCCAGTGTATGAATTATTTTTTGCAGTTTTCCTCTTTCCAGACTATCCCTAATTTGCAGTTCACTTGAGCTGATAGATGGAGTCTAGCCCATAAGATGTTTTCTATACACCTCACACAGAACGTAGAGGAGAATCTGCTCCATAACACTCTCTTAGGACATTACAGAGTACTTCCCTTTTCATAATGTAAACATAGCACATATAAGAGACATATAGGGGGCCTTAAAGGGATCGTATCTTTCAAACCCCTTTTTTTCTGAATAACACGTTGGAATAGCCTTAAGAAAGGCTAGTTTTCTCCTAACTTGGATTGATGAAATAAGCAACACATTTTAACTGTTTATTCAATTTTATTTTGTTGCAATACTGTAAAATACACATCAACTTCTTTTCTCGGTAACGCATTGTAAATAAGCTGGAAACCTTGATACTGCACGCGTGCGTTGGTAACTATTTCCACGGTGCGGTTTCATATTCCGGACTTAATGAATCTAGACGTGCCTGCAGGAAAAACCCTGTATCTGTTTCTGTTCAGGGAATAATGATACAAAGAAATGGGTGTAAAAAATAGCTCAGCCCAGATAGGGTTAATTGGATGAAGTGGAGCATGTAATCGATACAGTATGCTATATCGGGGCATGATACCGAACTGTCCGGTGTATACAGATTATGACAGTATGAATAAGAGGGCTATTTAGCCGAGCTTAGGTTCATCCTGATGCTGGATAAGAGATCTGTAATAATAAGGAAATTAGTTTTGATACTCAGAGTAGCATTGATAATAGATGTATCCATCTCTACTACCCCGGAGGCTACACGGAGGCGAGGAGTTTTTTGGCTGTATTGTATTAATGCTCCAATCCATGCTCCAATCCAATGAGTCGTTCATAGTATTGCACGATCCACCAACGGTTAAAATTAAAATTAGTATATTGACATGACTTACCTTAGATACTCACCACTTGTCCCACAGTTTTCATCTTTTGTGCTTTGGTTCCCTCTGTCCATCAGGAATGTAACCAGCATCTCTCTTAACATAGCGCAGTTGCGCTTTTGCTATATTGGCCCATGTACGACGTGGCCCCGCCTCCAAGAGGCCAGTCCACATTACACTGTGGACTGGTGGAATAGCTGTATGGGCGTGTCGAATGGGTGGAGCTGGGACGGCCTCAACACTATTTAAAGCCCGTCCCTACAACGCTCAGTGTCATACCTACACAAGTACTGGGGTCTACCACTGAGGCCCCAGGAAGTGCGGTTTTCACCGCAATACATAATTTCTCTAGCAATAATCATCCTCCTGATGAGCCATAGCGGCGAAACGCGTAGAGGAAGCCAACTATCATGTTAAGTTATCACTGCAGTAATAGGCAGGGCACCAGAGTATAGAAATTACTATACAGCTGAGTACATAGTGTGGTTACTTGGGGGAGTCATAAGATTAGCTATAGGTTGACCTGACTTATTATCTAACCCTAGTCTCCACTACTCCCTATACACAATTGTATATACATATATACCTGCCTATTTACAATAAGAATCATTATTTAGTTGCTAGATAAGAATTTTGCTGGGAAACCATCTGTTGTTATGCCGTTCATTAAAACTCCCCTAACAAACAATATATTGGAAGGGAGTGACACAGAAAGATACGGACGGTACCACCTAGCAATACATGGTGATTGTACCAACCATATAACAGTATCAGTCATTTGTTTTTAGTCACTTTATTCACTTTATTTATTTTGGAATAATCACTGGGTGTAGATTTTTAACTATAGCCAATAAAAGTTAGGTTTTATTATTTTTGTGTCTAAAATGGAGTACCCTTGTGTGATTAGTTTTCTCCTAACTTTCGCTGTATTCTCCGTGCCGCCGTTCCGTAGGAATCCTGGTTTTTGTCGGTATGCAAATGAGTTCTCTCGCAGCACTGGGGGCGTCCCCAATGCTGTGAGAGAACTCTCTCCAGCGCCATCTCCATCTTCGTCAGCAACAGCCTCTTCATCCTTTTCTTCCGGCGCAGGTTTCAGACTTCTAGGCCTTGGGCAGAGCAGACTGCGCAGGCCCACAGGCCACAAGAAAATGGCCGCTTAAACAGTATTGTAAGCATTGCAACCTACGCCGGAAGAAGAGGATAAAGAGGCTGTTGCTGACGAAGATGGAGGCGTCGCTGGAGAGAGTTCTCTTGCAGCATTGGGGATGCCCCAGTGCTGTTTGAGCGCTGGGGCCTGCCCCTAGTGCTGGGAGAGAGCTGTATGCATACCAATAAAAACTGGGATTCCTACGGAACGGCGGCGCGGAGAAGACATTGAAAGGTAGGAGAAGAATAGCCTTTCTTAAGGCTATTCCGACGTGTTACTCAGAAAAAAAGTGTTTGAAAGATAGGATCCCTTTAACTTGTTTTGTGGGAAAAACCCTTTATCTCCTAGCCATAGGATTGGGGATAACATGCAGATCAGTAGGGTGCTGACCACTCAGATCCCCACTGATTGTTGGTCGGACGGCATGCACACTGCTCCGTTCATTTCAATGTGAGCGCTGGAGATAGCTGAGCACAAGGTTCCCCATTTTTCTGATCAGTGGGGATCTTAGCATTCCGGCCCCCACTTTTCTGCAAGGGGACAACTTGTTTTGTGAGAAAACTCCTTTATAGAATCTGGCTACTCATCATGGCCATGTTACTTTGAATGCTACAATATCTGGTTTCATCGGGATTAGCTAGTCTTGATTTCTCAATTCATTTGGTTTTCCAGATGGAGAGCAACAGCCTGGACCCATCCCAAAAGCGGCCCAGAAGGAGCGCCGAGTACTGGAACGCTTAGTTAGTAGTGAATGTGAGTATTAATTCACGGAGAATAACACCCTTATTCATGGGGCTTATCATGCAATATGGATTATTTTATAAAAATGCATACCTTTGATAAAGATAAAATATCATTTTAAACATTGAATTAAATCTTACAAAATTCTCCTCTATTCAGATCAAACTCTGAGAGTACAGTAGGTGCGGCAAAAAAATGTGATAGGAAAAAAGATCCATCTGCCCACATAATTATAGTCCTGAATGTGAAACAGACAGCTTATTATTAACGTACAGATGAAAGCAGTCACATAACATCCTAGGGAATGGCAGAGCATTGTATTGTCCTTTAAAGGAACACAACACCTAGAAATAAATGGGAAAAGTAAATGTAGTTGTATTCTAAAAACCCTACAGAGAATTTGGCTTAAAATTAATTTTGTCAATGATAGACTCCCTTTCATGTCCTGCTGATCTTTGAAATTTTTCGTCTGGAAAATGCTGAGGGGATGGGATATGGGCCAGTAGGTGTCACCTTAAAAAGAAAGGAAGGAGGACATGGCTGAACTTCATGGGACACATAAAAAAAAAAAAATTATATGGGCTATCTTTTTATTGCTGCCTGTGCATTTTCTTTGTTTAATGTTCAGTTTTAAAGAGGACTTTTCATGTCCTCAGACATCAGCGGCATTATATACTGCTAGAAACAGAATCCAGCTTTGGTGATATTCTGCCTGGGTGCAGGCGATATTGGTGACATTAGTTTCGGCACCAGTATCCCTGCACTGTCAGAAGGGGGCGGGCTGTTAGGAAGGTTATGGAAGAGTACTGTTGTGGAGGGGGCATTCCTTACAGCCCAGCAATGATGTGAGGGTATGTTCACACAAAGTTTTGATTTTGAAGTGGAATCCACCTCAAAATCTGCCTGAAAAAATGTCTCCCATTCATTTACTTTTTCCTGCTAGCGATTTTCCCCCCCTTACCACAACCCCATACACTGACTCATCAGAGCCTGGACTCCCAACAGCCTAGAAATGGAGTCCGGATCTCAGTTAGCAACCGAAAGAAGTACCAAAGATAGAAGCAAAGGAACACAGACCAGAGAGCCAGATTCAGGCACAACTTTATATCGCAAGGAGGCAAATTTTAGAAATGAAATAAACTATTAACTTTTATTTTAATGCGCCCATGCTCCCCTATGTTATAACAGGGTTATCAGGACCTGTGGGTGGTTTAGTATCCCAAATCGCCCTGACAGATTCCCTTTAAATCTTATCTGACTGTTTTGCCTTTAAAAATTTTTTTAAAAAAATGGCTTCGTTCCACATTTCACTGTTATCATTCTGTTCCTCGTCCCTGGCATATAAATCACATATCGCACATTCTTTTCTGTCTGTAGTTTTGTGTAATCTCCTACACCTTCTCTCTCACATTAAACTTTTTTTTAATTATTTTTTACTTACAATTTAACTCTCAATAAAACCCCCAAAATTAATTTGCCTGATTTCTGTCGATTAATGAATCACCTGGGCCACAGATTATTTTTATTTATTTATTTTATTTAAAAAAAAAAAAAATCAATGACACTTGCGGATAATTAAAAAAAAAAATAATCCACATATTTTCCTCCTTTGTAAAGACTTTAAATCTAAAATTATCAATTCAATTTACCTGTATGGTAAATGCCATTAAAAAAAAGACAATAAAAAAAACCCCTACTGTATATACTCGAGTATAAGCCGACCCAAATATAAGCCGAACCCCCCCTAATTTTACTACAAAAAACTGGGAAAACTTATTGACTCGAGTATAAGCCGAGGGGGGGGAAATGCAGCAGCTACTGGAAAATTTCAAAAATTAAAATAGCCGAGTTTTTGGGTGCAGTAAGTGCTAGGGAAGGGGAGGGGGTGTTTTGGTTGTCTGTCTGCCCCTTCCCTGAGCTTGAGGACTGGGTTTTTCACCCCCACTTGGAATTCAGCCTGGCTGAATATAGGGTATCTGCAGTGCTCCTATTAACCCCTTCCCGATGGAATAGAAGCACTGCAGATCCCCTATATTCAGTAGACCGGGCACTGTCAGACACAGGGATACTTAATGTGTTTGTGTTTCGCAGTCATTTTCTACTTTTGTATGTATTCTAGGGAAAGGAGGGATTTTTTTTAAAGCTTCTTTTTTTCCCCCCACTATATTATGGGAGATTCTATACATTACTATTGCGACTGGTCATAGACACCCCCCCCCCCCCCTCTCCCTAAAACTGTGCTGAAAAATTCGGCTTATACTCTAGTATATACGGTAAGTTTTTCTGACCCACAAGATGTCAACATGTTATCCATACAACATGGTGAGCGTCGCTAAATTTGTAACACAAAAATCAGTAAAGGAATTGAGTTAATGTTCATCGATAAATTGTGTACCCTAAAAATGGTGTCATTGAAAAATGCAATTCATTCCACAAAAACAAACAAGTTACTGTATAAGCTGACCCGAATATAAGCCGAGACCCCTAACTTTACCACAAAAAACTGGGGAAACGTATTGACTCGAGTATAAGCCGAGGGGGGGAAATCCACCATTGCAGATGAATAGTCTGGTCATGTGCATTACAGCTTAGTAACTCCATGTGTATCATAGTAATAGCAGTTAACCCCATCATGTCCCTCACATTAACCTCCTGTGTGCCTCACATAAGAGTTACTGATATGTGGGACATATGGAGGTAATAATTAGGTATCTTCATGATTAAGGGCCTTCATTAGTACCCTCATGTGTCTAACATATTAGTAACCCTTATATGGGGCACACAGGGGTTAATATGAGAGACATGATGGGGTTAACTGTTATTAATGTGAGGCACATGGAGTTACTAAAACTAAATTAATAACCCCAAATGCCTGACATTAATAGGCAGAGTAACTAAAGGAAGGTCCCTGTGTGTCACGTTACTGTAGCTTCCTCTCCTCCATACAACAGACATATCTTCCATAAGACACAATGAACCCTGGCCACTCATCTGCAGGGTAGTTCCGAAATCCTAGTGGGCTAAAGGACCTCTTATGACATCATGACCAAGTGATAGGACTCTGGTGTGGGCGGAGCTACTAGGATTTAGACTCAACCTTATCTGCAGATGTTACATACCAGTGGCTACAGGACCTTTGATGACATCACAGTCACGTGACCTCATGACAAGCCAATCACAGAGCAGTAGCACTAAAGGACCTCCCCCTTCCAGGTCCTTCCAGTTTTGTGTGCTCCGTGGACCCTGACTCGTGTATAAGCCGAGGAGAGCGTTTTCAGCATGAAAAATGTGCTGAAAATTCGGTTTATACATCGAGTATATCCTATATGTTGATGGGAACCTAAATTTATGAGACTGTAGAAAAAAAAAAAAAAAGGTTTGGCTGTTTAAAGCTAAAACTGGCCCATTCACTGAGGGTATAAGAATTTAATTGATCGCATTATTCATGGTTTGCTGGCCCAATTTGGCCATTGGTCCTTTCATACTGCTAGGACGCTAAGTGTTTAGGCCACCCTTGCATTGATGTGTTGTGACAGATGGGGTTATTGAAGTAACCTGAATTTTTTTGAGTTTTGCATCTGAAATGGCGTTACATTTGTACTTTTTTACAGCTAAAAGCTACATTGCCTTGGATGATTTTGTGGAAATTACAAAAAAATATGCCAAGGGTGTAGTGCCATCAAACTTGTTCCTCCATGATGATGAAGATGATGAGTTTGCAGGAAAAAGCCCAGAGGAACTGCCTCTCCAACAAAAGGTATTCTATAGGTCTACCATATTGAAAATATCTCTTCTCTGAAATGTGAAGGGTTCCTATCATTTCTACACTTTTTTCCTCAGAGAACTCTGCATGTCGTATACAAATACCCAGACAGTCTAGAGGGACGCAAACAAATCGTAGTTTGGTGATGCTTTTCATTTCCTACTTTGCTTAAGGGTCTTTCATCTCCACAGCTAAAATCAGTGAAGTCCATTGAAGTCTGGGGTGCTCTGAAATCTACCTCCTGTCTTCTTAGTGGCCCTTGTGGTTACAGTGTCCTTCTATCATGCTTTACACTGCAGCGCTGACTTTTCAAATAGACAGACAGAACTGTGGAGTGGGTAGGCCAAAAAACCAACTCCAAATCCCGTTTTTTCAAAGCAGTAAAGCTCCTCTAAGGCTACGTTCAGATCTGCGCCGGAGACTATTGTAGTGTCTACCTAACATAGTCAGACGAAAAAGTTCTGCACGCAGGACATTTTCCTCTGCTGGTTTCAGTTCTAAAACAACAGATCCCATTATAACCTATGGGGTCCGACGGGCTCCGTATGTAATCGTAAGCGGTCTGACTTTCTGTTGCTCTGGTCCTTTGACAGTGCATAACAAAGGAAAGGTGACGCTAATGTGCCCCTAGCATAACTGAGTGATTGAATTCCTATGAAAGGTTTGCAGTTTGGGAGAGACCACACACATGAAATGAGAAGTAAGCAAAACAGAAGGACAGAGCTGCGGCAACCACTTTAGTCCAGGGGTCCAGTCCCTGGCCGCATATGAATTATATACAAAGAGATAAGTCGCCCAGTCAGGTTGTGTATGGCCCATAGATGGTAGTGATAAAGACCACGTTTAACCAGCTGCAGGGCTCACCATTGACTTTACACAACAGGGTAGTGGCTGTTTAACTCTGCAAGAACATACCTGTATGTCCTTGCAGAGTTCACAGATGGAGGAGAATGGAGATTGATGGATGGATTCCCTACAGAGGTAAGGGCCAGTCTATTGCTTTAATCTCTGTGTACATAGTGCCTAATGAGGATTTTGCATACAATGGAAGCCGCAATGATTTGGCTTCCCCCTGGCGCAATGGTCATGTGATCTATCAAGTGCTTGGAACTGCAAAAGACCAAGATCAGCTCTGCAGGATGTGCTAGGAAGCTGTATTCCTCCTGTAACTGGACTATGTCCTGTATCAACCCTACTTACAGAGGAAATCATCAAAAAAGCAATGTTATGACCTTATGTGGGGGCACAATGTGTAAAATAAAAACAAAATAATGATGTTATAGCCTTCAAAACCACATGACCGGTCATGGAGAGGTTAAAAAATGAGATTTTCCAGACATGCTTATAAATGAGACTGTTTGAGGCAATGGTCCAAGGCAGTGAGTTCATTATAACAGGTGCAGCACAAGAGAAGTCCCACAGATGGAAGCGAGGGGAAATAATACTGTTGGAAAAGAGCCAAAGGCTGTAGAGGGGAACACGTACGCAGGATGTATATTGGGCAAAGGCGACAAGAATTTGTCAATAGAATAAATGTGAGAAATAGATTGGATAGATCAGAGTGAAGTATAACTTCAAGACATCGGGCTGAATGGAATACTTATGGAGAGGAAACTGTATGTGCCATATTGTGCCGCTGTAAGAGATTGATGTTCTCATTTGTCCATATGTCTTTCACTATTTATCTCTCCCCAGATTATGAAGTATCCACTACATGTCATCATGGAGCTTAAAGAATACCTTATAGACATGGCCTCCAAGGCTGGGATGCACTGGTTGTCCACCATTGTCCCTACACATCACATCAATGCACTCATCTTTTTCTTCATCATCAGTAACCTCACCATAGACTTCTTTGCCGCCTTCATCCCTCTAGTCATCTTCTACTTGTCCTTTATATCTATGATTATTTGCACACTCAAAGTTTTCCAGGACAGCAAAGCTTGGGAAAACTTCCGTGCCCTCACGGATCTGCTGCTTCGCTTCGAGCCAAACCTGGATGTTGAGCAAGCTGAAGTGAACTTTGGTTGGAACCACCTTGAACCTTATTTACATTTCTTGGTTTCGGTATTTTTTGTCATCTTCTCATTTCCTATATCGGACCGGCACTGGATTCCTTGCTCCGAGCTGGCGATCATATCCATCTTCTTTACAATTACCAGCTACTTGAGTTTGAGCTCAAGTGCGGAACCGTACACTCGGAGAGCTTTAATGACTGAAGTTGCTGCCGGAGCACTCACCTTCGTAGATGTGTTGCCGGAGTCTGTGCCCTATGTTCATCTACTTAGCAAAACCTTCTTCACCGTGCCAGTGGGGCATCTTATTGTGTTCCACATAAGTCTCCCATGTATATTCTTTATGTACTTATTTTACCTTTTCTTTAGGATGGCACAGTTGAGAAATTTTAAGGGTATCTATTGTTACTTAGTTCCATACCTGGTTTGCTTCATGTGGTGGGAGCTCTCCGTAGTGATCCTTCGTGAATCTACCACCATTGGCCTTATCCGTGCATCCATTGGCTACTTCCTCTTTCTCTTTGCACTTCCTATTCTCTTAGTGGGCATTGCCATCATGTGCGTTGTCCATTTCATAAAGTGGTTCCTGACTTTAGAATTTACCAAGATCGTCGTAACCCTCGTGTTGTGCACGGTTCCAGTAGGTCTTCGGTGGTGGTCCAAAGCCAACTACTCAGCAGTTGGTATGTTTAAATCTCTTACTAAAAGCTCCATTGTGAAGTTGATATTAGTATGGATCACCGCCATCGTCATGTTTTGTTGGGTATATGTCTACCGCTCGGAAGGAATGAAAGTGTACAACTCCACCTTGACCTGGCAGCAGTATAGCTTTTTGTGTGGTCCAAGAGCATGGAAAGAAACCAACATGGCTCGGACCCAAATTTTATGCAGTCACTTGGAAGGTCATCGGGTGACTTGGACAGGGAGATTCAAGTATGTCCGCGTTACGGATATCGACAACAGTGCTGAGTCCGCCGTGAATATGCTCCCTCTTTTTGTGGGAGACTGGATGCGGTGTCTGTATGGAGAGTCCTACCCGCTTTGTGATCCTCAGAACGTCACCATGGAAGAAGAGGAACTCTGCCGTCTCAAATTCTTGTCCAAATACGCGTGCCATATGAAGAAATTCGACAGGTACAAATTTGAAATTTCGGTCGGTATGCCTTTGAACGGTAAAAATGGGAACAGGACGATTGAAGAGGATGACGTCACAAAGGATATTGTATTGAAAGCGAGCAATGAGTTCAAATCGGTGCTGTTAAGCTTGCGGCAGGGGAGCGTAATAGAATTTAGCACCATCCTAGAGGGTCGTCTTGGGAGCAAGTGGCCGGTCTTCGAGCTGAAAGCTATCAGTTGCCTAAATTGTATGGCCAAACTGACTCCATCCTCCAGACATGTCAAGATAGAGCATGACTGGAGACGTAGCGCCCACACTGCTGTGAAATTTGCCTTTGATTTTTTCTTTTCACCTTTCCTCTCTGCTGTGTGAACACGTCACTACCGTTCTGGTGACCTCCAGTTACTGAAACCAAAGAGAGAGTCTGGACTTCTGCACTTTGTTGTACGCCTTCACTAAGGGGGTCAATAAAAAAAAAAAAAATTGTAGTGAAAAATCACCGGTGTTACCCTGGGCAACAAATCAAAGGTTTTCATTGATCTAATTAAACTTGTTGATTGTTTGCCAAGGAAACACCATTTCACTTATTTGCACTAGTATTATAAATGGCTCCTTTAAAAATTTAACATCGCTTTGTTATTTTCAGTAAATTTCATTGCCGCACATCCCACAGAGCGATAGTCATGTACGTGCACTATATTGCGTTCATGCAAGGGGTCAGAATGCCTGATCATGTGATCAGTGGAGGACCCAGGAGTGGAACCACCAGCCAATAGGTCGTGAAAAATCCTATTATTGCGTAAGAAAAAAACATACATTACTAAACTGGCGACAAGCTGCTGTTGACCTTGTGTTAAGGCCAAATAAATATTGTTAGAACATGGTGATATCCTGCTATGGGTTGAGTTGGGCACCTTGAAGGCTTGTCCAGCATTAGAAGAAGAAGAATTCTCCAGGTAGGATACAGCTGAATGCTGGCTTTAAAGGGGGTGTCCAGGAATAGTGCTGCTTATATTGCAGGGCATCCCTATTAAAGTTAGTAGGGTTGATTTACAGTATGAGACAGACACAGCTCTTGGCTCTGATTCTTTAAAGGGGCTCTATCATTGGGAAACGTCATTTTTAGCTAAGTACATACATGCATAGCCACACACACATTTTGTATGTAAATCGCCTCAGTAGTTTTTGAATAAGTCCATTTTTATTCATATGCTAGTTAGCCTTCTCCGTGCACCCGGAAGTCTCATTGCGCACTCCTCTCTGCTATTCTCTATGTTTGTGTACAGTAGAGGCTGCTGCTCTCATACACATAGAGCAGACAGTTGCGGGTGCACAGAGAAGGCTAATTAGCATATGAATAAAAACGGACTTATTCAAAAACTAGTGAGCCAATTTACATACAAAAGGTAGGTGTGGAATAGCCTTTCTAAAGCCTATGCAAATATGTGCTTAGCTAAAAATGACTTTTCCCAATGATAGAGCCCCTTTAAAAAGAAAAAAAAAAGTTACTCTGGGCATCCCCTTTAAGGCCAGCTTCACACCGGTCTATCCGAGTAAATCAGTCATATTTTCTGGACGGATCACTGTCTTGGGGCCTTGATACTAACTGTGACTGCAATCTAACCATGGGATTATGACACATACTGTAATCAGGTGTTTAGTACGGCGAATGTGGCCGATATACACACTGAATTATCCCTTCACCTCTGCCAACTCTTTGCATTCTTCAATAGGCACAGCTCCACTGATTCTGGCACAGTTGAAATTTTTTCTCTAGCCCCTACCACTCCTGGGCAACCATTTCTGTTAGTTTTAACACCCTATATGCAGATTAGCCTCTATACTGTCAAGTGGGCGGTCCTAGGCTGGAGCAAACATCAGAAACCACCTACCTGATTGTAGGGAGCCTAATTAGCATGTTGGGTGCTGCAAATAACAGCACTGATTGGTCAGGAATGGTTGGGGCTAGAGAACAAAATCCACCTGTACCAGGATTGGTGATGTGGCACCTCTTAAAGGGTGCAAAGAACTGGAGGTGGTGAAGCTGGTGAAAGGTCCTTTTTAAAGATTTCCAACAGTAGCAGCTATAATACTTGTAAAAAAAAAAAGGAAAAAAAAATGTAACAAAGCAATATTACAATAGAATATTCACTTGCTGACAGTATAGTCATTACTAATGCTTGGAGTGTCACTTTAAAAGGCTTTCTTTACAGCTTAAGCATTACTGCACAGTATTCACTAAACCACTATCATTAAATACATGTACATGACCTAAAAGTAAACTTGTTGTGCAAATTACGTGTCTTTAAAGGGATTGTTCAGGTCTTCAAAAACATGGCTGCTTTCTTCTTCTCAGGAAGTGACATCATCTCCCTTGGTCACATGACTGTACTGCAGCTCTGTCCCATTCATTTTAATAGGATTGAGACCTGGCATTGCCATGTGACCAGTGGACGTGATGATCCTGAGAAGAAGGCGGCAGCCATGATTTTGAAGTCCTGCACAACCTCTTTGATGCTGTAGTATACTAGAGAATAAGAACGTTCTGCCTTACACAAGTAGCCATTATAAGCCTGGCCATAGACATTACATTAATTTTGGCCAAACTCGTTGCTCTTAGTGGGATTGGATCAACCCTCTAATGTGTGAGTTAATGTTTTTACTTTCCCCAAATGTCAGGGATCAGGCTGATCTGTTTCAATATGCCCTATCCTGTCTGGAAGTGGCTTATTCCTTTTTCCCTATTGAGAATACATACCGGTACATACTTGGCTGAGCTCAGTGTGCGTGTATTGAGGGTGGAATAGCTCTTGGCTAACAATCTCTGGCTGACTGATACAGTATCTAATGTATATGGCCAGCTTAAGGCTTAAAGGGGTTGAGATGATGAAAACCTGATGGCTTTCTTTTCAAAATGGCACAACCTGTTGTCCATGAGCTGTGTCTAGAGTTGTAGTTCAACCCCATTCAAGTGAATGGGCCTGAGCTGTAATACCAGAGCGCCTGGAAAGAGCCGCCAATACATATACAGACTGCTAATCTTCCCAAATATAAAATTATATTAACAATATTCGGATAAATTTTACTTCCAACCAAAACTTCCCTTGGTGTAAAAATGGTTTCCTTCTTCAATCATCTGTTGTCTTTTCTGTCCTATGAATGCCTGCAGGAAGACTCTCTAGCGCCTCTTCTAATGGTTATGTATTGGCCATGTTCATAACTTAGGAAAAGTGGAACAATTTTTGCAAATTCATCTCAATTTAAAAAAAAATCCATTTTGTGTATTCAGCTCCTTTGCAGACCTGTGTGTTTCTATGGTTACAGACGACTACGGTAATTCTCTGTGTAGTCTGATCCTTATGACTGGGGGGAGAGTATGCAACATATGACGGCATGATGAGATGACGCAGGTTTATTTTATTTTAATGTGTGACCATATATACAAAAAATTATATTACCAAGTCCATTCGATTTAGCTATTTTTTTTTTTTTTTTAATTTTTGAAGCAATACAAACATCATTGTGAAAGTGAACATCCCTTTATAAGAAGGAGTTACTGACTCTATAAGTGGTCTTATTTTACATGCCTCTGAATCACAATAGGTTCTTCACCTAAGGCTAGGTTCACATTTTTGTCGGAGACTCCATCTTCAGTGTCCGCCTGAAATCTCTGGACGAAAAAGTTCTGCACACTTGACCTTTTTAGTCTGGCGTTTTATGTTAAAAATAATGATGGACCCCTCCTGTATAGGCAATGGAGTATGTCAGCCTCTGTTCATATCAGTGATTTTTAACGGTCCGTTTGTCTGTTGCCCTGTTCCTTTGATGGATCAGAACAATGAACATCCAGCACTTGTATGAAGCTCGCCATTGAAAGCTGAGGTGGAGTAAAATGATCTCCGCTAATTCAGCTACATGTTCAGTAATTTTAAAGAGGTCCTGGAATTTTAATTTTTTTCCCCTTTTATAAATAGGCCAGGGGAAGGGGGGAAAAAAAAACATATTCACCTGTTGCCGATGTCTCCCAATGTGCTCCAGTCCTGCTGCTCCGGAGGTTTCCAGCGACAGAAGTCATACTGTGACATCCCGGATCCCTTTTCTTAGTCTGTTGATTGTCCTTAGTGGTCACGTAACCGCGGAGGCCAATTAGAGGCTTAAAGGGGTATTCCCATAACCCTTGTTCACCAATCTGCAGGCTGTCTGTTCTGTTCACTTCCTGGTTTTCTCAGCACATTGGTGGGCGGGGTTTCACTTGCTCTGTTAACTGCTATGTTTGCAGTCAGTAATGAGGGATTGGTTGTAAATGCATTACCACAGTATGAAGCTGATTATAGAAGCTGATGTAGCAGAGCTGGATTTGAGTCAGCTTGCTTTACATACAGAGGTAACGGAATTCTTATCTTAGCCCTTATCAGCCAAATTCAATTAAACTAGAATCAGAAATGCCAGAGCTCTCACCTCCCCCCTCCCCTATCTGAGGAGCACAGTTACTTGTCAGACATACACAGCTCAGAGCTGCTGCAGACCACTCAGCCCCTCCCTCTCCCCTGAGAGCAGGCAGCTATGTCACTTGGGAACTGAGCAGATAAGCCCAGTGGCCATAGAAACTGAGTGTAAACATTGAAGTGAATAAATTAAGATAGCAGCCAAACAAAGCAGTTTTGATAAAGCAATGTATTTAGGAAAAGTCTTAAATCCACATAAACTAGCAGTATAGATAGGATGCTTTTCATGGGACAACCCCTTTAAGTAAAGGACACAGGTAGAGATGTCCTTGTCCTTCAATGAGGCCGCTGATTGGCCTCACCAGTCACGAGCGGCGAGGACTTCTGCTGACAGAAAACACCAGAGCAGCAGGTGTGTGTTAATTTTTTATTTTATTTTTTTTCCCTCCTTCTCTTGGACTAATGGGGAAAAAAAACAAAAACAACTTTTATCCTAGACACCCCCCTTTAAGGCTTTAAGACTGACTGGTTGCTAGGGATGGGCTACCTAACTACAATCGCAATCAAATCCTAGTACAATCAAAGTTGTTAGGCAATGTGTCCCTACCAACTAGTCTCGGATTACTCACAATCAGAGTGCCAGAGCTCCAATCATGTTTTCTTTTTAGTCAATATTTCAGATATTTAATGTGACAAATATATGTCTGGAATCTTTCTCAATAGATTTTAGAATTTCTCGTACAAGTTTCAGACCTGTTCGTGTACGCCTTAACTAGTCTGTCAAAAACTGAGTGAATTTTAACGTAAACTTCTTTTGTATAACCTTGTCAGCATTAAAGGGAACCTGTCGGGTTCATTTGGGAATCTAAAACACCTACATGGCTTTATAGAACTGGGATTTAGTGTCTGAAATAGCTATATTGGCCCCTGCTTAGTGTGTACACCCCGGCTCCGCTGCGCATGCGCCGAGGTATA
Source organism: Leptodactylus fuscus (assembly GCF_031893055.1). Lineage (NCBI taxonomy): Eukaryota > Metazoa > Chordata > Amphibia > Anura > Leptodactylidae > Leptodactylus > Leptodactylus fuscus. Next base: position 327,612,929 of record NC_134265.1, on the reverse strand, counting down.
CTTCAGTGTGCTGGTGCCCGGGGAAATACAGGCACTAGGTATGTATAAAGATAAATCTGTAATTCAGGTATGAATAGTGTTACAACAGAGCTAAGATCCCCAGTCCATAAGGATTTGTGAGTGGTTAAGTGTCCCAAATCTCCCCGACAGTTTCCCTATAGGGAGCTATAGGATACATTGGTTGCTTAGTGGATGCTCCAACACAATGTTGTATTAGATGAAGCATGAAGTCTATGACTTGTTCATCGACTGCTCTGATGTAATGATCTTTCTGTATATGGGCTTCTTAGCAGTATGCACTCACAGTATATACAAGTCACTTTCCTTCTCACTCACTTATTGTGTATATATGCTACATTAAAATGGTCTCCGGTGAATTCCCATGAAATGATGCCTTATACTGTAAATTAAAGTTTCAGTCTTTCCACCTTGTTTTGTTCTTTTCTTTTGTGTTTTATGTCTCCAAATTGGTGTCCAGTCTGTTATTGTACCATGAACTCCCAAATGGAATGGTTATGGCAAACACATGATGAATTATTGTGTTCTCCATGACTTATTGGCCATGAAAGTGATCCTTAGGATAGGCCATGAATATTAGATCGGCAGGGGGTCTGATACCCTTTACCCCAGCAGATTATCTGTACGGGGACAGTGTGGTTCCTGGTAATGTGTACATGGAAGCACAAGAATACTATAGATCAGTGATTCCTAAAGTGGTCCACGGGAGACTCGACGGGAATCTCTGGAATATGGTAGAAATGTAGCAGCAGGGGGTCCACCGAAACCGGTAAAATTTTGAAAGTGGTCTACAAGGAAAAAAAGTTTGGCAACCTCTGCTATAGATAGATCTTCCAGATAGCCTAATTAAGGCCCGACATCGAAACGCTGCAGAAAAATCACGTCAGAAACTCATCCGTTTTTTTTTTTGTTTTTTTTCTATTGCATTTTTATTGCGTTCTCCTCTGGACTTTCTGCCCCTATTATACCTATATGGAAAATGCCAGCATTTCTGCAGGTATAATTGACTTGTCATTTTCCAAATGCAAATATGTTTGGATAGCCAGAATCCCATCCACTTTGCTTGTACTGTAAAATGCAGCGTTTTTGCAACATGGGGTTTCAGCTCTAGGAAAAAAAAAAAAAAAACATGTTGTGGATAGGTCATTGGTGTCCATTATTTTTAGATCCTGGACAATTCCTTTAAATCATAGACCTAGAAATCCACTCACAATAGCTTTATCTAATAAAGCAACCACTGACTGTAGAAGCCTAAATTCCGATTAATAGTAAAATCTGTGAACGGTGATTTTTACAACATAGCCAGTAGAGGGCACTATGGAACCACTCCAACTGGACTTGGCTATTTTAGGCGGATTTCACAAGCCTTTATTCTGTTCACGTTGTAAATATGACTTTACTTGTATAAAAATAGAAGATATTCGGTGACATTTTCCTTCCTCCAACAGAATCTAATACTCCATTTGTTAATGCTTATAAGTTTACATACCGCACCGTGCAAATATATTATAGATTGTGATCCATAATTATATGGGATGTCTATTGTTTGTGACACACTAAAGCCACGATGTAGACGCGGCATCCAGGAAGGAAGAGAGGCTAGTAAAAAATGTATGTAGAGCAGCCAATGCCTATGGGGCGGTTATAGCTGGAGGCAACGCAGTAATGAGAAGGCATACGTAACCTGCATCCCAAATGTGTGGGGGTTTAGATGGGAGCCCATCATTCACAGGATTAATGTAGCTTGTCTCTATGGGAAGTCGTGTAGTTATGCTCTACTCCATTATATACAGCTTGACGGAAGTAAGGTGCTGTTCACACAGTGGAAAGTGAAGCAGTCTTCCTTAGATTCCTCTACGCTTTCCAGCCTTGTTTGTCCTATAGTGGAAAGCCAAACCAAAGTGCTTGGACTAATCGACTAGTCTCAGGTCTACACGCCCCCTAAAGGCCAAATAAACAAATTTGCCTATTTTTAAAAAGTTGATTTTTCTGTCTGCCAGGAGTCGCAGACACAAGCAGGACATCTTAGGAAAGTACATGCAAAGCTCAGCAAGGTACTGTGTGTAGGCTGAAAGACTCCCTTTAAAAACAGCGGTCCCCATTATAGTCTATGAGGTCCGTCGGGCTCCATATGTTTCTGCTGTTTTAGTTGTCTACTTACTTGTCCTGTTTTCTCGTCCTCTGACTGACCAGACTAATGGACAGCCCATCACAGCAGTGATCATAGCCTGAGTAGGTACGATCTGGAATCAATGACCCTTTTTCGGAATGTTTTTTTGTGATTAGTTATTAAATAGCGATATTTGGATTTTTTTTTTTTTTACAAAAGAGAAAAAATATTTATTTTTGCTGTATTTTTGTTAAAATAACGCTTAGCATTCCTTTTTTTTATTCATTGTGAATGGGATTGGTGAGGATGAGTATCATTATTGTTTGTTTTTTTTGTCATGCTCATCATTATTTAAGTAAAAAATGTTTCCCTGAAAACCCCTTTAATAGAGGGTCTGTCAACAAAACCCAGCATATCAACCAGGCCTTGCAGATCGATATCTTAGGGTCACCTAAAACTGTGTTTTCTCCTTGAGAATTGATGCATCCATTGCAGAGATGAGCTCTTTGAAGCAATGAGGGTGTTGTTGCTTCCAAGAGGTAACCCTCATTGCTCATCAGTCCATACGTTCAGTCTAAAATTATGGTATATGTTCTATAAAAGCAAATTATGCCACTGCAGTGGGGCCATTATTGTGTTGGCATCCGTCGTCTTAACTGGTGTCCAAAACCTTCCAATTTTCTCTGTAGCCCTCACCATTCCTGAACAACAAGCGCAGTTAGTTTTGATGCCTAATGTGATATTTAAGCTCTGTAATGTCAGAAGGGTGGTGTCAGGCAGGGGGCGTGATTCAATTCTCCAATCAGAGGCAGCCAGTGGCAGAGCTGAGTCACACCCCTTGTCTGCTCCTGCCTGACACCGCCCTCCTGACACAACAGAACCTAAATAGTATATCAGGCACCAAAACTAACAGCACTTATTGCTTGTTAATGGTGGGGGCTAGAGAAAATATTCCAACCCTGCCAGAATTGGTGGAATAGTTTTTAATAAATGATATAAAGAACTGGACTTGGTGGAGGTTGCAAAAGGTTCTCTTAAAGCTGGCCCTGCTCTTGCACTAGCTGTCAGTCCAATGCTCATTTGAGTGACAAATACTTTGGCTATAGTTTGGATATACTGTATTCTTAAAAGGAAAATGGGATTAAACTGTTGCTAGACGCCTATAGGGGTTGCTTATCTGCCGCAAAAGAATTGGGATCTGAAATTCAACATACCCAATCCTCCTTTCACCTGACATCTGTGAGGTGTCCAGTGGTGTAGGTACTGTCATAGCAGCTATAGTGACTGTCACTGGGCCTTGGGGGGCCCCCCTGGAGGAAGGAAGGTGTAGCGGAGGCAGCTGTGAGCAGAAGAGGGGATCGGTAACTAAGGATGCGGTAGCAAAAGTATTTGTTGAGCGAACCCCAGCAAATACTGCTATTATTATATTCTCGGGACCACAAGAATAATGAGACCCAGGGAAGGTGAGTGAACATATAAACCAGTGTTACTCACCTCCTGAGCTCTGGTGTGACTCCCTGCTGTCTTTAGGCCACTGTAGTGACTTCACGTCATAGAAGAGGACAAGACTTTTCAGACCCCAGAGTATAAGTAGCTCGTGGGTGGTGTACCTCAAAAATTTCAGGTTCATTATACTGTCTGGAGGCCACTTTGGTAAAGTATGTTGAAGTGGGGTGTTATACTGTGTAGGGGCCAGGATGGAAGGCACTATGCTATGGGGAGGGGGTTGGTAGGCTGAAGTCAAAACTTTGCTATGGGACCAGTATTAGGGTGCATTCACACGATGTAACGTACAGCGTGATCTGGCACGTATACGACGTGTCAGAGTTTGCACGCCATAATGTTCCCATTCATTTCAATGGGAGTTAGGATCATATATGCCGCGTTATTTTGCCAGATGACGCTGCATGTTACATCGTGTGAATGCACCGCTACTTACGGCCCTGGGCAACACTAAACTCGTTGGCTTAATTTGGTGACCTAAGAGAGTAGTGCTCTTCTTGGATGACTTTCATCTGGGTAGGGACTATATACTTATTTCCATTAAAAAAAAACACCTTATTCATTTCAATCCGAGTGATAAAAAGACCATTTCTATCTTTTGGTTGAGAGCTGTTGAGATTTCTTTCTTACAAATTCAATATAACCCTGACTTTCTGTATCCGACCCCAGACCTCTAGAGTCTTCTTATGTCCAGCTTTGAGTCTCTAACAATAACTGTTAAGTAGGTCATTTCTTGTATAGAAGCGTATAAGCGTTCTTTCCTGAGTATCCATTTCATGCACAACGTGGCGTCTGCTATTTTTATACACGTCTAGGCCTAGAGATCTTCTCCGAGAATGTGTCCCCACCAGAGTCCTGCCCTCATCACTTCCAGTAGTCTGGATCGCCTACAGTCCTCACCACTTGATAACCAGGTGCTGGCAGAAATTCGCAGTGAGAAGTCGCATCAAGCCGCTGCCTTAAGTCTTTCTGTGCTCCTCTGGAGGCCGAGAAACGTGTAATTCACTGCTTCTTGTCGACAGTTGAGACACTTTGATCCTAGATGGCGTGCGGCATGTCATGGTGGGTTGTCTAATCTGACAAAGCTCAAATCACACAGTTGTGCCTCCGAATATGGGCAGACTCCTCGAGGCTATTATTAGGCTATTGCTGTCACAATAGGTTAAAAAAATATTCTCGAGAAGTGTGGAGTTTTTAGGATATTATAAGAACCGGAGGCCTGGAGCAAATGCTAAATAGAGAAGCTCGGGAGTAAAAAAACGACGGATTATCGGGAGTTTACAAGAAAGTAAACCCTGCTATTAATGCTACATGTTACAAGCCATGCGTGAAGCGTCTCTGAATAGGCTTGACAAAAACTTCTACAGGATTGGGCCTGCTCAGTATGTTATTTGTCTTCATGTTGTGTTGGTAGTTGACATCTATGAAATCTAAGCAATAAGTGAGAATCCTTTTGATTTTGAAACTATTTTTGGAATTTTTTGACCTAGTGACAAAAAAAAAAAAAAAAAAAAAATTTTTTGAACTCATTCTTTGTCTTAAAGCTTCCGTCCAAAAACAGTGCCACACTGGCATATAGGTTGTAGCTAGTATTACAGCTCAGTCCCACTGAAGTAAGCAGAGTTGAGTAGCAATATCACAGACAATCTGTGGACAAGTGTAGTGGTGTTTTTGGAAGAAATTATTATTTTTTATTTGTTAAATTTGGTACAACTTCTTTAAATTTATTCACAGTTTTGCAAAGCACTGAATACTTTAGATTCTGTAGCAATATCTAATAGGATATGACATGGATGTCCACTTTCACCAGTTAATAGTCAACCTTATGATTAACGTCTGGCACAGAATATCAGGAAAAATGATCTAATCAAGGGTGCTGTCAAGTCATGTGAGCAGTATCATAAGGACAGGGCCCCACATTATGAAAACGCCGCGTTTTACAGTACCTGCAAAGTGGATGGGATTCTGCTAATCCCACCCACATATTGCTATTATGGTGCTATTCTGATGCGGCTTCCGACAGTCACGGCTTCCCGCGCCGGAGTAGGCCCAAATGAATGGTCCTAGTACAGAGGTTGCTGATTCAGCTGTGGAATCCACCTGAAGAAAGGGCAGCTCGCTTCTTTTTTTTTTTTTTTTTAGGGAGGGGGAACATGCCGCTCACGGAAAAAAGTAAGCTGGCGGTCTACATAGACCTCTATTGTGAGGGGGTGGATTCTGACGTGGATTCAGTGCCAAAATCCGCCCCCTCTTGCCCCATGTGAACGAGCCCTGACTGTTTCCCTATAGGTTTAATATGGACAGAAATTCCCAAATGTGAAAAGCACTTGTGAAAAAAGTGCGTTTCCGCCACAGTATTTTCTGCAGTGATTTTTGGCTGCGGCTCGCTATGTGGGGCCTTGGCCTAAGGGGACATGAACCATAAATGTTGTCCCCCTAGAAAAATAAACAATTGGGCAAATTTGCTAACTCTTGTATAATATTTAGACAGCAACGACAGTCTAAAGATGCCCCAAATTTATCAAAATGGCTCACTCTGCATGATAAATTTGGCGTATTGTCCTTCTGTCTAACTTTACACCACCTTTTGGTTTGTGTCAAAATTTTGGGCAAAAATTTTGGCACACATTTCGGGGCATTTTTTAAACTATGCCCCCTTTTCCACTAATCTGTACTCCTTGTCAAGTGAGGAACAAAAAGTGTCTAATGCATAAATATGGTGCAAGGGCATGTCCCCCAGTTTTTGGTGCAAATTGAATTGTGGCACATTTGGGGGATATTTATCAACGTATCAATACCAGTTTTCTGGTGTAGATGGCTGACAATGTGGCACATCTTAGGCACAAGGACCTTTCTTGCCCAACAGATGCCCCACACCCCCCTTCTGCCCCGGGGCGGGGATGTCTCGGCTTGACATATATAACTCACACCAGATTTGTAGCATGAGTTATACAGGTTCCTGACTGCTGTAGATTTAATTTCTGGCACATGGCTGTCCTCTTGATTTACTAAGAGGATGGAGCCTCTTGATATGTCGCCAGTTGGGGCCTTTATTAAGCCTGGCATAGTAAATGACAGCCTTAATAAATCTGCCCCATAGCTTTAGCCACCTCTACCAATGTTCCAGTCCAAAGGATCAGGACAGTTCTATTAATTTTATATGGAAATTACTGTCATACCTTGGTTAAAAATAGTTGTCGTAAGTCTACGTTTACCGTGTCTCTATCACATTGTCCACCTGAAAATGAGACCGTTGGAGCACTTTTTCCTCTGCTGGTCTCAGTTTCAAAACGACGGACCCCATTATAGTCGTGTGCTACCACTATTTTAGCATTCCATCTCTCGACTGTCCTGGTCCTTTGGATCGGAACAACGGGGATGCTATGATAGCATGAACCTAGCGTAACCTTAATTTCACAGCATGCATTCCTACCATATTCATGTCCAGGTTATGAATGAAGCAACTCTTTTCCCTCTATCCCAGCGAGAAGTGCCAGCACGCTCTCACTCGCAGTTAACTGTGTCATTCCATTCAACCAAATAACTGGGAACAAGCAAAAAATGGAATAACCACAATACTTCACTTTAAAATAACCCTTGTTATTGAGACCACACACAAATAGGTCAGACCTTATCTGCTCAGTTCACATCATTCATTTGTCCATGGTACTAGAACAATCTTTAAAATTATAATTTTTTTTGTTTTTTTTTTACAGAAGAAAAAAAGCTTACATCGGTTCAGTAAATATATACATATATTGTCCAGAATAAGTACATTATACAGTATAAACAGACATTCCTCATTTCCTTGAACAAAAGCTGACACATTTTATATTGTGTGCAGTATGGCTGAAAATTGGTGCACATGCTGTTGTGCTTCACACATATATACATAAGGTTAGAAAAAGTAGAACATACACATTGTATGTATCACTTTAACATACAGGAAACTGAGATAGATATAAAAAGTTTTGCTTGTTGCGCTTGAAAGCAGCAGCCGTTTCCCTCAAACCAAACTATAAAACATGCATATGTACAGGAGCCCATGGGCTCTAGAAAGGCGTATAATACACGATGGGACTAATTCATCAAAACTAGACATGTGGGGTGTTGCCCTTATCAACCATTCGTAATCCAGCTGTTGTATTTGAATTGAAAACAACCATACCTGATTTGTTGCTATGGTCAACACGATCCGTTATGTCAACTAGTCTTGATCAATAAGGCCTCATTTTTTTTAAAGGGAACCTGTCAGAGGAGCTGTCACCTATGGGCACAATTTCTACTATTGAACAACCTCTTAAAGTGCCCCTCGGGGGCGGGAAATTAGCTGTGACATGCTCCTCCCAGGAACTAGAAACAAGGCATGTCCTCTATGCCCCGCCCCTCTGTGATTTCTTTTAGACAATTAGCAAAGCTGATAGTGGTCTGTATTCCTGACTATTTAGTACCAAGACTCATCATGGGGGACAAGACTTGTTTCTTCTGATGCCCAGAGGGGCACTTTAAGGAGCCATTTAATGCTTGCCACTGCGCTCACCGTTTCAGGTTGTATTAGGGCAGTGTAAAGACACCCTAATCTGAAGGTAACAGATACCCTTTAAAAGTGATCGGTTGCTAAGGGAGTTTTCACATGGCAATATTTTCAGGGCAATTCTAACTAAAAACAGGAACTAATTCATCTAGGACTATATTCACGTGACTGTGCCAGTGTGGCATCCATGGTTTTCACTGACCCATTGACTGGCAATGAAAGTCGGATCCGTGAAAATGGAGCCGTGTTTCTAATCTGTCAATCAGTAGGGCATGCTCTACTTTTTCACAGACCATGGAGAGCACATGGCCATTTTTCACGTGTGAATAGAGTCCAAGGCAGTGGTCTACAACCGGTGACACTCCAGATTGAATAGCACCATGTCCGCAGGGGAATCCTGAAAGGTGCAGTTTCACAACAGTCCAATGTCGGAGACCACTGCACTAGTGAGAAATATGCAACTGAAGATATAGCCATGCGAACACATCCTTATACCCAATGAAGGCCGCCATTTTGTGGACCAAACAATAAGAAACTGCTCATTTGATACCTCTTAAAAATGAGTCAGCTCTCTTAGATATCAGTACGACAATACCTTAGTAATGTTTGTAGGTATTCAGAGGCTTCAACAAAATGGCGGCCTCCATCGCATGTAGGTGGAAAGTCCACTATATTCCTGTGACTAAATTCTCACAGAATTGGGTTTATAAATGTAAACATTTTTTTTTTTTAAAGATTTTCTCTGGATTTCAGAAGCGCATTGGAAATTTTATATATTGAACTGCATAGAGACGGTGAACTTCATGAGAGTTTCATCTACACTTCTCCCATGTTTAATGTAACCAAGCAGCCATTGTGTCCCGCGCCGCGGCACGTCACAGATAAGTAAGCAATATACGGTAATCCTGAAATAAATGTATAAAATGCTTTAATGAGCAAAACTGAGCCGCAGCTTTAAGAAAAAAATCGTTTTCTATTTGGTGCGTAAAAAGCATGCAGCGAGACCTTATATAGTTCACAATGAATCAGAAACAGGAATTTTTTTTTTCCATAGCTTTGTTTCCCCAAATTTTATTGTGACTCATAAATTTACATCTCTGAATTTATTAAAAATAAAATATTTAAAGGGGAAGTCCACCTAAATTCTTGTGAGATGATATTAGTCTCTGGTTTCCAAATTAAACAGTGCAGGGTTCCATATTGGTCCCTGAACCCTTTGGAGGCCTCATCTATTGGAACGAATTGAGAGATTGACCACGTTGACCAAATTGAGCAGTTTGAGAAATGAAAGCTGAGTGCTGATTGGTTGCTATGGACAACAAAGGGGCTTTATTAGCATAACCGAAGAAAAAACATTTGGGATTGCCAAAGCAGAGAATGGTTGGGGGTGGGAGTGGGGTATGTGGTTTGGGGGTACGTGCGTCCTTGGGGTCTCGTCGTTCTTGTTTGGGATGTGTGGGTATGGGTGGGTGGTGGGGGTTAAATAGTCTTTGGGGTCTCATCTTCCTCTTGTTTGGTGGCAGCTGGACACGTATTGGGCAGTGATCTCCACAGTGGCCTCCTTCTCCCAGTAGGATGATAGAGTGCCAGTGTAAAAATTTAAGCTACACGGTGATTGGTTCCTTTGGGTCTAAGGACTGGCAAAGGGGCTTGGGTTCTTTCTAGGGGTTAGTTTACATTCTTTAAACGTACAAAGGTGTACGTTCAAAGAATGGTGCAAACTGTATATCGCAGCGATTGCCAACAGCATGCCTCCCAATTTTCAAAGGACATGGTTAGGGACAGAATGTGTGGAACATTTAGCCCCAGCAAATCCATATTGACTCTATTCATTTCCATCCAGTTCTCTTTGTGGCCCCCACATCATAATGTCCCCCCCACTGTATAAAGTCCCTCTCATGGTGCACCCACTGTATAATGTCACCCTCCAGCTCCCTCTGCAGTATAATGCCCCCTCCAGCTGCCCTTCATACAGTAAAGTCCCTCTCCTTGTGTGCCCACTGTATAATGTCCTCTTTCCGAGTATAAAATTCCACTCCAGCTTACCCCCACAGTCCAAACACAGATGAATTGAATCCGGGACATACCTTCCGCCAATCGGGACAACTTAAAATCTACGACTGTCTTGCTGAAACCAAGATGGTTGGGAGGTACCCAAGGGTGTCTTTTAAACCACTTTTTGTAAAAAAAAAAAAATGTTTAGTAGGGGCGCCCCGAGGAAATTCTATTTCCCAGATGTGTTCTGCATCTGAAAAGGTTGCGAAACCCTAGTATATCTCTATCGTTACCTAAATCTGCTACTAAACAGTACAAGATACCATTGCCTTGACAAGCCTAGCCTTCAATACGTCAAAAATACCGTAAACGTATACCAGACCAATGTATACAAAAAGTATATAAATTTGGTTATGTTGTCATATAGGCCGAACATACACAACAAGATGTTTCTCAGTCTTCGTATTTGGAAAAAATTATAGGCGTCAATTGGTAGGCCCGAACCAATCTCATATCATGATTTTAGGTGGACTTCTCCTTAAATAAGAGTTGGCCTAGGTCACGTTTCACGCCACGTGACTCTCTTGTATACCCCTGATGTAAGGACGCTTCACAAATAGTCTATCTGTATCAGAGGTATTTCTTCGGTTTCTTTTAAGTTCAGGGGCCCTAACAAGATCAGTAATAGGGCCACCATCTACCATATGCCAGTTATTATACTCATGTCTTCTTACATGAAACAGGGGCTGTTGGGCCCCCCTCAGGTACTAGGGCCCGGGTGCAACTGTTTCCACTGCACCCCCATAACCCTGATGCCTCTCAAAGGTTCTGGTGGCATAATGGTCTGGAATAATTTTTACGTATTCTATTACATTACGTAGCAGATTCATGACCTATTATTCTAGTTCTATTATTGTACTATTGTTATATTGTACTTTACGTTCACTCTAGTGGAAAATTATTTCCCGACACCTTTTTTTTTTTTTCGTATAATTTTACATGATTCACATGTAATTTAATTAAGAAACCCAACGTTGCAAAACTTTGCTGCATCGAATGTTAAGCGTCGATCTTTTTGATGTAAATTATATATATTTACATATATTTTAATATTAATGGAGTAAGCACAAGCTTCCAGTACCTGAATTTACACATGCAAAGATGGATTTCATTTTTTGTTCCCCCTTATTTGGTATGTATTATTTAGCCACATGGGGAAAATATTAATTTCACTGCATGTTGAAGTATAGGATAAACTTGAGTTTTCTCATAATATGGTTCATGCATGTTGTTTTTTTTATTTTTGTATTTTTTTTTTACTACATTATGATGATGCAATATACAGACATGTAATATTATGTCAATTTTATAATATAATTTATCCTTCTCGTCTACACAATTTCTTTTCGCATCCAAATTTTTTGTTGGTTACTCATGGCTGCCATCAGAAATTTTTGAGTCCCATATGGGTTAGGGTCTTTGATTTCCCTAAAATCTCCTACCATTGTGTAGATTTGGCACCCCTTTGAGGAATACTGCTATACTCCCACAACTTTACACCTGTTAGTACAGTATGGTATGTTGTTGGCATGGTTGGTACATCTTTGACTATAACAAATTAGACAGGGTTGAGGGGATATCGTCACTCCATAAGGAGAGAACCACCATTTAGGTGTGTGGAGTCTTATTAAGCCATAAGCGCTCCACTGTGCAAAGGAGATCAGTCCTCTCTGCGCCAAGCTGATGAGATGCAAATACATCGAAACAGCTGTCTTTGGCTGAGAGACTGTATCTGGTATAATCCCAACATCATTGCAAACAAAGGCCTCTGAGAAGGTCGGCAGGTTGTTTGACTGAGACTCTGTCTTCCTAATTACATCATGGGAGATAGACTTGCACATTCTCAGTCAGCTCCCTCTATTGGTGTGCATACTTGAGGCACTGGCATCCTAATTACATCATGGAAGTCAGATTTGCATATTCTTCCCATATAACAAATTAGACTTACATGTGACAAGTCAAATTTTGTGCCCCATGACGCAACTGGTGGTTAGAGGCCTATAAATGCCCATTTGGGACTATTATTTGCCTGGGCTCATGATAGCATTGCCACCTGTACGGTCTTGTAGCCCCAATTTTACCAAAATTTTTTCTTTTAAATTAAATGATGACGTCATATTCATATATTTTCACTTTTATGGCCCTGAACATGTTGAATTTTTTAAATATAATATATAGTCCCATACTAAAACCAAACTGTTGTATCCTTTTAAACAATCTTTTTGGCTTTTTGAGTTCGACCTTTTTGTCTTCGATCTTTTTGCTGCAAAGCTTGTATACTATACTATGATACAAGAAAATAAATAAATTAAAAGAACAATGGGCAGTGGAGAAAAGAAGGAGATCCCCACTGTTTGAGGTTTATCTGTACAAGACATTTAGAAAGACCATTATAATAATTCCATCACCAGAGACTATCCTGGACAGGTCATCAAAACATGATGCCTTTGGGAAGGTCGGTTGAGAAATTACAAAAAAATTGGTAATCCTAGTGCATATCTGAGTTCACTTTATCCTGAAATATATACAGATTGTTTGTCGCTGCTATGGCAATGATGTTCTCAGTGGGATGCCAAGCCGTGTGCAAGATCTTCTTGGTGAAGTCCAGACTATCCACACTTATGTCATCTTTCCGTCTCTTGCCACCAACGCACACTCTACGGGGTTTAAGGACTGCTCGTGGTTTGCTACTTTCTCGTGAAGCTTCTAAGGTGACATCTCGTTTCGTGTTGCGGTCAAACATTCGGAAGAAGTTATTGTACGCCCCAGTCATGATGACACTAAAGGAAACCAAAGGAAATGTGATCTTCTGTGGTTAAAAAAAACACTCTATAGATAAGAAAAAAATATACTCGGGGTCCATTCACACGGAGTAACATGCCGCGTGATGTGGCATGTATACGGTGTGTGAGACTTTGCGCGCCGTAAAAGCTCCCATTGATTTCAATGGGAGCTTTTACGGCGCGCAAAGTCTCACACGCCGTATACGTGCCACATCACGCGGCACGTTACTCCGTGTGAATGGACCCTAATACAAATAATGTACATTTCACAGTCTGTGGTCTTTCTCTTTGAACACAGTCTCTTTGTCTCTAAAGGAGTGTTCCCACATGGGAATTTGACACAGAATCAGCTAGCGCAAAAAAATAAGCGTCCTGCTTGTTCTTCAGGCACATTCCATCTGAGAATTTCCATTAAAATACACCTTTTTCCGTCAGTATGGAATTTGTCAAAATCCACTTGTGGAATTTGGATTTTGGCCCTGTCCAATAAAGGCAAAATACTATAGCACTCTTCTCCAAATTTTGCTTCAAGCCCCGCTTCAAATTCAGCGTCAAAATCCTCCTGTGTTTTTGACAAGCAGAAAAATTTGCTTCAAATTCCTGAATCGGAATTTTTTTGCTTGACAAATTTAGCGTCAAATTCCTACACGTGAACACTCATAAGGGTGTGTTCACAAAACAGAGAGAAAGAGAAATTTAAGGTATAGCTCCACCTCAAATTTCTCTTCACTTTCCGTCCATCTGCTTAGGCTCAGATAGATGACTGTAATCTGCAGAATGGATTGTATCATGGGTTCTGTGTCAGAATCACTCATAGAATTTGCCTTTAGACTGAGCAGGACGCTTATTTTTTACAACATCCTTTTTCGGTCTCTGGTTCCCATTGAATTTAACTGGTGGCAGATTCAGGGCAGAATCTGTCTCAAAATCAGCGGCTCGTAAATTCCAATTCTTTGGATGTATCGCCATTTTCCAGTCTTTACAAAATTACGTTGAATGTTTGTAATACTGATACTACATTCCTGCACATGACTATGGTTAAAAGGGTTTTCTGAGACTTTTTAATTGAGAACCAATTAAATTGAAGATTCATGGGGGTCTGACACCCGGGACTACCACAGATCAGCTGTTTCAAGCAGCAACAGCACTCCCTAAGCACTGCTTACACTCCAAAGGCCATGTGACATCACGTTAATTGGTTATATGGCCTGACTGCAACTCAGTCCCATTCAACTGAATAGGCTAAGCTGCAATAAAAAAAACACAACCATTGTACAGATGTGGCACTGTCCTTGGTAAGTGCTGAAGAGGCTGCATCATTCACCTGACCGCTGCAGCTTCTACGAACAAGTGATTGGCTGGCGGACCCCCGTGTCACGCCCATGACAATCTTTAATTGATAGGTCATCAACTATAAAGTCTGGAAAACTCCTCTAATTGCCAAAGTACGCCAAAAATTGATCACCAAGAAGTCACCAACAATGAAGTGTTAACTCATGGTAGAACTTTGTCAACTCCTGATGTCTGGCCCTTCCAGATTTACATTGACTTTGAGATTTGGCGCATGCCGAAATTATGGATCAAATCACTTGACTGTACGGCATATATTCTCAACTTTTTATTGTCGGTAGATATAAAATCTTCTAGCTTCTCTATGGTGGCACTTACCTATCAGATCCATTCCAGGCACACTCAAACTTGTCAAATATGCAGTCATTCTCATACAGGGAACATAACTTGCTTCTAAGGTAATCGTGAACCTGTAGGATGAGAGAAAATATTACAGGTTTCCATCATTATGATTCATCATTTCATCGGGTTTCCAGAATTCCAATTTATTGGGATTCGTTGGCCTAAGTAAGAAGGTTAATGGAGTCTTGTGAAATTGCATAAGCCCAATTGGGGGACATCCTGTACTTGGGTGTTACTGTATTCCGAGACTTTAGCAATGCATCTGTGAGGCACATCCAGAAATACTTAATAGATCCAGTGACCCTCTTACACCCCATGCACATGAGCAGGTGTGCTTCCGATGTGGCACCATGTTTGCAGCAGAATGCACTCGGATGAGACTAGGAGTGACATGAGTGTCATCTAAGTGATTTCCGTGATGCACTCCCCTATGAGACGTCCAATCCATTTTGTTCCAATAACAGAAATGACTATAGAGCAGGTCCTATCCAGCTCCGTGTCATCGAAACTGAATGAGTTGGAAGCTCCGAATGACGTGAATGTATAATGGAAAACGCTCAGATATCACTCCGAGTGCATTCCATGGTAATCTTGGCCCCACATTGGGAGCACACCCGGCCATGTGCATGGGGCCTAAGTCAGAATTCCCTCATTATGTGAAAATGAGTTTACACCAGACCACCCCCAGGATTTAGATCTTACTTACTTGGTATGTTTCAATGGGCTTGGTTTCCATGTTTAGATCCCAAACTTTGACAGTGAGGTAATCCCGTGTGAGCATGTAGCGGCCGCTGTGACTAAATTTGACGTCAGAAACTGATGAGATGATTTCAGAAAAGAATGATCTGTTGCTGGGGTCCTCGGGTTCTTCATAAACTGTAAGGAAATAAAGTTATTACTGATACGATATTAATAGTACACATAGTGATACACCGTCATACAACGTACACCTCCATGACATCATATAAAAGTTGTCCTTTGAACTGGTCACACACATCTGACAGCTGTCGATGGCTATCGATTGTGTGGCAACCATTTCATAAGGCGAGGGCTACACTGATCCAGGACACAGACACACTTGTTGTGGCCAAAAATTGCAGTGTGGCGCTGCCTTCATCGCAAGTAAAGTGGTCAGTTGTGTTGTGGCTTCGAAGTTGCCATGACAGTTGCAAGGCCTGCGGCTATCACGTCATAGTTGTGGCAACTTGTAAGTTCCATCTTAGTTGCATTCACATTCATTACTTGTGAGGAGGACAGCGCTACACTGCGGTATTCGGCCATGTAAAGTTACTACATGACCCTAGCTACTATGTGGCTAGAGGGGACTAAGGGCCTATACATGGCAGGGACAAAAATTGAGGAATGCTGTAGTCAATTTTTGATATTAGCCTTGTTTGGGAGTCCTATGGCTATGTTTATTATATGCACTGGTTGTTTTCTTGGTACATATGGTAGTGTGCAAAAGTTTTAGGCACAAAATAAGCTGCAAAGTAAGAATGCTTTCAGAATTAGAAGGGTTAATAGATTATTTATCATCAATTAGCAAAACAAAGTGAATGAAGAAAAGAGAAATCTAAGTCCCATCAATATTTGGAGTGACCTTTGCCCTTTGCCTTCCATCAATTTTTCTTGATCCATTTGCAGACAATTTTTGAAGGAACGGAATGGTTGTTCCCGCCATCTTGGAGAACTAAGCACAGATCTTCTGTGGATGTAGGCTTGCTCCAATCCTTCTGTTTCTTCATGTCATCCCAGACAGACTGGATGATGTTGAGATCAGGGTTATATCTGTGGGGGCCATATCATTTTCAGGACTCCTCTTCCAAAGGGTAAGGGCTAGTTCAAATGTGGCAAAATGGTCAGGATTTTGGTGCGAAATCCGCGTCAAAATCCTGCCGCCGCCCATTGATTTTCATTTGTTTTTTCCTCGAGCAGTTTGTTCCCACTTGTGGAAAAAAAGAAGCGAGTTGCCCCTTCTTCAGGTGGATTCCACGGGTGATTCAGCCGCGGCGTCCACCTCGCGACACCACCCTCCAAACTAGGCCCATTCATTTGAGCCTAATCCGGAGCAGAAAGCAGGCAGCTGCGACAGAATGTGTTCACGCGGAACCCCGTGTGAACTAGCCCTTAAGGTCACACCAAATATTGATGGGATTTAGATTTCTCTTTTCTTCATTCATTTAATTTTGTAAATTGATGAAAATAAGCTATTAACCCTTCTATACCTTGCGTATGTTCATACTTTTCTTATGCTCTCATGATAGGAAATGTCGTGTCACATCTCTCCTTTTGCTTTCATATATCTGATGATCTGTTGTTGTTTTTCCCCATCAGATGCTATTACTATCTGTATATACCTGTACAAGTGCCGCACTTCCGATGATGAGGCCTCACAATAGAAACACTTAGTAATAAGTATGGAGTAAGTGTTTTTGGATGATTTATTCCTGCGCACACTCTCGGCTCCGCTATCTCCAGCCTGTTTATTCAGAAGGCTGGCTGCTGTTTATAGCTTGCTGTGGGCGGTATGACTTCTCAGAGAGGATGCTACAAATTAGGAGATTATTTGCATAGATTCACTTTATTTTTAGATTACTGTACCTATAGTTCTTGCTATTTCTGTTTTTTTTTCTTGCTTTTACTGAATTTTACATGTTTAACAAAAAAAAAAACTTGAGTCTACTGTCAAATATGTAATCATAATGTAGGAAAACAAATATTCTGCTGGCTGCCACATCGATTTGATGAGTTTTTTGTTCTTCTTCTAGTTCATATAGAAAGCAGTTTAATAGCAAATACAGCTCTGCTTCATGGGTTATGGCATGGGAGGTGATTGGCATAAGAGTCCTGCCCTCAGATGCTGCCTCGCTCCGTTAAAGGGTACTCAAATTTTTATGAAAAGATGAAATATGTTCAGGGTCTTGTTGGGTAGTCTGTTATATGACTGTATAAGCCTTCATACACAATGTCCTATCAGTTTTTCTGCTGCTAAGAATCACATTATGTCTGAAACACATTTCCCACTTCTCCCTGAGATAGGGGACGTGTACAGTAAGGAGCAATCTGCCCCTCCCTCATCCATTGCTAATACTGCCATTCTGCCAGGAGTAACTGTACAATTGGAATAAAATACCTGAGAGAAGCCCATGTGATGATAATATAGAAGATGCAGGTACACTGCACTATAAATACAAGGCAAATACATGCAAGCAAGCAGGTAAAACACAAGAAAGAAGAAAACAAAACAATCTATGAGCATAGTCAGGAAAGCTGCTTGTTGTATGTGAATAATATCCCATCTGTAATCAGACAAGCAGCCAGAAGTAGATACAAGTACAGAGGAGACTTTTCTTACATTGTAAGCTGGGAAATTTGAAGAATCCTCTGTCTGTTGCACACAGCAGCAATCTCCAGACATGTCTGTGCAGGCTGTGAGCAGAAGCACCCCCTAACCCCTCCATTCACTGTGTAAAGAGAGAAAGGGACCACCCTCTGCAATCTCACTGAGATAAGCAAAATGGAATGGAATATATCTATGGACAGACTTCCTTAGTGACAAAAGAGTGAACTGCAAATTAGCTAGAAGGGAGACACCTAGTGGCAGCAATGACTGACTGCAGACACATTTTCAAGGAAAGTGCATTACAATCGAGACTAAGTTGAAGTTTAATAGCTGTGTATATATATATATATATATAGAGAGAGAGAGAGAGAGAGAGAGAGAGAGAGAGAGAGAGAGAATTTTAAAATATCAAAGAAATACATTTAACATAAAAATTTGGTTTAAAAATGTAGCATTTTAGGGTGACTTTTCCCTTTAAAGGGAGTTTACCACCACTAAAACCTGGCTTTGGCTCAAAAAACTGCAACAAAAAAAAGCTGTGCTTCCGCAATGTGGAGCCTCGGCCTGAATCAGTCACAGAATATGCGGCAAGACCGAGCGGGCTGCTTCTCTTTGCAATGTTCAGTTGTAGTATTGTCTCTATAAACATGCATACAACAATGGCGGTAAACATGTGCCAGAAGTATTATGGCGTAACTCATAGTGCCGCTATACTGGCGTGAATGATGGAAAGCACCTGCTGCTAGACACATTAATGTTATAATGCAGTAGGTTATATGTTCTTTGTCTTTTTCCTATATACCTGGCAGCGCAGCTAAACTGCTTCAGTAATGAATTTGCTCAGACTGTATGGAATGAATGCTTGTTCTAAATTATACGCTTCCTATTGTAGAACTGTCATCCGTAATTCTAGTCTGCCAGCGGGCTGAATACCGCGTTTTACCCCACATCTGTCTAATTGATAATTACTATACTACCGCAAGGCTGCACATCTCCACATGTCACAAAAACTACAAAAACTACTTGGAAGACTTCCCAAATTTCACACTGAATATTGTAAGAGTTTCCGTTTGTCTGAAGCAGAAAATCATCGACAGCTCGGTGACCTTTTGTTATACAGCTATTAGCCATGTGCTGGAACTAGTTCAGTGATGTCATAAAAATTTGAAAAAAAAAGTAAAAAAAAAATATGAAAACCAAAATAAATAAATAAATTAATTAATTATATTTTGACCCTTTGCCCTTTGAGCAAGGGACTGGCTGCTTTTCTGCCTAATTATGTTTATGTGATACTGCTGTTACCAGAACCCAGGATATCAACACAATCAACGCCCATAACTCCTGACGAACCCCAGACTATGATGGGCCTGTCAGGTATTTAGTTCCAAATGATTTGACCTTCAAAGTGAAGTAACTCATCTAGATTAGGTCATCAGGAACTAAAGCAAGTGGGAGGAGCAGATGGGAGAAAGAAGTGATAAAGCACACCAGCATCTCCTGCGGACTCACTCATGAGGGGAGTGATAAAGCACAGCAGTATCTCCTGCAGACTCACTCACTGGCACAGGAGTGAGTGATAAAGCACAGCAGTATCTCCTGCGGACTCACTCGCACAGGAGGGGAATGATAAAGCACAGCAGTATCTCCTGCAGACTCACTCACTTGCACAGCAGGGAGTGATAAAGCACAGCAGTATCTCCTGCAGACTCACTCACTGGCACAGTAGGGGAGTGATAAAGCACAGCAGTATCTCCTGCAGACTCACTCACTGGCACAGTAGGGGAGTGATAAAGCACAGCAGTATCTCCTGTGGACTCACTCGCACAGGAGGGGAATGATAAAGCACAGCAGTATCTCCTGCGGACTCACTCACTCGCACAGGAGGGGAGTGATAAACAGAGCAGTATCTCCTGCGGACTCACTCACTGGCACAGGAGGGGGAGTGATAAACAGAGCAGTATCTCCTGCGGACTCACTCACTGGCACAGGAGTGAGTGATAAAGCACAGCAGTATCTCCTGCAGACTCACTCACTGGCACAGGAGTGAGTGATAAAGCACAGCAGTATCTCCTGCAGACTCACTCACTGGCACAATACTACTTGCCTTTTAGTTTCTAATGTTGGAATAACAAAGCAAAAATACTCATGTGTGTGTGAATTTAAATAGGACACCTGAAGGATCCCATTACAGTTAAAGTGGTTGTCCCATCACAAAGATCCTATCTATACTGCTTGTTAATGTGGATGTAAGACTTTTCCTAAATACATTGCTTCAGCAAAACTGCTTTGTTTGTCCACTATCTTACTTTATTAAATTTTTTTTGACACAGCCCTTGACTTATCTGCTCAAAAGTCAAGTGATGTATCTGCTGCTCTCAGGGGGGAGGGAGGAGGGGCTAAGTGCACGGGAGCGAGCCTGTGTATCTAGCTATTCCTGTGTCTACACCACGTGCAGGGGTGAACCTGCCCCTTTCGCCGCCCGAAGCGAACGACAGAAAGCCGCCCCCCCTCCAGAGGAGGGGCAGGGCTTAGCGAAGGGGGCGGGGCTTAGCGGCGTTCGCAGGCAGAGAGCAGGCACGGAGAAGACCTGCTCTCTGCCTGAGCGTGAGGGGAGGCTACCGGAGCAGCGCTGCTCCAGTGGCCTCCCCAATACACCGCTCCATACACAGCTTGTCCTGGACTGGCTTAGGTAAGAAAAAATGCCACCCTCCCTGGGGCCCTGGCATAGCGCTGCCTGAAGTGCTCGCTTCAGGTCGCCTCATGGGAGGTGCGGCGTTAACCACGTGACCTAGGTCTTGCACTCAGATAGGGGAGAGGAGCTGCTTTCATTTCTGAACGTCTTCTGTTCTCCCACTTATCAGGTTAGCTAATTTAATTGTATTCATTATGGCAGAGACAGGCAGTCTCTGTATGTAACACAGAATGGAGTTGCTCCTGACTGTACTTCATAGTCCAATATTGTGCACATAGTGTTTAAGGACCTTTGATGACATCACAGGCCCTTCAGCCACCCCATAGGATCACGCTATGCGGTGGGCGGAGCTACACACTAATTTGGGGGCAGAGCTAAACGGCACCCCACCCACCAAATGACGTAAAAAACCAGGAAGAAAGAAGATTTTACAGCAGTGAAGACTGGTGAGTATGCGATGTGGGAATACCCCTTTAATGGGGTTCTTCAGGCTTCATATGTGACTTCTGTTGTAGCGGTCCGTCATAGCTCTAAAGAGCTCCAAAACCAGCAAATATTTCAGCAATGGAGCCATCGATTCACAAAGCTTCACACTGTTTAATTCAGGTGACCCTAACCTATCCATTTGCATTGCTAGGTTGTGGTGACAGACTCCCTATAAGTCATCCTAAGCATCCTGGAATCCTAATAGGGCCCCTTCACACGGCGTAAGTGCGCCACTCATTTAGACCTGTACACGCGAGCGCTTCAAAACACATCCCATTCACTTCAATGGGAGCGCGCGTAAAGCCGACTTCACGCACGCTCCCATTGAAGTGAATAGGATGTGTTTTGAAGCGCTCGTGTGTATGGGTCTAAATGAGCGGCGCGCTTACGCTGTGTGAGACAACCCATAAATGTACATCTCCGTCAGTAAGCACTGCAGCGGGTACTAATATAAGTCACAGCGATTATCAGCAGTGCTGGATTGTACCAAACAAGCTGTTTGTTCCTTGTCTTCGTCAAGTCTGACTAGTCCAGAACTGCGGAGGTTCATTATATGTTTTCTGGACTGGTGCCTGGAAATGGCTGTATGATAAAGTAATTGAGTGTTTGATGGTAATGAAACAATTACTGGCGCGGTACACTTACTGCTAAAGGTCAGCATTAATTAGCATGGATGTTTTTGATGATATTTCGGTACCGATGTGGGTTTATATAATTGAAATCCAACCGTTCTCCTCTACCATTCCAAAATCTCCCCATATAAAAGTTATTTTTCTAACTGGATTAAAGTTTTATATTGCACGTTAATGTGGGTTATCTGTTTTGGTCAATGTCAAAATATTTCCCCGTTAAAAAGTTTGTTTGAATAGGTCATCAATATCAGTTTAGTGGGTTCCGACACTGAGCACTCCCACCGATCAGCTGCTAAACATTGCCATACATTGTATAGTGGCTGTGCTTGACTGTGCAGCTTAGCCCCATTCACTTGAATGGGACTGAGATGCAAACAGACCATGTGACTGATGATATAATCTGATATTGATGTCCAATCCAAACGATAGGTCATCAATACCTAAGTCCTGGAAAATCCCTTTAAAGCGTACATAAACAACTTTTGGATTTCTGGCATGTTTGTGACATTAGTACATGTTCAGTGGCGTAACTACCGTGGTAGCAGTGGTAGCAGCTGCCACAGGGCCCGGGGCATTAGGGGTCTGGCGACAGCCGCTACCGCTGCGTTTTTTGTTTTTTTCTAATAGGCCGTTAACGGGCCCTATATACTTACCGATCCTGGCAGAGGCCGGGATTGGTAAGTGACGGTGCGGGCCCCACAAGCACTATTGTACTCGGGGGTCTTTTCAGATCCCTGAATATAATGATCGGAGGCCCGGGAGAGGTAAGATAACATAAAAAACTGTGTTACTTACCTCTCCAGGCTCTGGGCAGGCTTCGGCTTACTTGGGCCGCAGTCACATGACGTCCCGGAAGATGGCTGACAGCGACGGAAAATGCAGGGGAGTTGGGACATAGGTAAGTAAAATTAGTTTTTTTATGTTTGTATCCCTCTGGGTCTCCGATTATTATACTCTGGGGTCTGAAAAGACCCCAGAGTATAATAATTGTTCATGTGTGTCCACAATGGAACATAATACTGTGTACTGGGGCCAGTATGGGGACAAAATACTGTGTACTGTGGCCACAATAGTGTGTACTGGGGCCACTATGGGGACATAATACTGTGTGCAGGGGCCAATATGGGGTATTATAGTGGGGGTGGTGGTGGTAGGGGTCAGTTGGTCGAGGTCTTCAGTGTCGGGGGGGGATGTCAAAAGTCCCCCTGCCATTCCTAGTTACGCCATTGTACATGTTATAATATACTTTACTAATAAATTCTAGCTCCTTTCTGTGAAATCCTGCTCTGACATCTGCTTTCTAACTCATTATGTGGCGTATAGGGCTGCATGGGCTAATGTATACCACGGAGAGGTTGAGGCTGGAAGGGGGACTTTATATTATTAAAACGTAGAACTGTGCTTCTGGTGTCGTATGAAAGATGAGATTCGCGGATTTTATCCGACACTAAGATTTGACAGATAAGTAGGGTTGAGCGATCGGGATCGGAAAAGATCGGATTCTCATCAGCAATCGAGTAAATTTCACGATTGCAATTGGGATCGGCTGGAAAATGATCAGAAATCGGATTTTAAAATCGATCCTGAAATCTCAAGATCGGCTTAACCCTACAGATAAGACACAGCAGGCCTTCCTATAATATTTCCAGAGATATCACCAGTTGACAATACAGGATTGGCATACTTATACTCACACTCACCAATAAATTAATCCATAGTGCTGCACCTCCCTACATCTCCTCCCTTGTCACTATCTACCACCTTAGCTGTCATCTATGTTCTGCCACTGACCTTACTGGACATCCCATTCCCGTCTCCAAGACTTTTCTTGAGCTGCATTGGTGCTCTGGAATGCTTTACCCCGGACAATCCGATTAACACCCAACTACAGCAGCTTCAGACATACCCTAGTATATACCCTAGACATCACATAGTATTACACCTACGCACACTACGCTAAAATTTCTTATCCTATTCTATCCTTCCTCCTCTATTCCTCAGTTCTGGCTCCTGGCAGTAACTGTGCCACGGTATTCAACCCCACCAATCAGATATTGATAGCTTGTCCTGAGGATAGGCCATCAATATATAATGTCTGTAAGAGCCCTCTACATGCATCCACCATAACTTTACCATAAGGATCGAATTTTAGAACTTACGTTTACAATGCTTGTCGCAAAGCGCAGACGCCCTCATGTCGCACAACCTCAGAGATCCTTTGCTGCTGCTGTACACAAAAAGGTTGCAATGGTAGGGGTGAAATTCGGCAGCTGTGATGACTTCGGTCAGGTCTTCCATGTTGGCAGGCTTGATGTCTACAATGTCTGATATTACAGGTGCTTAAGGATAAGTAATGACAAGTTAGGTGCAGTAGTCATCCAATATGGGTGTAATTACGGATTCCCATTTCAATTCTCTAATGTAAAAAGTTGGAACAATTCTAATAGCGGTGTAATTGTCTCCTATGCACACGAGTGGCGGTTCAATCAATTCCAGAAAATTAGCAAAGTAATTTCCAGTTATGAGAATTAACCTATTCCTTTGCTGTACAGAAGTAGAGAAGCGATACATCAGCTATTGTGTGAGAGCGTCCGGGATGTGCCCTGTCTCTAATGGATTTCCTATTGTTACATAGCCTGCAATTTAGTGGTGACCTCATATCACCTCTGGAACCTGGACCTCACCTGACCCCCTGTTGCAGCTCATTGGCTGTGAATGCTCTTGGTCCCCTCCACATAAAGCTCTGAGAGTTATGGTTGACTCACTTAGGCTACAAAGAGTCACCTGGTAGCAGGGGATCCCCACTTTCCTGACAGATGAGCAGTATATACGCCACCCACATAGGGTGTATTCAGAATATGCAGGACCTCATAGCTGACCTGTGAAAGGGACTCTCTAAGGGAATCTGTTACCCTCCACAGTTTGCTGTAATGGTGGGATAGTTAAGAGTATGTTCACACAGCGGAAAATGTCTTCCACTTGTGAACATACCGCGCAGCTAGCCGCAACAGAATGCTGATGCAGTGCACCGTCATCCCGTCGCGGCATTCCGCTCCGGATTAGGCCTGTATGAATGGGGAGTCATTCATTAGGCCTAATTGGGAGGGAGTCTCGAGCTGCAGATGAGTCAGCCGCGGAATCCGCAGCAAGACAGGTCATCTCGCTTCTTTCTTCCACTACCAGCTAGCAGAAAAAAGAAGCGAGTGGCTCCATTGAAGTCAATGGGAGCAGTTTTGGCAGGCGGATTCCGCGTCAAAATCCACTGCCAAAAAACTTGGTGTGAACATTCCCTTGGGAAGACGATTTTTTTTTTTTCCATAAATATTTTTTATTTTAAAAAAATCTATAATCAATTAATTTAATTAACGATTATCAATATTTATTTCAAATATGAATACAATAAACACTGTTTTATCCCCACACATTGTAATTTTTTATTTTTTAAGAAAGTTTTTTTATTTTATTTTAACAGCTTATATTAATAGTGAGTTAATAACAATCTTATCCTACTAACTCTTCCAAAAAAAAAAAAGGGCACACTCAAAGGAAATCTGTCACTATGTTTTACCCCGCAAATTGCTGTAATTTTTTTTTTTTTATAAAGAATTCCAAAAACAGGAATACAATAAACAATCCCAACAATACTACCACATGTATAGAACTACAGAGAGCATGGCAGATGTGGGCATAATCCTCTAGTCCTAGGAGAATTGCCAACTTTTTTGGGAGTACGGGAGGTTACCTCTTATTTCAGGAGTCTCCCAAGTGTTTTAGGAGAGTTGGCAACTATGTGTATTACCATACAGTATACAGAATATCCCTTTAATAGGCGTGTACTGGCCCACAGTACTAGGCAGTATTACTGAGATAAATGTATGTGGGGCAGTTTCACAAATTTGTGACCAGCTGTCAAGTAATATCTGCATGTAGATGTATCGTGGGCCCCCCAGAGTGAATTTTACCGGTGGGCCCAATCCATTACAGTCCACCTCACATAGGAAGGTCTATGTCTTAATTTTATCAGTTATATGTCAAAAACTGACAATATAGAATGGCTGCTTTTATACGGTAATGTAGAGTTACAACTTTGATACCCCAACTGGATAATTTTTGGTATTTTTGTCGCAATTTCACCAAACTGGAAGTAAAGTGAGCTCTGCACCACAGGTCTGACTATATGTGGGGGCGCATAACTGATATAAACATATGACACATCCTGCCAAGTCACAAACATACACATTTTGGAAGCATCTGTACAGGAAGGCTTTTACTATCTGAGTCCCAGTGTGTTTAATATGTCACACTGTGCGTGGTTGTCATGCATGTAAATGAGACTTCAGATTCGGGCGTAATAAAAATAATTACCAGCTAGAAAGAGATTGTATTATCAGCCAGTTGCAAATGACGGCAATGCAGTAGTTACTCACGATGGCGGAAAACCGCAGGGAAAAGCCATTACAAGCCATCACGTGGAGTCACACAGGCTATGAATGCTCCAGCTCTTCTCCAGTCAATTATAGTCATGCACAAAGGGAAGACGGGGAGTCCATGACAATTACTGGCGGCTGACAAGATACCGATCTGCTCGACGCTGGGATTTACCACTGGGGAAAGGATTAGAAGCAACCCCGACTTCTTGACTTACCAATACTACATACAGAGTCTGGCTGGCTATAAAGTCTGCTTGTTTGGCATCTTCATAGATTGGGTGA
This sequence comes from Leptodactylus fuscus, assembly GCF_031893055.1. Classification (NCBI taxonomy): domain Eukaryota; kingdom Metazoa; phylum Chordata; class Amphibia; order Anura; family Leptodactylidae; genus Leptodactylus; species Leptodactylus fuscus. The sequence goes on along the minus strand of NC_134265.1, from coordinate 327,586,369 downwards.
ATTTTTTGAATTGTGGACTATGAGGATGGATGGGGAAATTTTTAGAACAATAGGAATATCAATTCTCCCATTGTATTCTGTTTTGTCCATCGACAAAACAGGCAACCTAGAAGTTTAAAGGGATTCTATCATTAGAATCCCGTTTTAAGCTAAACCCAGGTCGGAATAGCCTTAAGAAAGGCTATTCTCCTACCTTTAGATGTCTTCTCCATGTCGCCATTCCTTAGATATCCCGGTTTTCATCCATATGCTAATTAGTTTTTTTGCAGCACTCGGGGTGGTCCTCAGCACTCAAACAGCACTGGAGGCGTCTCCAGGGCTGTGAGAAAACTATACAGCGCCGCCTTCTTCTTGTTCACCGCCTCCGCCTCTTCTTTCCTGTTCGGCCACAGGAAAATGGCCAACTGCGCCCACTGTGCATATCCATCAGCCATTTTCCTGTAGCCGAACGAGAGAGGCCACAAGAAAATGGCGACGGACATGCACAGTCGGTGCTTTTTGAAGAAGATGTGATGGGACAAGGAAGAAGAGGCGGAGGCGGTGAACAAGAAGAAGGTGGTGCTGGATAGTTTTCTCGCAGCACTGGGGACGCCCCCAGTGCTGTGAGAAAACTAATTAGCATATGTATGAAAACCGGGATATGTAAGGAACGGCGGCGGGGAGAAGACATCTAAAGGTAGGGGAAGAATAACCCCTCTTAAGGCTATTCTGACGTGGAATTAGCTTAAAACTGGATTCTAATGATAGAATCCCTTTACGTTGCTGACTATATTCAGATGGATTTGTAAAAATGCTGGTGACTCCAATGACACATTTATATATACTGTATTACAATATGCCCTAGATTTGATGTGATTTTTTTTCTGTAAAATAACAATAAAATAATTTGTTGTAATACAAAATGAAGACAAAAAAATCACTGTCAAATTTTGACAAAAGCTCCACATATGAACTCATCCTTAGGTATCATACAGATCCATCCATGTGAAGATTATATGGGAGCAGATATGGGCCATAAATTTGTATAGGTGCTATATTACAGCTCCGGATAACTCAGAGCTATTACCTATCCACAAACGTGTAATGTGAAGGTCCTGGGTCCCAATGCAAAATCTGTAATGGGGTCCCTAGCTACCTTGTACCATTCAGAATACTGGTGTGTTTTACATTGCAGAGGGACCTTTGGGGCCCCCTCAAGGTTCAGAGACAAGTAGTGATTGCAACCTCGGCATCTCCTATAACTTTGTTCCCCTGACTATCGATACACCCTAGCCCTAAGGTTAGGACTACATGGTGACGGGTCAGTTTTTTGTGGCATGGCTTGTATGTGACCAAAGTCAACATAGCCCCATCCTTACAGTGTAGTAGACCTCATGGATAATGCTTGAAGACAGAGGTGCAACATGAACCTCATGTACCCCTATGCAAAATCTGTTCCAGAAGCCTCCAACTATAATGTATCATTTGTAGTACTGGTCTCATTATATGGGGAAAGGACACATTATAAAGCTCTTGGGCCTTTGCTCCTCCATAAACATTGATGGGGGATTACACTAGGGCCAAACCATCACTCTAATGGCGCACCTTTGTGTTGCACTGTAGCCATAATTCTAGGCCTTTCGTAAAATAAGCCTGGCCATACACAATAGATACTGCCTACTACCCATCTCCCCCAGTTGTCCCATACACATGGATGACCGGTTTGGCCAACATCAAGAAGGCAGAAGGGTATCGAACCACTGTCAGACATCTCTGATGGCGTCTTATCTTCCCAAAAAGAAAAAGTTGATATTTAACAGCCCGATCCTGATCTTTCTTGACAACAAAGGAGAATCAAGCGCATTACATAGTCACCAAAACTGGCAATTTTGGCCGACATTTACAGTCCTATGAAAAAGTTTGGGCACCCCTATTAATCTTAATCATTTTTTGTTCTAAATATTTTGGTGTTTGCAACAGCCATTTCAGTTTGATATCTCTAATAACTGATGGACACAGTAATATTTCAGGATTGAAATGAGGTTTATTGTACTAACAGAAAATGTGCAATATGCATTAAACCAAAATTTGACCGGTGCAAAAGTATGGGCACCCTTATCATTTTATTGATTTGAATTCCCCTAACTACTTTTTACTGACTTACTGAAGCACAAAATTGGTTTTGTAACCTCAGTGAGCTTTGAACTTCATAGCCAGATGTATCCAATCATAAGAAAAGGTATTTAAGGTGGCCAATTGCAAGTTGATCTCCTATTTGAATCTCCTCTGAAGAGTGGCATCATGGGCTACTCAAAACAACTCTCAAATGATCTGAAAACAAAGATTGTTCAACATAGTTGTTCAGGGGAAGGATACAAAAAGTTGTCTCAGAGATTTAACCTGTCAGTTTCCACTGTGAGGAACATAGTAAGGAAATGGAAGACCACAGGGACAGTTCTTGTTAAGCCCAGAAGTGGCAGGCCAAGAAAAATATCAGAAAGGCAGAGAAGAAGAATGGTGAGAACAGTCAAGGACAATCCACAGACCACCTCCAAAGAGCTGCAGCATCATCTTGCTGCAGATGGTGTCACTGTGCATCGGTCAACTATACAGCGCACTTTGCACAAATAGAAGCTGTATGGGAGAGTGATGAGAAAGAAGCCGTTTCTGCACGTACGCCACAAATAGAGTTGCCTGAGGTATGAAAAAGCACATTTGGACAAGGCAGCTTCATTTTGGAAACAAAAATTGAGTTGTTTGGTTATAAAAAAAGGCGTTATGCATGGCGTCCAAAAAGAAACAGCATTCCAAGAAAAACACATGCTACCCACTGTAAAATTTGGTGGAGGTTCCATCATGCTTTGGGGCTGTGTGGCCAATGCCGGCATCGGGAATCTTGTTAAAGTTGAGAGTCGCATGGATTCCACTCAGTATCAGCAGATTCTTGAGAATAATGTTCAAGAATCAGTGATGAAGTTGAAGTTACGCCAGGGATGGATATTTCAGCAAGACAATGATCCAAAACACCGCTCCAAATCCTCAGGCATTCATGCAGAGGAACAATTACAATGTTCTGGAATGGCCATCCCAGTCCCCAGACCTGAATATCATTGAACATCTGTGGGATGATTTGAAGCGGGCTGTCCATGCTCGGCGACCATCTAACTTAACTGAACTTGAATTGTTTGTCCAAAATACCTTTATCCAGGATCCAGGAACTGATTAAAAGCTACAGGAAGCGACTAGAGGCTGTTATCTTTGCAAAAGGAGGATCTACTAAATATTAATGTCACTTTTCTGTTGAGGTGCCCATACTTTTGCACCGGTCAAATTTTGGTTTAATGCATATTGCACATTTTCTGTTAGTACAATAAACCTCATTTCAATCCTGAAATATTACTGTGCCCATCAGTTATTAGATATATCAAACTGAAATGGCTGTTGCAAACACCAAAATATTTAGAACAAAAAATGATTAAGATTAATAGGGGTGCCCAAACTTTTTCATAGGACTGTATCTGCCGTGTATGCCAGCTAGATAAGAGGACATCTCTACGACAGATATTTAGGGGTGATTTTTTCTCAATTTTAGGTAGAAATCCTCCATAAATGAAGAACTGCATCTTCTCGGTAACAGATGAGTTATTTTACATTGAATTTTAATCTTCTTGGCAGATTTCTATACAGAACGCTGAGTGCCATGTGACTTGAGAGGATTTACTGATGAAAGAAGCCAGACTGGAATAGAACATTATGCTGATTAAAATGAGAGGCTTTTCTTGATTTCCTAATTAATCTAAGCCCTTAGGAGCCCTAAAAAGAAGCAAACAGCCATTATTAAAATAGGATACCAGGCTCCTGGATGAACCGAGCCCGAAAATAAATGACTATTGTGGGTACGATCCTTCTTTGTGGCGGCACCGCTGTGTAATTGAAAGTGATGCTATCACGGAGACTCTACAATATACCCACGAGTATATGGAAAATAATCAGCTCTCCAGGAACTATGACTTTGCTTCAATTGACACAAAATAACTGAATCTAGACATCTGAAGGCTTATAAAGTGTTCGGCATCTCCGCTGAGCACATGCAATCTTTATTCAGTAATGAGTGAACATATTGAACCTATAGGTCGGCTGCCCCTTATAGACAGAGACTTCAATGCATAGAAGCCTTTGTTCCACATCTGTAGGTTGTCGGGATAGAATACTATAAATACTATAACACAAAACCCCAACTTTTGGTAAAAAGAAATATCCCTTGATCAGCCACATAACCATCAGACCTGCAGAAAGTTCTGGAAAAGGATTTCCTCTACATTATGAGAAGTAGGCAAATGACCTCTGGGCCCAATAGCAAATTCTAAAGTTGGGTCTACTCAGGAGTAGAGGAAAAAGGTAAATGACCTCTAGGTCCTACAGCAAATTCTGGAATGAACGTTCCTCCACAATTGGAGTTGGCAAATTGCCACTTGGCCCTACAACAAATTCTGAAGTGGGGTCTCCTCAGAAGAGGAAGAAGAAGGCAAAGGACCTCTGACAGCAAATTCTGGAATTAAGCAATGGGATAAGAGGGCATAGGACCTCAGGGTCCTAAAAAAAAGATTTGGAATAGTCTCTCCTCAGAAGGGTTAAGTGACCCCTAATCCCCACAGCAAATTGTGAAATGAAGGCTCCTCAGCAATGAGAAGGGTCCAATAAAAAATTCTGAAGTAGGCCCTCCTCAGCAGGGGTAAAAGCAAATGACCTCTATGTCGTATTGAAATTTTTGGAATGGGAGCTCTGGGCAGTAGATATTGTCAAATTACCCCTACGCCCTATAGCAAATTCTGAGGTGGGGTCTCCTAAAGCTGAGTTCACACGGGGTATTTTGAAGTGGAACTTGACGCGGAGGCCGCCTCAGATTCCTGTCCAAAAAAACGGTTCCGCGACTGGATGCCAGTGCAGTGCACTGGAATCCAGTTGCGGCACTCTGACCTGGATTAGGCCCAAATGAATGGACCTAGTCTGGAGGGAGAGTCTTCAGGCGGACGTCCATGGCTGAACCGGCCGCAGCATCCGCCTGAAGAACGAGCATGTCGCTACTTTTTTCTGGGAGTCGGAACAAACTGCTCCGAAAAAAGAACTGACCAGCTCCCATTGATTTCAATGCAAGAGGTTTTTTTGGTCAGGATTTTGAGGTGGATTCCGCCTCAAAATCCTGACTAAAATACCCAGTGGGAACTCAGGCTTAGGCTCCGTTCCCACAGAGTAACGCGCCACTCGTTCTGACGTTCTGACGTCTAAACACATGTCAGAGTGAGCGCTGTAAAACAGAATCCCATTGACTTAAATGGGTGCCGTCTTACGCGCGCTACACTTTGAAATCAATGGGTTAAAAAGCCTCCCATTGATTTCAATGTGTAGCGCGCGTAAGATGGCACCCATTGAAGTCAATGGGATTCTGTTTTACAGCGCTCACTCTGACATGTGTTTACGTGTCAGAAAGAGCAGCATGTCACTCCGTGGGAACGGAGCCTTAACAGTCCTATGGATCTCACTAATTCACAATGGATTTGCCTCCTGCTGCAATAAAGGATACTGAAGCTCCGGTCTGTGATTGCCAAGTGCCAGAGGTTAATCCTGAGATCATCGGCTGACATGTACGTCTCACAGTCACTGTTGACAGAGATGGAGTTGACATGATACGTGTGTCCATTAGAAAATATTCTCCTTGGGGAAACTTCTACCATTAGATCCATGGGCTTAAGAACAGGCACCTAGAAATAGAAGACCACACAAAGAAATATTTAAGACATACTGCATATAACACACAGTTCAGTGTCAGGTCCAGATTTTACCCGGCATGAGTAAGGCAGATTTTCTGCTGGCACCAGGGATATGAAGACTGGCGTTCGATACACCAATCTTCATAAATATTCCTTGTAAAGAAGTGTGGATGTAGAGAACAGTAAGCAACGTGGCTGGCAGCACTGACGGAGACATTGAAACCAACATGTCATCTTACCTGTAAGGAGGTCACGGTGGAAAGATCTTTCAACTTCCCTTCTTCATCTTTGAGGTTGTACCCTTCAGGCCTCTTATCACGCTCACTGATTTTCCATAGTTTAATTGTTTTATCTAGAATATAATGATATCACTCTCACTATAATGTGAATGTCCATGTTGTATTAAAAACATATATATCTACAAATGTAGATGCAGAAGCCCCGTCCCAATGCCAAAACTCCCAAAAATAGCAGGGAGGAGCCTACAGGATAATCCAGACTATATGATTCACCTATAGTAAACATGAACAGCGACATTTCACCTCTTCAATGGAACACTCAAATTCAGTATTTATTCACTTCTTGTGCATAAACTGCCTTTACAAAGGCACAAACAAAACAAAACAAAACTAAAGCCTTCTCGGCTGAGAACTAACTATAACTTTAGAAACCGTTCCCTGACTATACAGGAGCCTGGCTGCCGGACTCTCGCTCTGGTAACATTAAATGGGTGACACAGTACCTGGTTTATAGGTTTAGTTCACACAGGAACTTGCAGCTTTGTCAGTGTGGTGCCACAGCTCCTAGTCCTGACACACAGACTATATCAGGCATTAATTAGACAGCTGACCTCCCTGCTGTGGGTCTCACCATATACCCTTTAGCTGCCTGGCTGGAACATACCTGTTCTCCGAGACCGCACCCTTCACTTTCTCACAATATATCAAAAAGAATATCACCAATTATATTCATATACTAAAAACATAAAGTGTGTACCATAGATCCAAACAATCAAATTAACACACAAGGGTTTGTATAATTAGTTAATTAACTAATTTGTTAAATCAGGAGGTGGGATCGGAGTAAAAACACTCACCTTTCAAATAGCTGATTTGGGGAAAGGGGGTAAATGCCAAGCGTTAACTAATATATTTGACAATTTTAGCAGAAACTGTGCAAGTTGTATAAACTATACCATACAATTGCAAATTTCATTTGCAACCTTTTTTTTGCCAATCAAAATTGTAAATTGACAACAAAAGTAAGGATTGACCTTAAAGAAGAAGTGTCACTAGGTGTGAAAAGCCCTATGACATACATCATACTATAGGTGCCACCCTCCTGAGCATTTTGGTGTTTTGTTTATCCAAATACGTTCAGCCATTCCAATGATGTAAGCCCTAGACATTCAAGTCACTGAAACCCCGCCCCCGAGTAACTACTCACAGTGTTACCACCCACTTGGTTAGTAGACCCTAAATTGTATCAACACTAAAAGGGCTTATATCTTTGGAATGGCTGAACGGATTTGGAGAAACAAGGCACCAAAATGCTCAGGATAACAACACCTAATAGATGATGTATGGCATTGGACTGGTGACAGGTCCTCTTTAATTAAAGGAGATGCCAAATTTATCAAACTCAGATAGTAAAGAAGAAACAGATTTTATGCCCAGATACGTGGCATGTGTAATAAGCGGTTCAAGCGTGCAGACATTGCCTAATTCTGGCCATCTTCCCTCGCCATATACACTGGAACAGAATATGCCATGGTTAATAAATGTGCGCCTGGGTGTCCTCCCATGTAACAGTTAAGTAGATTTCTGTGGAGGAGAGCGCGGCACTTGTTACCATCCTCATAAACATTCTCTCCCTCCTGTAGCAGCACATGGAGGCAGATGATCTGTGATCCTACCATTTGTTGACAGAAGGGAGTGGGCTGCGTTCTGCTGGGGGAGCCATTTAATCTTGTTAATTTTTTCCTCTATTTCCAAGCTCTTCAAATAATCAAATTCGGGCTCGTGGCTCTGGAAAGTGCTGTAGACATTGTATTCGCCCTGACTGCAGGGTTCATTCTTACACTGCGGAGGAGATAACAAGAACAATTCAGCAGAGGCGTATATTAGGATTTATCATACACATTGTATATATGTGAGTAGGATTCCTCTACAGACTGCTGCCTCCTATCTGTTCCCCCTTTTTCCCCCATGATTTCTATATAATTGGTATTCTGTCTAGGCAACGTATAATATATTGTACATCCTAAAAGCGACTAGCAGAACTACAGAGAAGACTAACATGTAGGCCAGGATTACACTACATGCATTTATGACCTTTATACATTTCCAGGAGGAATAACAGAGGAATGACACAATGGTTTAAAAAAAAGTGCTGTTAGGGTGCATTCGCACGGAGTAACGTGCCGCGTGACCTGGCACGTATACGCCGTGTGAGATTTTGAGCGCTGTAAACGATCCCATTGATTTCAATGGGAGTTAGTCTCGTATACGCCGCGCAAAATCACGGCCGCAAAATAGCGCGGCGTATACGATCCAGGCTCCCATTGAAATCAATGGGAGCGTATACTTGTGTCAGTGCTGCAAAATAGAGTCCAATACGCAGGCTAAACGGAACCCATTGAAGTCAATGTGATTCTGTTTTGCAGTGCTGACTCTGACACGAGTTTACATGTCAGAATCAACGCCGTGTTACATCGTGTGAATGCCGCCTTACATTCATTTCAATAAGAGCTGATTTCTTCCTCAGCTGAAAAAATAAGGGCTCGTTCACATGGGGCAAAAGGGGGCGGATCAGCCCCCTCACAATAGAAATCTAAGTAGACCGCTAGCGTCCTTTTTTCCGTAAGCGGGTTGTTCCCACTCACGGAAAAAAGAAGCGAGCTGCCCTTTCTTCAGGCGGATTCCGCGTCCTCCTCGCGACAGCACCCTCCGGACTAGGCCCATTCATTTGGGCCTACTCTGGAGCGGGAAGCCGCGGCTGTCGGAAGCTGCGACAGTCGCACCAGGCGCATTTTGGTCCTATTCTGACGCGGCTTCCTGCGTCAAAATCAGGACCAAAATACGTGGTCACAACCCCCGTGTGAACTAGCCCTAAGTGTCAAGTTCCATCTTTACGCAGGATCCGCCTGAGAACTCCCACTGTAGTGAATAGAAAGCAGAAAAATTCTGCCTGAATTGTGCGGAATTTGCGAAGTCCACGATGAAATTTGGTCAAGCAAAAAAATTCAGTTTTTAAATTATTGAAATTATAGGAAAATTCCACTGTGTGAACACACCCTTAACATACAGTATACGTATGGATGAAATGTGTATGTAGCACAGCAAACATTTACTTTCTTTGTAATGCATCTTTCTGTCTGTATTTGAACCCTATAAATTGTACAGCGCTGTGGAATATGTTGGCGCTATATAAATAAAATTTATTATTACGGTTATGACAGAGCTGAATTTGTCATTTGGCGCAGCTAGTGCCACCATGACGTGTTGTAGTCTTATAGAGGAATACAGAAAAACTACCAAAATGTATTAACCTAGAATTCTCTTGTACTATATTTGATATCCTCCATGAATAGGTAAGATAACACCCCGTACCACGTACCTCTGGTTCTCGTTGGAATATTACAACACGACCCCCCTTGTCCCCAGTCGCCAGCAGCTCTCCAGTGTGATTAAACTCAACTGTAGAAATGATATCAGCTGCAAGAGAGAGGACACAGTAATATAGTATTAATGGTGATGAACCATTCTGCACAGTAAAGCTTCACTCTTTTTCCAGAATACAAAAAAATTAAAGGGATGATCTTCTTTGGATACAGTATAAGGATATACTTAAGGCTGAGGCCCCACCTTGCAGAAAAGCTGTTATTTTTTTGTTGCAGATTTTGCTACAGTCAGGTATGGAGTGAGCAGATGGGAAACTATAAGTGATCCCTTTGTATTTTCCATTCCTTTGTGGCCACTCTGGGCTTTGGCTCAAAAAATGCAGAAATTTGCAAAAAAAAAAGCGCCTTTCCGAAACATGGGCCCATAACATAAGGCATATGTAGCGAAATGCAGCAAAAAAAAAAAAAAAAATGCAGAAAAAACTACAGTGCAAAGGCATCACGTTTTTTTCCACAGCGTTTCTCATTGCATTTTTTGTCCTTATTATACCTAGAGGGAAGATGATTCAATGAAGGAGGCTGACCATACCACCATAGGAATTGTAGGATAACTAAAACTTCACTTTTATTTGTAGTTAATTAAAACATGAAAAAGAAAGTATAAAAACATGTCCCACATCATAAACCACTAGCCAAAGGCAAATAAGCAGTGAGGATGGGAGATTAACCCTACAGAGTATTCCTTACTGCCTCCTTATACCACATAAGATGTGGGCCAAAACTCCACCGACATTAACCAGAACAGAACATCTATATTGCTTGTTCAATGGATGACTCCCCCACCTCTCCGAGATTACTGGCCTAACACCACACCAACAAAGAGGGGAGGTACCACTGGCTTGGTTCCTGTTAGGGTTGTCAGTGTGTGGGCACCACACCATTAGCTATCTTCTGTAATAGGAATTCCAAACATTCAATTTATCAGAGCACATTGTGCTAGAGGGAAGACGCCAACATTTCTATAGACTTCAGCTGCAAAAACGCTGTGTTTATGCAACATGGAGCTTCAGCCTACAGGAGTATCCCCATCCTATAGCATTATGGCAGATCATTAGGATATGCGATAACATTCTGATCAGTAGGGGGCTGAAGTTTAGGACCTTCATCAGTCATGAGATTATAGCCTTTTTAATGCACAGTGATGCTTCAGACCACCTGCAATGCTGTCCTATCCAAATGAATGTACGGCAGGTGACCTGAACCTGTACTGAAATGCAGAAGCCAAATTGTTAACGGGGTTGTACCACAAAGGTACTTTTCTCATAACCACAGGCTAGGGTATAAGTGTCAGATAACTGGTGGTCCCAGCAGTCAGACCGACCCCCAGCAATGAGGATAGCATGGAAAGAGAAAATCCCCCTGTATGTTCCATGTTGGTGCAGCACTTTCTATGGAATGTCCATGATGGTGATCTCTGACAGCCAACAAGGCTTCAATCACAGGTAGCATTCAGCTGACTTTTCTGACCCATGTCCTCCTGATCAGTTGGGTCCCATTGCTCATAAACAATGGCAGCTCAGCCCTATTCACTTCAATGGAACAGATCTGACAGAACCTATGGAGCTTTTTCTGGAATAATACGGCCATCGCATTCTAGTCTTATACGAGTACTTCAGAGTAGATACATGTACATTCATTATATACATCAACATTGCTATAGGTTAATACAGATGAAGCAAATTGTAACTTATGTCTGATAACTTGTTGCTGTGTGACGTCTTAGGGCCCCCTCACACGAAGTAAACGCACGTGTATTTTGGCAAAATACACGTGTAAAAATCAGACTCCCATTGACTTCAATGGCATTTTTTTTTTTACACGTGTAAAAAACACGTCAAAATACACATCAAAATACATGTGTAAAATATCATTGATTGAAAGGGATTTCTAGCGCAGCCACAATACATCGGGATCCTGTATTTTACTGATTCTTTTCACGCACTCTAAAATCTTATTAGCTTTTGCAGCTGCTGCTTGACACTGAGTATTGCTGCTTAGCTCCATGTATGCAGAGTATCTAAGTCCTTGTCTTGTTCTGTTGTCCCCAGTGTTGCTCCATTACAATTACTGCAGCCCAGGTGTATTACTTTACATTACATACAGTCTTCAATCTACGTCCCATGATGCCCCCTCCCCTGTTGACTATATGACAACTTACGGTAGTTGAACTTTTCTTAACTAGGTTGCAATGGAATATGGCGGCTTGGTTTTATATTCTCTCTGTAAAGCGATATGCAGCTGGTGACATAAAGGTGGACAGATTACGACACCCGAGCTAAGAGGCGTCAGCTCATGTTAATTAGACACAATGCGCCGTCTGATGGCGCTTTATAGATCTCAATTATCGCGCTCCGCAGGACGGAAGTCTGAAACATCTGCACAGCTATTCTCTGCTGAGATGTCATTTACCATTCACAGTGTTAAACAAAGACTGAAAATCAAGGATGAGAAGTGACGACTCATAAAAATATGTTTTTAGGAAGCAGATTAGCTTTCTGTCAGCGTTCTGATTTTATTTTAGGATCTTCTGTCACATCCTTTTAGGCACAAATCTCATTCGACTAGAGAAACGGAATTTCTATTTTTGCATTAAACCTACAGTAATTTCCAATTAAGTCTATTCAGTTCCTTAGCAGTCACTCATGGCCGCCACTTCAGTACCCATAGGAGTTGACAACCTGATTTTTTTTAGATGGCAGGGGTGGCCAGAACCTCAGGTGTGAAGAAAGGGTGAAGGAATGAAAAAGTTCTTTACATTGTAAACGTTCCAAAGAACTAAGGTTGTATGTCGACCTAATATGCCCAAAAAATGTCTGTCTTAGGGGCACAGATTACAGTCATTGCCCCTTTTCAGTCATAATACCTCTATATATACATGCCCTAGCCCAGTGATGGCGAACCTTTTAGAGACCGAGTGCCCAAACTACAACCCAAAACCCACTAATTTATCACAAAGTGCCAACACGGCAATTTAACCTTAATAATGTACGGATCCACAATTGTACACAATTACAGACCTGCAAAATATGATCATATGAATGGGTATTTAGAGAGCCTTATTCTCCACTGTGATCGCCACACAGTCCAATCTGCTTCACAATGACCCCCATTCAATATAATCAGATCCACAGTAGCCCCCACACAGTACAATGTGCTCCACAGTGGCCCCCACACAGTACAATCTGCTTCACAGTAGCCCCCACACAGTACAATCTGCTTCACAGTGGTCCCTACACAGTACAATTTGCTCCATTGTGGCCCCCACACAGTATAATCTGTTCCACAGATAGGTGCCCAAAGAGTGGGCTCTGAGTGCCACCTCTTGCACCCATGCCGTAGGATATCCCCCTTAAAAAAACATAACCCCCCCCAATAATGCCAACCATAGATTCTTCAAAAAAAATGGGGGGGGGGGCTAACTGACTGTCGGGACCTGCGGAGGAGCAGTGGGTTTGCAGCATGGCCGTGCTACTGCCACCGCTGGTTTTCTTCAGCGGCAGTAGCGCGGCAATCCGCAGGCCCCGGCAGCTAAGACAGTCCCCGGCATCTGCTGTAATAGGCCGGCGGATGCCGGGGAGTGTCTTAGCTGCCGGGGCCTGCAGTATTGTCACACTTCTGCCGCTGAAGAAAACCAGCGGTGGCAGTAGCGCGGCCATGCTGCAAACCCACATTCAGACTATAAGACGCACCCTCATTTTCCTCCGAAATTTTGGGGAAAAATTGCGTCTTATAGTCCGAAAAATACGGTAATGTAAATTATCCCCAGGTTCCCCCATCACTGCAAAGAATACTAAATAAATAAAATTAGGATGTCAGCCACAGTTGTCCCATAATACTATATTACATCCTATTAAATAGCAACTTTTCATAAGTGAATAGTACAGGTGAATATAAGAATATACCGTAAAATACCTTATATCTGAGCCGATTTTGAGAATGTGGATTAAATCTCATTACAGTACACCAGAAGGCAGGGCTAATACATTTACAACATATAATGGTAGTCGCAAAGTAAATCAAAAGGGAAATCAAACCAGCTTTAGTATGGAGATGGTCACCTGTGGAACCCCCTGTCTTATGGACCTGGTCACAGCTGCGACCACTGCGACCTCTCTAGTTACACCAGTGGAAAAGACTCTGCTCATACTGACCCAGTCTATACAGTCATTTACAGCAAAATTATTTACAGAAAACATACACTACTTAATCAGCTTATTGTGATTGATCTAGTGGCCAGTGAGTAAGCTGGAATGTAGCAGTCTCAAAAACATTGTAAAATACAATCTAACTTTAAAAAAATATAAGAAATTCCAAATAATTAAAATTTGTCCATCATTACCTAAGATCAAATATCTCATGAATCCAAGTCTAAGAATACAATATCATGACATGCTTGTACAACCCGTTGGCAGGCTGCAATCCACAATATAACTACTGGATGGCCACATATATGACATTTCATGATATAGCGACATCATGTTTTTTGAAAAGCTGGTCATCTCTCACCACATATTTCGGGATATGTTGAGCCAAGAAGAAAGGTAAAGAAGCAATACATGTAAGTGATTCTGCCTAAACGTTTCATCATAGAAATAGTATGTACAGGGGTGAACCTAGGGTTTGTGCTGCCTGAGGCGGACGTCAGAAAGCCACCCCCCCCCCTGGAGGAGGGGGCGGAGCCGAGCGGAGGGGCAGGGCCGAGCGGTGGGGGGAGGGGCGGAGCAAGCGTTGTTAGCAGGCAGACAGCAAGCACGGAGAGGACCTGCTCTCTGCTAAGCGTAAGGGGCGGCCGCTGTAGCAGCGCTGCATCCACAGGGCCGCCCCAATCCATCGCTCGCTTCCCATGCCAGGCGTTGGTTTTTGCAGGCGGAATCCGCCTGAAGGAAGCTTTTTTCCCGCTAGCGGAAAAAATCCGCTATCGGAACCCATAGAACTCTATGGGAAGACGTTTTTTCACACGGATTCAGCGCCAAAATCCTTGCTAAAAAAAACCTTACACTAAAGCCCCACATTGCGGAAACTTTTTCTGTTGCATGATTTTGTTGCGGCTTTTTCAGCCAAAGCCAGAAGTGGATTAAACAAAGGTAGAAGTATAAGAGCTTCCTATATATTTCCCATTCCTTTTATAAACATTTGTGGTTTTGGCTCAAAAAAACGCAACAAAATCTGCAACAAAAAAAGCTGCGTTTCCGCCTCAGGCTCACTCTTATAACTTCTTGGCTAAAATGTGACCGCTCCCTCAAGGTACACCCCTGCCACCATAGCACACTATGTGTAGGCTGCAAACTGGGTGAGGGGCTATCAGTATGTCTTTGTAGAATGGAAGGAAATCCACACAAACATGGGGAGAACATACAAACGCCTTGCAGATGTTGTTCCTGGCTGGATTTGAACCCAGGACTCCAGCACTGCAAGGCAACCACTGAACCACTACGTTGCTCTGCTATCATACAACTAAATATTTTGAACTTATGGATCGGTTAAGATCTCAGTAGACCTTGGAGTACTTTGTTTTCTGTGTTTTTGACAGGAATTCTAGATGATTCTATGAAGCTCTACAGGCCATCTGTCATGTTTCATGGTTCTGTTCTTTCCACTATTGAATTTGCAATTTTCTTGCATCCTCCTCCTTGTCTCTGCTCGATCTCTATTTCAGCCCTGTTTTCAATAATCTAATCACATGAGAGGACAGGTCACTGCCTCCCACATAGTCAGCACACTCATCTTCTGCAGATAAGATCATTCTCATCATCTAGTTGGTGACAAGATCTACGCCATTAGCGCTGTGGCGTCGGTAAGCCAAAGCGCTGACTCAGACTCCTCTATTTTTCTACAGTCCGACTCTGACCATTCATAACTGGCTGACAGGCATGGTCAGTCAGAAGCAGTAAAGCTCCTCTAATTCAGTTAAAATCCTGTGATTGATACATATATAGATACCTTATGGGCCCAGTTGAAGCAGTGATCACTGCGACCGCTATAGTTACAGCAGTGGAAATGACTCTGCTTATTCTGACCCAGAATATAGGACAAAGTAATTAAAAGAAAACAGGAAATACTATATCAGGCTAGGTTCACATCTGCGTTGGAGACTCCGCTGCAGATTCCATCTAAAATCGGCAGTATAAAACCGTTGGAAACTCAGCAGACCCCTTAATATTCAATAGTATCCACAGGTAACTACTTTTTTAGTGGACAGGCTTCCCTTCTTTTAGGTCCCCATGCAGACACAAAAGTCAGTGAACCGAATGCAAGTGTGAACCTAATGTCAGCTTGTTATGACACGTCCATCCTTACTGAAAATGAAATATCTAGGGTAGCCAATCAATACAACATCACAAGATGCTGGCAAAACCTGTGGCAGACTGCAGTTCACAACATAGCCACAGGGTGGCCACACATATGAGATAGACATTTTATGATAGAGCGAAATCATGTTTTTTCAATAGCTGGTCATCGCTCGCCATACATTTTACTTCTTGAACCAAGAGAAACGGTAGCAACATCTGTAAAGGAAGAATTAATGCTCTCCAAAAGGCCAGGGACTGAATGCCTATTAAAGGAAATCTAAACCAACTATAAATCTAATTAACCATATCATATTAATAATTGTATAACTGAATTAAAATAACTAATCATTTTATTTTGAAGCTGGAGTTAGAGTTGAAATTTTTTTTCTGACTTGCTGACTCCAACTCTGATTACGACTCCACCCAAAACTAGTCCCAACTCCACAACTCTGACTCCACATGGTGAGTGGGTAAGTTCATTGGCTTCCACAAGATCCACACACAACTTTTCTGCTGCTTCTATCATTCCCATAATATCAGGTTATAAAGGACGTTATCTGTATAAGAGGTTGTACAGGATTAGTACATGACTGCTTTGTTTCAGAAACAGCTCCTCATCTTCCCACAGGTAGTGTGTGGTATTGCAGCTTAGTTCCATACACTTCAATGGAGCCTACCTGTAATACGAGACAGAGCCCATAGAGAAGTGTTTGTGAAAGAAAGGAGACATGTTTTTCTAATCCTCATCAGTTTTAATGCAATGATATTAGTGCCCAAGGGGACAACATGGTGGCTCAGTGGTTAGCACTGTAGTGTTGGTGTCCTCGGTTCGAATCTGGCCAAGAACAACATCTGCAAGGAGTTTGTATGTTCTCCTCGTGTTTGCATGGATTTCCTCCCATTCTACAAAGACATACTGATAGGAAAACAAAAAGTACAGTGTGACCCCTACATGGAGCTCACAATCTACATTAAAAAAAAAAGA
This sequence comes from Leptodactylus fuscus, assembly GCF_031893055.1. Taxonomy (NCBI): domain Eukaryota; kingdom Metazoa; phylum Chordata; class Amphibia; order Anura; family Leptodactylidae; genus Leptodactylus; species Leptodactylus fuscus. The sequence goes on along the minus strand of NC_134265.1, from coordinate 327,569,665 downwards.
ATGAAATTAGTGTCCAGGTCACAACTTCTGATAAGATCACATATTCTTTTTCTTATGGCATCATCATCTTGATCCAGCTAGCTCCAATGTGTTCTATCCTCATATACAAGGGCACTTCCCCGTCACATGAATGTTTTCACATAGACAATCACAATATTGGATGGGCATTGAGGTGAGGTCTGCCTCTGTGAAATAATAATCCACTGTCCTTGAGACCATTTATGTGCTGGATTATGGAAATATATAATTATACATATACACTCATATTTACTGTACATATATATACTGTACATAGGGCTAATATCCATGGGCAGGGGCGCTGACTGTACTGTAGATTGTCTCCTCACTCCTCTCTGCTATGTCTCTCAGCAGATTTCATAGATTAAATAGCAGAGCACAGCTGTCCATCATACTGCGGCGCTGCCAACTCTCCTGGGAGATGCCAACACATCAAACATGCATCTTATGTTATGTGCAGGAACCTCACTGCATACAGCCATCAACACTGCAAAACATATAGATTCTATCTATCTATCTATCTATCTATCTATCTATCTATCTATCTATCTAATATTTATCTATCTATCATCTATCTAATATCTATCTATATATCTGACATTTTTCTATAGGTTTGAGATAAATATGAGATAGATACTGTAGATATATATTAGATGGATAGATGATAGATAGATAGATAGATAGATAGATAGATAGATAGATAGATAGATAGAGATACTGTAGATAGATAGATAGATAGATAGATAATGCAATGGATATGAGAGAGATACTGTAGGTAGATAAGGAGAAAGATAGGTGTATAGGTAGGTTTGTGGGAAGGAAGGAAGGAAGACGACATAGGCAGAAAGAGATAGATAAAAAAATAGATAGATAGATATGAGATAGATACTGTAGATAGATAGATAGATAGATAGATAGATAATGCAATGGATATTAGATACTGTAGGTAGATATAGAAGAAAGAAAGAGGCAGTGATACATAGATAGATAGATAGATAGATACAGTCCTATGAAAAAGTTTGGGCACCCCTATTAATCTTAATCATTTTTAGTTCTAAATATTTTGGTATTTGCAACAGCCATTTCAGTTTGATATATCTAATAACTGATGGACACAGTAATATTTCAGGATTGAAATGAGGTTTATTGTACTAACAGAAAATGTGCAATATGCATTAAACCAAAATTTGACCGGTGCAAAAGTATGGGCACCTCAACAGAAAAGTGACATTAATATTTAGTAGATCCTCCTTTTGCAAAGATAACAGCCTCTAGTCGCTTCCTGTAGCTTTTAATCAGTTCCTGGATCCTGGATAAAGGTATTTTGGACAAACAATTCAAGTTCAGTTAAGTTAGATGGTCGCCGAGCATGGACAGCCCGCTTCAAATCATCCCACAGATGTTCAATGATATTCAGGTCTGGGGACTGGGATGGCCATTCCAGAACATTGTAATTGTTCCTCTGCATGAATGCCTGAGGATTTGGAGCGGTGTTTTGGATCATTGTCTTGCTGAAATCTCCATCCCCGGCGTAACTTCAACTTCGTCACTGATTCTTGAACATTATTCTCAAGAATCTGCTGATACTGAGTGGAATCCATGCGACCCTCAACTTTAACAAGATTCCCGGTGCCGGCATTGGCCACACAGCCCCAAAGCATGATGGAACCTCCACCAAATTTTACAGTGGGTAGCATGTGTTTTTCTTGGAATGCTGTTTCTTTTTGGACGCCATGCATAACGCCTTTTTTTTATAACCAAACAACTCAATCTTTGTTTCCAAAATGAAGTTGGCTTCTCCAAATGTGCTTTTTCAAACCTCAGGCAACTCTATTTGTGGCGTACGTGCAGAAACGGCTTCTTTCTCATCACTCTCCCATACAGCTTCTATTTGTGCAAAGTGCGCTGTATAGTTGACCGATGCACAGTGACACCATCTGCAGCAAGATGATGCTGCAGCTCTTTGGAGGTGGTCTGTGGATTGTCCTTGACTGTTCTCACCATTCTTCTTCTCTGCCTTTCTGATATTTTTCTTGGCCTGCCACTTCTGGGCTTAACAAGAACTGTCCCTGTGGTCTTCCATTTCCTTACTATGTTCCTCACAGTGGAAACTGACAGGTTAAATCTCTGAGACAACGTTTTGTATCCTTCCCCTGAACAACTATGTTGAACAATCTTTGTTTTCAGATCATTTGAGAGCGGGCTGTCCATGTTCGGCGACCATCAAACTTAACGGAACTTGAATTGTTTTGTAGAAAGAAATGGTCCAAAATACCTTTATCCAGGATCCAGGAACTGATTAAAAGCTGCAGAAAGTGACTAGAGGCTGTTATCTTTGCAAAAGGAGGATGTACTAAATATTAATGTCACTTTTCTGTTGAGGTGCCCATATTTTTGCACCGGTCAAATTTTGGTTTAATGCATATTGCGCATTTTCTGTTAGTACAATAAACCTCATTTCAATCCTGAAATATTACTGTGTCCATCAGTTATTAGATATATCAAACTGAAATGGCTGTTGCAAACACCAAAATATTTAGAACTAAAAATGATTAAGATTAATAGGGGTGCCCAAACTTTTTCATAGGACTGTAGATAGATAGATAGATAGATAGATAGATAGATAGATAGATAGATAGATAGATAGATAGATATGAGATAGATAGATAGATAGATAGATAAGATAATAGATAGATAGATAGATAGATAGATAGATAGACAGATAGATGAGATAATAGATAGATAGATAGATAGATAGATAGATAGACAGATAGATGAGATAATAGATAGATGATAGATAGATAGATAGATAGATAGATAGAAAAATAAGATAATAGATAGATAGATAGATAGATATCAAAAAGGCAGCACCCTAACATATGCAAAAAGAGGACTTTTATTTAAGCCCAAATGGGTAACTTTTAGAGATGAGCGAACACTAAAATGTTCGAGGTTCGAAATTCGATTCGAACAGCCGCTCACTGTTCGAGTGTTCGAATGGGTTTCGAACCCCATTATAGTCTATGGGGAACATAAACTCGTTAAGGGGGAAACCCAAATTCGTGTCTGGAGGGTCACCAAGTCCACTATGACACCCCAGGAAATGATACCAACACCCTGGAATGACACTGGGACAGCAGGGGAAGCATGTCTGGGGGCATAAAAGTCACTTTATTTCATGGAAATCCCTGTCAGTTTGCGATTTTCGCAAGCTAACTTTTCCCCATAGAAATGCATTGGCCAGTGCTGATTGGCCAGAGTACGGAACTCGACCAATCAGCGCTGGCTCTGCTGGAGGAGGCGGAGTCTAAGATAGCTCCACACCAGTCTCCATTCAGGTCCGACCTTAGACTCCGCCTCCTCCGGCAGAGCCAGCGCTGATTGGCCGAAGGCTGGCCAATGCATTCCTATGCGAATGCAGACTTAGCAGTGCTGAGTCAGTTTTGCTCAACTACACATCTGATGCACACTCGGCACTGCTACATCAGATGTAGCAATCTGATGTAGCAGAGCCGAGGGTGCACTAGAACCCCTGTGCAAACTCAGTTCACGCTAATAGAATGCATTGGCCAGCGCTGATTGGCCAATGCATTCTATTAGCCCGATGAAGTAGAGCTGAATGTGTGTGCTAAGCACACACATTCAGCACTGCTTCATCAAGCCAATACAATGCATTAGCCAGTGCTGATTGGCCAGAGTACGGAATTCGGCCAATCAGCGCTGGCTCTGCTGGAGGAGGCGGAGTCTAAGGTCGGACCTGAATGGAGACTGGTGTGGAGCGATCTTAGACTCCGCCTCCTCCAGCAGAGCCAGCGCTGATTGGCCGAATTCCGTACTCTGGCCAATCAGCACTGGCTAATGCATTGTATTGGCGTGATGAAGCAGTGCTGAATGTGTGTGCTTAGCACACACATTCAGCTCTACTTCATCGGGCTAATAGAATGCATTGGCCAATCAGCGCTGGCCAATGCATTCTATTAGCGTGAACTGAGTTTGCACAGGGGTTCTAGTGCACCCTCGGCTCTGCTACATCAGATTGCTACATCTGATGTAGCAGTGCCGAGTGTGCATCAGATGTGTAGTTGAGCAAAACTGACTCAGCACTGCTAAGTCTCTGCATTCGCATAGGAATGCATTGGCCAGCCTTCGGCCAATCAGCGCTGGCTCTGCCGGAGGAGGCGGAGTCTAAGGTCGGACCTGAATGGAGACTGGTGTGGAGCGATCTTAGACCCCGCCTCCTCCAGCAGAGCCAGCGCTGATTGGTCGAGTTCCGTACTCTGGCCAATCAGCGCTGGCCAATGCATTCTATTAGCCCGATGAAGTAGAGCTGAATGTGTGTGCTTAGCACACACATTCAGCTCTACTTCATCAGGCTAATAGAATACATTGGCCAATCAGCGCTGGCCAATGCATTCTATTAGCTTGATGAAGCAGAGTGTGCACAAGGGTTCAAGCGCACCCTCGGCTCTGATGTAGCAGAGCTGAGGGTGCACAAGGGTTCAAGTGCACCCTCGGCTCTCCTACATCAGAGCCGAGGGTGCGCTTGAACCCTTGTGCAGCCTCGGCTCTGCTACATCAGAGCCGAGGGTGCGCTTGAACCCTTGTGCACACTCTGCTTCATCAAGCTAATAGAATGCATTGGCCAGCACTGATTGGCCAGAGTACGGAATTCGGCCAATCAGCGCTGGCCAATGCATCCCTATGGGAAAAAGTTTATCTCACAAAAATCACAATTACACACCCGATAGAGCCCCAAAAAGTTATTTTTAATAACATTCCCCCCTAAATAAAGGTTATCCCTAGCTATCCCTGCCTGTACAGCTATCCCTGTCTCATAGTCACAAAGTTCACATTCTCATATGACCCGGATTTGAAATCCACTATTCGTCTAAAATGGAGGTCACCTGATTTCGGCAGCCAATGACTTTTTCCAATTTTTTTCAATGCCCCCAGTGTCGTAGTTCCTGTCCCACCTCCCCTGCGCTGTTATTGGTGCAAAAAAGGCGCCAGGGAAGGTGGGAGGGGAATCGAATTTTGGCGCACTTTACCACGTGGTGTTCGATTCGATTCGAACATGGCGAACACCCTGATATCCGATCGAACATGTGTTCGATAGAACACTGTTCGCTCATCTCTAGTAACTTTTCAATGCACATTTCTGAAGTGTGAGAAAGGTCCCTTGAGAACTGTTATGTAACCATTTTGGATAATTACATATATTCGAGTCCTGCCTTTTTGATATTTACTTCTTGGTCATTGCCACTAACTTGTGGGACGTGCACCAAGTTCTATTTGATTTTCTCCTGACACTTGAGGATTGTTACCAGGCACCTTCTTATTACTCAGATAGCACTGTTATTACATTACTTTGGTCATATTTACTATAACTATAAAGTCTTTGCTTTTACAATAAATTCTCATAAACTAAAACTCCACAGTTGCTTTTGTAGAGCCGCTTTATGAGTTAATACATTGATCAGCTCTAAGTGTTACATTGGGCTTAGTGCGATCTGGGCTAGACACCAATTTACAGTATAACCCAATATACATTATGAAAAATTTACAATGACATCACAGCGGATCTGACCCACATTACAATAACGCTTACTAATGGATTTGTTGTTTGCAAGTCATTTCACATAACCGTGCTAAGTCATGCCGCCATATTAATATTTCATATTTGGAAGAATTGGCAAGAGATGTTATAACTACAGTTTACACATCAAAGCCCGGCCATTATTGGTTGTGACAACCACATACATACATGATGGAGCAGGATCGATTTTCTATTAGGAGATTTTTAATATTGTCATAAAATTTTGCATATTATCAGGGTGCAAAAACTGGCACAAATTGCTATAAATGTATCAAAAATCGGGCCAAAATATAATGCTCAGGTCCCATTCTACTCAATGCAACAGAACAGAGAGGATTGGGACTCCACCCCCACCCCCAGTGAAACTAATGGAGATTGATTGTCACTTGGATAACACTTGAGTATAACCCAAGAGCATTCCATTATTACAGCCAAACCCCCTACCCCTTCCCGGCCTGCACACCCGATTTTTTCTGCTCTGGATTTCTCACTTTAGGCATATATATTATACAAAGGATATGTAGGTGGGAGTCCCATGTATTTGACCCTTTCCTATCGGGATAAAGTGGGTGTCTTGAAGCTTGGGCCATTGACAATGGCAGTAAAGAGTCAATGAAGAGATAGCCATGAATGTCCTCAGCTCTCTCTATTGAAGTCTATAGGTTATACAAAAGCAGCTGAAAAAGTTTTGGACCTACAATGTACAGCATGTCCTAGATTTATAAGAGCAGCTGACTGTAAAAAAGCGATTCTGATATTGGCTTAAATTGCACCAATTTAATAAAAATGATGCAGTCTTCTTAATATTTAGAGTAACCTGCTAGATGCAAGGTTGGCAACTGTATGCATCCATAAGGGGGTTCTCCAATGCACATAACTATATGGAATAAAAAGTGAATCATTTTTGCAAATACAAGTCATTTAAAATTTTGCAGAGTTTTATAGATTTTCTCTAACCATTTTAGTGGTGTCATATGTTATCTTGATCAGTGGATAGGACATGAATGCTAGAGCTTTGTATGGTCAGAAACCCAGCGATGATGTCCTTATTGTGTCCGGGTTATCTTCTCATACATGTAGTGTCAATCCTGATAACCAGCCATGATGTCCTTATTGTGTCCTGGGTTATCTTCTCATACATGTAGTGTCCTCCTGATAACCAGCCATGATGTCCTTATTGTGTCCCGGGTTATCTTCTCATACATGTAGTGTCCTCCTGATAACCAGCCATGATGTCCTTATTGTGTCCGGGTTATCTTCTCATACATGTAGTGTCCCTCCTGATAACCAGCCATGATGTCCTTATTGTGTCCGGGCTATCTTCTCATACATGTAGTGTCCTCCTAATAACCAGCCAGGGTGGCCTTATTGTGTCTGGGTTATCTTCTCATACATGTAGTGTCCTCCTGATAACCAGCCATGATGTCCTTATTGTGTCCGGGCTATCTTCTCATACATGTAGTGTCCTCCTAATAACCAGCCATGATATCCTTATTGTGTCTGGGTTATCTTCTCATACATGTAGTGTCCTCCTGATAACCAGCCATGATGTCCTTATTGTGTCCGGGCTATCTTCTCATACATGTAGTCAGGGTCGGACTGGCCTGCCGGGGTACCGGGGAATCCCCCGGTAGGCCCCAGCCTGGACTATTAAGACCTCATTATGGGGCCTTTATGGGGCCCTACCGGACCTCCACTGCCTTTTTTTTTAGTAGACAGTGGAGGTTCAGTAAGGCGTCTGCCCAGGGCTGCTGTCAGCACCCGGGCAAGTCACTGTGAGGTAGTGAAGGAAGAGAGAGACGTGCTGCAGAAGGGCTGAAGGACCTGTGATGATGTCATATGTGGGCGGAGCTACACGGATCATACAGAACAGTGTTACACAGGAAGATGAATCAGCCGGGAACAGACTGATGGAAGGAGGAGAGAAGAGACAGCATTTGTGGTGAGTAAGAGGGAGACATGGAGGGCAGGCTGTGTGAGCAAGAGGGGAGACATGGAGGGCAGGCTGTGTGAGCAAGAGGGGAGACATGGGGGGCAGGCTGTGTGAGCAAGAGGGGAGACATGGAGGTGCAGGCTGTGTGAACAAGAAGGGGGAAATGGGGGGGTTCAGGCAGGCCCGCCATCAGGAATTTTGGGGCCCAATACAGCCTAAGTGTCTAGCCCCCCCCCGGCTGCCGCCATTTTAAAACTACTTTATTTTGCGACATACCAATTCTGTATTACATTTCCCTTTATTTAGCAGCATTACAAGGCTTCATCAGATTCTATTTGCAGGTAAATCTGCTCCGTGTGACAGCGACTATAGAGAGCCAGCACCATCTATAAGAGCCCTCCTAATAAATCCTCAGGGCTTATTCACGTTGCGTTTTTGGCCTCCCTTGCTGGGATACGTTGGTAACCAGTCAGAATCAGCTGTCAACTTATCCCTGCACGAAGAACTGGCCATTAAAAAAAAAGGGGGGGGGCCTGCAGTTCTCCGTGCAGGGATAAGTGGGGAGCTGATTGTGACTAGTTACCAACGTATCCCGACAAGGGAGGCCAAAAACGCAACGTGAATACTCCTTTAAAGTGAAAGTCCCACCCCCAAACAGGCTGCTATGCTAGTAGCATAGCCGCCTACATCATTATTAATACAAAGCACGCATACCTTTGGAGGTCTTGTGTGCTTTTAGTTCTCCAGCTAAAAACTTATATATTATATATTATTGCCCCAGTTCCCTCTCCGCAGTGCTGCACACCCGATGCCCCAACAATCCCCCTTCCACCTTCTAACATCTTTCCACTGCCCCCTGTACCCATACCTCCCAACTTTTGAAGAACCAAAAGAGGGACAAAATGTGCCGCGGCAAATTTAGCCCCACCCACCGTTATGTTGACTCCACACATTCTCATTAATTTTTCATGTGCCCGCACACAGTATAATCCTCCTACAGTCGCCCGTACATTATATGTCCCCCCTCTATCTCTCCCCCAGCTTCATATACACCCTTCATCTGCACCCAGTTTCATGTCTCCCACCCAATCTCTGCCCCCAGATTCATGTCCGCCCATCCATTTCTGCCCCCAGTTTCATGTCCCCCCTCCATCTCTGCCCCCAGTTTCATGTCCCCTCCATCTCTACCCCAAGATTCATGCCCTCCATCTCTGCCCCCATATTCATGTCCCCTCCATCTCTGTCCCCATATTCATGTCCCCTCCATCTCTGCCCCCATATTCATGTCCCCTCCATCTCTGTCCCCATATTCATGTCCCCTCCATCTCTGCCCCCATATTCATGTCCCCTCCATCTCTGCCCCCATATTCATGTCCCCTCCATCTCTTCCTCCATATTCATGTCGCTCCATCTCTGCCTCCATTGTCATGCCGTCCTCTCCATCTCTGCCCCCATATTCATGTCCCCTCCATCTCTGCCCCATATTCATGTCCCTCCATCTCTGCCCCCATTGTCATGTCGTCCTCTCCATCTCTGCCCCCATATTCATGTCCCCTCCATCTCTGCCCCCATTGTCATGTCGTCCTCTCCATCTCTGCCTCCATATTCATGTCCCCTCCATCTCTGCCCCCATATTCATGTCCCCTCCATCTCTGCCCCCATATTCATGTCCCCTCCATCTCTGCCCCCATATTCATGTCCCCTCCATCTCTGCCCCATATTCATGTCCCTCCATCTCTGCCCCCAGATTCATGTCCCTCCATCTCTGCCCCCATTGTCATGCCGTCCTCTCCATCTCTGCCCCCATATTCATGTCCCCTCCATCTCTGCCCCATATTCATGTCCCCTCCATCTCTGCCCCCATATTCATGTCCCCTCCATCTCTGCCCCATAATCATGTCCCTCCATCTATGCCCCCATTGTCATGTCGTCCTCTCCATCTCTGCCCCCATATTCATGTCCTCTCCATCTCTGCCCCCAGTGTCATGCCGTCCTCTCTCTGCCCCCAGTTTCACGTTCCACATTACACTGACTGACTTACCTTCTCCTTCGTTCCCTCGCAGCTCTCTGCGCGCCTCTCACTGGCGCACAGTTATAGACGGGATGTGACGTCGGAGGCGGCGAAGCGAGGAGCTGACACAGGTCAGCTCCTCGCTTCAGCCGCATATGTGACAGCGAGAGAGGCGCGCAGTGGCGAAGCAAAGAGCTGACCTGTGTCAGCTCCTCGCTTCACGGCTGCCGCCGGCTACTGGCTTTTAGACGCGATGTGATCACATCGCGTCTACAAGCCAGTAGCGGCAGCGGCATGTCAGCTCCTCGCTTCAGCTGCATATGTGTCAGGGAGAGAGGCGCGCAGCTGCGAAGCGAGAAGCTGACCTGTGTCAGCTCCTTGCTTCAGCCGCGTATGTCTTCAACTCAGATCTGCGTCCTCTGGATGCAGATCTGAGTTGAAATAGGACATACACAATGACTGCTACGGGCGCCAGGGGGCCGGCACACGGTGGCGGGCCAAAACCGGCCCCCCCCATTTTTCAATTTGGCCGAGCCCCTGACGCCAGTACCAGTAGTACTGCCCTATCGGCGGCCCTGGGTTCAGGCTCTGGAGGGATGGGCACTGTGAGCATATAATACTGTTTGGGGGCCACTGTGGTGCACATAATAATGTTTGGGGGTCACTATGGAGTACCTAATTCTGTTTGGGGGCCTCTGTGGTGCACATAATACTGTATGGGGGTCACTATGGAGCACATAATACTGTATGGGGGTCACTATGGAGCACATAATACTGTTTGGGGGCCCCTGTGGTGCACATAATAATGTTTGGGGGTCACTATGGAGTACCCAATTCTGTTTGGGGGCCACTGTGGTGCACATAATACTGTTTGGGGGCCCCTGTGGAGCACGTTATGCTGTCCCAGTATTGCTTATATGTGGGGCGCAGCGCTGCTTTCTCACTGTATTCTTGATAGCTGCAGTTGTGGGTACTAAAGCTGTATCTCTTTCAGGTATCTGAGATATTGCTTTAGCACCCATAACCACCACTATCAAGAATTCGCTCTAGTAAGGGGATAGGGGACCATGGACAAAAGTTTGTACCCAGGCCCACAAAACATTAGTTACACCAATGGCGAATGCTCTGGGCTCAGGCACCGCCATTAATATAGCTTATTTTTAACTAGATGGACTGAGCTGATACACAGATGTCCTGCACTTGGATGTAAAGTGGGCACCTCCGTTCATCAGGATCCCAGGTAGGTGAGTATAACTCTTTTTTTAAGCTTAGGTGTGAGCATTTTAATAGTACAAGGGGTTGTTTGGAGGGGGAAATTATAATTATAAGGAGGGTGCATTATGGACATAAGGGGGGTCACTTATATAAGGGTTATTAGGGGACATTAGGAATACAAGGGGAGGCTATATTAGGAGGCATTATGAACATAAGGGGGTGGTCATTGATATTAGGGGTCATTAGGGGTGCAGTATTTGTCAGGGGGAATCAGGAGCATACTATGAGGGGGCAATTAATTTAATGAAAGTGGCACTTAGGCTTTATTAAGACTAATGCCTGACGCTGCAAACTGCAACAAAATAGCACTGCAGGAAAAACCGCAGCAGCAACGCATTGTGTTTTTCCCGCAGCGCTTTTCACTTTCTGCTTCCATTACACCTATAGGGAAACCTTCAGTGTTTTCGTAGGTATAATTGATATTCCAGCGATTTCCAAAACCCCAACGGTTTTGGAAATCGCAGCATGTTCACTGCAAATAATTTTCCACAATGTGTGGATTGGATTTACTAGAATCCCATTCACATTGCAGGAACTGTTGGGTTTTCCCGTGGTGTTTTCGCCACATGAGGCCCCATTCACACTTTGCGGTAAAATAAGGTACATGCCGTAATTTCCAAAGCAGTCTTGGTTTTAGAGTTAGACATTGCAGCATGCTTACGGAAATTCTGGCGGTTTCAATATAATTGAAGCAGGAAATAGAGAGGAAAGCTCTGCAAACTTTCTGTGCAAAGGGCTGCAGGAAGAAACGTGATGCATCATGGACGCGGTTTTTCCCGCAGCACTTTTTTGCTGCAGGACACCACGTGGGGCCTTAGGCTTAAGGAGTTTTCCAGTTCATTTATATTGATGATCTATTCTTAGAATAAATCATCAATAAGAGATAAGTGACCCCCTGATCAGATGTATGAAGGGGCCATGGTGCCTGTGTATATCACACACTGTTTATAGTGACTGTGTGGTGTAATTACAGCCTTGTCACATAGACGCTTATAGGACGAGGCTGTAGTTACATGACATGGCCACTATGAGATGTACGATACTGTGTAAACAGAGAAGGGGTCACGGCACTTGCACAGATGCCACGATTCACTCAAACAGCTGATTCATCTCTCATTATTACACCTCAGCTACGGAGGTGTAAAAACAAAAAAAAAAAAAACACACTCGACTGTCCCCATTACCCTGTTGTCCTCCGCCTCTGTCTGTTCGGTCTCATGGCAACACCTCATTTCTGGAAATTCTGTACCCAATTCCTCTTAGCGGTCACATGAGGTGCAGGACTCCCAGCAAGAAGGTGCCAGCACGAGACTGAATGGACACTGGCCGAGGACAACGGGTTGCTGAGGACAGGTGAATATGCTTTTTATTTTAAACCTCCAGCCCGGCACATGAGTTGCTCCAATTCCTGGACAATATCTTTAAAGAATTTATCCATGTTTCTAATATTTATGGCCTGTCCTTAGGATAAGCCATCAATATGACATCTGTGGAAATCTGACAGCCAGGACCTCTGCAGATGAGTTTTTTTCATTACAGTGCGGCTACAGGTAATGGTGACAATTCTAGGGGCCACGCTGCTCTCTTGCCATACTGGATGTAGCAGTGGGTTTAGGTAGTGCAGTGGTACACATCGTATGGCAGGCGAGCAGCCGGCTCCTGATATTACCTTTAGCCATCCTGTATCTGTACAGCTCATCTACAGGGGTCCTGGCGGTGGGCCCCTAAAAACAATTCCACTGGTGGGCCCTAGACACCCCAGTCCGACCCTGCCGGGTTATCTTCTCATACATGTAGTGTCCTCCTGATAACCAGCCATGATGTCCTTATTGTGTCCGGGCTATCTTCTCATACATGTAGTGTCCCTCCTGATAACCAGCCATGATGTCCTTATTGTGTCCGGGTTATCTTCTCATACATGTACTGTCCTCCTGATAACCAGCCATGATGTCCTTATTGTGTCCGGGTTATCTTCTCATACATGTAGTGTCCTCCTGATAACCAGCTATGATGTCCTTATTGTGTCCGGGTTATCTTCTCATACATGTAGTATCCTCCTGATAACCAGCTATGATGTCCTTATTGTGTCCGGGTTATCTTCTCATACATGTAGTGTCCTCCTGATAACCAGCCATGATGTCCTTATTGTGTCCGGGCTATCTTCTCATACATGTAGTGTCCTCCTGATAACCAGCCATGATGTCCTTCTTGTGTCTGGGTTATCTTCTCATACATGTAGTGTCCTCCTGATAACCAGCCATGATGTCCTTATTGTGTCCGGGTTATCTTCTCATACATGTAGTGTCCTCCTGATAACGAGCCATGATGTCCTTATTGTGTCCAGGTTATCTTCTCATACATGTAGCGTCCCTGCCTGATAACCTGTCCACAATAAGAACTCATGGCTGGGTTTCTAACAAGTCCCAGACAATAGAAAGTTCCTGCATTCATGGTCATACTCAGTGGCAACTGATCAAGACAACTGACTGGTTAGAGAACATGCAACATTTTTATTAATTAAATTTGCAAAAATATTCCACAATTAATTGTCTACAAGTTTAAATATGGTTATGTTCATGGGAAATCCAATGGTATATCTATTTCACCTCACTTTCGGTAACTCCCATGGAAGTGAATGAGAGTTATGGAAACAACGTAGAAATGTGAGCTCTGTTGTTTCTGAAAATCCCATTCACTGCTATGGGGTTGGTGGAAACAGGGTAGGTCAGGTTTCACTGTCAGCAAGGTTGTGGTGAGGTGGAACCTCACAGGATGGACATATGGCGGGTCATTATTAGGGATAGGTGTGGGTCCCAGAGGTGGGACCAATGTCTATCAGACATTTATGGCATAACCTGTGGAGAAAGAGAAGGCTGCTTATGTAGCAGGAAGAAAGATGGGAGCTGACCTTGTTCCCCCTGTGCAGCCTCCAGTGACTCTTGAGGGTGGATACAGGAGCTTTTCTTCACCTTATCACTCACCTTATCAGGAGGGTGAGTTCTAGGAGCTGTTATAAGGATCAAGCTCTGCTTGGTTCAGACTTTTAGCCATAAATATTGTAAGCGGATGGCTGGTCAGGTAATGGAGGGGGTGTACATCTCACCCAGACTACTAAGGTGGGTGAGATGAGAAAACTTCTGAAGGAATGCTCAGCAGACAACTTTAGTCTGCTGAGCATTTTGGTAAATGCTCAGAACTGTGCTTGATTTTTAGGAATGGCAGGTAGGTTGGTAGTGGGACCTGTCATTCCACCCCCCTCCAGTCCACACTTTGGGGATGTTCCAGCAGCGACTTAGCTGCAGAGAGTCTTGGCTGGAGAGCCAAAGAAAGAGGTCATATTTTTGGAGCTGTGTCCTGAGTGATTCAACTGGCTTTTTGATTTCTGTTATTCTAGGTGAGGTAACCTATTCTATGTTTAGTTAGAGCCTAGCCGGGCAGGTATTTATTTTTGTATTGTTTCCTTTTGTTGCTGCACTATATTTTTGAGTGAAAATAAAACTCTACCTTTGTTTTGGACTAAAGAAACTGGACTTGTGTGTCTAAGCCACCCCACCTAGCAACCCCAGACACTGACAATATGAATATTTATGCATTTTTATAAAACATTAGGATCCTATGCAAAATTGCATGAAGACGCCACTGAAGGTAAAGTGCAGGGAGGCGCACAATGTGCCCACGTGTCTACTTTGCAGGAACTATATGGATACTAGCCTCTGCCCGTGACTTAGTCTGCGTGTTATTGGCGTTGATGATCTGCCTATATTCAGCAAATTGTTGCCATCGATTGTTTGATTGCTCCGGTGTTTTGGCAGCTCTTAAGCTGTCCTGCTGCTGAACTTGTTCCTCACTTCGTGCCTGTGATTGTTCCAGCATCTCAGCAGCTTGCTGGGATGCCATATAATGAGCGTGTTGTTGGTGTTGATGATCTCTCTGCTTCGGTGTTTCTGCAGCTGTCAAGCTGGCCTGCCGCAGAACTCATTCTTCGCACTGTGCCCGTGATTGTTCCGGCATCTCACTGGGATGCCATATAATGAGTGTGTTATTGGTGTCGATGATCCCCCTCAGCTCCACTTGAGGAGAACTCTGTGACTTCTGGCTTCCTTCATAGCTCTAGTTGTTTTAGAATTTTGCGACAAATTAATTTTCTTTTTCCAGGCATGTTTAAAATTGGCAAACTGCCAATTTGGATTAAAGGTGTTTTCCTACCTGCCTGGAGAAGATCAGATAATATGCAAATGTATGTACACAATCCACTGAGGGTTAGCGTGTGTTTACACAGTGAGATAACAGCCCTGGGATCTGAGATTAGCTGCTGCAAGAGCAGTGTAATATAGTATGTGAATATAAATTCATAACAACCGTGAAGCCATGTCATTTACCAGGATAAAAAGTAGCCTATGTGTTATTCGAGGTTATAAATTTTCATTTCAATTTCATTCAAATCCGGTCAGCCATCTTTGCGTAATTGAGTAACAAACACAAAAACATCCAAACACACAAAATCCAAACTTTCACATTTATATATTAGTAGGAGTAGGATAGGATTCTAATAATTTTGGTGGTTTTCTGTACTATATGCTAAAAATGTAAAATTTCTCCAAGCAGCAAAATGATTTATTCTATATTTCATACATACCATAGTGGAGGAATATCTTTATATAGTTCATTGCAACTGTAATACCCAAGAGGAAAATGATCCAATATTATAAGTGCAGGTTCCGCTTCTCTACTAAATTATTAGGACAGACTGGAAATAACATGTTTGCCTAAAAAAACAACTGCGCTCATAACACAATACGCCAGATACTAAACTACAAGCCAATAACTCTCAAACAATCACCGCATGAATTATGCATGGAGAAAAATATAAAACATCTGAGAAAATGATAGCAATGTCACGATATCCGGAGAAACAATGCTTTTACTGAAAATGAGAATGGTGTACAGGAAGAAAAACAGGAGAGAACTCACAAATTGTCTAGTGTGGGTCCTAGAAGGTAAAACAATAGGAGACGGAGGGATATGGAAGATATACAGTATGGTAGATAGATGATAGATAGATAGATAGATAGATATTAGATAGATATTAGATAGATAGATATTAGATAGATAGATTATAGATAGATAGATTATAGATAGATAGATTATAGATAGATAGATTATAGATAGATAGATTATAGATAGATAGATTATAGATAGATATTAGATAGATATTAGATAGATATTAGATAGATATTAGATAGATATTAGATAGATATTAGATAGATATTAGATAGATATTAGATAGATATTAGATAGATATTAGATAGATAGATATTAGATAGATATTAGATAGATAGATAGATAGATAGATATTAGATAGATATTAGATAGATAGATAGATAGATAGATAGAAGATAGATAGATAGATAGATAATAGATAGATAGATAGATAGATAGATAGATAGATAGATAGATGATAGATAGATAGATAGATAGATAGATAATAGATAGATAGATATTAGATAGATATTAGATAGATAGATAGATAGATAGATGATAGATAGATAGATAGATAGATAGATAATAGATAGATAGATAGATAGATAGATTATAGATAGATAGATGATAGATAGATAGATAGATGATAGATATTAGATAGATTATAGATAGATAGATAGATAGATTATAGATATGATAGATAGATAGTCTTTATTTTAATGCTGATTGTTGTTTATAAATAGGAAATTATTTGCCATGGCAATAAAATAAAAATAAGTACTCTATGACTGGGGATAATACTTAGATGTGTGAATTACGCTGTAATGTAGCAGCAACATTTAGAACACTGCGATAATTAGCTGTCAAGATATATAACAACTAGTTCAATTGTCTGGGCAGGTTTTTTCACTTCCTGTCAGTTTTAACCATACAGTTGTGTTTCACTGTAATATAACGCTTCACATTAGCGGTCAGGTTTGTGTTTGCAGGACCTTTCTCCGCCTATGTGACACAGACGCAGCAGAGCTGGATTGTCATTTGACACTTTGTGAATGTGATAACTTTAAACCTCATTTATCAAAACAGTCAAACTGTATTTGTTGCCCATAGCAACCAATCAGAGCTCAGCTTTTAATTTTAAAACAACTCTTGGAAAATGAAAGCTGCACTGTGATTGGTAGCTCTGTTACACAGTTTTGTTGCCTGCAGCAACCAGTCATAGGTCAGCTTTCTGGACTAGCTTAAGAAATATAAGCTGACCTCTGATTGGTTGTCTTCAGCAACAAAACCATCTAACAGAGCTACCAATCACAGCGCAGCTTTCATTTCCCAAGAGGTGTTTTAAAACTGAAAGCTTAGCTTTAATTGGTTGCTATAGACCTGCTAAACTGCTTTGATAGGTGAAGCCAAAGGTTATGGGCTTATCTCGCAGTACAAATGTCCTTCGGTGTCATAGGACCAGAAGAACAGATTAAACCAAAGTGAACACACCCTTAAAGAAACATGGCGCCCAAAGCAACCAATCACAACACAGCTTTAATTTGTCAAAAGCCCTCTAGATCTGAAAGCTGTGCTGTGATTGGTTGCTATGGGCGTCAAAGACATTCTCAGAAATCTGCCCCATTACTTCAACCAAGTCACAAACTTGTCTCTGTTACATCTGTAGATTTTAATTCTATTATATGACACTGTCATCCCTGATAATCCCCATTATTCCATATTATGGCTATAATACACGACTCGGTGCTGCACCTATAAGGATTTACATGGTAATATCGGAAACTGTATCTGACTCCTACATTCTGTACCTTGGTACATCTCGTTCCTTCGTTTCTATGGCAAAGTGTAGGCTGAAATTACGACATTTTGAGTCATAACATCCACATACTCGAGAGGGAGTTTATTTTTATATGAAAAATGGGTCAGTCGGCTTCTTACGCTAAAACATTTTCAGTGGATACCATGTGACGATCAATATACGCAGAGAACACAAAGACCTGGCCGATAACGTAACGTAAAAAGGGGATTAGAAGTAAAGGCAGAGCTTATCCCATAAATAATGACACAGAACATAGGCCATGTATGGAGTCGTAGCTTAGCACCCGTACTGAGCTGCGGGACTTAAAGGAGGTGATGGAAATGGGGGCGACATTTTGGGGGAAAACCCCCCCAGGCATTTCTTTTAAAGGGGCTCTATCAGCAAAATCATGCTGATAGAGCCCCACATATGCGTGAATAGCCTTTAAAAAGGCTATTCAGGCACCGTAAAAGTTATATTAAACTACCCCCCCCCCCGTTTTAAAATAAAACCCTAAAAAAGAATATGATCTACTTACGCATCGTGCACGCTGGGCGGGCATTCAGGGTGCGCCATCTTCTTCATCCACACCTCTTCTTCCTCCGATGTCCTCTGGTCCCGTCCTCCTCCGGCGCTCGCGAGCGGACACTGATATAAAAAAAATGGCCTGTGCGCATGCGCAGTATCCATAGTAGAAGCTGCATGCTACTGCGCATGCGCCCAGGCCATTTTTTTATATCGATGTCAGTTCGCGAGCGCCGGAGGAGGACAGGACCCGAGGACATCGCAGGAAGAGGAGGCGTAGATGAAGAAGACGGCGCACCCTGAATGCCCCCCCAGCGTGCACGATGCGTAAGTAGATCATATTCTTTTTTAGGGTTTTATTTTAAAATGGGGAGGGGGGGGGGTAGTTTAATATAACTTTTACGGTGCCTGAATAGCCTTTTTAAAGGCTATTCACGCATATGTGGGGCTCTATCAGCATGATTTTGCTGATAGAGCCCCTTTAATCTCATTTATAACCCTTTAGGGGAGATCTATAAGGGTATGTTCACACAGAGGAAAAGGTCGCGGAAGCTTTGTGAATATTCCGCGCGGCTAGCATCGGCATTCCGTCGTGGCATACCGCTCCTGATTAGGCTCGAATGAATGGGCCTAAACAAGAGCGTATCTAGAGCCCTGGACGCCACAGCTGATTCCGTTGATTCGCTTCTTTTTTCCACTACTAGTGGGAAAAAAAACAAGCGGTTCCCATTGAAGTCAATGGGAGCCATTTTTGCTGACGGATTTTGAGGCGGATTCTGCCTCAAAATCCACTAGCAAAAAGATCCGTGTGAACATAACCTAACAGAGATCACTTTTGTGGCATTAAAACGTTGCAAACTTGCAACAATGTTTGTCCCAATTGTCCCAATTTGCTACTTTCTGTAAGGGATGAATTTGGGGAGGGGGCTATCAGCCCCATCAGAGTGATCTTCTACACCAATTCACTGGCAAGATTTCAATACAGGCATAGTCAGGATGCATCAGATTTATGATCATAGATCAGGCTTATCCTCCGCTGGAGCAGAAATTACCAAGACCAGTATGGAAACCATCGGTCTTGATAAATCTCCCACTTAGACTATAATGTCCATATGTTGTATTAGAGGATGTTCACACTATTATTGTAAATGTCTGATGCTCTCATTCGGCATAGGATGAGAGCAATGGGCTTTAATGGCAGTGACACACCTACTGGAGCCATGGCATACCTGATTTAAACTACTTCATTTTAGTCTCAAAAACAGAAAAAGCGTCTGCTGTAGATGATAGTAAGTTTTGTATCTTACCCCAAGTGCTTTATTCAGTTGGAGTAAGTCAGTAATTCTCTATAATGTCGTATATAATTCTGCTGATGGTTCTAAGAGTAAAAGAGTGTTATGTGTATTGTCTATGAAATATCATGGCAGGTAGTCTGCACCCACCAGTTCAGGAAGAACTGGTACGTGGTAGGTGGGTATGGTTAGGGTACACCATTTAAAGTTGTCCTTATACAGCAACAAGAAGCTTTAGAATGTTGGGCAACACCCTCTGTCATGGACATAAATAAGTGACAGACCATCCCACAAGAGTCCATCAACCAAATGATCAAGCATGAACCAAGCTGGAACTATAAGATATCCAGATGAAGAAACTTAACTATGAGCGTCTCTGATGATGTAAGCTAATGAGACTTTGACTGATATTTCTGGAGGTTTTCCCTGTAACTATTTACCTTGAAGATTTTAATAAATCTGCATGTTTTTATAAGAAGCTGACTCCTCCTATCATGTTACCTTATGGGTTTACACGTGAGTAAGGATTTCACCAAATATTGTATATTTTACAGAGTTAATGGGAGCTGAGTGAGAGACAGAGGCACAAAAGGGTAGATACTAGAATGACAGACTATGCCAACACTGCGACCTAGAAGACGAGACCCACTTCCTGCTACTTCCTGCTCCTGCACCAAATACTCAGCTGTGAGGGCCGTCTACTACCAAAGACTCTCTGCCCACATCCCCGACTTCACATCTGCAGACAAGAAGAGGAAACTCTACATCCTACTGGGAGAAGAGGAGGCCACTGTGGAGATCGCTGCCCAATACGTGTCCAGCTGTCAGTAAACAAGAGGAAGATGAGACGCATGGACTATCAAACCACCCATCCCCCATGGACTATTAAACACCCCTAAGGCGCCCCATCACCTGTCTACCCCATACCCACCGACACCCACACGGCCCAAACAAGAACGAGGACACTCAAACCCCCAACCCATGGACCCCATACCCACCCCCCTCCAACATCCTTTTGCTTTGGCAACACCAAATGTCTTATCCTTTGGTAATGCTAATAAAGCTCATTTGTATTTGAATGGTGGGGGGAAAATCAGGTGTGGCCTGGTAAGCTGTGGATCCAGTAGGTGGCGCTGCCTCCTGTGGCTGTTAGGCCTCATGCACATATTTTTATCCACAACTGAGGGTCAGCAACTGTGTATAAAAGTACGGACCCATATATGTCAGTGGTCTAATACAGACAGCCATACTTCTTACAGCTATGTAACACGGCTCTGTCAATTCAATTTAATGAATGGGTCAAGGAAAATCATAGATGACACACGGATACCAATCCATGTGTCATCCATGCAGTTTTCCCTGACCCAAAGACTGTATGCGGTCATGTGCATGCAGCCTTAGTCAAATTAGGCAGGTTAGGGTTGCATATAGGAGAGGCATAGCTAGCCTCTACTTCAACAATTCAACACCCAAAAATGCTGAGCTCTTAGGTGTATTAGCAGTGACAGGCAGGCACTCCAAGAGCCAAGCTAGCGCCACCTACTGGAGCCATGACACACCTGATTTAAACGCACAAAAAGGGGCTTCTGTAGTTAATAGTAAGTTTTGTATCTCACCCCAAGTGCTTTATGTACATCAATACCAGTCATTAATTCTCTATGTATTGACCTATATGATCCTGCTGACGGGTCTGAGAGTGAAAGAGTGTTATGTGTATTGTCTATGGGACATCATGGCAACGAGTCTGCCCCAACAACTCAGGAAGAACTGAAAATAAGAGATGAACAGGCAGAGGGGAAAACTGCTAAACTTCTAGAATACAAGTTACATAATATATTCCACACTGTACCTCTGATGTATACAAGATTCGTTGGAAGGGTAAATGGGGCTCATTGTCTTCAGGGCAGTGGCCCTAGTTTTATCACACTGTAATATTCTAATAGTCTGAACAGAGGCATAACATGAAGCTCCTGGACCCCAGAGCAAATTGTGTAATGAGGTCTCCCCTTCTTAATACCATATATACTCGAGTCAGTGGCGTAACTACCGCTGAGGCAGCTGCCACAGGGCCCGACACGTCAGGGGGCCCGGGCCCCCGACGTGTCAATTTGAATGTTTCTTTTTTTTTTTAACTTAAGAATGGGGCCGGGGGCTAACTTGAAACTTTTTTTTTTTTTTTGAGGGGGGGGGGGGGGGGGGAGAGGACATCTCCTGAGGCCAGGGCATCTCCGCTGTTAACTCTTATAGCGGAGATGCCGAAGCTCGCTGTTACACACCCGGCATCCGGATCCTCCGAGTCAGAGTGACCCTCCGCAATAGTAATGTATAGAATCTCCCATAGACGGTGATACACTTGTATTGCCGTCTGTGGGACTTGCAATCAAATGATTGCAGGTTCAAGTCCCTGGGGAGGAGGGGGGGAATTTAAAATAAATAAAGGTACTTTTCAGTTATCGGGCCACTAAGGGACATAATACTGTCTGCAGGGGCCACTAAGGGACATAATGCTGAGTGCAGGGGCCACTAAGGGACATAATACTGTCTGCAGGGGCCACTAAGGGACATAATACTGAGTGCAGGGGCCACTAAGGGACATAATACTGTCTGCAGGGGCCACTAAGGGACATAATACTGTCTGCAGGGGCCACTAAGGGACATAATACTGAGTGCAGGGGCCACTAAGGGACATAATACTGAGTGCAGGGGCCACTAAGGGACATAATACTGTGTGCAGGGGCCACTAAGGGACATAATACTGAGTGCAGGGGCCACTAAGGGACATAATACTGTGTGCAGGGCCACTAAGGGACATAATACTGAGTGCAGGGGCCACTAAGGGACATAATACTGTGTGCAGGGACCACTATGGGGGATAATACTGTGTGCAGGGGCCACTAAGGGACATAATACTGTGTGCAGGGGCCACTAAGGGACAGCGCGCAGGAATGCAGAGGAGGGAGTCGGTCGAGGTCTTCGGTGTCGGTCGGTCGGTCGGTCGGGGGGAGGGGGGGGCCCATGTCAAAAGTTTGCCACGGGGCCCCGCCATTCCTAGTTACGCCACTGACTCGAGTATAAGCCGACCCGAATATAAGCCGACGGGGGAAATGCAGCAGCTATTGGTAATTTTTACAAAATTAAAATGGTCAGAGTTTTTTTTTTTTTTTTTGCTTGACTTGAGTATAAGCCGAGGGTTTTTTTTTCAGCAAAAAAACTGTGCTTAAAAATTCGGCTTATACTCGAGTATATACGGTATTTACTATCTATAATACTGATGACTTATGTTGTAGAGAGGTCTTTTGGCCCCCCTTAGGCCTCAATGCAATCCCTATAGATACAAGCAGGACATATAGATACAGGTGCAATATTTATTGTGTTGATCTGTTTACTCAACTCAACACTATACAAACAACGCAATACACCAAGGCCGATACCGCCCACACTCAGCAATGATGTAACACGCAGGAGATTTGATGCTATTATGTCGTGGAACGTCGGCAGCAAATGTAATATAATCCAATTGTCTTGCTCAGAATATCTTCTGCATTCAAAGCATCATAGAAAGAAATGACAATATGTAGAAAATATAAAATTAGAGAGAGATCTGGAGATGAAGGGCGGCCTTGTGTGAACCATTGGCATATAGAACACAAGGGTATTATGGGGTGAATGGGTTACAAGCATCCAACGCTGTCATTGATCAATGTCATGTAACTAGTGATGGATGAGAGTTTATAGCCGGGGCAAGTGAGTAGCCCAATATGAGGGGTGTAGAGGTTGTCACTTTATGGGGCCCTTGTGGCAATAAATCAGGGCTATACTGTTGCCACTGATATGACAATCTACATTTGTCACTATATTAGGGATCTGGGGAGATTTGAACATGTCACATTAGTTCATTTGTTCATTTCTGTTTTAGCAGCCTCAGGGTGCCAGAAGTTGCTAAGTAATAGGAGTGTCGATGCAGTTCACCGGAACCATTCTATGCAGTAGAGGGCGCTGCTGCGTCACTCCTATTACTTGAATAGGATCAGTGTTGCCTTCCACTAGGCTGCTAGAACAGCTGATCTGTGTGGGGTCCAGGTGTTGGACCCTAACAGATCATTTATTGATAACCTATCCTGTGGACAGGTCATAACTAGTGAAATAGAAATTGGGGCCGGACAACCTGTAACTCACACTGCCACTTCCTATGATTAAAGGAGTTTTCTGGGCTAAAAACATTGATGACCTATTCTAAAGATAGGTCACTAAGGCCCCATTCACATCTGTGTTCGGGTTTCTGTTTGAGGAGTCTGCTTGGGGACCCCCTGAACGGAAAACTATACGGATTAAAAAGTAGTGACCTAAGGAAACCACACGGACCCCTTAGACTATAATGGGGTCCATGTGGTTCCGCTTGGTTTCTGCACGAATCACGCGGAGAGAAGAGTGCTGCTTGCAGGACATTTCTCTCCACATGTTTTGTATGGAAATCATGCGGAAACCAAATGGACCCCATTATAGTCTATGGAGTTCATGAGTTTCCCAGGTTACCACTTTTTAATATGTATAGGTTTCCGTTCGGGGGGTCCCCAAGCAGACTCTTCAAACGGAAACCCGAACGCAGATGTGAATGGGGCCTAACATCAGATTTGTCAGGGTCTAACACCTGGCATACTCAACGATTAGCTGTTCTCAGCAGCTCATACACAGAGAGTGGAGTAGGAAGCAGACAGCGCTGTTCTCCGTGTAGTGGTAGAACTAAGTCACTGCAATTTAT
This sequence comes from Leptodactylus fuscus, assembly GCF_031893055.1. Lineage (NCBI taxonomy): Eukaryota > Metazoa > Chordata > Amphibia > Anura > Leptodactylidae > Leptodactylus > Leptodactylus fuscus. The sequence continues at coordinate 327,545,478 of NC_134265.1, read as the reverse complement.
TATTCAAATGAATCTGCAGTACCTGGTCTGGCCACTACACAGAGAACAGCACTGTCTGCTTCCTGCTCCATTCTCTGTGTATGAGATGGGCATGGACTAATAAGCACTGGGAAAAAAAGACTTAGGGTGCATTCACACTGAGTAAACGCTAGCTTATTTTGTAGAGTAAAATTACACTTGTAAATTTTGCTATCCCATTGACTTCAATGACATTTTACAGGCGTATTTTTTACAGGCGTATTTTTTACAGGCGTATTTTTTACAGGCGTATTTTTACACTTGTAAAAAAATATCATTGAAGTCAATGGGATAGCAAAATTTACAAGTGTAATTTTACTCTACAAAATAAGCTAGCGTTTACTCAGTGTGAACTTACCCTTAGATATTGCCATACACAAATCAGATTTTTACTTGTGTGGTGTTTCAGAGGTTCCTAAACTCCCCGTAAAGGCCAGGGGTACAGTGAGAGTCCCCGTGCCACATTCAAATACGTCTGTGCCTTATTTTTATGATTTTGACGCCTTTCTGATAAAATCTGCTAATCCTAAAATAGTATGTGCCCCAAATAATTTTTGCTACGACATGACCGTAATGTCTCCATCATGTGCAACGTATTCTCAGCTATAAAGAGGTGAATTACATATATTGCTATTCTTACAGATGACTCATAAAGAAAATGACTATTTCTGATGTTTTCATAGCCTGTAAGAGCAGAGTCGGATACAGTATATGGATTTACTGCTCCTTATAAGCTGTCACTGAAGGATCTCATTACAAGCTGCACATCCATCATCACAATCCTATAGTAGTACACAGCTATAATAGCTATAGAAACATCATTAATGACAGGTAATGTGAACTCCCTCTGGTCAGTGACATGACTGCGCTCACCAAAACATCTGGATTTACTGAAGGACACAGCTGCGCGAAAAGGCTCTGTTCACATTAGCTTATAGCTAGCCATATGCAAATAGAATTGTTATGTTGCCATAGCGGTTTCTGGTATTTCGGACATGTGGAGTAATTGCTGGAGTCTGCGTCATTCTCGCTGTCAAAAAACTTGCAACAATGAAGAAGGGGGAAAAAAAACACCAATAAAAAAATAGGAAAAAAAGTGAAATTGGCAAACTTTTGTTTTACGGGCAAAGATTATGTCTTGAGAGTACTATGAGATGAGCAATTGGGCATCTTAGGGTATGTTCACATGGAGTTTTTTGCAGGCGGATTTTGACGCGGAATCTGCCTGCAAAAATAACTGCCATTGTTTCAATGGGAGTCCCTCGCTTTTTTTTCCACTAGCGCAGGGGTGCCCAATACGTCGATCGCGATCTACCGGTTGATCGTGAAGGATGTATGGGTCGATCGCGGGATCGGTGTCTGCTTGTTGACAGCGCAGGCTGAGAATCATCTCTGGACACTGGCAGGGGCCTTGCACTCGTTCAGAGTCAGGGCTGCGGCGGCCCCGCCTGCAAGTGTCCAGAGATGATTCTCAGCCTGCGCTGTCAACAAGCAGACACCGGAGAGCTGTCTCCTGCTCTCACGCTCCGCCCCGCCCACAGGCCCCGCCCCCGCCCACAAGAAGTGGGTAGTAGATCTTATCCCTTGGTCAGTTTAGAAAGTAGCTCACATGCTGAAAAAGTGTGAGCACCCCTGCACTAGCGGGAAAACAAAGCAACATTAGGTGTCCCCGGGCCTAATCAGGAGCGGGATGCCATGGCGGAATGCTAATGCATTAGATTGACATCCAGTTGCTGCTAGGCATGTGGGAAAGTCACACGGCGAAAAATGTGTCCGCCGTGTGAACAAGCCCTAAAAGGTGTTTTCTAGGAGCAATAATACTGAAATTTGAAATTAGAATTTTGCAGAGATTTAGAGCTTGTTCACACGGCGGAAAAAAATTGCTAGTGGGAAAAATAAATGAGGGACTCCCGTTTAAATGAATGGGAGTCATTTTTTGCAGGTGGATTCTGCGTCAAAATCCGCCTGCAAAAAACTCCACGTGAACATATCCTTAAAGGGTTTTCCAACTCTAAATAGATGTTTCATTCTGATGACCTATCCACAGGATAGGTCATCAGTATGTGATCTGTAGGGGGTCCGATACGCAGACCCTGCACAGATCAACTGTTCTAGTAGCCTTCAGGCACAGGGAGCTGGTGCAGTAGACAGGGAGTGTATGCGGGCTACTCCTATATAGGAGTGCAGCTGCAGTTCTCTGGATCACCATTACACAGTAGATGGGGCTGCAGTGTCGTCCCTATCACTTGAATAGGAGCAGCCTGCGTGTGTTTCCCGTCCACTAAACCAGATTCCAGCCCTTGGAGGCTGCCAGAACAAGTGATGTGCGCAGTTCCAAGTCTCGGACCCCAAAGATCACATACTGATGGCCTCTGATCCAGACAAAAGACTGGTGGAGAAAACAGCCATTTTTTTCTTACTTTGGAAATCCCCTTTAATGTTACATAGATCAAAATCCCGGGTTTCCCTTTTCACAGTCATAAATGTATAAGATTACAATCAGTGATAATACCATTAAAAATACAATACTTTTATAATATTGCTGTCTTATCCTCAGAATAGGCCATTCATATTAGCTCAGTGTGGGTTCATCTCTTGGCACCTCTGAATTTGCCATTGGAAGGTGCTGCGGCTTTCATGCTAGACTATGATGAGGCCAGTGTATTCACCAGCAGAGAGCTCCCCGTCTCCCCTGACCCTCAGGCCAGTGACTGCACGACACACAGCAGCCTGTCAGTCCCTGTAGAGAGGGATGGGGGAAACAGAGGAGAGCATGTCCTCATGAATACACCGGACACGTAACTATGAGTCCACCGTACTCCTCCAGCACTCCTATTAGCCAAAGAGTACAAATTCTTTGTGTCATTTTGGCTACCAGAAATACTGACCTCTAGCTGTAATGTGTTGCCATTACATAAAGCAACATACTAAGCTGACAGATCAGCTCAGGTCTATGGCCCGTGTTATGGTCACATATATGTTCAGATAAAACACAAATCAATGCAGATAAAGGAACAGTCATTTTATTAATAAGAGAAGATGGGGAAACCTACCATTGCTTGTGGTTATGATGTCAAGGCAGCCTAATGCAACAGGTGCAAAAAAACAAAAAGAATAAAATCTTAAAGTCCATTAACCATAGTCATCCAGATGAGACACCAAATGAAACACACCGACGTACAAGGTCCACAGCTGTATATCCACTGACAGAGGGGTCACAAACATGGACAAACATCACGATACAACATAAAGCAGATACAACAAATTATCACAGATGCAAACACAACTCAAAGGAAGTCTTCTCTAAATACCCACTTGCTGCAAATTCATCGCACCCCAAAAATATGGTTCATGGCATGCCCTAGAACCCAAGGTGGCCATAGTTCTGGTATGATAATAATAATAATAACCAAACAATGATCAAGAATGACAGTCTGGTCCTGATCACTGCCCTGCTTATTGACCCCGTACAAGGTTCTGACTCACTATCATTACCTTGTGCAAGGATCTAAAACAATCCTTGCTCTGTCATAAGCATGAGACAAGGAGGCCATTGTATCGGGACTACTTCCAGTACATCGTTCTTCTGAAACAAGTGCAGTTTCATCAATGACATTGTCAGTGTCATTGTGCCATTGTTTTGGGACAAGTGTTATTATGGACCACGTGCTATTGCTATGAACCACATGACATTGTGTTATTATGGATCACGTGCTATTGCTATGAACCACATGCCATTGTGTTATTGTTATGGACCACGTGCTATTGCTATGATCCACATGACATTGTGTTATTATTATGGACCACGTGCTATTGCTATGATCCACATGACATTGTGTTATTATTATGGACCAAGTGCTATTGCTATGGACCGCATGACATTGTGTTATTATTATGGACCAAGTGCTATTGCTATGGACCACATTCCATTGTGTTATTGTTATGGACCACGTGCTATTGCTATGAACCACATGACATTGTGTTATTATGGATCACGTGCTATTGCTATGAACCACATGCCATTGTGTTATTGTTATGGACCACGTGCTATTGCTATGATCCACATGACATTGTGTTATTATTATGGACCACGTGCTATTGCTATGATCCACATGACATTATGTTATTATTATGGACCACGTGCTATTGCTATGGACCACATGACATTGAGTTATTATGGACCAAGTGCTATTGCTATGGACTACATGTCATTGTGTTATTGTTATGGACCACATGTCATTATGTCGGTGTTAATAACCAAATGCCACTGAGATATTTGTGTATATCTACTCTTTTTATAATTATTGTCCCCTTGTATGGCGCCCAACTTACAATTTCTCAATTCACATTTACCAACATATGTCACTTCCTACTGTATTCCTATGGTAACGACCATAGCAGCATCTAATAAGACCCAACCATTTCCACTATTGCCGCTCTTCCTCTTGGTTCTGCATAAAGTTACACACCTACGGAGCAGCTGAGACGTGCAGACTTTCACAAAACCATCATCATTGTCATCACCATAGAAACTAGCCTGAATAATCAGACGTAATAGCAAAGCAGAATAAGACGCCTCTCATAAACCTGCCATACATTGTTTATGAACTAATAGAGCTCAGAAATAATTCACAACCAGTCTATAACATATGATATCCTACACTGTATTAAAGTGATGCGAGTAGAAAGTTGATTTGACCTTTTGATGATCTTTTTACCTTAATGGGCTTGACACAGTGAATGGACGGTATAACCAATCCTACAATAAGTTACTCATTGAAAATTATATACAATAAAGTCCATAATCCATTTTCTGATTTGGCTCATACACCAAATCAAGTCACAACACATCCTGAAGTTCCCGGCATTGACTTATATGGAGCTACCTTCCAAAAGGTGGTGCTAGTGGAACAGCCTTTGTGTTTCCATCATGGCTTTGCATAGCTTACAATCATGCTTCAGTGTCTTTCCTACCCTCTTTGATTTGTACACGTTAAAGGAGTTGTCCAGGATAACCTGATAATTAACCCCTAAACTAAACTAGCTTCTAATTTACTTCAGTTTTTTTTTTTAAAGTATAATTACCCATATCCATGGAGCGGTCATGTGACCGCTTCAAGGACACTTTCTCATAATCCGGTGACGTTCCATTTCACTGCTTCCAAAACGGAATGTCACCATTGCACTTCCCCCTTCCCTATCCACATCAATACTTAGCAAGCCTTCCTATGTCCAGGGAACGGGTCCCTCCCTGTCTTCCTGTCTTCTAGTAGTGGGCGGAATAGGTTAGCTAGGGAGACGGAGGAGGGTGGGAGGGGCTAGTAATGGGCGAGATCATTAGTCAGTGAAAGTGGGAGGGGCTAGGCTTAGTGAGATGGAGGCTTTTATAATGGAGTGAGAGAGGAGGGGGAGGCTGAGTGAGAGAGAGTTAGTGCAGCAGCTACACAGGAAGCTGCACAGCAGGAAGCTAACACCTTGTAAACAGAGGCAGAGCATACCAGCAGCTCCCAGAGACACTCAGAAATCACTCCAAACCCTGCTAAAAAGATATATGGGTGTACTTATTAACCCATCACTACCAGACCTCTATAAAAAAAAGATTTTTTTTGTCCGGAAAAAAACCTTTAAGTTAAGAATGCCCCCATGACACCAAGAACTTCTGATCTTGGTGTTTAATTATTATAAAGGGGGGGGGGGGGGTCTGATTCTGTACATAATAGATGCATTATATAGTAAGGCATACCACTTTTAAATAAAATATATGATCCACCATATTGGCTTTCAAAAGTGGGGATGGTCTTCTAAAAAAAAAGAAAAGAGTAATTTGCATAATACATGGTGGAACTGAAATCTGTCAAAGGAAACCTAGTCTGTAATGGGGGTGGTCTTCTCCAAGAGGTGGTGTTCCGGAGAGCCTTCACCATATTCCTTTAAAGTTGGCGTTTAGGACTCAGTAATATCAAATTCCTCTCTATGGGAAATCGTCCAGAAGAGCAATAAACCTTTTTGTTATATTTAACTTTGTTTACAGGAAGCATCATCTATGAATAAATGATCAAATAATCCTCTATCTATCGGAGTAGATATTGATTATTTGGATGAAATAAAAATGTAACCTTGCTAATCATCATTTCACTTTAGGCTCTTGTCAAGGCTTTTAGCTTGCTGCACTATTCTAAAGATAAAACCCATCATATTGGCAAGCTATATCTATTGAGCCTACAATGCTAAATGGTAACATTAGGGAGATCTTGCATAGTATCCAGATTCAGTGCAAGCCAAAAACCCATCTCCAGCTACTTAAAGATGTGCAGACTTACTTTTCTCCCCCTGAGGATATTTTTTCTATAGCTGGTGTCCTTAGTAAAGGCAGCCATACACCTTAGACTGCTGTCAGCCATCCGCTATCTCTCCTGACCCCTATACACATTCATGCTCAGCTCAGCCAAACCGGTATGGATTCTCAATAGAGAGGAAGGAATAAGCTGCTGCTTGTCTGTTTTGACAACAAAAAGATCAAACATGTTGGAATCCAATATGCCCAATCCTTCTTTTTCTCTTCCCATCTTCTATTGAGGGAGAGTTGGGACACCCCCATACACATAAGATGGCCAGTTGGTCCTATCACATTGGCTGGTTTAGATGAGGTTTCTCTAATGTTCATGACTATCTGAAGTTTCTGAAGCTATTTCTTACTAATCCCACTATAATATAATAAGTTAAATTGATTGTTTTTTCTTATATACATTGCTTTTAAACAGCTGCCCCTTTGTTACAGTTGTTTAGGTAATGATGTCCTGCAATGACTTGCTGTCAGTTGTACTTCTCTTTTGCTCACTGTCACTTCATTAGCTGCTGCCCAGCATGTGAAACATAATACCAAGAAATGGGTAGAGGTGGGGAGAACCAGGGAATATTGGGAATAAAAGGTGTGATGTGTAATTGCCTGTTTGAGAAGGGAATGTTGGAACTTATGTACTCCAGGAAGGGAAATAGAGGAGATAAACATGCATTTAAAGTACATGATATCACACAAGCAGGATATAAACACCAGGAGCATAGAAATATCACTGCCTGTAAAACTGGCTGACAGAGACATGTCTACACATCACATTACTACTTGACTAAGCTTACTGTATATAAATCATTTACACATAAAACAAAATACTAAAAAACCCTATGAGGGAAATATTGACTCTCTAGCAGGCAGAACTGTAAATGCAGCAATATATTATCATACAGGCTGTAACAGGATCAGTAGAAGATAAGCAAAGGATTTACAAAGTTTCTATGTAGAATAATTCTATATGTAAAATGACAAAACTATCTTGCACTCAGTTAGGAAGTATGTAACTTAAAGGGGTATCCCAGCAGGGACATTTATGACATATCCACAGTTCCAACTCTAACCTGTTTCTGTCTTGAAAATAGGGATCCTTGTTCTGTCTGTAACCTCTGTCCATGGTGCTGAAACATTCCCTAGTAATAACTGCAGTTTACTCAATCTAGAACAGGGATCAGCAACCTTTAGCACTCCAGCTGCTGTGAAACTGCAATTCCCAACATGCTCCATTCACTTCCATGGAGGTTCCAAGAGCAGCAGAGCAAGTATGCATGCTGGGAGTCGTAGTTTTACATCAGCTGGAGTGCCGAAGGTTGCCTAACCCTGATCTAGAAGCTCCTTTGCGAAAAGAATGGAAGCATGGAAACTGTAGTCCTTTAAACTGATAATCCCATCCATTGCAAGGCCTAACTGAATCAATTTTTTAAATTATATTTTTAGGTATATATCATCTTTTATGCAACGTGCTTCTTTATGGTAATGCAGTATAGCACCAATAATGACACTGGTTTAAAAAATCCAGCTTGTGTTATGTTATGTGTTTTGAACTCTTGCCTATTTGTATGAACCCCATCCTTAAATGCAGAAAATACACATGACATGCTCAAACAGGTGATCACAAATCACACCTTATTTCAGGTCTACTTGGCTCTTTCCATTTTTATCTGTTTCTCAGTATTGTGTTTCACATGCTGGGCAGCAGCTAATACAGAGTCAGTGAGCTAGGAAACAGCACCACAGACAGGAAATAATTTAATTAATTAATATGTAGCACACAAGCAGCTGTAAATTCAGGCAATGTTTGTTAGAAAACACAGGGAGTATGGAAACTGTAGTCCTTCAAACTAATAATCCCAGCCACATCATTTTTAGCATTGTCTTTTATGTATATAGCATCTGCTATGTAACATGCTGTTTATGATAATACAATATGTCACCATTTGTTTACATTGGTTTAAAAAAGTTCCATATTGTTTTATATTATACAGGAAAATATGACCTGTAGCGGCTGCCCAGCCTCTTTTTAAGGGGCTGTCTATGGATAACAGAACAAGATGAGGACCCTGATATTCTAAGTACAAGTTCTGTAAAGTAAGAACTCAATGTCGAGCAGCTGCTAAAGCAAATAGGATTTTAAGTTGTATAAAGAAAAGACAAAAACCTGTGATTCTAATGTTATACAGGGTGTCCAGGAAGTAAGTACACAAAATGAAAGGGTGGACTTTAGCTGGTATATGAAGCATTTTATATTAATGAACATGTGACCGGAAATGCACCGTGGCGGCACTGGAGGTAGACCCTTGTTACTGTGGCCCCCTCGCTTGCTGGATTTGACCCCACTTGATTTTTTTTTTGTGGGGACATGTCAAGTCCATTATTTACACGTTACCTGTGCCAACCTGCAAAGAGCTTGTGAACCACATCCAGGCTGCTTTCATCGTGTTGAGGGCCATGCCAGGAGTCTGTGAGTGGGTGCGTCAATCCATCTCCCGGCGTTGCACTGTTTGCATTGAGGCAGGCGGCCAGCACTTCCAGCAATTCTTGTAAATAAGTAACAGCGATTAAACTGATTTCCCATTAAAGCGCTCTCTTCTTCGTTTCTCCTTCCACATGACGCAGCGAGGGATAGGAAACTGACCACTCGGTCTATCTGCAGCGCCACAACCGTGCATTTCCGGTCACATTAATAAAAACGCTTCATATACCGGCTAAAGTCCACCCTTACATTTTGTGTACTTACTTTCCGGACACCCTGTATAACACTCATTTTAAGACGAGGTTGTATAATCAACCAATGAATCAATCAGTGAATAATATATTATTCATTAGCATTACATTATATCAATAAAGATCTGATTACCACCTGGTTAAATGAGGCTTTATACCATTTCTCGCAATTATGTATCAGCCCTAAGGTTGGTCATACACTCGACAACTGGATAACTGAAGTAGTCTGTGTCCAGTGATATATTAAATGCTTCTAATGCGTTCTATATCATCCACATCACCCATACTTACTCTAGATTTACACTACAGTTTCAGTCTCCGTAGGAGACTCCTCCTCACATTCCCCCTAAAATCGGCACTGAGAGAAGCCCTGCAAGGAGAACATTGATCTCCGCTGTTTTCAGAGAAACCCGGCAGCCCCCATTATAGTCTATGGGGTCTGGGGGTTTCCGCATGTAACCTCTTCTCAAGAGAATAGGGTTTCCATCTTTCGGGTCCCAAGCAGACCTGAAGGACAGAAACCCGAACGCTAGTGTGAACCTAAAGTTAGTGTTGAGATTTAGCATTTTCAACAACAGAATGCCACTGCGCTCATGGTTCCATTAAGAGCTCGTTCACATGGGGCAAGGGGGGGTGGATTTTGATGCTGAATCCACCTCAGAATCCGCCCCCTCACAATAGAGGTCTATGTAGACCACTAGCTTCCTTTTTTCTGTGAGTGGTATGTTCCCACTCACAGAAAAAAAAAGCGAGCTGCCCTTTCTTCAGGTGGATTCCGCAGCTGATTCAGCCGCGGCATCCGCCTCATGGCAGCACCCTCTGGACTGGGCCCATTCATTTGGGCCTACTCTGGAGTGGGAGGCCGCGACAGTCGCGGCAGGGGCATTTTGGTCCTATTCTGACGCGGCTTTCCATGTCAGAATCAGGACCAAAATACGCGGTCCCTAGCCCCGTGTGAACGGGGCCTAACACAGAAGGGTTTAGGAAGTGGAAGATCTGTCACCAACACTCATTGAACTATATATGGCTGTAGTCTTAAACTTTTACTAGAATGGTTCTTCATGGAATGAACCTTTTCCCTGTAGCTGCCAACACATCTTCAATAGCTGTAGGCCAAACATTTTTTTATCCCAACTCCTCAATACACATGCATACTCTATTTAGCCAAGCATGCATGTGTTGTCAATGGAGAAAGGGGATGGTAACAACACTGGGGAATAGGATGGTAACAACACGGAAGGCCTGGATCTTATGGCTCATCCATATCTATGTGTCAAACTCATGGACATATTGCTAAAATGTCAGGACCTGAGATAGATAATCGAGTGAATATGAAAAAATAGTCCAAGACAGAGCCACATTGACGTGTTCAGAGCTTTATTTTAGAACACATAGTTTTGGATGCTTTGGTAGTATGTATTTTAAAGGGGTATTTTGATCTGGGAAATTTATGGTATAAAGTCCCTCTCCTGATATGCCCACATTATAATATTCCCCTCCAGTTGCCCCCACAGTGTCATGTCTCCCTCCAGTTGCCCCCACAGATTCATGCCCCCTCCTGGTTGCCCCCACAGTGTCATGTCTCCCTTCAGGTTGCCCCCACAGTTTCATGCCCCCTCTCGTTTCCTCCACAATTTTATGTTTCCCTACAGTTGTCCCTACAGTTTAATGCCCCCATCCTGGTTTCCCTCACAGATCCATACCCCCTCCTGGTTGTCCCCATAGTTTTATGTCCCCTCTATTTTCCCCACAGTTTCATGCCCATCTCCTGATTGCCCCCATAATTTCATGTCCCCCTCTAATTGCTCTGCAGTTTCATACCCACCTCCTGGTTGCCCCCATAGTTTCATGTCTCCCTCCTGGTTACCCACATAGTTTCATGTCCCCTACAGATACTTCCTCAGTTTCATGTTTCCTATATGCTACAATGGATCAAAAAAAGAAAAAACTAATACTCACCTTTATCCATTTTCTTATTCTCTGCCCCAGGAGGTGTCTAAAGCTCCCAGGACATCAGGAGAAAGAGGCAAGGGGCAAATGGTGAAGCAGGGAGCAGACGGCTGGTGCCTCTTTTAGGTACAGCATGCTCCTTTCATGGTAAGTCATGCCCCCTTGTCAAAAAAATGGAAAACCCATGGAAACCCATTTTCAAAATAGCCTTTTAAATAGAGAGGTCTCATGCACAGGACACTCATCAACTAACTCTATCGAGAGCTGATTCAAAGAGTGTCTCTGGAGGCTCCAACATGTCAAGTATCTCATGGAGAGCTCAATGAATACTCCATAATGTCCCACAACCCCGTTCACTAAGGCTATATGCACACAACCAAGTGTGCACACAGAGAAAATACGTGGTGGAATGCACTCGGATGAAATCTGAGTGTCATCTGAGTGGCTTCTGTCCCCCATTAACTTTAATGGGGCTTCTGTTCCATTCCAATGTCAAAAAAATTAGAGGACCTACTTGATGATCATTGGGATGGAGCATTGGACCCTACATCGGAAGATCTTTGGCTCTTCAGACATGATAGGACCTACTCTATAACCCTACATTGGAAGAGTCTCGACTCTTCAGACATGATAGGATCTACTCGATGATCATTGGAATGGAGCATTGGAACCTACATTGGAAGAGCTTTGGCTTTTCAGACATGATAGGACCTACTCTATAATCATTGGAATGGAGCATTGCACATCAGAAGAGACTCGGCCTCCACACTGGATCATGTACATGAGGCCTAACAGATTACAGCTGATGTCTTCTAAGGGTCACAACAATATAATACCTTCAGATCAGTTCTTTATCAATGGAGTCGTCTAACTAAAAATAGACAACCCCTTTAAAATTATACCAGGCCAAATTCTACGACAAACCTATATTTAACGGACATGATAAACAAATATGCAAAACCAAGGATGAAACAGACATCAACTGAGGACTTTGGTCATCTGGATTGTTCGTCTCGAGTATATTCATGAGTCTGTATATAGAAACATATAGACTGACCCTAGAAGATAGAGTATAGTGAAGCTGTATTTACAGTAGGATGTAAAGAAAGATGAATGAACATACACATGTAGTATGGACTATCTCCCCTCTGAGGTGGACAATGGGACTCACCACAGCTCATATTTCAGCCCTTGTGAAGCGCAATGGGAAGCTGGGAGCTGGCGTCTCAGGAAAGTCCACAATGTAGGACGAGCATAACTTTTCCACAGCCTGGCAGTCTTTGAGGCGGCTCTCTTTTCTCTCCTAAATTATAAAGATGGAAAGTTTCTTACCATCTTTTTTCTGAGATGGGAGATATGTCATGCAGCTAGGACGCTATCAATGTCAAGTATTAGGTTTAGGGTTGAATCATAAGTCTCGATAAATACTCCCAGCCTCCAATGGAGCATGCCCACAAGCAACCAAAGTGATATACCCTGTAACCTCACCATATCTGTAGTCTGCAATTGTTACTAACCAGATCATATATGCCCTAAATAGTGGCTATAGAGTCCTTATTCCACAAGTTTGAACACCCTCTAACAACCTTAAAGGGATTGTCCAAGCAGTCTTATTTTAGTTACTTCCATTGATTTTGAAGCTAAACTTGATAGTTCTTGGCTGGTTCTGACCCCAGAACATGGGATGGGAACCAGATCTTGGGTTCCTCTGCCCCATCTTTCTCTCCCATAGTCTCAGGTACTTACCTGTGCTATGGGAGCTGATCTTTCTGTAGTCTGCCAAACCTATTGTACAGGTAACTTTGAAAATGTGAGAGGAGGAAGGTGACGGAGTGACCCAGAGATGGAGTGCTGTCACAGATCATGCGATCCAGGGTTGGAACCCAAGGGTGCACCATCAGTAATACCAATGGAAGTAAACATTAGACTGCCTGGACAACCCCTTTAATGTTGGCAGGATCACTTATTGTACAGTACAACGCATGCCGTAGGCAATAAAGAATATAAAAACAATATGTCTATCTTTATTTCCTGTTCATGCTTCACACTCTTCATTTTTAGCCTCTCCTACATTTAAAGGGAACTTGTCATGTTGTATATTCAGTCCTTGATATATGCATAGTGTATGAATAAATGGTAGCTTATTGTACTAAATCTCTGCTAAACCAGTCCTCAGGAGTCCAGTGGGTGGTCCTAATCAATGAAAGCCATCTATGTATGCTCAGATTACTCCACCCACTGGACTCCTAAGCCCAAAATTAAAAGAATTTAATTGAACTATATATCAATCTGCTCAACTCCTCCTTCTCCATAACATGCATGTAGATTGGTCTCTGGGATTTTTAAAGTGACAGGTTCCCTTTATCTCTAGTCAACCCTTGTTATCTAAAACAAATGAGAACCTAGAACAGTGATGTCCAAATAATGGGGCAGGGCTACATATAACCTATAAATATGTGTTTTATATCCCCAGACCCCAACAGAAGACAGATGCATAGGGAGCAGGAGTGCCCTCCAAGGTCAATGACTGGGTCAGAGAACTTCTGCTGCAAAAAAGAGGTCTGCAAAACTGTAAAAGCAGTTCTGGACTATACTATACTATATACTATACTATACTATACTATACTATACTATACTAAGTATAGCTGGATACTGATCACCAAGACCTGGTTCAGGCCAGGTACCGGCTAGCTGATTCATCTTCCAGATGGTATACCTGATATATGGTCAGAAGAAAATCTGCTCTGGCTCAAGTGAACGGGAGCAGAGCTGCAGTTTCCCAGCAACACCGATACAAAGCTCTGTATACTGAATACAGCTTCTGGCTCTGTACACTGTAATGGTGGCTCTAGGGAACTGAAGATCTGCTCCCACTGACTTCAACAGGAACATAGCTGCTTCTAGCTGTATACCTTGTATATGGCTTGTGGAGGACAACTGAGCTGATTGGTGTGGGATCTGGGTGTGGACCCACCCCTGTTTGATACGGGATATGACACCAATATCCTTTATGCCTGAATCTTGGAAAACCCCTTAAAGGAAAGTATGCCCACATAACAACCCACACAGGCTATTGGAGCTCACAATACACATCGCTCTTCTTAGGTTTTCCAATAATTTTCCAATGGAAACAGCATGTGGCAAAAAACTGTTAAAAATACATTAGGTTTTCTACATTCATAAGAGCTGCTGACAAATAATAATAATAATAATAATAATAGTTATTATACTGTAGTTATTAGGCTGCTTAAAAATCCAGGTCACCATTACAGTTCATAATCTACAATCACAAATATGAAATAGTCAATAATAATTTGGCACTATATTATTATTATTATTTTTTTTTTTTTTTTAATGCTGCTTAAAAATCCCAGTCACCATTATAGATCAGAATTTACAATCCTAAATATGAAGTGCTTTATAATAATCCAGTACTACTACTACTTATTATTATTATTATTGTTATTATTATCACTACAGATCATAATCTGAAGTAGTATATAATAATCCAGTACTACTTATTATTATTATTATTATTATTATTATTATTAATAATAATAATATGCTGCTTATATACATGCCAGTTACTATTACAGATCACAATCTACAATCATTACATTTACATATATCAATTAGCGTATAATAATCAAATTTTTTATTAATATTAATATGCTGCTTAAAAATCTGAGTCACTATTACAGATCACAATCTACAATCACAGCTATGTAGTCTATAATAATCCAGTACATTATATCTACAACCACTTATTGCCTCCTGTGTCTATAGGTAAATCCTACTGATGAACAAGGTAACATTAGCTGCACTGTATAGCGGGACGGATACATTTCACATTGTGTGTGCATTGTGTGACAGTATCTGACTGTAGCCGCAGTACATTGTGCAGAGATATGCCAGCCATTATTATGTCATAGCACCAGCCGGATGATCCTGTTACCCCTGCTGGCAGAATCCCTCTCTGAATTGTTTGTCAGCATTACTGAGACATGCGGAGTCCTTTCATATTTTATATCAGTAATAAAGAATGAAAGCAAGCAGAAACAAATCATGGAGCATTATGCACCCGGCACTGAGCATTAGTACAGACTTATGCAAGTCATTGCTGGAATTGTATTCATTGAAATTCTATTTCACCCTCCACTGGCAGGAAGGATCTGCTTTATATCTTCTCTGATTGTATTTGAGGACAAGCACTTCCTTCTAATACAGCGCATTCAGAAAGGGTGAAAAAATGATGGACAAAAAGACAGTTTATGACAAAGGAATATATATTGATTCTTCATCCAGAGCTGCAATCCGAATTCTGCTATCACAGCGCCTGCATCGGAGCTAGCCATTCAGAGCTATGAGTAGCAGCAAGATGGACCTGCTTTATATCTGCTTAGATTTAAGGAAAAGCACTTCCTTCTAATATAACGCATTCCGAAAGCATGAAAAATGGTGGACAAACAGTTAATTCATGACAAAGGAACATACTGATTCTTCATCCAGAGCTGCAATCAGAATTCTGCCAGTCCCGGGTTATTACTTCAGGCCTCAGACCCTTTTCTTTATATGCTTATACAGATCTTGGCTTCGTTGGTTTCCATTATGATAAATTTAGTGTCTGCTTCAGGTACTGTCCAATAGTATGATGTAAAAAATGTTGATACCCCATTGAATGAAACTGGAACATATCAAAGTAGCTCAAAATGAGCAGTGAGGCAAAGTATAAGACACTGGGGGTCATTAATAATTTTTGTCCCCCTTTTTGGCATGTCCTTTTTTTATGCCATGCTATTCACAGTGCCTCATTTACTAAAAGGGTGCAATTGTGTAAAAAAATTCACCTCATGGAAATTGTGATTGCAGTGCTATCAGATATGTTGGGGGGGGGGAGGGGGTGTTCTACATTACCCCTGTACTGGAGTGTATGTGCCCTTTTTAGCAACTTTTTTTTAAAAAGGGGTCATTTCATCCACTGTAATATGTTACCCTATATAAACCAAGCCCACCCTCCCTGACAAATAAGCAAAGTGAGCTCTGTGTAAAAGCCTTAAAGGGATTCTACCGTTAAAATTGATTTTTTTTCTTGTTGACAAGTAGGAATAGCCTTAGGAAAGGCTATTCTTCTCCTACCTTTAGATGTCTTCTCTGCGCCGTCGTTTTGTATAAATCCCGGCTTTCGTTGGTATGCAAATGAGTTCTCTCGCAGCACTGAGAGCGGTCCCCAGTACTCAAACAGCACTGGGGGTGTCCCCAATTCTGCTAAATAACTCTTCAGCGCTGCCTCCATCTTCTTCTGGAACGGCCTCTTCACGCGTCTTCTTCCGGCGCGGATGGTCAAATTTCTAGGCATCGTAGTAGTAAACGGCCATTTTCTTGTGGCCTGTGGGCATGCACAGTCGTCTCTGCCCTAGGCTCGAAGCCTAGAAGTTTGACCGCCCGCGCCGGAAGAAGACGTGTAAAGAGCTCATTCCTGAAGAAGATGGAGGAGTCGCTGGAGAGTTCTCTCACAGCATTAGGGACGCCCCTAGTGCTGTTTGAGCACTGGGGACCGCCCCCAGTGCTGTCAGAGAACTTATTTGTATCCCGACGAAAACCGGGATTTATACCAAATGGCAGCAAAGAGAAGATATCTAAAGGTAGGAGAAGAATAGCCTTTCTTAAGGCTATTCCTATGTGTCAACGAGAAAAAATTTGATTTTAATGGTAGAATCCCTTTAAAACAGGTGCAAACGTGATAATTTTTGTGCATAACACATAAAACAAAAAAAGCACCAGAATTAGAAGAAAGTAGGTGTAAAAGGCTTGATACAAAAAGCAATGGACTCTCAGAGTGGACTGAACATACAGCAGAAGGCTCCAACTCGTAACTCTCCAGCTATGGCCATGCTATACAACTAGGCTTGTTATGGTATTCTACTTTGGTAGGAGTCATTCATACATGCCAACACCAACAGTCCTGCTTTTATGGAACAGACCAACTAACCAGACCATAAAGTTAGACCATGGTTAGCACTAGAGTCCTGGGTTCAAATCTAACCTGTATGGAGTTTGCATGTTCTCACTATTTGTGTGGGTTTCTTCTGGGTGCTCCAGTTTATTACCACAGTCCAACAAAATACTGTAGTACACATAGGATTCGGTTATTAGAATATTCATGAGGTTCCACATGCAGTTTCATTGGGACTGAATATGTTGGGACCGAAACTGCTATACTCTGGGGTGTATTGAGTGGAGGACTGAGTGGGGTAACATAAAAAACAGTTCACTTCTACTGGGATTCAGTTCAACTCCCTCTTCTTCTCTGGTCTTCTGACTAAGGTCAAGTGCAATTTGCAGTGTTGGGACTCTTGCATCTATGCGTCATCATGACACCATATGATTGCTGAGGCCCAATTATAGGCCTCAGCGGTCCCAGACGACAGTCCGAAGACCCAAAGACAACAGGGTATCACGCTGGAGCCCAGGAGAGGTGACACTTTTTTTTTTTTTTATGTTTGATCACTTCTCCTGGGCCTCTGCTATTCATGCTCTGGGGTCTGAAGAGAACTTAGAGTATAATAATAGCATGTTCAGTATGAACGTGTTCAGTCAGAACGAAACATCGCCGGACAAATATCACTATTAAGGGTAAGCCTCTGCCTCAGGTTCCGATCCAAAAAACCCTGCGTGAACTTACCCTCATAATAGTTCCTGACTAGAAATGAGCGAACACTGTTCGGACCAGTCGATCCGAACAGCATGCTCCCATAGAAATGAATGGAAGCGGCCGGCACGCAGGGGGTTAAGCGGCCGGCCGCCGGCAAAGTCCGCTTCCATTCATTTCTATGGGAGTGTACTGTGAACGTGCTGTTCGGAACGGCTGTTCCGAACAGTGTTCGCTCATCTCTATTCCTGACTGGTGTGGATTGCCATCCTACCATACAGAAGTGCACCTGGTTTATTAGGAGGCCTCTTAATAATTCAGACACACCTAGCCCCAGCCAGGGATTTTACTAAGGGTTGGTTCACATTAGTGCTTGTATTCCATCCGCAAGGAGTCCGCATGGAGACCCCCCGGACGGAATGCAATCGCAATCGCAAGCGATGTACTTGCAAAGCACATGGAGCCCATAGACTATAATGGGCTCCGTGTGCTTGCCGCGCACTGCCCGCACGAATGAATTGCAAGCACGCGGAGCCCATTATAGTCTATGGGCTCCGTGTGCTTAACTGCATAGCACTTGCATTAGCGTTGGTATTCCATTCGGGGGGGTCTCCATGCGGACTCCTTGCGGACGGAATACAAGCACGAGTGTGAACCAACCCTAAGACTTACATAGGAGTAAATTCCCTCGAAAAATGGAAATGTGGCAACCGTTACAAAAACAGCAGTCACAAAACTGTGTGAATGAGGCCTAAGCTTCATGAGAAAATAAAATAAAAGTAATAAAACTTCTAACTTATACAGGATAAAACAAGCAATGCCGAGTGCATGTCAGTTATAGTGCCCCCTATAGTAAAGATTATGAATGTGAATAGGTAGTAGAACTTTTTACGTAAATAAAAAGAGTGAATGGCGCTAATAGTAATACTAATAGTAAGAACATAACGTACAGGCTTGTGCAGTGCAGATATAGTGTAGTATAATAGGATTTTACATCAGGAGATGTAGGTCATTTCCATCTATTAACATTTTATGGGCCCTTTTTTCCACATGGCTTCTGGGTGACAACTTTTATAAATGCATCTAATTATATTTTGCAGATGTGACTTAGACATAAAAGCAGAAAACATTGTAATCTAATTGTCATGTGAATCATTTATTGTCCACAGAACGCACTTACTGCCGCTTATTATATGTGCCAGCTCAGTACATTATAGCACATTATTCCTGAGAAATCTGAACTATCCCATAATGGTACAGAAAAATGCCAGCAACGCACGGTGACTCAGTGGTTGGCAATAGGACCCTGGCAGGACGAGAACTTTAAAACGTACCTCCGATTATAAAACCGTTTTCATACATAAATAGTACAGGTGAATATAAGAAACGTTGTAATATATCTTATTAAAGAAGGCTGTTTCCATTTAGCAGGTTACTCTCCTTCAATCTGTCTCCATGCTTACCTCACACAGAAGTCTATGGAGAGGGGAAGGGGAGGAGGTTGTTAATGTATTGCCTCATTCAGTACAGTGTCAGTGCTCTTTCACTCATGGTGTAGCAGATAGTGTCTTTTCTAGCAGCTCTTCCTTCCCTCTCCATAGATTTCTATGTAAAAAGTAACTTAAGCTAATAAATGAAAAAGAACACATTTCTTTAATATGATATTTTACAATTTTCTTATATTCATTTGTGCTATTCATTTATGAAACGCTATTTTACAATTGGAGGTACATTTTAAGTCGGCAATAGTGGACAAGGTGACCATCTGTTTTAGCATTGGGCAGGCCTGAGGGTAAGTTCACACAGGGTTTTTTGCTCAGGGTTTTGAGGCCGTAATTGCCTCAAAACCCTGACCAAAAAGACAGCTCCCATTGAAATCAATGGGAGCCGCTCAGGTCTTTTTTCTGGGAGTCGTTTCTTATGGCTCCCGGAAAAAGAAGCGAGGTACTCATTCTTCAGGCCGAGTCGCCTCACGATTCGGCCTGAAGACACTCCCTCCTCCGGACTAGGCCCATTCATTGGGCCTAATCCAGAGCAGAGTGTGCAGCTAGATACCGGTGCAGTGCACCAGCTTTCAGTTCCGATCCAAAAAACTTTGTGTGAACTTACCCTGAATGGCCTTTACAGCCCATTATCTTTACATCAGAAAGGGTTAATAGTTGCGATCGGTTCAGGTGGGATGGAGAGGGCTCAGCTGCTGAGGTCTCCCCATACTTCCTTTGCAAAATCAAAATCATGGGGCCTCAGCCAATAACCATAAACAAATGTTTGCAGATTAAGCCTGAATTCTGTTGAATTTAGTTTAGCAAATCTCCCTGGTCCATCAATTTTGCCTGGAGTGTTCCTGTAGTGGAACGATTAGTACTCAGAGGTAACTTTACACATAGGATGGAAAATTCCACGTAGTTACTGGTGTCAAAATTGGAGGGCTATTGAAGGGGTTAATGCCATGTTTTATCTCATAACGTTTTCGATGGCCGTGATAAAGTCTTTTTTTATCTTAGCAAGAAAAAGAAGAAGCAGAATATTGTTGAGAGTCTTCGTGACTAACAAAGAATAATTGAATCTTCCACAGGGGGAATTTTCAAAAATAGCAGAAGAGATATCAGCAGGCTCGGTGCTGTATAGAAATGGGTTGTGGAGGGCGCAGACAGCTTCTAAAAATACTGCCGCGAAAAGATGAATTCACTTACAATTTACTGTGAGATTCTATTAGTGACGCTTGTAGGGACTCAGTGCGGAGAGTCACCAGAAGAGAATTTTATTAATCTGCAGATGATAAAATATTTACCCAGACCTATACGTGTTTTCACAGGGATATGGGAAAATGCCCTCCTCACCCCACAATTTAAAGGGATATTCCTACGTCCTACCCACCCCCCAATTTAAAGGGGTATTCTTGTCTCAGACATTTATGGTATAGAACCAGGCCTCACTTTTGGGTCCCTCGCCAGAACGTAGTCCCGTGACTTTCTTTCCAACTAGTCCCACGGCAGTAGTACATAGACAGATCATGTATGCATGGCTGTCTGCATTTATTTCTATGGGGGTTCCATACTTCCATGGACGTGAATGGAAAAAGTTGCTCACGTACGGCCAACACTTTATTCACATAGCCGATGGATGACGGTCAAGGACCCCCTATTCCCAAGATAGATTCCAGAGCTGGGTCCTACACATGGTCCCTCATTGACAAAGTACTTTGACACGTCCTCAATTATTAGAGATCAATTGTTAGTGACGTCTAACACCAATGTGAAACATTTACCGCCCTACTGTATGTACGGTATGTCATAGAACAACCATTGTCCTTATGTTGTATTAGGGCATCCAAACTTCATAGAGAGGGGACAAGTTTAATTTTAAAGGGTTGTTCAGATTAAAAAAACACATTATTAGAGGATTCTCAGATAACGGGGAAGGCGGCATTGTTCAGAATCTTCATTGATATGGCAGAAAGGAAAGCTCTAACAAAGAGCATCTCTCACTCTGGAGGACCTGTCCTGTCCTACAATACTCAGACAACCCAATGATTTAATTGGGCACTATGCAATGCCTTATTTTACCTGTGAAGGCGCTGCAGACAATTATATTTTTACTGCTGTACCAACTTGGCAGTATTCCTGCAGAGCTTGGGAATAATAGGTGTTATCTAAAGCGGGGTAGAGAAGGAATTGCCTGAAAAGCAGAACCTCTATAAGAGTGTCTCCTGCTCTGGTGGATCTCAGTCATCCATGTAATACATGAACAACTATGCAACTGCATGGCCACCATAAAGCTGCTCACTGTTTTGGCACCTATGTAAAAGGGGTTGTCAGCAATAGTGGCTTACGTGCTGAGGACCACCCACTTGACTAACTACTAAGATCAGGGCCGGCGATAGCAGCAATAATAACAGCAGAACAAGGGAGCCTACAAGTACATTAAAAACCACCAATGACATCAGCGAAGAAGTGACTATGAACATATTCCCCTAGCTTCAGTGGTGTGAGGGGATGGCAGGTCCTCTTCAGAACTAATAATAGAAGGCAGACAAAATTGTAACCAAAAACTTTAAGTGTGTGATGTCTGCCTCTCTCCTACTGTAGTCCTATAGTGTTAGTCTGTCAGATCCCCTGCTGCCCTCTCCCTCTTCCATACTGTTGTGTTGAAAGACTGAGACTTGAGGTCAAGGATGTCAGATGTCTAGTTCTTTTCATCCATGGCACCCACACCCAAATGTCATCCTGAGATTCTTAGCTTTAAAACTGTACCAAGATCACGGTTCTAGCTGGTATACTACCTGAGAAAGTGGAAGTTGCATGAATCGGCAGAGATGTAATTAGAGGTGGTGCAGAGGGTGTGGTTGCTCTTGGGCCAAGAAGCCTTAAGGGGCCTGCAAAGTTACTCTTCTTAATATGAGGAGACCAGTACTATAAACAATACATTATAACAGGGGAGCTGGTACAAATTTTGCATTGGAGCCAGGGTGCTTCATGTTGCACCTCTGTATATCGGCATATGCGGCTCCCATCTCAGACTGTGTCAGCTTTAAAATGAGAATCAGGATCATAGTTCTAGGTTCTACAGATCCCAAGATACAGTCTCTTGAACCTTCCTCCCCTTTAGTCTCAGTCTGTTACTTGCCTATGTGCAGATTATGTAGGTGCAGATCTGTATACCTGAAGTCTATGGGACAGAACTGCAGTACCTACACTTGCCTCTGCATTTTGTATGGTGAGTGAACAGCACAGCTCCCGAAATGTATACTATTAGCACAAGCTGATCTGCAGGGTCCCAAATCTCATGGATTCTTAATGTGGTTATCCAGTTTCTAATATTGATGGCTTATCCTTAGGTTAGGCTATCAATATTAGATCTGCAGAGGTTCGACACCCTAGAGCCCTGCAGATCACTGATCCCAAGACAGAGTGCTGTTTACTTGTGGTAAAGCTACAAAATCCGAGGGGCAGTGCTACAACATCTAAAGTCACCCATACAGTTTGTACGGCGAGCGAGAAGCGGCTTTCAGTATGTAAACAATACCACAAGCCGCGCTTCCTCGGTACCGGTGATCTGCAGGATTTCAACACCCGTACGCCACACTCATTGGAACGTAGTTGATCTGCGACGGTCCTTTGAAAAAGCATTGGGCGAGGGAGGCATTTTACAGTCACTGTATAGTGGATGGATTCTTGTGAATCCCATCCCCACACTGCGAGAAAATACGTGCAGCGGACACACTATGATTTCCAAAACCGCGGCGGTTTTGGAAGTCGCAGCATGTCAATTATACCTATGGAAATGCCGGTGGTTTCACTATAGGTATAATGGAAGCAAAAAGTCTTCTGAGAAGACTTTTTGCTTCCATTATACCTATAGTGAAACCACCGGCATTTAAAACACAATGCCTTTCCTACTGCGGTTTTCTTTGCAGCGTTTTTTGCTGCGGCCCACTACGTGGGGCTTTAGCTTTAATGGTTAACTTTTTTTCTTCATGGACGGCCCCTTTAAGGGACAAGTTCTCCCTCTCTTTGTTACTAAGGGTATTGAATAACATTATCTAGCAGCCATATGTCAAGTCTCGAGGGACAAGTCTGAATTCTAGTAACCCGTAAATGGATCTTTCCTCCCCTAAAGTTTTTTGTGTTTGCTTGGAATGGTTCACAAGAGGGAAGTCCTACCGCACTGAGGTAAGAATGCCCACATGGCAGCCCACATACAACCTGGTTGTTACAAAAACATATTTCTTCTCCATTCGCGTCAATGCAGCATCTGGGGAAACACATCTCTGAAAAATGGCGAATACACAGCTATGCATGGTGTAAAGCGAGCAACGCACCATTGTTAGCAAGCTTGCAGTCAACAAAGCCTAAGCATGAGAGTGAGCGACTATTCCCCCTGTACGGCCTATATGGAAATGTCTCCCGCTTACACACACTCCTAATCTGGCTGTCTCTATTTCCAGGATTAGTTCCACATTAGATGCCAGGAGGGCTCAACCTTCATACATATTTATTGTGTATAAACCTCATCTCAATACCCGTCCTATATACACAGTACTACATACACGACAGCGCATAGCAATGCGTCTCATGTAACAGGGGCGTACAATGTATTGGTGTGGTATGGTAAGATTATGTGATGTCCTGGTTATTATAGTCATGCAGCCCCATCCCAAACGCTAGAATAGAAATAGTGTTGTACCGATTTGTGAGTCCATGAGACTCAATGTGAGCTCAATAACAAAGAAAGAGACAACATCAGTCACGCCGCCGCCTCGCCGCAACTGATAAAGCGGCTGTAATTTCCTATGAAGAAATATGGTCTTTGTTATAAGTGAATTCTGCATGCTGGGAGGATGAACTCTATCCAGGCACCGTTCACACTGCGTTATATGGATTTATGTGTAATCATAAGACAGCAGTCAATGGAGTTTACTTACTAGATGCAAATGTAGAGGCGGCACAATTAAAGTCGCACTCCGGAGAGTGACTTTAGCTGAACCTCGGACTCCCTGTGGCATAGGGGTAATATAATGGGGGGGTTTATTTCCTTGACCAACAACCAGTGCTCATGCAGAACTAAGATAAATCCTTTGGAAGGTTTCTAATATTGATGACCTAACCTTAGGATAGGGTCTGACACACGGGACCCCTACAGATCAGCTGTTCCAAGATATTACCAGGAGACTTGTTGTCCAGGAGCAGCTCATCTGCGGAAGTTCTGGATGCTGGGTCCTAAGGATAGGCCATCAATATTAGAAAGTGGATAACTCCTTTAAGGAAATTAACTTTATAATGTGCTCAAGGACTCACACTTTATTGCACTCCTTGTGCCACCAGTAAGTCACTAGTCAACCACTGTTAAGATTCTGTTAACCTCGACAAAATATTTTCTTCTTATGCCTCACCTATTTATACAGGACATCTTTAAATCACAAATAGTGCATATGACCCCCCCCCCAACATACTCAAAATAAATACAGACCACACACTGGACCCCAAAGAAAAAAACGCCCCACCAGTCGTCAAACTCTTATATACAGAGCCCGGCCTTACCTTTTATACAGATCAAATACCCCTTTGATACAGATGAGATCTTTTCTCTATACAGATCCCAGACCACACCCGCATCTTTCCAGCCTCATACTCCCTATGTATGTAGACCGCACTTGACAGCTCTCTCAAAATGATCAGAAGGCTCCTGCAAGAAGGAGTGACCTGCTGGTGCCCCAGAAGAGATGGCAAATCACTCTATTATCGTATATGTGACTTGGGCACTTTAGGTCCTGTTCAGATCGTAAAAAAGAGTTTCACCCCACCAAATGGGGCAGAGCTTGGTTGGGGGTGGCATGGCCACCAGAATGCAGCCATTCTCTTGGAAGCCAACTTTGAAAAGTCACTGGGTATGATATAGACCCAGAGCCCTCATCTATACAGACCACAAACCATACCCTCCATCTGTACAGACTACACACCAGACTCCACATCTATAGGGACCTCAGATCAGACCCCTTCCTATAGACACTCAAGACCTCTTTCTTTGTACAGACCTGAACACCCCCCCTGTTACGATACTGGTGATACAGCTGGAATCCAATAGCCAGGAAGGACGGCAGACACAGCGGAGTAGGAGACTTGGTCGATGGATAGCCAGAGGTCGGTGCACAGAGCGGGTAGTCGGGTGAAGCCAGGAGTCGGTACACGGAGCGGGTAGTCAGATGAAGCCAGGAGTCGGTACACAGAGCGGGTAGTCGGGTGAAGCCAGGAGTCGGTACACGGGGCGGGTAGTCAGATGAAGCCAGGAGTCGATACACGGAGCGGGTAAGCAGGAGAAGCCAGGAGTCAGTACACGGAGCGGGTAAGCAGGAGAAGCCAAGGTATACTGAGCAAGAATACCTCAGCGCTAGAGGACTGGGAACAAACACAATACTCAAGCATTGTTTATAATATGCTCTGGCTATATATAGGGCCAAACAGGAAACAAGATGGCCGCCAACAGGAAACAAGATGGCCATGGTCATGAAGCAATACTCGCCATATTAACTGTGGGCAAGAGTCAGGGAACAGCAGCCTCCAGTGGTGGGAGTAGTAATGACATTTGAATAGCGGCCACCAGTGGAGATCCTTGGAACAGCATCTTCACATGATGATGAAACACAGGTTCTAACACACAGATTCTGACATTACTCCCTCCTTTAACAGCGGCCTCTGGACGCTGTTTGACCTGGCTTGTCTGGATATCTTTGGTGGAATTCTCTAATCAAACGAGGAGCATTGATGTTGCTGATGGGCTCCCATGAATTTTCTGAAGGACCATATCCCTGCCACTGTATTAAATATTGCAGACGGTTTCTGAAGATCCTAGAATCCAGGATTCTCTCAACCACGTAGTGTTCTTCTCCAGCAACTTTAATGGGACCCGGAGGAGGCAACAGACGACCTGGAAAAGGGTTAGGAACAACTGGTTTCAATAGTGAAACATGAAATACTGGATGTATCTTCATTGTCCTGGGGAGTTGGAGACGGAAAGCCACAGAGCCTACTTGTGTTGTTATCTTAAAAGGACCGATAAACTTCTGTCCCAGTTTTACTGATGGTACATTGAGCTTTAAGTTTTTAGTAGACAGCCAAACTTCATCCCCTATCTGGAAGGTCGGTGAAGGTCTGCGTAACCTATCAGCTGTCTTCTTATACTTCTCTTGAGCAAGTTTCAGAGTCTCTTTTAACATCTTGAGATTTTGCTGTAATGCTTGGATTCTATCGGTGACTGCAGGAATGAAGGTTTCTATCGGAAAGTTAGGAAGAATATTGGGGTGGTAACCTAGATTTGCAAAAAATGGAGTTTGTTTCGTTGATGCATGCTGTGAGTTGTTGTACGAGAATTCTGCCACAGGAAGTAAGTCGAACCAATCGTCCTGAAGATGACATGTATAACACCGTAGGTATTGTTCCAAGGTCTGATTGGTGCGCTCTGTTTGTCCATTAGACTGAGGGTGGAAGGCAGATGATAGATTAATATCGATATTTAATGCCGTACAAAAACTTCGCCAGAATCTTGAGGTAAATTGTACTCCACGATCTGAGACAACCTCATCAGGCACTCCATGAAGCCGAAAAATATTGTGAATCACAAGATCAGCTGTCTCCTCAGCTGAAGGTAATCCAGAACAAGGGACAAAATGTGCAGCCTTAGTGAGACGATCCACCACCACCAGAATGGTATTCTTCCCCTTCGAAACTGGCAGATCAACGATAAAGTCCATAGAAATTGATCCCCAGGGGCGAGATGGAATTGGTAAGGGCTGCAACAACCCTATAGGTGAAAAGCGTGGAATCTTATTCATTGCACAGGTACTGCAAGATGTCACATATTTCTTCACATCCTTGAGATGATCAGGCCACCAAAAGAAGCGGGATAGGAATTCTTGTGTCTTCTGCACTCCCTTATGACCCCCTATCTTGGAGTCGTGAATTAGTTTTAAGACTTCTAGTCGTACTGCTTCAGGAACATAGAGACGGTCCTCATGGATCCACACCTTGTTCTTGAAGACTAAAGATAAATCATTGGGGGGATGTGCCAAGACTGGGTCACTTGTATAGGCTTCTCTTATCTTCCCCAGCAGGTCTGTGTTATGGATCACCCCAAAGAATCTTGATTCAGGGAGGATAGTCTTTGGTGGCTCTGCAGGAGAGGATTCAGTGGAAAACATTCTAGATAAGGCGTCGGCCTTACCATTCCGAGAACCAGGCCTATAGGAAATTAAGAAATTAAACTGATTCAGGAACAAGCTCCATCGGGCTTGACGAGGACACAGACATTTGGCAGATCTGACAAATTCTAAATTGCGATGGTCAGTTAAGACCACTATTTGCTGTGTTGCGCCCTGTAAATGATGTCTCCATTCTTTGAAAGCGGCTACGATCGCTAGGAGCTCCTTGTTTCCTACATCATAATTCTTTTCTGATGAGGTCAGGCGTCTTG
Source organism: Leptodactylus fuscus (assembly GCF_031893055.1). Classification (NCBI taxonomy): domain Eukaryota; kingdom Metazoa; phylum Chordata; class Amphibia; order Anura; family Leptodactylidae; genus Leptodactylus; species Leptodactylus fuscus. The sequence goes on along the minus strand of NC_134265.1, from coordinate 327,517,825 downwards.
AGAAGTAGGCACAAGGGTGTAGCATGTCTTTTTCCCCAACTCTTTGTGACAAAATGGCTCCAATTGCACAATCCGAGGCATTCACTTCGACAATGAATGCACGTTCCGGATCAGGATGTATCAGTATGGGAGCTGTTGTAAATTTTGTCTTTAGCTGAGAGAAAGCTTCTTGTGCCTGTGTGGACCAGACGAAGGCTGCTCCCTTCTTTGTTAATCGGGTAATTGGTGCAATTATCTCCGAAAAATGTTTGATAAAACGTCTATAAAAATTGGCGAATCCCACAAACCGTTGCACCTCCTTCACATTTTTGGGAATGGGCCAGTCCATGATTGCTTGAACTTTACTAGTGTCCATGCATAATCCTGAAGGAGAGATTACATAACCCAGAAACTGTATTTCCCTTTGATGGAATTCGCACTTCTCTAGCTTGATGCAGAGTTGGTTGTCCCTCAAACGTTTCAGCACGGTCTTCACGTGATTTTGATGTTCTTCTAACGTGTTGGAAAAAATTAGAATATCATCAAGGTAGATGACAACAAATAAGTCTAGTAAATCTCTGAAAAGGTCATTGACAAAGTGTTGGAAGGTTGCCGGTGCATTACAAAGACCAAAGGGCATGACCATGTATTCAAAATGCCCATATCGTGATCTAAACGCTGTCTTCCATTCATCCCCTGGTCTAATACGAATAAGATTATAGGCTCCTCGGAGGTCTAGCTTTGTGAATATTTTTGCCTGATGGACTCTCTCCAGCAACTCAGGAATCAATGGGAGGGGATAACGGTTCTTAATGGTAATTTTATTCAGCTCCCTGTAGTCGATGCATGGTCTAAGGGAACCATCCTTCTTTTTAACAAAAAATATGGGTGCGCCTGCTGGTGATGAAGATGGACGAATAAATCCCTTTGCCAAATTCTCATCAATGTATTCCTTGAGAGACTTAAGTTCTGGTTTGGCTAAAGGATAGATGGTTCCAAAAGGTATAGCCGCACCTGGTAACAACTCCACCGGACAGTCATAATCGCGGTGTGGTGGGAGTTTGTCAGCATTCTTCTTATCGCAGACATCAGCAAATTCTGCATATATGGATGGTAGTCCTGTAGTTGATTGAGGATTCTCCTCTGGCTTGCTCTGGGGTTGTTCCGAAAAACACTCCTGTTGTAAAGACTCAGATGGGAAGGATATTTTCTTAGTCTCCCAATCAATTATAGGGTTCTGTGTACGCAGCCATGGCAATCCCAAAATAATAGGGAAGTGTGGAGATGAAATTAGAAGGAAAGATAGGACCTCATGGTGATTAAGCTCCATGACCATCTCCAGGGGTTCGGTCTCATGATCAACTGGTCCTGAGTTCAGTGGAGACCCATCCACAGTTTCCATAACGATAGGAGACCGCCTTTTTTGCAGTTTCACCCCATGTCTTCTGGCAAAGTCAATGTCCATAAAGTTACCGTTAGCTCCAGAATCGACCATAGCTTGTGTGGATATCCACTGGGAGTTGGCTAGGAATTTTACAGACATAACACAGTGGGAGTCCTTGTTCTCCTTTCCTATACCAGGTGCGATGGAGCGGGTAACTGCAACCACAGGTGAAACATGTTCAGAGCACACAGATTCCTCATCTGAAAATTCTGGTTCGACCATAGCGGCAACAGTCTTGCGCCCCCGGTGGGGACAATTAATGAGGAAGTGATCATTCTTTCCACAATAGAAACATTGATTCTCTCGAAGCCTACGTTCTCTTCTTTCAGCATTTTCACGTCTCTGCATGCTGTCTACTTGCATCAGCTCTACTCCGGATTCCTGGTACCCTTTCTCCTGGGAGTCTCTGGTAGCCGGAGCTGAAACAGAAGTATAGCTGTTATTATTACGGAACCACAAGGAGCCCCATCTCTCCTGTTTACGTTCAGCCAATCTAGTGTCAATCCGGATACAGTGTTGTACGAATTTATCCACCTCAGTGGGGGCTTCAGCACGTGCCAACTCATCCTTTATTGTCCCAGAAAGTCCATTTCTGAAGATTGTAAGCTTAGCAGCATCATTCCATTTAGTGTCAATTACCCACCTCCTGAATTCCAAAGCATATTCAGCTACTGAGCGTTTGCCCTGGCGTAGTGCTAGTAAAGTCGCCTCCGCTGTAGCCACTCGGTTGGGGTCGTCAAACACTTCACTCATAGCTGCCAGGAAGTCTTTTAAATTATTCAGCCGAACATCGTTTGTCTCGATGAAAGGGCTAGCCCAGGCTAATGCCTTATGTGTCAGGAGCATGATGACGCACAAAACCTTGGATCGGTCTGTGGGGTAATGCATGGGATGAGCTTCAAAAAAGAGTTGGCACTGATTGAGGAATCCTCGAAATTTATCTCGGTCCCAACCAAACCTAAAGGGTGGAAGTGGCAGAGTGGGAAGGGCAGATGCTGTTCCACCACGCTCTTGGGACTTCAGTTTGACCACGCGGTCAGTTAGATCACGTACCAATTCCTGCAAGTTTTGGATGGCTTGTCCATAAACTTGAATGTGGTGTGTAGTCTGATTTTCCAAGGCCGTATGTTTAGTCTTGAAGTCACGCACCTCACCATGAAGCTTGGACAGTGTACCGTGCATCTGGTTCACACGATCCTCCAGACTCTTAATCCCGGCGGATTCCATTATTAAGGCTTGAGTATCCTGTTACGATACTGGTGATACAGCTGGAATCCAATAGCCAGGAAGGACGGCAGACACAGCGGAGTAGGAGACTTGGTCGATGGATAGCCAGAGGTCGGTGCACAGAGCGGGTAGTCGGGTGAAGCCAGGAGTCGGTACACGGAGCGGGTAGTCAGATGAAGCCAGGAGTCGGTACACAGAGCGGGTAGTCGGGTGAAGCCAGGAGTCGGTACACGGGGCGGGTAGTCAGATGAAGCCAGGAGTCGATACACGGAGCGGGTAAGCAGGAGAAGCCAGGAGTCAGTACACAGAGCGGTTAAGCAGGAGAAGCCAAGGTATACTGAGCAAGAATACCTCAGAGCTAGAGGACTGGGAACAAACACAATACTCAAGCATTGTTTATAATATGCTCTGGCTATATATAGGGCCAAACAGGAAACAAGATGGCCGCCAACAGGAAACAAGATGGCCATGGTCATGAAGCAATACTCGCCATATTAACTGTGGGCAAGAGTCAGGGAACAGCAGCCTCCAGTGGTGGGAGTAGTAATGACATTTGAATAGCGGCCACCAGTGGAGATCCTTGGAACAGCATCTTCACATGATGATGAAACACAGGTTCTAACACACAGATTCTGACACCCCCTCCCAATTGCCCGGCTCACTGGTGTGGGACCCTTTCTCTATGAGTAGATGGGGAAGCAGGACTCACAGGCCTTCTCTATGAGTAGGTGGGGAAGCAGGACTCACAGGCTTTCTCTATGAGTAGGTGGGGAAGCAGGACTCACAGGCTTTCTCTATGAGTAGATGGGGAAGCAGGACTCACAAGCTTTCTCTATGAGTAGATGGGGAAGCAGGACTCACAGGCTTTCTCTATGAGTAGGTGGGGAAGCAGGACTCACAGACTCTCTCTATGAGTATATGAGGAAGCAGGACTCACAGGCTTTCTCTATGAGTAGGTGGGGAAGCGGGACTCACAGGCTTTCTCTATGAGTAGGTGGGGAAGCAGGACTCACAGGTTTTCTCTATGAGTAGGTGGGGAAGCAGGACTCACAGACTCTCTCTATGAGTATATGAGGAAGCAGGACTCACAGGCTTTCTCTATGAGTAGGTGGGGAAGCAGGACTCACAGACTCTCTCTATGAGTATATGAGGAAGCAGGACTCACAGACTCTCTCTATGAGTATATGAGGAAGCAGGACTCACAGGCTTTCTCTATGAGTAGGTGGGGAAGCAGGACTCACAGGCTTTCTCTATGAGTAGGTAGGGAAGCAGGACTCACAGGCTTTCTCTATGAGTAGGTGGGGAAGCAGGACTCACAGGCTTTCTCTATGAGTAGGTGGGGAAGCAGGACTCACAGGCTTTCTCTATGAGTAGGTGGGGAAGCAGGACTCACAGACTCTCTCTATGAGTATATGAGGAAGCAGGACTCACAGGCTTTCTCTATGAGTATGTGGGGAAGCAGGACTCACAGGCTTTCTCTATAGTGGGTGGAGTAAGCAATATTAAAACGCTTTTTCGAATTGATCTTTATAAGTCGCTGGCCATCCTGCTAATAGAAGACAGGGCATATGCTGAGCAGTATTACTAAATGGATATGGTATTTGGGTTTTCTAAGCCTTATAACCCCATTAATCCTGGGCAGAGTCAGTGAGTCTTGGGTCCATGAATAAAACATTTAATACTGCCATTATGTGTGCATGTGGATAAAACGTTCCTTAAATTTTCTTTCCATGTTCTTTGCACATAATGTAAGAGCATACATTACTGCACCTCGCTTGGTGTAAGGCGCTTTCTGTCTGCCATACAAAGCAGTTTAATTGCTGTAATGTGAGGCGAGGGATCAGGGTGACATGGGTGACATCCAGCCAGGAGCTGATGGAGAACGTCACATGGAGTGTTGAGATCACACTGGAATTAAACCCTGCTGTAAAATACTGCAAGGACTATGAGATATAAATAGATATTGATGAGATTGATTGGTGGAATGATATCACTGCTGTCTGCAGATGTCCTTCATGTGGAGTGTGATGACTATTGGATTACACATCAATATGCAGATGTAGAAGAGCTGAGTTTGTCAGATTTAGATCACAAAGTCAACTCTAATGCATTGACAAATTATCTCTGCTACATCTGTGGTTGTGCTGTGTGTCCAAGGCTTCAGTTGAAGTGAATAACACTTAGGGAGCCTTCACATAGAGTTTACGCTCCTCTCATTCTGAACGTAAACTCGTTCAGAGTGAGCGGCGTAAAAAACAGATCCCGTTGACTTCAATGGGTGCCGGCATACGCGTGTATCACATTGAAAGCAATAGGTAAAAAAGCCTTCCATTGATTTCAATGTGTAGCGCGCGTATGCCGGCACCCATTGAAGTCAATGGGATCTGTTTTTTACGCCGCTCACTCTGAACGGGTTTACGTTCAGAATGAGCGTAGCGTAAACTCCGTGTGAAGGCTCCCTTAGGCGCCCTACTATCAGGGCACCCTACTTTCCATCACCAGGCAATAGATACTATAGATAGTGAGAGTGTAGATGGATGGATGGATATGTAATGTGATTAGACAGATAGATAGATAGATAGATAGATAGATAGATAGATAGATAGATAGCTTAGCAACAAGCGGTGGATGTGTGTGGGTTTATGTACAGCTGTCTCGATCTACGACTTCACTCTCTCTGCTTTCTCTTCTATTTGATCATGTCACTACCATCAGACTATACCTCACTCATCAGGACAGTCATCCCGGAGTGTCTGGGCTTGTAAAGCATGCTGGGAATGGACGTGCGGCTCAATAACATCTTGAAGGTCATGAATTACCAATCTGTGGCTGACTATACAACCAGTCCAATAACTTACTTCACACATTGCACCTACCCTACAATTCTTAATGGGGTATACCCATGTTGGACATTTATGGCATATCCACAGGAAATGGCATCAATATTTAATTGGTGGTGGTCCGTCTTTATTTACCCAAAGTCACTTTTTTGACAAAAATAAATAAATTACTATCCATTACCTGTTATGCAAAGTCTGTCTCTTGCAACAGAGATACTGAGATGGAGTTGGAGATTCAAGTCAATGGGAGCTGCTTTTTACGCACTCATTCTGGACGTGTTTTTACGATCAGAATGAGCGCAGCGTTACATCGTGTGAAGGCTCCCTTATAATAACTATTTCCGGCCCTCTCCCTTATTCAAAGCTGGCACATTGTTCTGGCTTTATCTTCCACCACAACTATCCTGTATGTTCCAGACCTGCAGAACACGTTTTGCTAGCATTACTATTATACATAACATTACATGTGTGTAGACTAGAAGACAATGTAAGAAAGCTATGCGCCTATGTTAGTCCGAAATGATGATGCACTGTATGATGTTAATTGCATATTTGCAGCTTAGTCTTCAGATCTATCACAGTCTGGGACTATCTGGAAAGAGGACAGAGCAATGATCCTCCAAAAAACAGGTTGGGCCCATTGGTTGCGCAGTGGGCAGGGCCCCTTTGGTATTCCCATTGCAGGAAACGGCCTGATGCCTTGTAGTCATATTTATCTCACCATAACAGGATTGCACCAGTAATATCAGGATTTTATAAATTGGATTGGTGATCCCCCATTTCCGGAAATGGAACATGACTACTACTCCGCCACTCCAACCCATCATACTTACCTTTCTTCCTTCCAGACTTCTTCCTGCAGGGAATGGCTCCTCCTTTTGTAATGTCTACCTGCCCGTGCGCAAAAGAGCCAGATTCCCAACTTTGCACCTTAGCCAACACTCCATCTCTATTGCACAGGTGTGGGAGCCCGAAGGAGCCGCCCATGTCTACACAGGGAGGGGGTGTTAGAGAGGGAGGCAGCTTGTGTGACAACCTACAACTACCATAAAGCATTGCATTAGCAAAGGCAGCAGGAAGCTACACCTTGTAAACAAATGCAGAAGAGGCTAGGTGCAGACTGCTAAAGGTATTTGGGTGCACTTATTAACCCAGTATTAGCACTAACAGACCTTTTAAAAAAAAAAAAAATTTGCCCGGAAAACCCCTTTAACAAACTATAATGTCATATGGAAAGTCCTGGATCCTATATGCACGGTCACGTGGTTTGCTAGAAGTCTTCAGCTTACTTGGTAAGTAATTTAATGGAATCAATAACTGGTTGGAAAAGCTCTAAGATGGTCTTTTATAGTTCCAGAATAATCCATGTGAATGGAATTTCCCTAAAATATTAATATGTAACATAAAGTGGTTTGATGACAAGTCTATATGGCAGTGGTCAATTCACATTCTAAAAGCAGAGTTCAGGAATGTCTTCATGGAAAGTGCATTTCCAAGATAATAATACTGAGTCCTTTCCTAAGGATAGGTTATCAATATCAGATTGATAGGGGTCTAACAACCAGCACTCCCATTGATCATCTGTTCACTGCAGCTGATAGACAGAGAATGGAGCAGGAAGCAGACAGCTCTATTCTCTAGCTATACTGAGTCATTGTAGCTTAGCTGTAATTCAAGTGAATGGGAGCTGACCTGCAGACATCACTCACCTTCTATCACTCACCTTCCCTCGTTCCCCCGACGCTCCTCTCTCTCTCCCTCCAATCACATACGCGATGCAGGAGCTGTGAGATCAGCTCCCTCTTAGCTCCGGCCCGGCTTGCGTGTGTAGGCGTGATGCGATGACATCATCACGCCTACACACGCAAGCCGGGGCCGGAGCTTTAAAGCAGGAGCTGATCTCGCAGCTCCTGCATCGTGTATGTATTCCAGCTCATCGGCGGACGGACGCCGATGAGCTGAAATTGTGACAGGCAAGTGCCGGGGGGCCCCCAGAGGCTCTGTGGGCCCCGGCACTTGCCCGACTATGCCGTGCGCTGACGCCGGCCCTGCCTGCAGGGATCCAGACAGCTGGTAAGCCACAGTCCAGGTACGGAGCACAGTCTGCCAGTTGTGTATCCCTGTTTTAGGATAACTGTGAAATACAAGTTCTTGGAGCTGCTTTTGTAGGATGCCACTTTAAAGGGGTTACCCAGGATTAGGGTTTTATTGCTATAAACATGTAATCGGTGGAGAGCTGATCAGCTTTGTGGGGCTGCTTCTGACGCCTGTAACACAGGGTCACAAGCAGTTCGCTCCATGCCCTGTATCATGGCCAGGCACTGGTACTCGAGCTCAGATCCCATTAGCAGCAATGGGAGGTGAGCTGGAGTAACATTGCCAAGCCAATGGAGCTATTTGCTTCTGGCTCTGTATATCTTGTGTAATATGGGTGTTGGACACAGCCCTGTACTGCTGATCAGTGTGGGAGCCAGTTGTTGGTCTCCCACTGATGAGATATTAATAGGCCATGAAATTCTACAATCTAGACAAACCCTTTAAGGCAAGAGCTACAGAAGCAAAATATAATATCAATGGTAATAGTGCTAGTACATCATCCATACTGATAGTGAATTTAGTCCTCAATATGCTGCGACCATGACCAGACACCCAGTAAACTTTAGCATAACAACATCCACTAATATTAGATGTGACTGTAATGCAACATATGTGATCTTTATGTCATGTGGATACGCCATCACTTCCTGATCACTGAGGATATGACTGCCAGAGCTTCTGTCAATCTTCAGAAAAAGAGAGGCCTTGGGCTATGGCCCAGTTTGGCAACAACCAGTCCTGAAAGGGGCGCGTTTGTGTCCCTGACTAGCTAAAAAATTTAATATGTAGGACAGATAAGACAGCTATACAATGAGTCAACCCCTTTCTGCAAGCATAATGGGCAGGATTAGCTGAATCTGTAGAGCCCAGAGATGAATGGTTACTACTAGAGATGAGCGAACAGCGTTCAATCGAGTACATGTTCGATCGGATATCAGGCTGTTCGAGATGTTCGATTCGAGTAGAACACCAGGTGGCAAACTCACTAAAAATTCGATTCCCCTCCCACCTTCCCTGGCACTTTTTTTGCACCAATAACTGCGCAGGGGAGGTGGGACAGGAACTATGACAACGGAGGCATCGGAAAAAAATCGGAAAAAGTAATTGGCTTGCTAATTCAGGTGACCTCCAATTTATATGAATAGTGGATTTAATATCCGGTTCATATGAGACTGTGAACTATGTGACTGTGAGACAGGGATAGATGTACTGGCAGGGTTAGCTAGGGATTACCTTTATTTAGGGAGGAATGTTACTCACCCAGGTCTTTGGGGCTCTATCTGGTCGGGATCCCTGTCAGCTTGCGATATGCGCAAGCTGACTTTTTCCCATAGGAATGCATCGACCAGTGTTGATTGCCCGAATGCCATATAGAGTACAGCATTCGGCCAATCAACGCTGGTTCTGCCGGAGGCTCGTCTGTGAGGAGGCGGAGTCTAAGATTGGACCAGAATGGAGACTGCTGTGGACCGATCTTAGACTCCGCCTCCTCCGGCAGAACCAGCGTTGATTGGCCGAATGCTGTACTCTGTATGGCATTCGGCCAATCAACGCTGGTCAATGCATTCCTATGCCGAGATGTAGCAGTGCTGGCCGTACGCTCAGCACTGCTACACCGGAGATGAAGCAGAGCTGAGTGTGCGCTGAACTCTGCTGCACACTCAGCTCTGCTGAGATACAGCAGAGATGAGTGTGCAGCAGGGTTCAGCGCATCTCTGATACAGCAGAGCTGAGTGTGCAGCAGGATTCAGCACACACTCAGCTCTGCTTCATCTCCGGTGTAGCAGTGCTGTGTGCATGGCCAGCACTGCTACATCTCGGCATAGGAATGCATTGACCAACATTGATTGGCCGAATGCCATACAGAGTACAGCATTCGGCCAATCAACGCTGGTTCTGCCGGAGGAGGCAGAGTCTAAGATCGGTCCACAGCAGTCTCCATTCTGGTCCGATCTTAGACTCCGCCTCCTCACAGACGAGCCTCCGCCAGAACCAGCGTTGATTGGCCGAATGCTGTACACTGTATGGTATTTGGCCGATCAATGCTGGTCAATGCATTCCTATGGGAAAAAGTCAGCTCACGCATATCGCAAGCTGACAGGGATCCCGACATAATACAGTGACTTGGGCTTGTTAGATGCCCCCAGACATGCTTCCCCTGCTGTCGCAGTTGCATTCCAGAGTGTTGGCATCATTTCCTGGGGTGTGATAGTGGATTTGGTGACTCCTGAGTCGAATACTGGTTTCTCCTAAACGAGTATTTATTCCCCATAGACTATAATAGAGTTCGATGTTTGATCGAACAGTCGAGTATTGAGCGCCCTACTCGAATCGAACTTCGAACATTTCACTGTTCGCTCATCTCTAGTTACTACCTTGGTTTATAGTGCCAAAAATATTGCATTAAATTCATCCATATTGCTCTAAATTAATAATTAATATGTCCAAGAAAGAGTCAACCCCAGATTCTTCTTTTTCCTTGCAAGAAACATTGATTTTAGCTATGCTATCCTTTGTCTATTAATTTTTCCATGCAACCATCATTCTCTCTGAATGAACCAGCTCTCTCTGCCTCTAGCACAGCAGGAAATGACAGCACATGGAGACTGATAATTGGCTATGGAGCCTTTCTGCTGTGCTGTGTCACCTCCTAATTTGAAGACACCTCGGCATATGGTATGATAACTACACTAAATAAAATATATATATTGTCTATGGTGCAAAGCAAATACATTACCAATATAATATATGTGTGTTGTCGCCTGCTTAGCAGTCTGATTCATTATGGGAATACACTGGCCGTGCTTGCAGTGTAGCAATATAAATTAATGCATTTAACATTTATATCACTAGGTGGTGCTTTACATTAGTGTACAGTATGGGCTACAGTGTGCAAATACTCTATGTAGTCTATGAATAACAACATACATAAGCAGCACTGCATGTGGTTATCAGTGGTACTGCAAGCAAAACTTAGTAATAATGCATGAGAAAAATAAATTGACAAGCTAATAAAAGTGATGATGTAGCATTAGGATATGTTAGAAATACTGTATATTAAGTAAGATAGGCTTTCAGCTCTGAGAGCAGTCATAAATAAGGATTACAGGGAAGTGTTCAGATGACATCTGCACAGCATTTCATATATTGTCTATATACGGTAAGTATACATAAGAGTAAATGTATGGCTGGTTATGTGTACGGTCTGACCAACCAGTCTCAGAAGAGTATAAAATATAAAGTGGTGCTGATAAAAAGTTTTCAGGTTTCATAAATCTGCCCCATCACATACTCCCATATGTCAGCAGCAGCCGTAATACACTATTAAAAAAAAAAGTGCTTAAAGGGGTTGTCCAGGAAATGGACCCAACTAGGGTTGAGCGATCGTGTTCGGAAAAGATCGGATTCCAAACGGTGATCGAGAAAATTTCACAATCGCGATCGGAATTCCAAACACGATCTTTTTAGGTGGGATCGAGATCGGTGATAATTTCCCACAATGCTTTGCTACTGGCCAAACATTGTGGGAAAAGCTAACAATGTTATCCTTCACACTGAGTATACGCTCCGCTCATTCTGATAATTATCAATCAGATAATTATCAAAATCGATCCTGAAAAGTCAAGATCGGCTCAACCCTAGACCCAACCCTATGGAGGTCGGGGAGCTGTAAAAGAAAATAATAAAACATACTACTGACGCTACATGCACAATGTCTGCCTGAAATCACCAGACGAAAAAGTCAATGGGTCCATATGTAACCACTATTTTAGAAGTCCACCTATCCGTTGATCAGAACCAGAAGAACAGTGAGCCAATGCTAGTGTCACCTGTCTCCAGCGCCCTGTTGTCTCCTGACAGTGTCCATTCAGTCTCATACTGGGGCCTGGATGCTGAAAGTCCTGCACCACACCGATCAGCGGCCTCAGATAGTCGCCAGAGAGGGACTGATGATGTCACTGACATACACCACCGTTCCCTACTAGCAACTGCTAAGGCTACTGATTGGGAGCACCAGGGACAGGGAGGCGAGTGTTCCTTTTTTTTTTCTTTTTTTACACCGGCCTTCACTGGGGTTGGACCAATTCCTGGATAACCCCTTTAAGATAACCATCCACCATAACCATAATGTTTTAATGTGATTCATATTTATCACAACAATCGTTGGGTTTTATTTTATTTTTCTTGTTTGTTTTATATTTCTTTTGTGTTATTCCATGTGAATGTTTACTGGCATGGTAGTGCTGGGGGTTCAATCTATTTTGACCTTAAGCTGCAGGTGTTATCACTTTATACTTTTCGGGCTATATATATTGAGCACTGTGGCAACATGCATTTAGCTATGACTAAGAACACTGTTTGTGTTCGAAACGCGTCAGCTGTCTGTCCATCGATTGCATGTACTTAGTGTGTCTCATCACACAAATGAATATGATTTTATGAATTTCGTCTACAATCAATAACGCTAAGTTTTAACCAAGGGGCTTTGTCTTTGCTGGAATTTAACTTCTGAACGTGTGGATTGCAATCACCCTAGCCGAAAGGGAATCTTCCGGGCAAATTCAACCTCCTCCAGAATTTACGTGAGTGCGTCATTTCCATTGCTGCAGACATATATTTTTTTGCATGTAGAGCTGTGTTTTTTTCCTCATACCTTTCCCTGCATCATGTTATATTTTAAGATAACCATACCTATTCCTTAAGTATCGATGGAGCTAGTGCTGTCCGCTTTGGAATCCACAAGGAAGTGCACATCTAGTGTAGTCACTTCATGCTTCTTGTTAGGCAACTGTCCAATGAGTTAAAGTGGACCTTTCATATCCTCTGGGCACATGCGCTGTAATACACTGCTAGAAAGCCGACAGTGCGCTGAATTCAGACACTATCAGCTTTCTCGTTCTGTGCCCCCACTGAAGAGCTATCGGTGCTGTTACTGTAGCTCTTTAGTGTCAGAAGGGCGTTTCTAACAATCTGTCAGAAACACCCGTCCTCACAGAAGCGTCTATGGTAACTGCATCGATAGCTCTTCAGCGGGGGCACAGAACGGGAAAGCCGATAGCGTGCTGAATTCACTGTCAGCTTTCTAGCGGTGTATTACAGCGCATGTGCACAGAGGACTTGAAAGGTCCACTATAAGGCCTGTTCAGAGAATTATTAACCAGGGGTTTAAAGGTAATCCCAATGTAATTACAATGGGATTGAGGCTGAGATGACCAATGTGCAGGCCAAGTGTGTGTGTGTGTGGGGGGGGACGACGACATCCAAGTGTAATCTCATTGACGTCTGTCCCCCATTCACTTCAATGGAGGGTTCATTCCTCTCTGTTTTGATGCCACGAAGCAGGATAGGACCTGCTCTATTATCATCAAAACCCTCATTGGGTCCACTCTCCACCATGTGCATGAGGCCTAAGTTGCCAACTCATCAAGGATTTCTTGCCTCCTGACTGAGGTCTATAGTACAAGCAGTAGGGTCTATTGTAGTATTTCCACAGAGCATATCCTAAATGCCTCATAGGCATTTTTGGCAAGTTTTCTAAATTGGCCTCTGTGCACATTACAACAGACCTGACCCTCTTGGTAAAGTCCCACCATGATGAAATATACCGCTCACGAATGTAGGAATATTTTACTGGGCACGAGATTTGCCTGCTCTTCCGGGACATCAGACGGTCACCACTTTTTTGGTGGAGCCTCCTGGATGTCTCAGGAGAGTTGACAAGTATGCTGTTATGTCAACTTTAAGGGGAACTGGAGACCCATGACCCCATTGATATAAAGTGGGTATCAGCAATTGATTTTCACATTGAACTCAATCACAAGGTATTTGTGACCTATCTATTGAAATTCAACCTGGAGTCTGAGGGGACCCAAAAGCTATTCCACAATATAAGAAGACACCAGTATTATATATAGCACATGGAAAGTGTTGGGGGGGGGGGGGGGCGTTTCTGATTTTGTACTGGGCCACAGGGGCTTCAAGTTAGGCCTCTGACTACAGCATATCCATCTGACGCAAAAATTCCTCAAAAAAAGTGTTCCCAACTTGCAGGTTTCTCTGCGATAATTCAACCTTTTTTATTGTAAAGAATGAAGGCCAGCAACAATTATTGACCATTTTCGCATTAAAGGGGCATTCCCATGTTAGATAATTGTGGTATAGTCACACAAATGTTAAAAATATTCAGAATTTCCAGATGGGACAACCCATTAAAAGAGGATCTTTCATGTCCTCAGGCACATGCGGTTTTATATACTGCTGGAAAGCTGAAAGGGCACTGAATTCAGTTCCCTGTCGGCTTTCCCATCACGTTCCCTGGGGCAAGAGCTCTGAGTGCTGTTACTGATAACTCTTCACTGTAAGAAGGGCGTTCCTGACAGTCTAGCTGGGAACGGCGCTCCTGACAGAACTGACTGAAGCTCTGTACTGTCAGAGGGGGCATACCTTACCGCCCAGCCATGACGCTAAGTGGCGAGGAAAGCCCCCCCCCCCCAGTACTCTTCTATGAGGGTGGGGGGCGTTCTATGGATCAACTATGGATGAGTACTGTCAGGAGGGAGAGGGGAATGCCCCCTCTGACAGTACAGCACTATGAACAGTACTGTCAGGAGGGGCATTCCCAACTAGACTGTCAGGAACGCCCTTCTGACAGTAAAGAGCTATCGGTAATGGCACTGACAGCTCTTACCCTGGGCACATAACGGGAAAGCTGACAATGAGCTGAATTCTCGCTTTCTAGCAGTATATAAAACCGCATATGCCCGAGGACATGAAAGGTCCTCTTTAAAGTGACATTCTAAAGAAGCTTTGGCCACATCTTCTGCTGAAATTTGCATATAGCAGTGCGCTTTGCGGGATCATATAAGGTGGTGTGCTTGCCAAAACAACTATATAATAATGCCCAAACCCAATCCTACATAGGTTGTGTACCTCAATGTTCTTAAGGCCATGTTCACATGGCAGTATTCCTGCAGTAAAATCCACTGCAAAAATTATGCCTCTTGTTCATTTCAATGAGACAAACACTTCCTTTTCCGCTACAAGCCCCCTGCCCGATCATTGGACAGATTCTGCTCTAACCTCCAATTGAAGCAAATGGGAGTAGGAAATATATCTACACAGTGGATTTTACATGATGGGTCCCACTGTAAAATCTACCATGTAAATTTACCTTAAGGGTGCATTCACACTGAGTAAACGCTAGCTTATTCTGAACGTAAAACACGTTCAGAATAAGCGGCGTCTAAAGCAGCTCCATTCATTTCTATGGGAGCGGGGATACGAGCGCTCCCCATAGAAATGAATGGGCTGCTTCTTTCACTCCGTGCAGTCCCATTGAAGTGAATGGGGAGTGCTGGCGTATACGGCAAGCTCTGCTCATGCCGGAGCGTACACGCTGGCACTCCCCATTCACTTCAATGGGACTGCACGGAGTGAAAGAAGCAGCCCATTCATTTCTATGGGGAGCGCTCGTATCCCCGCTCCCATAGAAATGAATGGAGCTGCTTTAGACGCCGCTTATTCTGAACGTGTTTTACGTTCAGAATAAGCTAGCGTTTACTCAGTGTGAATGCACCCTAAGGCTGCATTCACACGGAGTAAACGCTGGCGTTTTTTGTGTGTTTTTTGCACATAGCGCCGCGTTTACGCCGCGTAGCGTTGCGTTAACGCCGCGTATACGCCGCGTTAACGCCGCGCTATTTAGCGGTGGCGTTGCCCGGCGTTAACGCGGCGTGTACGCGGCGTTAACGCGACGCTACGCGGCGTAAACGCGGCGCTATGTGCAAAAAACACACAAAAAACGCCAGCGTTTACTCCGTGTGAATGCAGCCTAAGAGTGTCACTTTAAAAACTGGAATTCACAAAAAAAAAACAACTTTTGCCCAATCTGGCCACATAGTCAACCCTTGGAAATTCTCACAACCTGAAGTTTTCTTATACTTCCAGGTACAGAAAGCAATTGTAATAATACCATTATATTATCTGTAATATTTTCTGACAAGGTTCTCGTCTTTTGTGAACCTTCTATATGTTTATGATACAATATTAGGTTATTATTTCTGGTGGTCCATGTATTCCTTTAGGGGATAGGGAGTTTTACTACTAGTACTACAG
The DNA here is from genome assembly GCF_031893055.1 of Leptodactylus fuscus. Classification (NCBI taxonomy): domain Eukaryota; kingdom Metazoa; phylum Chordata; class Amphibia; order Anura; family Leptodactylidae; genus Leptodactylus; species Leptodactylus fuscus. The sequence goes on along the minus strand of NC_134265.1, from coordinate 327,502,123 downwards.
TTCAGGCTCCACTGGGGCCTAGATTGATGTAAGTGATTATTTTTATGTACGTTGCTGTTTGTTTTTTTTGCTATAGTGCATAAAAGATAAAAAATGCCCATGTGGAACAAAGATCACATGATTGTACATGATATGTATGATGTATAAGAGTAAATGCCATGATCCCATGAACCCCATGTAGCTCTAGAAAGTGACCGTCAAGCAGCAGCCAACACCTACTTCATTGCGATCTAGTCTACAACTCAATGTATTGCTATGGGTATGGCTAGTGGAAATGATTATGGGCTTCTACATCTAGTTGTATAGAACATGTGAATGCCCAATCGTGGGAAAATGTTACTTCATTTCTCCATTGGACGCTTCGTGATATAGCCCTATATAACTATGGCCTTATGTTAGCTCTTGTGGACAGTACTCTCTAAATAGGAGTGCCTGTGTACCACTCCGGCTGCCTGTGTCCGGAGGTATTATGACTTACAGACCCCATACTGTCCTCGGAAGAACAAAAGCAAGTAACTACCTTTCTCTATGATCTTAAAGAATGAACCAGCAACGCCATTCTCGAGGATTCTAAGGAAGGGGCTATGTGGGAGACTTGACTTAAAGATAATTGCTTAAAGGACACTTGCTCTGAGATTTTATATGTAATTATACCATAAATACCACTATATATATATATATATATATATATATATATATATATATATATATATATACCATCTGAAAAGTGCATGCTCATGAGAAACTTTGTGCAAATGTTGTGGTGTTGCCCCTGAAAGGGGCGGGTAACCTAGACACTCTTGATACATAGGGTGTTGCCTGCTCAGCCAATCATTGGCTTAGGCGAGTCATTACTGTGGCCAGTAGTTGGGTGAATGGGCACACCCTAGGTGTCAAGAGACGTCAGGAAGTAAAAACCAGTGCAAACTTGGGGTAGAAGAGGATCGGAGACAGGTGAGTATTACTTCATTTATGTTACAACACCACATTTAGCCGATTTTCCCTAGAAAACACTTATGTTCACACCGCGGAAACCTTTTCCGCCATGTAACTTCTCTGCGCGGCATCCCGTCGCACCACCCCGCTCCTGATTAGGCCTGAATGATTGGACCTAAGCAGGAGTTTGTCTCGAGCCACGGACGCCGTAGCGGAATCCACGGGAAGATAGGGCACGTCGTTTCTTTTTCCTGCTAGCTGAAAATAATTGCTTGTGGGAGAAAAAAACGAGGGACTCCCATTGAAATGAATGGGCAACATTTTTGCAGGCGGATTTTGATGCGGATTCCGCGTCAAAATCCGCCTGCAAAAAACTCAGTGTGAATATAAAGGAGTAGTCGCACCACAACGACCCTTATTCATAGGTCCAATACTATTAGGGATACTTTGGAGAGGTCTCCAGCTGTGGTGGGTACATGCATTACATGAGCAGCCATTCATTTGAAGGGTTGGCATATAAGTCACTTATTTAGCCAGACATGGCTTCCCATTGTAGCTCCAAGGTCCAAGTTCAAACCCGACCAAAGACAATTTAGAAGAATTTATTAGGACAGATGTTCTGTGCGCCACTCTTAATTTATTCCTCCGCTCATAGTAACTGCACCTGAATTATTAAGAAGCAACCCCTCTTAATAATTCAGGTGAACTCCCGTGCACCAGAATGGAACCTACACCAGCCAGGAACTGCGCAAATTTCCTACATAACTCATGCCAGGTTTGTTTTGTAAGTTCTAGTAAATCTGTCGAGCCGAGCCCCCTCGCCCTGGCCCACCTTCCTCTCTGACCACTTTCGTAAAAAGCTTTCAATGGGGCACAGAAAGAGGGTACATCTTTGGTGCGAAAGAGGATTGTGCACCAAAGATGTGCAGTCTTCTGGGGCACAGGGAATAGTAGATACCTCCCCAATATCTACATGGAGTTTAGATGTTCTTCCCATTCTCAAAAACATCTTGACAGCTCTATTCCTGATGAATTGTCCCCAGTGTGTAAGACAACTGATGTGAATGGCCTTGGTCTCTATACAGTCCTACGGAATATCCTGGTGAATAAATACCCCCAAAAAGCTAATAAGCCCTCTAGCATGAGTGATCCCCATTTTAGTTGTCGAACCATGGCCCTGTGTGGGATCCTCTAGTGCTCTGGTGGGCCGGCGCCACTACTATACAACTTCATAAGGTTCACGTCCGCTGTTGTCGTACGATTCCTCATGAGGCCCATGCGATCCATATTGCTTGGCTAGTAAAAAATGATACTGGCCACTGGAGTGGTATAACATTTCCAGTAATTGATTCCATTCTGAATTACGGTAAACATTTGGAGAAGGCGCTCTATTACATCCCCCTATATAGGACCGTCATGTATCAGAGTCATTAGATTTTTTTCACGTTATCTTGGTAATTGCTTCGAAGCCTCAACCCACAAACCTTGTCTCCTGCTGCAAACTGCAAGTCAGACCTGAGGCTGCCCTTGAGTAGTTAAATTGCACCCTGGAGATTTCTACCTTCTTCAAGATTGGAATCAGGAACCTATAGATTTACAATTTATATTCTCATTGTAGTCTCATATTTTATTCCCCAGTGCTACCTAATCTGAAATGCGCCTCTCCAATGACTGCCGAATAATACAGACTATAGATTCAGTGTCCTGGTCAAATGAAAATAGTTCTCAAACATAAACGTTATACAAATGTAACATACGACGTACTATATGCAAAATACACGCCGTGCCTTATGTCATAACATATGTGAGCAACACGCATACACTGTAAATACATACTCCCCCCCACCCAGCATGGAGTCCTATAGAAGGCCACAATATTGCAATTCTGACTATAATTAATTCTAATTCACTTAAAGGATCGCTATGACAACATGTATCAAACCGGAATGAAATCGCACCGTAACCCGCCGTGATCTCCTCTCCTACTTAGTACAATGTCTGCAGTAATTAACCCCTGAAGAACTGGATGGAATTAGATACCCTATTTTACTGTATCCCCCCCCCCCCATATTCATATTGCCAGGACAAGACATAGACACAATAACACAGGTACAGCACAGTACGTGGGTATGGGGTATAGACTACACACAAGGTAGGGGGTGACACAAGTAGGGTTGCAGTGAGTAATAAGAATAGGGATCTACCTTCAGTCACATAGTTGTGGTCCCGAAGAAAGCTGTGGTTAATTTTCCGTGTGTCTACGTCCTCGCCCATGGATTACTCAGCATGCCTATCCGCAATGGACTACTGATGGAATCACCAGAGGTCGTCACAAGAGCAACATCCATACTGCCACAAGCTAGCAGAGGAAGGGAGCACAGTCTGCCACTGAGCCCAGCATCAGCATCATCTTGAGAGCCATGCAAGACAGAACAGGACACAATACACCACTTGCTTGCCGGGTGTCAGTTGTATTATTTGTGGGTTTTCGCCCCTAGGCCCTGCCGGCTGCAGCTGCTGGTGCCAACCCAATGCTAAATGAGGCCACTGCAGCAAAATAGCAGTCAGGAGATAAGGAAACAGTGTGTGACTTGCTGTTTGGAGCTGATCTGCTACTGCTGTCATATGCTTCTGCTGCATCACAGCATGCCCCTCCCCAGCAGCTTGTTCTAGCCCAACCACACCGTCAGATCTCTGGCTGCATGTGCTGCTGGAAAGTCAGGAAAAAAATGTCACTGCAGCCAATGCAAGGCACCGAGGGGGGGCATTATGTACAGGGGTTGCAGGGGACAATCCGTTTGCTCCTTCCTTCAAGGGTGCACAGTTTAAAGTGGGAGAGAGGTAGATTTATTGTTATTGTGTTCATGTATTCTTGCATACGCATAGTGCAAAGAGAAGTTACACGAGTTGATACAATTTAGTAAACATGCACAATGACTGTATGCAATGCCTTCGTTCCTAGTAGAACTTTTATCCTGCAGCACAAGTCCTGGCCACTGCGGTGATGTCACTATGGACAACACATCAGGTCACTGGAGTCGTGTGATGTGACAGCGTGATCGACTGCAGCAGGGTGACTGGGGAACTGCAGGGATCCGGTGACAAACACTGTATTTATAGACAAGGTATAAAGTATGTAGGGAGTTATTGTAAGGGATCAGAAAACCCCTTCAGGTTTCCACAGTGCAGAAACGCAGCGTAAAAAACAAAATGTTGTGTTTTACAGTACCAGCCCGAATGGCATTTTGTTATATGTTATCGATCATATTGCATACTTCTTCAATTGATTGTCTTAGGCTACGTTTACACCACTGTTATTTAACCCCTTCCTGACATCCGCCTCTCTATTACGGCAGATGTCTGGTCGTTAAAGATGGCGGCCACTCTGCTCACAATCACTCTGATCGCTGGCATTGGATATTTATATCCCCCTCCCCCCCCAAATTAAAAAAACTGCTCCACCTGCCCTGCACCTTTGATGTTGCAGGCTGGTTACTGCGCGGCACGATCATGGAAACTGACCTGTTCCTATGGCACCTAGAAGTCTTCTGAAGGCTCTCAGGCCTGTCATAGGAATATTACTATTGAGGTGGGTCATAGTAATGTAGCAAAAATCCAATAGACTGAAATACAGTTGTATTGCAGTCTATGGGACTTGCAATCAGATTATGGCAGGTTCAAGTCCCCTGGGGAGCTAATAAAATAGCAATTTTTTTTTAAAATATAACAATAAAAACCTAAAAATTCTAATCACCCCCCTGTCCAAATCACCCCAATTTAAGATAAACATAAACAAATTAAATATCCCCATGTCCAAAAATGTCCAGTCTACAAACATGGAGAATTCAGTTTAATAAATTGTTTGATTCAAGTGGAAGTTTTGTCAGTCTACAAACATATAACAATATTTTTCCGGTATGGTGAACGCTGTATCAGGAAAAAAAATCAAAAAACGCTGTATTTTCGCCATTTGGCCTCCCGGAAAAATTTGAACAAAAAACAACCAAAACATCTTACATTCCCCAAAATGGTATAACTAAAAAGTACACCTGGCCCCCCCAAAAAGATGCGTTATGCATCCCCGTACACGGAAATATAAAAAATATATGGGTGTCAGAATATGGGGTTAAAACATAAAAGAAATGGTATCCTCAGAATCGCACTGCCCCATAGAATACAGCTGCCATGTCATTTCAGCTGCACGGTGAACGCCGTAAAACCAATTTCCATAAAAAAGTTGCACAAGCCCAGTTTTTCAGAAATTTTCCCCCATTCTGAATTTTTTTCAGTTTCCCAGTACATTGTATAGAATAATAAATGGTGTTATTATGAAGAACAATTTGTGCCACAAACATTAAGACCTCATACGGCTCTGAGAACGGAAAAATAACAAAGTTGTGGAGTTTGGATGATGGGGAGTCAAATACAAAAATGGATAAAACCTGTGGCTCAAAGGGGTTAATGTCCATTGCTCTGATCCTGGGATGGATGAGAGTAACGAACATTAACAATATCATCTGGTATCTGCCCGCATTAACCACCATGTAAAAAAATATGTCAGAAACTTTTTTTTCATCATGTTTTTCACTTTTCTGATGGAAGAGACGGTCCAGCAGGTACAAAGGATTAACAAACATGGCAAAAAAAAGTGTCCATCGTGTTTTTCTTACATTATAGTCAAAACGATCAGACTCAGATGGAGGGGGCTCTGTCTGCATCCGTTACTGTAATAGTGGTAGCGTGAACTTTCCCTAATGATAGGTTCACACCAGCGACGCCTCTCCGTTGTTTGGGTTAGTAGGGGTCCTGAACAATGAAGAGGTGGACCACTATAATAGCTGTAACACACATAATCCGACCGACCCCATTGACCAGGGGTGGGCAATTCATTTTCCCATGGGGCCACATGAGAAATTTTAACAGTTCTAGAGGGCCATGCGCGCAGGGGCAAATTTAGCTCCACCCACTTCTACGCTGACTTTGCCCATTCTCAATCATTTTTCCATGTGCCCCACAAAGTAGTAGTAAATTCCTCCTACAGTCACCCTAACATTATACACCCCCACATTATAACGTTTCCCTCCAAATGTCCCACAGTATTAAGTCCCTCTCCTGGTGCCCCAGTATAAACTAGAGGGGACATTAAACTGGGGCAGCTAGAGGGGGACATTAAACTGGGGGCAACTAGAGGCAGACATGTCCCCCTCCAGCTACCCCCCATGGTTTAATATCCTCCTCCAGTTGCCCCAGTTTAATGTCACCCTCCATCTGCCCCCTAGTTTAATGTCCCCCCTACATGTGCATTAAGTTTAACTGCCCCCCTACATCTGCCCCTAGTTCTCCCCTCTTGCTCACACATGTTGTCTCTTCTCTATCATCCAGCAGCCTCCATTGCCGGCAGCTTGCAGGAAGCACACAGTCCCGTGTGGCTCCGCCCACTAACGAGTCATAGCCTATCCTGGTGATAGGCTGTGATGACATCATCACAGGTCCTTGAAAAAACTTCAACTAGCTATGTGGGCCGGATAGTAGCAGTCAGAGGGCCGGATGTGGCCCGCAGGTTGTACATTGCCCAGGTCTGCTATTGACTATAATCAAGTCGGTCCTGTGTCGTTTTTAAACTTAAAAAGTCCTCTATCCTCATTACGAATGCGAAAATCTTTAGGAAACTTTCGTACAAGGCATAATAATACTGGCTCCATATCTTTAGGCAGTGAGTGATGGATCTGACTGATATATAGTGCAGCCCGAACAAGTTCATCCAGAATAGCTGAGCATCAACAGAGCTCAGAACCAGGAAGAATTAACCATTGCTTTGCTCAAATGGAGCCTAGAGATCAAATATCCACCAAAGGCTCCAGTTTAGGTGGCCACACATGTGCAGTTCTAATTTCTAAATTTTTCCTGTGGCCGATCCCTGCTTTGCTGCATTCCTAGTATTCATTGTGCACCTGCACATAACAGATACTTCCTATACCTGGCACGTTACCTTCCCTGTTCACACATCAGAGGATTCTTAACACAAATAGTTCTAATCCTATACTCATTTTACTTAGTCCAAAAAATAATACCAGGTGCATGACAATATCCAGGTGGGAGGATGGGAGAAGGGAGCAGCGGTGGGTCATGGCTGTAGGCTGGTGGTAGCCCTAGATTACAATACACGGGGTATATGCCATATAGGTTGGCATGATAATATTCTACACTCCTCAACATTGAAATTGCAACACCAAGAAGGACAAGCCGCAAGGTTATGCAAACTGAATGTGATATCACTAACATCTGCAAATGATCAAGAACCTAGCTCAAATCTGTGGCATGTGGGAAGGGCTTAAAAGACAAATGGAAAGTAAAGTTTTTTTAGCCACATGAAACCTCCAAAATTGGGTCAAGTGGTGAGAGATGGCTCCTGTTCATTAACATGCTAGTTATCGAAACTGAGAGAGACAGAATCCTTGACCTGAGAGACCTTGGTTATTACTTTGGCAGATTACAACATGTTTGGCCAAGGTGTCAACACTGTTGGGCATTGCGCGTTCCATTGGTTGGTTAACAACCACAAATGGCAAGAAGAGATTTGTGGAGGTGAAACTCTGCCAGGATTGATCATCTGATTGAAAGAATGGTGAGTTGTGATCCATCCAGAATTACAAGTGAAATTGGACATCACATTCCGAGCCTAGAGTGCAAATGGTGTCGACACAACAAGTAGAAGACTTCCAATGAGCTCATGCCACTGCTCTCAAAGGGTAAGTTCACACAGAGACTTTTGTTCAGGATTTTGAGGCCGTATCCGCCTCAAAATCCTGACCAAAAAGACGTCTCCCATTGAAATCAATGGGAGCCACTCAGGTCTTTTTTCCGGGAGCTGTTTCTTCCGGCTCCCGGAAAAAGAAGCGCGATGCTCCTTCTTCAGGCCTTTTCGCCTCGCGATTCAGCCTGAAGACACACCCTCCTCCAGATTAGGCCCATTCACTGTTCCTAATCCGGAGCGGAGTGTGCGGCTGGATGCCGGTGCAGTGCACCAGCTTTCAGTCACGGCTACCCGGTTTTTGGTCTGGAACCTGAGGCAGCCTCCGCCTCGGGTTCCAGATCAAAAAACTCTGTATGAACTTAGCCAAAGGCTATCATGGTGCACAGAATGAAGGTCTATCTCTTCAGTGATGAGTACTGCTTTTGTCTTGAATGCAGTGATAGCCCGAGATTAGCCTAGAGACCAGAAAGGACAATGCCATGAAGGCAAGGTCTTCACAAGGGAACATCACACCAGTCCTCCTTATGGTGTAACCATATAGTAATTAGGATACTCTAGTCTTGGTGTTACATTGATTTGGTGGTGGATCCATTGGCATGGACATCTCTTCTATGAGCTGTTATTCAAAAGGACAATGCCAAGCAGCATGTTTTTTCGTGTCACTGTGAGCAGCCTGCATAGCCTAAATGTGTTACCATGGCCTGCAGCATCTCCGGACTTGTCATCATCTGGGATTTCATTGGTCTGCAGTTGTAATGGGAACTACCAGCAGCCAATCTCAATGATTTGTGTGTCCAAGATCCTTCAGCGTGTCATAACCTTCCTCAGACAACCATTAATAACCTCAATGATAGCAGGTCAAGGTGTATAAGCATGTGTACTTACTGTACAAACCAAAAGTTTGGACAAACCTTCTCATTCAAAGACTATGAAACTTGTAGATTCACACTGAAGGCATCAAAACTATGAATTAACACATGTGGAATTATATACTTAACAAAAAAGTGTGACACAACTGAAAATCTGTCTTATATTCTCGGTTCTTCAAAGTAGCCACCTTTTGCTTTGATTCCTGCTTTGCACACTCTTGGCATTCTCTTGATGAGCTTCAAGAGGTAGTCACCGGAAATGGTCTTCCAATAGTCTTGAAGGAGTTCCCAGAGATGCTTAGCACTTGTTGGCCCTTTTGCCTTCACTCTGCGGTCCAGCTCACCCCAAACCATCTTGATTGGGTTCCGGTCTGGTGAATATGGAGGCCAGGTCATCTGAAGTAGCACCCCATCACTCTCCTTCTTGGTCAAATAGCCCTTACATAGCCTGGAGGTGTGTTTGGGGTCATTGTCCTGTTGAAAAATAAATTATGGTCCAACTAAACGCAAACGGATGGAATAGCATGCCGCTGCAAGATGCTGGTTCAGTATGCCTTCAATTTTGAATAAATCCCCAACAGAGTCACCAGCAAAGCACTCCCACACCATCACACCTCCTCCTCCATGCTTCACAGTGGGAACCAGGCATGTTGAGTCCATCTGTTCACCTTTTCTGCGTCGCACAAAGACATGGTGGTTGGAACCAAAGATCTCAAATTTGGACTCATCAGACCAAAGCACAGATTTCCACTGGTCTAATGTCCATTCCTTGTGTTCTTTAGCCCAAACAAATCTCTTCTGCTTGTTTCCTGTCCTTAGCAGTGGTTTTCTAGCAGCTATTTTACCATGAAGGCCTGCTGCACAAAGTCTCCTCTTAACAATTGCTGTAGAGATGTGTCTGCTGCTAGAACTCTGTGTGGCATTGACCTGGTCTCTAATCTGAGCTGCTGTTAACCTGCGATATCTGAGGCTGGTGACTCGGATGAACTTATCCTCCGCAGCAGAGGTGACTCTTGGTCTTCCTTTCCTGGGTCGGTCCTCATGTCAGCCAGTTTCTTTGTAGCTCTTGATGGTTTTTGCAACTGCACTTGGGGACACTCAAAGTTTTCCCAATTTTTCGGACTGACTGACCTTCATTTCTTAAAGTAATGATGGCCACTCGTTTTTCTTTACTTCGCTGCTTTTTTTCTGGCCATAATACAAATTCTAACAGTCTATTCAGTAGGACTATCAGCTGTGTATTCACCTGACTTCTGCACAACAAAACTGATGATCGCAACCCCATTTATAAGGCAAGAAATCCCACTTATTACACCTGACAGGGCACACCTGTGAAGTGAAAACCATTTCTGGTGACTACCTCTTGAAGCTCATCAAGAGAATGCCAAGAGTGTTCATAGCAGTAATCAAAGCAAAAGGTGGCTACTTTGAAGAACCTAGAATATTAGACAGATTTTCAGTTGTTTCACACTTTTTTGTTAAGTATATAATTTCACATGTGTTAATTCATAGTTTTGATGCCTTCAGTGTGAATCTACAATTGTCATAGTCATGAAAATACAGAAAACTCTTTGAATGAGAAGGTGTGTCCAAACCTTTGGTCTGTACTGTATGTGCATAGTGCACATGCGCAATACTAAAAATATCAAGAATATACTGTTTCCATTTTTTTTTATAATTTCCACATTCCAATGATCAATTTCTTTCATGATATTGCAGTGTTAAGCTTGAGGAGTGTAGTTTCATGAAAGCCTACAGGAGGTGGATGAATTTTAATATATGAAATGAGCGATATATTGGGGAGAGGTACTGCACGTAGGTACTGAGTGATGTAGTGGGGAATTCTACATCAATGGATACCGACAGGTCAACTCCATTTTACAGAATACGGAAATATAGCAAACCATGGGGATACTGAAGGCGCACAATAGTACGGATTAAAAATGTTCTATTAAACTGCTCCTCATGTGGTCCTAGTACCAAATATGCAATTTATGTTAGTGGGAAAAACCCTCTGAGGCATCAAATGAAAAGTGAGAACAACACAAAGATGAAAGAAATGGCAATAAGAAAGTAGAAATCTCACAAAGCTTAGCGGTAGAGCAACAAAAATCATTTCTGTCCCACCAAGTGCTGTGCTCGGAGCAGCTGTATAGACTCTGAGATTCAGTAGTCAAGTGGTTTTCACAAATGCTCCCACAGAGTTGAAGGAGAAGGCACTTCTTCCCTGGCTGACTTCCATCCTGCAACCCAGCATGAAAGCTCCGCAAGCAGGGAAGGAATCCAAACATTAATGGTGTCCAGCAAGTCTATAGAAATCCTGGTGGAAAATAAACATAAAAACAAAACTTTACATCTAATAACATGATAAAAATGTCCAATTCCGTAGGAGAAGTAGTAAAAACTCTGAATTATTAGCAATATCATCATTTTTTTTTCTAAATTTCAAGATTTCATATCACCAACAAGTAGCGTTTACCCAAATCCGGTGATTTCTATATGTTTAGATTTCATGCTGGTTAGAGATGGGTGAATCAGTTCGCAATGAAACAGATTCAACCCAGATATTCCAAATAGTTTTTTAACAAAACTGAACAATTTTGGATTCATCTTGAGTGAACTAAAATGGCCACTGTGACATGCATTGCAGTAAATTATTATAGTCTGGGGTCTTAGAAGCTGGAGGACCAGACAAAAATAAAAAAATATTTCTACTTCACCGTGACGTTCGGCATGCCGTGTCATCAGGCTTAGTTCACACGGGCACGGAATAGCGTATTTTAGTCTTGATTTTGACGCGGGAAGCCGCGTCAAAATCGGGGCCAAAATATGCCTGTTAGTCGCAGCTTACCTCTCCGGATTAGGCCCAAAATGAATGGGCCTAGTCCGGAGGGTGCTGCCGCGAGACGGATGCAGCAGCTCAATGAGCCGTGGAATCCGACTGAAGAAAGGGCAGCTCGCTTCTTTTTTCCGTGAGTAACAACATGCCACTCACGGAATAAAGATAGCTAGCGGTCTCCATAGACCACCATTGTAAGGGGGTGGATTATGACATGGATTCCGCGCCATAATCCGCCCCCTCTGTGCCTGTGTGAATGAGCCCTAAGGCTTCAGCGGTGACCACAGGAGCATGACATCACAGAAGAGCGCAGGATGCCGTGAGGAGGGAGACTCAGAGTGCCAGGTGCCGCGAGGAGGCCCAAAAGAGGTAACGGAAGGAGAGTATGAATGTTTTTTTTTATTGTTGTCACCTCCCCTGGGCCTCCAGCTATTATAGTTTGGGGTCTAGTCAGACTCCAGAGTACAATGATCTTCCTTCCGGTTCTATTCGAACAAGATCGGACCAAACCAGGGGATCACTTTGTCCGAACACAAGACGAAATGAATTTGATTGGAAAAAATGGACTAAAATTAATCATTTTTCATGTTTTTCGCAACCGAGAAATGCAGTAATTGGGAACAAGTTAGAATAAGGCTATAGTAACATGCTGTTTTAAAGACAGATGAATTTCACTGGTCTTTTTTGTGACCCAATCCTCTGATCTGATTTTAACTAACTTTAATCCACTTTTACATAGATAACAAAGAGGCCCATTGATTTCTTTTGAGTCCGTGTATCCGTGAAAATGGACGAAACTAGAGCATGTGAATAGACTCATTCACTCTCATTCTCAGCCGTGAGGCTATTTTTCACTATTGTGTGAATATGCCCATATATCCCAGTTTTACGGTGTAGAAAAGGTGAAATTTTGGTGCCTAGCATTTGCACCGTTTTCATATTTCACTAATGCCACTTTGGGGGCATTGGTGGGCCTTGGCTTGGCAAATGTATTATAATTTGCATCAGACAACTGACAGAAACTAAAGCTGATGTAGACTTCAGTTTGTGGCATGGGGCCCTATAAGGACACCCTTCTACGAGTGCGAATGGAGATCCAGACATGTGGTGGTCAGACATGTGGTGGTCAGACATGTGGTGGTCAGACATGTAGTGGTCAGATCATACATGTGGTGGTCAGACATGTGGTGGTCAGACGTGTGGTGGTCAGACATGTGATGATCATACATGTGGTGGTCAGACATGTAGTGGTCAGACATGTGGTGGTCAGATATGTGGTGGTCAGACATGTGATGATCATACATGTGGTGGTCAGACATGTAGTGGTCAGACATGTGGTGGTCAGACATGTGGTGGTCAGATATGTAGTGGTCAGACATGTTGTGATCATACATGTGGTGGTCAGACATGTGGTGGTCAGACATGTGATGATCATACATGTGGTGGTCAGACATGTAGTGGTCAGACATGTGGTGGTCAGACATGTGGTGGTCAGACATGTGGTGGTCAGACATGTAGTGGTCAGACATGTGGTGATCATACATGTGGTGGTCAGACGTGTGGTGGTCAGACGTGTGGTGGTAAGACGCATGGTGGTCAGACGTGTGGTGGTCAGACATGTGGTGGTCAGCTACTTCCATCACTATAGGACATTCCAGGACAACCTCCAATGCACCGTTTTCATATTTTACTAATGCCACTTTGGGGGCATTGGTGGGCCTTGGCTTGGCAAATGTATTATAATTTGCATCAGACAACTGACAGAAACTAAAGCTGATGTAGACTTCAGTTTGTGGCATGGGGCCCTATAAGGACACCCTTCTACGAGTGCGAATGGAGATCCAGACATGTGGTGGTCAGACAAGTGGTGGTCAGACATGTAGTGGTCAGACGTGTGGTGGTCAGACATGTAGTGGTCAGACATGTGGTGGTCAGACATGTGGTGGTCAGACATGTGGTGGTCAGACATGTAGTGGTCAGACATGTGGTGATCATACATGTGGTGGTCAGACATGTAGTGGTCAGACATGTAGTGGTCAGACATGTGGTGATCATACATGTGGTGGTCAGACGTGTGGTGGTCAGACGTGTGGTGGTCAGACATGTGATGATCATACATGTGGTGGTCAGACATGTAGTGGTCAGACATGTGGTGGTCAGACGTGTGGTGGTCAGACGTGTGGTGGTCAGACGTGTGATGATCATACATGTGGATGGTCAGACATGTAGTGGTCAGACATGTGGTGGTCAGACGTGTGGTGGTCAGACGTGTGGTGGTCAGACATGTAGTGGTCAGACATGTGGTGATCATACATGTGGTGGTCAGACGTGTGGTGGTCAGACGTGTGGTGGTCAGCTACTTCCATCACTATAGGACCCAGGGGTAGGCAACCTTTTTTGTTCGGCGTGCCGATTTAAATTAAAAAATCAAAGATGAGGTCCTCGGAGTGCCGGGCAATAATTGTAAAGCTGACGACACCTACACTAAAGTCATATAGCACAAACCACAACACAGAGGTGCAGTCATTCTGTGCTCCCAGCCACATGCACTTACCACTATTTGCCTGGATACACATGTTCTTTTCCTTTAGAAGCAATGTAAGTACATGCGTAACCCACAATTAGTGGTAATGTATGTGACTGGGAGCAGAGTAAGGTCATACCTGTGGCAGTGGAAACTAGCAGTGGACACTAGCTGTCGGACACCGACGGTAGTGTGAACACTCCCTAAGTGAAACGCAGATTAATTTCAGTCACTTTTAGTTCCTGGTGGTGCAGTAACAGCAAAACCCCAGCCAGGAATTAATGGGTGTCACACTTTCAACAAAGTGAATGCACTGGTGCCCAGGAACTGGATTTGGCTTTAATTGCATCTAGTTACAGTGTCACCACCCAATAGAATCACACTAAGGCTGAGGCCACACATTACAAAAATGCAGCTTTTTTTATTGCAGATTTAGCTGCGTTTTTTTTCCGTCAAAGCCAAGAATGGCTAGAAAAGGAACGGGAAATATATAGGAAGCTTCTTATATGTCTCCCTCCTGCTCAATCTACTCCTGGCTTCGGCTCAAAAAAACAGCAAAATCTGCAACGATAAAAAGCTGTTTCTTCAACGTGGGGCTTTAGCCTAAGGCCCTTACGTTGTTGGAACACAGCTTTTTTTGTTACATATTTTGCTGTGTTTTTCTGAGCCTAAGCCAGGAGTGGATTGAGCAGAAGGGAGACGTATAAGAAGCTTCCTATATATTTCCCATTCTTTCTGTAGCCATTTTTAGCTTTGGTTGAAATAAACCGCATCAAAATCTGCAACAAAAACGCTGCGTTTCTGCAACGTGGGGCCTCAGCCTTGCGCCTCCTGCATATAAATGGCACGGATGTGGTTTTCACTGACCTATATGTTAAAATGAATTGACAGGGCTGCAAATGCAGACAGATATAGGGTATGTATAGGACAGATATAGGGTAGGTATAGGACAGATATAGGGTATGTATAGGACAGATATAGGGGATGTATAGGACAGATATAGGGGATGTATAGGACAGATATAGGGGATGTATAGGACAGATATAGGGGATGTATAGGACATGTATAGGACCTGCTCAATAGTTTTCAGCTCTTCAATTTGGCCCAGATACACAGCCACAAAAAGAATGGCTGTATATATGGGTCAATTGAAATATATAGGTCTGTACTTTTATCCACAGTTGTAGATAAAGAGTCTGGTCATGTGCATTGCAGGTTACAACTCAATGTGCCTCATATTAATAGCAGTTAACCAAATCATGTCCCTCACATTAACCCCCTGTGTGCTTTACATAAGGGACACTGATATGTGAGACATATGGAGGTAATAAGTGAATATCTTCATTATATAGATCCTTTATTAGCACCTCCATATGTCTCACATATCAGTAACCCTTATGTGAGCCACACAGGGTTAATGTTATGGACATGATGGAGTTAACTGCTATTAATGTGAGGCACATGGAGTTACTAAAACTAAAGTAATAACCCCAAATGCCTGACAGTAATAAGAATAGTCAGTAACACACGTACCTGGTGTTTTTACTTTCACTTTGCTTCCTCTCCTCCTCAGGCTGCAGACGGCAGGAGCTCCTCCTCACGTGTAGCAGCAGGTCCCTTATCCTGTGCAGTGAGAGGCTCACCTCTGATTGGTGGCAGGGAGAGAAGGGGGCGTGTCCTACACAGCAGCTCTACCAGAGCACTGAAGGACACTCTCTCTCAATTAGTGTATGAAAGTTGCGGGCTGGCTGCCGTGCCAGCAAAATATGCCTCGCGTGCCAGGGGTTGCCGACCCCTGCTATAGGACATTCCAGGACAACCTCCAATGAAACATTCTAGTTATCCTTTTGTAAGAAATCATGTCCCCCAGACTTCCTCTTCTATCAAACCAAGGCAGGAAAAAAGTATTTATTAATTGTCAACTGAAAAGTCTAGCCCTGGTTACTGACAGCCATCTTGCACCAATGAAATCCTGGCCTTGTGCTCTGTTATAAGAGACACCACCGTATGTCATGGAGTCATGTCCCCTGCTGGTTCATGTCCAAAAAAACACAAGAATTGCAAAAACTATTTCATACGTACCAACCTAGCCATAATATAGGGATATTTATAGTTGGTTGTCTTAGATCCATAGCCCTGGGTAATGGGTACTGGGGTCCGACACGACATTGATCAGCTGATTTGGCTGCCAAAGCAAGGTATAATTACAGAAGCAGCTCTGCTCCTATTGAAGTGAATGGGAGCAGAGCTGCAGTTTCTCCGTGCCATAGCCACAGTGTACAGAGCCAGAAGCTGTATACAGCTTCTGGAGGTGTTCACTGTAGTGGTGTGCAGTCTGGGTATCAGCCCCACACCATCCTATGGATAGGATAGCATTATCAATCACCTATAGTTCTTGGGCAACTCCTTTAAAGGGGTTGTCCCATCACAAGGATCCTATCTATACTGCTTGTTAATGTGGATGTAAGACTTTTCCTAAATACGTTGCTTCAGTAAAACTGCTTTGTTTGTCCACTATCTTACTTTATTCAATTCTTTGTGGCCACAGCCCTGACTTATCTGCTCATGAGTCCAGTGATGTATCTGCTGCTCTGAAGGGGGAGGGAGGAGGGGCTAAGTGCAGGTAGGAGCCTGTGTATCTAGCTATTCCTGTGTCTGCACCACGTGACCTAGATCCTGCTATCAGATAGAGGAGCTGCTTTCATTTCTTCTGTTCTTCCAGTTATCAGGCTAGCTAATTCAATTGTGTTCATTATGGCAGAGACAGGCAGTCTCTGTATGTAACACAGAATGGAGTTGCTGCTGCCTGTACTTCATAGTCTAATATGGGTGGGTGGAGCTACATGTTAATTTGGGGGCAGAGCTAAATGACAGGTTGTATGTGAAACCCCGCCCACCAAATGATGCAAGAAACCAGGAAGAAAGAAAATTTTACAGCAGTAAAGACTGATGAGTATGTAAGGTGGGAATACCCCTTTAAGTCCCACCAAATCACGGGGCCTGCCTCAAACCAAGTAGGACCACTGGGCAAATTCAGGACAGCTGGCAACTATGCTATTCATTAAGGAATATGATGAACCAATATTTACTTAGACATAATTATTAATATATTGTCTGGTTTAGAAAACTCGTCTTAACATACACTAAGGCTGAGGACCCACGTTGCGAAAACGCAGATTTTTTTGTTGCAGATTTTGTTGCAGTTTATTGAGCCAAAGTCAAGAATGGCTACAGAAGGAATGGAATAGATATAGGAAGTTCTTATACTTCTACCTTCTGCTCAATCCACTCCTGGCTTTGGCTCAAAAAACTGCAGCAAAATCTGCAACAAAAAATCTGCGTTTCCGCAACGTGGGGCCTTAGCCTTATAGAGAATTCCAGCTTATTAGAAGGAGGTTCACCTTCAAGAATCCTAATTCAATAGCTAGAACTACAATGTTTGTTTCTCTTGTGCTGGGGGATCCATCATAACCATACCGTATGTCTCCTGCGGAGGTGCTGCTGGGAAATTGAACACTTTCAAAAAGCTGCCAACCTTCAGATTACTTTATTTTCTTGCAGGTGAAAACTAGCAAAAAAACTTTAAACTCTATAATATATTGTATTTAATGCTACTAGTTTGTGATATTTTAGGTACATCCCACCGTGGCCCATTATGATCTGCTCCTCGCCTAGTAATAGATGAATACTTTCCACAGATCTATGATTATTGCCCTTGTTTTCATGCCGTGTTATGTTTGACTAACTGTTTTTAATCACTTTGACATTTCGGTGTGTAACACCCATACAGAACCTCTTGTTACAGATCACTTCACTACACATGGCATTGGCATGTTGCCTGCTTACATGGCTGTTGAATGCTTCCCCCGGGGTAGCAGTGCCAGGGAAAATTAATTGTAGACATGCACTGTAGTCACTAAAGTACATGTATTACCTTTGACTGTTTACACTCTGTAACCGTTCATCAATGTGCTTGCTATGAATATACATGAGTTACAATTTGGAAAAAACAGAGAGGATTCCCTGCTGTGGTCAATGACAGATTATTAGAAAGTGCAATTCTAGATATTTTTGGACTTGAAGTGGGCCATACACGTTACATTCATGTCAACTTACCGTATATACTCGAGTATAAGCCAAATTTTTAAGCACAGTTTTTGTGCTGAAAAAGCCCCCCTCGGCTTATACTCAAGTCAATAGAAATAGTGGTCAAAAATTATGAATTCAATACAATATCTATAAAATATATAAATTTTTATTGAATAAATATTAAAAATTCATTTCAGCAGGGCAGATGGAAAAAGCAAATTGAACCAAACAAACAGGGAAACAACAATATAATAATGCTGTGTATGTACTAGATAGTAGATCTAACAAATAATCTGGAGTATATACAGACACAGATATAAATAACTACACACCAGGTAAGATGGTACACCAGGTAAGATGGCATATAAGTATATCAAGAAGTAGTAGGTAAGTATGTGTCAGGGGTAATAGTCAACAGTCAAAATAAGTTCTCAAGAATATATGCAAAACTGAACCAGATAATGTACCACAAAGTATGTGCTGGACAGAAGCAATAATTATATAAATGAATGACTATAATAACCCACTAGCCTTGTAGCTACAACAACCAATACAGATATACAACATATCCTACAACAATATGTCAACGCAGTAAGAAAAATCACTGCTTAGATTTAAAGACAAATAATATACCTGTAGCCATGGTGTGTAGAGAGCAAGATGCGGATCTATTAAACTGTGCCCCAGACGCCTCTACGCATTTCGCCTATTCAGGCTTCCTCAGGAGGCATAAGATACTGTCTACACGGCAACCTATTAACCTATTTCAGTATGTATATATAGGTTGCCGTGTAGACAGTATCTTATGCCTCCTGAGGAAGCCTGAATAGGCGAAATGCGTAGAGGCGTCTGGGGCACAGTTTAATAGATCCGCATCTTGCTCTCTACACACCATGGCTACAGGTATATTATTTGTCTTTAAATCTAAGCAGTGATTTTTCTTACTGCGTTGACATATTGTTGTAGGATATGTTGTATATCTGTATTGGTTGTTGTAGCTACAAGGCTAGTGGGTTATTATAGTCATTCATTTATATAATTATTGCTTCTGTCCAGCACATACTTTGTGGTACATTATCTGGTTCAGTTTTGCATATATTCTTGAGAACTTATTTTGACTGTTGACTATTACCCCTGACACATACTTACCTACTACTTCTTGATATACTTATATGCCATCTTACCTGGTGTACCATCTTACCTGGTGTGTAGTTATTTATATCTGTGTCTGTATATACTCCAGATTATTTGTTAGATCTACTATCTAGTACATACACAGCATTATTATATTGTTGTTTCCCTGTTTGTTTGGTTCAATTTGCTTTTTCCATCTGCCCTGCTGAAATGAATTTTTAATATTTATTCAATAAAAATTTATATATTTTATAGATATTGTATTGAATTCATAATTTTTGACCACTATTTCTATGGTATGTTTAGGTGTTTGCTCTATATGTGGTCTTTTTCACTCATGAGGAAATGGTTTAAGTGTTTATACTCAAGTCAAGCAAAAAAAAATAAAAATTTTTTTTTTTTTTGCTGGTGGTCTATGACCAGCTGCAATAGTAATGTATAGAATCTCCCATAAAATAGTGAAAAAAAAGAATCTTTAAAAAATATAATATAAATAAAAGTTGTAAATTCCTCCTTTCCCTAGAATACATATAAAAGTAGAAAATGACTGAAACACAAACACATTAGGTATCCCTGTGTCTGAAAATGCCTGGTCTACTGAATATAGGGGATCTGCAGTGCTCCTGTTCTGTCGGGAAGGGGTTAATAGGAGCACTGCAGATCCCCTATATTCAGCCAGAATGAATTCCACGTGGGGGGAAAAAAACAGTCCTCAAGCTCAGGGAAGGGGCAGACAGACAACCAAAACACCACCTCCCCTTCCCCAGCACCCAGCAACTACTGCACCCAAAAACCATTTTAATTTTTGAAAATTTCCAGTAGCTGCTGCATTTCCCCCCCTAGGCTTATACTCGAGTCAATAAGTTTTCCCAGTTTTTTGTGGTAAAATTAGGGGGGGGTCGGCTTATACTCGAGTATATACAGTAAACTACTGATTTTGACGCGATGAACTAATATGCCGGGGGGTATCCTGACTTTCCACCATCCCATTGGGAAAATGAAGGATTGGGCAGCTGGATTTCAATATGCTCAATCCTTTTTCCTCAGGGAAGATAAGCTAACCCTGTCTGACATCAGCTCTCTTTCCAGCCAATCTGAGAAGGCATGTGTATAGAGAGGACAAGACGGATAGCTGATGGATTAGCAAGGTCTATGGCGCAGCTAGCCTTGGGACCTCCAAAATGTTTGCGTTTTTTGCCACCCTTTTGTTTATTTTGTTGCTTTTGGTATGGGGTACACATATGGGGTTTCACATGGCAGCAATGACACAGGGGTATAATGATTTGACCATATAAGCTGGATTCACATCTGCATTGGAATCTCCGTAACAGACTCCACCACAGAGAGAAAACTTCAGCAAGGAACCCATTATAGTCCATAGCGTCCACGGGTGTCCACAGGTAACTGCTTTTTAAGTGGACAGGCCCTCCGTTTTTCGGGGTCCTTTGCACA
The DNA here is from genome assembly GCF_031893055.1 of Leptodactylus fuscus. Taxonomy (NCBI): domain Eukaryota; kingdom Metazoa; phylum Chordata; class Amphibia; order Anura; family Leptodactylidae; genus Leptodactylus; species Leptodactylus fuscus. The sequence continues at coordinate 327,481,526 of NC_134265.1, read as the reverse complement.
CCCAAACAAGGGAGACTGGAACGCTAGTATGAACCTATCGTCAGGCCTATTACATGGCCTCAATTGTGTTTGGCTGCAGCTGCATCAATGGGACGTCACCACTGAAGCCCCTCTGTATACCAACAAAGACTGGCCATGACGGGAGCCTGAGTACAGGAATAGAGTGTTATATATATTTTAAATGCCCAGGGAGTAACACAAAAAGTGAACATGGAGGCAGCCCATCACAAACCTTCTCTAAAAAGACAAAGGTCCGTGAACCTCCCCAACCTTCCAAGTCAAAAGGCGCAAAGAGGGTTGAGAATTAAAATCTCCCATTGCCAAAACAAAGAGTTTGCAACCCCCTCCGCAAAATAAGAGAGGGGGGTCTGAGTTGAATAAGAAGAGGGAACATTTGTGACCACAGAACTCCTCCCCCTAGAGCTCAGCAGGGTCACAAAAGGGCAACCACATGCCTTGTTCCCCTGGACATATGTGATATACCTCACCATATTCTTGCCACAACCTGATAAGAGGTGCCTCACCAGTTACCCTCAACACTTCACTACGCTCCTTATTATCATCATCAGTTATATAACCTACCTCTGCCGAATCGCCTCTACAAAACACAAGAGCCACAATCATATACAGTACAAAAAATGGAGCCAACACTGTGCCCTGTGGCCTCTATGACCACTAATCCAAAAGATTCGGAATATTCCATCCCAGCCATGGAAGCCGCAGTCTGTCCACGAGATACACACTTACCCAATTCACCTAAAATTCAGCAGCTGATGTCTATTGCCAATTCTGCACCAAAAAGCCTGACTGAATACTAATAAAAGAACTAAAATCAAAAAAGGTCATTCAAGTGGTAGACCCACAATCCAAGGCATACCCGAAGCTCCTGGGTCCAAATCCAAAATCCATACTTACCATGTGCTATCTTTAACACTGATGTTTTCTTATATTGCAGAGAGGCCATTGGGCTTCCTAAGGCTCAAGGGTCCAGTAGCGATCGTTACTTCTGCGCACCCTATAGCTACGACCCTGCACCATAATCCTCCAAATGTGAGTCTGCTGTCCACACCCAGTAGGTGCATCAGTCAGTATACATGGTCATTACAGGGTGATCCTTGCAGAGATCCATGGGTGTATTGAGTCTTACAGGCAATGCTCCCTGGGAAAGTTATGCTAATGAGCTCTCCAGTGCCACCTATAGGTAGCTACCATGTGATTCAATGTCCAACACATTAAAAAGCCTTGAGACATGGGCAGGAATATGTGTGAAACCAGAGACAGTCATCTGTAGGCAGCACAGCATGTGAGTCTTTGCTCCTTATCCGCACAGAGTAGGGTTCTGGGTAGTTGGGCGAGATGTATGGAAGACACAGATTCTGCTGGATATATATCATTGACTCTGCGCTGCTGGTCTGTACAAGCCTTACGATTGTAGGCTCCGGATTTATTTAAGAGACATGTGTTCTTATCTCCAGAGAGTAGCTCTCGCCTGTCTGCGCACTCCATCTGCCTCATTACTGATTCTTTCTATGTACCCAACACTCTTCCATTAATTGTATTGACACATAAGCAGGAGTGCTGCTGGCCAGGCAAGTTACGGCCATTTGTTCATTATGGGGATGTGCTATCTCCAAACCTGCTGACCGTATTGTTCCAGAATGTGCTGACTGCATGGCCTGTTACCTTATCGTGGAGACGAGGGAGACGCAATGAAGCATTGTTTTACTCTTTAGATATCAGGCCAAGCAAGAAAAAACATACATATGAATGAGACGCTCTACCCGAAAAAATACGGGAAAAGGAGAGATGAATTTCATTGGCATAAATATCTTATAAACAATTAAAATACTAACACGACCAAAAATAAATAGTCTAAAGACAAAAAAAGACAATAAAAAATCAGAAAGAAACATGATTTTACATAAACCATAACAAAAAAGTAATAGAATAATGAAAAACCATAATAGCGAGAAGAAACATAATACATGCAGCATACAATAGATAATATTACCGCTTCACAAGGAGTTTGATCTTCCACAGGGGAGATACGCTCACTCCATATTTATTCTGGGACATAAATTCATATCCCGGTAGACCAGTAATTCTCAACCTTACTAATGCAGCGACCCTTTAATACAGTTCGGCGTGTAGTGGTGACCCCCAACCATATAATTATTTTCGTTGCTACTTCATAACTGTAATTTTGCTACTGTTATGAATCGTAATGTAAATATCCGATATGCAGTATCATATAGTATATCCTATAGTAGCCCCCCTTATATACACTGTCTACCAATATGTATTTGGACACCCATGCAAATGAAGATACAGTACCTGCGGTCATGATGTACATCACGCCTTCCGCCGTTAAACAGGAAATGGCATTAGTCGCATGTAAGGTGCCATGAAGTGCAGAATTGTCCGATTTCAAGAAAGGGGTAATTGTCGGGTACCATAGAAATGGTCGATCCTTAAGGGATATAGCAAGTGAACGGAATTACCCAAATTCAACAGTGGCCTATGTGATTACGAAGTGGAAGGTGAACGGTGATTGTCAACAGACCCCCGAAACTGGGAGATAGAGACCGACGGGTGCTGGCCAAAGAAACCGCACCCAACCGATGGCTCACATACACCAGGAGTGTCACCAGGCATCTGGGAGTATTGTGTCGCTCAATCCCATCTGTAAGGAAGCATCTGCTGGTTCTACCAACTATTGAATGTGAAACAATGTGCTTTTTCTATCTACTACAGGTGTCCAAATACTTATTGGTAGACCGTGTATAATGGTCCCACCTTATAATAGTGCCCCTTATGTATAATATAATTTCTCTCTTTTAATAGTGCCCCTTGTATAATGTATGTAATATATGTATAATAGATACTCCATTCTAAATACTAGCCTCCTTATATTTACTAGTTTCCCCACTATGTATATTAGCCCCCTGTAAATAGTAGTTTATCCCCTTAGCAGGTATTCCCTTTCTCTTACCAGAAAACAATAAACCTTGTACTGACCTTACCGCGCTCCCACAATGAACAGAGCAGCCGAAGACTGTTCCTGTAGTAGTGTCATCACGCCACCTGTGCCGCGACGTCCTGTGCACTATCGGCGGTCTTCTATGGCAGAGCAGGAACCTTTCAGCTCCCTGCTCTATCATAGAATTAAACAGTATTGGCATGCACAGCAAAGCATTCAGATACAGCTGTGGAGTTCCCAGGATAAAAGACTGATGCTCCAGATCTCGGGCCCCCTTGGAACGGTGTCTCAATTCCTAAGGCCATCAGATATATGTGTTTTCCAATGGTCTTAGGTGACCCCTGTGATAGGTTCGTTTGACCCCAGGTTAAGAACCGCTACAGTAGAGGATTGGAGGAAAGCGACATCCACAGAAGATCTGTGCTTAGTCCTCCAAGATGGTGGGAACAACCTCCCTGCCGAGTTCTGCCAAAAACTGTTAGGAAGTGTACTGACAAGAACTGATGGAAAGCAAAGGTCACGCCAAATATTGATGGGATTTACATTTCTCTTTTCTTCATTCCCTTCATTTTGTTAATTGACAAATATAATAATAATAATAATAATAATAATAATAATAATAATAATTAAACTAAGGATAGGCCATCAATAGTGGAAACCAGATAATCCCTTTAACTCCTCCACCTTGTACTCCATTTAGTAGGACAACTCCCACAGTGGTACATTAGCTGATATTACACATCTTTACAATGGAACCAAAGCAGTGAAATATTGGATAGCCACATGGCCTTGAATGGGTTTATTAATGTCTTAGATATTTAGGTGATAGGATTTTTGTACATCATGTATTTTGCATGAACTGTTGGCAGCCAGCAGTCGGCATCCGTTCTCACAAGCAGGCAGGGGGATGTATTCATCAGGAATTGCTGCTTTTACCTATAGATAGTTCTATGGCCACGCAGCACTAAACATATGTAATGCTGGTGTCCTACCATACAGAAGCATGGGGCAGCACTATATGTGTACTATTTTGAAAGGCTGTGGAGTCAGAGTCATGGAGGTGAGGTCTGGACCAATTTTAGGTGGAGTTTGGAAAAAGTTACCTACCGTACTCAGGCTTCAAAATAAAATGATTATTTTTATGGGAAGAATATGCAAATCTGACTTCCATGTTGTAATTAGGAAGTCAGTGCCTCAGTCATGCACACCAATAGAGGGCGCTCACTGAGGATGTGCAAGTCTATCTTCCATGATGTAATTAGGAAGACAGAGTCTAAGTCATGCAGCCCAATAGGTGGCACTCCCTTTAACATCATGCATGTAGGTGGAAACCCAGCAGACCCTGTTATAGTCTATGGGGGTCGGCGGGTTTTTCTAGGTAACAGCGTTTTTAAGAGGAGAGGGTTTTCCTTCTTCAGGTCCTCAAGCAGGCCCTAAGAATGGAAACCCAAACGCTAATGTGGATAGAGTACAACTATTCTTGGGGACACAAACCCTTTAACCTATATCTGTAAGTTTTGTCCTTATTTTCGTATGTGCAAACAGGTTTACGAAGACAAAAATCTCCTCTTCTATATATAGTTTCCTCTCGGCAGTGTATGAAGCGGCAGAGACTCAGTACACGTTCCTGGGAGAGCAGCTTGTGGATTGGTAGCAGTGTAAGCAGCGCGGCCTGCACTAGGTGCTAGGAGAATGTGCTATTCCATGTCAGAGCTGAATTAGTAATTACAAGTTCAGCTGTTCCCTCATTTCGCCAAATTACAATTCTTTTTGCCAGCTGGGTGGCCAAGCACAGACAGAAAGCGCATCCTATCAGCTGGTAAATAGGCTGAAATGGGCCGTAAATTAGAACATTAAATACTAATGAGACTTTAGTAACAATAGGAATCAAACAATAAGTTGGAGAAAAAAAAAGATTTTTTGTGTCCGTGTCCTTATGACAACGTTGCTGACTGTTATTATAGGGATACTGACCCTCAAAACAACCTACCTGCATTTTCTAATGCCCTGTTCACATCTGCGTTGGTATTCCGTCCGGGGGAGTCCACATCGGGACCCCTCCGAATGGAATACTGAATGCAACTGCAAGCGGTGTGCCAGTGAAAGCACACGGACCCCATAGACTATAATGGGGTTCGTGTGTTTGCCACCAGATCTCCGCACTGAACATGCGGAGTGGAAATCAGTTCACAATCTACTCTCCTGCCGGCATGATTCATGCGGGCAGCGCGCGGCAAGCACACGGACCCATTATAGTTTATGGGGTCCATGTGCTTTTACTGCACACCGCTTGCAAATGTGTTCGGTATTCTATTCGGGTGGTCCCCATGTGGACTCCCCAAACGGAATACCGAACGCAGATGTGAACGAGGGGTAAGGCTGGCATACACTTACATACAGGATATGTATCTCCAAATATAAAGCAACTTCTTTATAAATGAAGTATAGTACAGGTGAATATAAGAAACTTTGTAGTATATATTATTAAAGAAATGCAAATCCATCTCCATTTATTAGTCTTCTCTCCTCCTCCTTATCTTCACTTCACTTATATACTCTTCTCCATATTCACATCACATACAAAAGTCTATGGAGAGAGGAGAGGAGAAGGAGGAGGCGGCTACCTTTTAGATAATTGATACATTGCCTCATTCTGTGCAGTGGTAAAGCCTCATCTTAAAATATAGACATGTCAGAAGAGCGTTCCTTCACTTACCGGTACCAGAGTTTAGCAGCTGCTGTTAAGGCTTTTTTAGAAGCTTGCTCCTCCCTCCTTCCCTCTCCATAGACTTTTATGTACAAACCTAATAAATGGAGAAGGAAACATATTTCTTATATTCACCTTTACTATTTATTTATTTATTGGAGGTACGCATTTACTTTTTCAGGCATAAATCTGCCATATGTATGTAAGACATTATACTGCAATACGCCTGTACTGGGGAAAGTATATGGGTAGTTTACAGGGTACATGTACAGTATGTCTCTTTAATATTTTTGCTACACACAGTTTTTCTCAGTATGCAAATTAGCTCTCTCGCAGTAATGGGGGCAGACTCCAGCGCTCAAACAGCACTGGGGGCGTCCCCAATGCTGCGAGAGAACTCTCTCCAGCGCCGCCTCCATCTTCATCAGCAGCATTATCTTCATCCTCTTCTTCCGGCGGTGGTTTGTAACTTCTAAGCCTCGGGCCCTGGGCAGAGCAGCCTGTGCATGACCACAGGCCATGAGAAAATGACCACTTACAATACTGTGCAAGCGGCCATTTTCTCGTGGCCTGTGGGCATGTGCAGTCTGCTCTGCCCTAGGCCTGAGACCTAGAAGCTACAAGCCACCACTGTAAGAAGAGGATGAAGATGAGAGCTGACAGAGAGCTGACAGAGAGGTCATATTTTTGGGAGCTGTGTCCTAAATGATTCTACTGGCTTTTTGATTTCTGTTATTCTAGGTGAGGTAACCTATTCTATGTTTAGTTAGAGCCTAGCCGGGCAGGTATTTATTTTTGTATTGTTTCCTTTTGTCCAAATTACCCACCCTAGGAGACAATTCAAGAGATCTCCACCGAAGAAGACTTCCATGGTCCCAGGATCTTCTTTCAAGAAGCTGAAAGAATTTGCCTGTCCTCCCCAGCTACTAGAAATCTTTTTCAAGACCAGCATGGCTCCTAGAAAGGAAGCACTGGAGCCACAAAAGATAGAAGAGTCCCAGCCAGAGCCTTGGAGTCTGGAGGTGTTTGGTAAGCTAGGCTGAGTTTCTTCAAGTCCGAGATGCTGAACATCTATCCTAATCAAAGCAGTCAGGATTGAATCACCTTATATTTATACTTACATATACCTTGTGGGCAATTGTCTTATAAATAAGATGGAGGTGGGTGACAGTTTCATTGTGCACTTCAGGAGGATATGGTTTCTCGACCAGCAAATGACCAGTTATCATCCACCTGAACAATGACTGAAGATGTTTTGCAGCACCTGCGCCAGATATTCTACTCCATAGGAGACTCCGCCACAGAATGCGCCTAATATCAGCGGAGAGAAACGTCCTGCGAGGATTCCATTATTGTCTATGTAACCACTTTTTAAGTGGACAGGGTCTCTGTCTTTTGTGGACGCGGGGGAAGGAAACCTAAACGCTAGTGTGACCCTAGCGTGAGAACCTGCTGTATTTCCTTCATAGTATACTGTAGGTTTGACATTTTTGGGGCATGAATTCCCTCCTGATTTCAATGGCAAAAAAACCCATACACCATATATGAAAACTTAAGAGGAATGTGTCACGAATCTTTTAACTTATTTATTAAAACTTTTTTCAGTTTTTATTTTCTGATTGTAGATTCCTTTTATTCTATTTTCTGTACATGATTATGGAGACGGCCATCTTGCCTGAGCTTCTCCTCTGTTCTGTTAACAGCATTTAGTGATATGCTTTACAGCAATCTCATGGTCAAAAGCAGCAGTAGCATGAAGCCAACTCCTTGAGGTCTATCTGGGAGTTTTCTATTGAGGCGTTATCTTTTATTGTTATTCTGCCTGTAATATAAATGAGCTGACTGCATCAAAGAAAGCCCTTATGGAATTGTCAAGTCTAAGATTATTATTAGGCTTAGTGGTCAGAGTGAAAACTGCAGAATATAATACTTATAGACATAGTATTAAAATTTTTTAAAAAATATATATCAAAATAACTTTACAAATATGTTTGAATTTGCTTTAAAAGGTTTATAGGCAATTTTCTGGTGACTCTTAAAGTACCATAATAATGCTATGATTGGCTTAAATTCTATATATAGATTTATATGTTCAATGTTATGTACCAGACTAAAGAAGCATATAACATACTCACCATAGGTAAATGTATAATAAGACTAGAATTATGATACCACCTGCTCCACTACCATGCACCTGCCAATACTGGATTATCCTCTTTCATCCTTACAACACAACATTTCCATCGCACATTGTAGACGGGCCATGCTGAGTATCTTCACAGAGCTCTTCTCTACTTTCATCTCACACAGCTGGACCCTTCTTCAGGATTCAGAGCCAGTTAATGAGCCCTGCGGTGGCTTCAACTAAAATATATGGCTGAGCTGGAAATAGCAAATGGAAAAATGGCTTGAGAACGTGGAAATCTATCGTCAGTATTTTACAATCGCATACCTATATAAATGAATTGCTTTATGGTCGGGCTGGAAAAAATTTCAACCAATTAAGATTCATTTTTAGGTCTGTATGATGTCTATTCTCTTACATGAAGAAACACGAGAAGGCTTTGTGGTCATAGAATAATTCTATGGCACTATAAGTAGAATCTCAAGACTTCTCTTGAGCTGCTCCTTACTTCTGGAATTTTCTCCCACAATTTATTACACAAACTTCTCAAAACCAACTCTTTCAAAATTGCCTATCCACCTTCATTTCGATTTTAATACCTTACGAAAATCAGCCAATTGTAAACGAATTGCTACTTGAGCAATTCCCCAGTGCTGCTGCTGAAACTTGGGAGGAAGCAAAAGACAGAGACAGTGAGTCCTAAGCTTGAACCAGTCTCTGTCCCTACTTATTTGCCACAACTATCCTAATGACAGGGAAAACTGGGCGACAATCCCTTCACTGAATAAGTGTTACACAGAACAAGACAAGACAAAACAACAGAGAAGAGGAGTCAGCAAACCAAGGAACAAAGCCAGAGAGAGCAGTACCCAATCGTAATCCAAAAGAGTAGTCACAAGAAAAGCCAAAGGTCAGAAGTCAGTAAATGCAATACAATAGAAAAGAGAACCGCTTAGCGAGGACAGAGTCACAATAGCCAGCAAACCTGTGTGGCCTGATGACCTGTTTATACGAAGTCCAGAACCCGCCTCAGACTTAAAAGGAATATATGCTGCCAATCACACAGGTAAGGCTAAGATTATTTATTAGGCTGGGTTCAAAATGGGTTTTTAGGACCGGATTTTAACGCGGAATCCGCCCCAGAATCCAATCCAAAAAAACGCCTCCCATTGACTTCAATGGAAGCCGTTCACTTCCTTTTTCCGCGAGCGGAATAAAGAACTGACTTGCCCTTTCTCGCCACAGATTCCGCGGCTAAATCAGCCGCAGGCATCTGCAGCGCGACATTCCCTCCTGACTAGGCCCATTCATTTGGGCCTAATCCGGAGTGGAATGCCACAACTGTCGGAATGCCGTGAAAGTTGCTGCGAGAGGCGTTTTTTGGACCAGATTCCCGTGTCAAAATCCGATCCAAAGAGCCCCGTGTGAATTCAGCTTTAGTGTACGGTCACACGGAGATTTTTAGTCAGGATTTTGAGGTCGTGTCCACCTCAAAAATCAATGGGAACAGCTCAAGTCTCCTGGAAAAAAGAAAAGAGATGCTCTTTCTTCAGGCCAAATCGCCTTGCAAACCTGTCTGAAGACACTCCCTCCTTCTGACTAGGCCCATTCATTGGGTGTAATCCGAAGCAAGGTGCGCGGCTGGATGCCGCTGCAGTGCACTGGCTACCTGGTATTTGGTCCGGAACCTGTGGTGGCCTCCACCCCAGGTTCCGGACCAAAAATCTCCACGTGAACTTACCCTCAGAGGAGCAGAGGGAAACCAAAGAGAAGGAGATGGGTGTGGTGGAAAATCAATTACAGAGGTTAGGGAATAGGAAAGTATTCAGACAATTCAAGAAGAACCTAAAGCAAGGAATAATAACTGAACATAACTCCTGCGCCGCAGTGTGCGAGCGGAGGGTAGACCTGAGGTCTGAACAGGTAGAGACTAGAGATGAGCGAGTACTGTTCGGATCAGCCGATCCGAACAGCACGCTCGCATAGAAATGAATGGACGTAGCCGGCACGCGGGGGGTTAAGCGGCCAGCCGCTGTCAAAGCGGAAGTACCAGGTGCTTCCATTCATTTCTATGGAGCGTGCTGTTCAGATCAGCCTTTATACGCGCTGATTCTGAACGTGTTTTAACCTTTCTGCAGGTTGAGCCTATAAGCTGATGGTGTCTATAGACTCATCAAGCAGTGTTGCTGTTTTCAGAATATTTCCTGCCTAGCAGAAGCTAAAATTTCTCTCTGACCCTCAGCACGATGTCTCTCCCTAGAGAGCCCTGCGGTGGCTTCAACTAAAATATATGGCTGAGCTGGAAATAGCAAATGGAAAAATGGCTTGAGAACGTGGAAATCTATCGTCAGTATTTTACAATCGCATACCTATATAAATGAATTGCTTTATGGTCGGGCTGGAAAAAATTTCAACCAATTAAGATTCATTTTTAGGTCTGTATGATGTCTATTCTCTTACATGAAGAAACACGAGAAGGCTTTGTGGTCATAGAATAATTCTATGGCACTATAAGTAGAATCTCAAGACTTCTCTTGAGCTGCTCCTTACTTCTGGAATTTTCTCCCACAATTTATTACACAAACTTCTCAAAACCAACTCTTTCAAAATTGCCTATCCACCTTCATTTCGATTTTAATACCTTACGAAAATCAGCCAATTGTAAACGAATTGCTACTTGAGCAATTCCCCAGTGCTGCTGCTGAAACTTGGGAGGAAGCAAAAGACAGAGACAGTGAGTCCTAAGCTTGAACCAGTCTCTGTCCCTACTTATTTGCCACAACTATCCTAATGACAGGGAAAACTGGGCGACAATCCCTTCACTGAATAAGTGTTACACAGAACAAGACAAGACAAAACAACAGAGAAGAGGAGTCAGCAAACCAAGGAACAAAGCCAGAGAGAGCAGTACCCAATCGTAATCCAAAAGAGTAGTCACAAGAAAAGCCAAAGGTCAGAAGTCAGTAAATGCAATACAATAGAAAAGAGAACCGCTTAGCGAGGACAGAGTCACAATAGCCAGCAAACCTGTGTGGCCTGATGACCTGTTTATACGAAGTCCAGAACCCGCCTCAGACTTAAAAGGAATATATGCTGCCAATCACACAGGTAAGGCTAAGATTATTTATTAGGCTGGGTTCAAAATGGGTTTTTAGGACCGGATTTTAACGCGGAATCCGCCCCAGAATCCAATCCAAAAAAACGCCTCCCATTGACTTCAATGGAAGCCGTTCACTTCCTTTTTCCGCGAGCGGAATAAAGAACTGACTTGCCCTTTCTCGCCACAGATTCCGCGGCTAAATCAGCCGCAGGCATCTGCAGCGCGACATTCCCTCCTGACTAGGCCCATTCATTTGGGCCTAATCCGGAGTGGAATGCCACAACTGTCGGAATGCCGTGAAAGTTGCTGCGAGAGGCGTTTTTTGGACCAGATTCCCGTGTCAAAATCCGATCCAAAGAGCCCCGTGTGAATTCAGCTTTAGTGTACGGTCACACGGAGATTTTTAGTCAGGATTTTGAGGTCGTGTCCACCTCAAAAATCAATGGGAACAGCTCAAGTCTCCTGGAAAAAAGAAAAGAGATGCTCTTTCTTCAGGCCAAATCGCCTTGCAAACCTGTCTGAAGACACTCCCTCCTTCTGACTAGGCCCATTCATTGGGTGTAATCCGAAGCAAGGTGCGCGGCTGGATGCCGCTGCAGTGCACTGGCTACCTGGTATTTGGTCCGGAACCTGTGGTGGCCTCCACCCCAGGTTCCGGACCAAAAATCTCCACGTGAACTTACCCTCAGAGGAGCAGAGGGAAACCAAAGAGAAGGAGATGGGTGTGGTGGAAAATCAATTACAGAGGTTAGGGAATAGGAAAGTATTCAGACAATTCAAGAAGAACCTAAAGCAAGGAATAATAACTGAACATAACTCCTGCGCCGCAGTGTGCGAGCGGAGGGTAGACCTGAGGTCTGAACAGGTAGAGACTAGAGATGAGCGAGTACTGTTCGGATCAGCCGATCCGAACAGCACGCTCGCATAGAAATGAATGGACGTAGCCGGCACGCGGGGGGTTAAGCGGCCAGCCGCTGTCAAAGCGGAAGTACCAGGTGCTTCCATTCATTTCTATGGAGCGTGCTGTTCAGATCAGCCTTTATACGCGCTGATTCTGAACGTGTTTTAACCTTTCTGCAGGTTGAGCCTATAAGCTGATGGTGTCTATAGACTCATCAAGCAGTGTTGCTGTTTTCAGAATATTTCCTGCCTAGCAGAAGCTAAAATTTCTCTCTGACCCTCAGCACGATGTCTCTCCCTATCTATCCCAGCCGCAATAGACACGAACATGGCTGCCACTATTCTTATAGATCCGAGGTCACTTGATTTTGCCAGCCAATGAATTTTTCCTATTTTTTTTCGATGCCTACATCTTCCTCTTTCCTGTCCCACCTCCATGGCACAGTTATTGGTGCAAAAAAAGCGCCAGGGAAGGTGGGAGGGCGTACGAATTTTTACTGCATTTACCGCATGGTATTCCTTCTAAATCGAATATGTCGAATAGCCTGAGATTCGATCAAATACCTAATCGATCAAACGGTATTCGCTCATCTCCAGTCGCAGCTAGCACAGAATGTTTGCATGTTTTATAAAGGGAAGAATACAAATTGACATGGATACCTTTTGGCACAGTTTTTTTTTACCGGAATTTCACGCAGAGGCCGCCTCAGAATCCGGTCCAAAAAACGGCTAAAAAACAGCCACAATGCTGCAGTGTGAATAATCCCTTCGGAGAAGGCCCTTGTAGCAAACTGAAACCAGAAAGTGCTGCAGAAAAAACCACAGTGGAAAAACATCACGTTTTTTTTTTCATGCAGCAATTTTCCCAGAAAGTTCGCAGAGTTTTCCTCTGCAAAATTTCTGCCTTTATTATACGGAAAACACCAGAATTTCCATAGATATAATTGACATGCTTCAATTTACAAAAATGTGATGGTTTTTTAAATCGCAGCATTTCCGCTGCCATAATCCCATTCACTTTGCAGGTACTCGAAACGTTTGGCTCCAGCCTCTGTAAGACCTCAAAAATACCCTGTGAGAACCGAACCTGTCCTCTCTACCTTCCCTTCTCTCTTACATTGCACAGTCTGCCACTAACAGCACGTTGCTCATATACCAGTATCCATGTACTGGATTGTTCCCGCTCTCTCTAGCTCACAGTTCAGTACACTCTCTCCCAAGGTCAGAAAAGGTCAAAGAACAGGGACAGAACATGAGATGAAAACCTACACCCATGTGAGTGACATACTATCTGACTACATGTGTCTCCCTCTCCTGACATGTCTAGTTTAGCAGATACAAGTGTTCTCCATAAAATAACAATTCTGTAGCAGATTTCCTCCCGTTCATCCAGTGTAATGTTCTAGGAAAAGATGTTCCAGAATTGTTATTTTATGTAGAATACAATTATTTCCTAAAATAAGATAAGATAATCCTTTAATAGTCCCACAGTGGGGAAATTTCAGCATGTTACAGCAGCATAGTAATACAGATACAGGATAATACACAGTAATATAATACAGATGTAGACACATATGCTGAGAAGAGAAGATATACTAGGAGTCCATTGCAGCTAAGGAACAGAAGAGAAAGAAGGAAGACTTCATAGTCATAATCATTAGTTTTCTGTGCGGAGTGATCTTTGCTTGGTCTGATGTAGATTATACAGCCTGGTTGCGGTTGGAAGGAAGGACCTCCGATAGCGCTCCTTCTCACACTTGGGGTGAAGCAGACGGTCACTTACAGTGCTGCCAAGGTCCCATCAAGGTCTCATACATGGGGTGGGATTTGTTCTCCCACATGGAGGTCACTGCGGACAGTATCCTTCTGTCACCCACCACCTGTACTGGGTCCAAGGGGCTCTCCAGGACAGAGCTGGCCCTTCTGATCAGCCTGTCAAGTCTATTTCTGTCCCTGGTTGATATACTGCTCCCCCAGCAGGCCACACCGAAAAAGATGGCTGAGGCAACCACAGAGTTGAAGAAGGCCCTAAGAAGTGTCCCCTGGACTCCGAAGGCCCTCAGCCTCCTGAGCAGGTAGAGTCTGCTGTGGCCCTTTCTGTGCAGCTCCTCCAGGTGATCAGCCCAGTCTAGTTTATTGTTGAGGATCACAACCAGATACTTATAGGTCCTGACTATCTCAATGCCTGCCCTTCGGATCTCCACCGGGGTCGGAGCACTTCTCCGTTTACTAAACTCCACCACCATCTCCTTGGTCTTCCCAGCATTAATCCTGGGGTGGTTCTGCTGGCACCAGTCCACAAAGTCCTGGTTTAAGTATTAAGTATTCTCTATCATCGCCATCAGTGATGAGGCCTACTATTGCAGAGTCATCGGAGTACTTCTGTAAGTAACAGCTGGATAAGTCGTGCCTAAAGTCAGAAGTGTACAGTGTGAAGAGAAATGGGGCAAGAACTGTCCCTTGTGGTGCCCCCGTACTACAGATCACAGTGTCAGACACACCGTCCTGGGCTCTCACATACTGAGGGCGGTTTGTCAGGTAGTCTAGGATTCAGTTGGACAGGTGATGGTCCACTCCACCAAGGTTCAGCTTCTCCCTCAGTAGCCCTGGCTGAATGGTGTTGAACGCACTGGAGAAATCATAGAACATTATTCTCACAGTGTTCCCGGGTTTCTGCAGGTGAGAGAGAGCTCTGTGAAGAAGGTGGATGATGGTGTCCTCTACCCCACTGCCCGGCCGATAGGCAAACTGGAGGCGGTCGAGAGCGGAGCTCACTAGGGGGCGTAGGTATGTCAGGACCAGTCTCTCTAGGATCTTCATCAGGTGGGATGTCAGTGCTACAGGTCGGTAGTCATTGTAGCCCATTGGGTTGGGTTTCTTTGGGACTGGTACCACACAAGATGTTTGGACATCTTGTGGACATGCCAAGAATAGTGACAGATTCTCTAAACCCAATGCAACCATAATCCTTTGGTCTCCATGCAAACGGGGATTGGGTGGGGTGGTAACTAAAGGCTCACAGGCCCTGGTGCAAAACCTCATTTCGGCATCCCCACACAACTTGTTCACAAATGCTAACCACATCCCATCTGTAGACTTTAGCCGAATTTACAGTCCTCTTCACTTCTTTATCTGTGCCCAGACCACCATGAAGACTTGTCCACAACATGCCTGTATACAAGCTTCCTATTATTTCCATCCCCTGTTGGTGCCCCGTATATATTAATCATGCCACCTTTTGTACCACAGCCTCCCTCCACAAAATCTCTACTTGACTATAGACTGCTGATCAACTGCTACTTTTATCTATTAAAGGGTTAATTGTCTCCTTTCAGAAAGTGGAAGGCTGTGTATCCTAAATCTGCTCACTGTGAACCAGGAACAGCCATCAAATAAGATTGAAGAAGTTTAATTAATGCTAGGGAGTTGAGGGTGACCTGTGGCCCCCCCAGGTTTCTGGGACCCAGGGGTGAACTTTCGCCGCCCTACTACAGAAATCCGCCCCCGCCCCACCCCCCAGAAGGAGGGGGTGTGGTGGAGAAGGGGGAGTGGGCCAATCAAAGGGGCATGGCTTAGCGGCGTCGCAGGCACGGAGAAGACCTGCTCTCTGCCTGAGCGTGAGAGGAGGCTGCTGGAGCAGCGCTGCTTCAGTGGCCTCCCCAATCCAGCGCTCGGTGCTAAGCCAGTCCAGGACAGCTTGTCCTGGACTGGCTTATGTAATAAAAAATGCCGCCCTCCCTGGGGCCCTGACATAGCACCGCCTGAAGCGGTCGCTTCAGGTCGCCTCATGGGAGGTGCGGCGCTGCTGGGACCCATCACAGTTGCAGCTACTGTAACCCCTACAGTCATACCAGGGTATATAGCATAACTCACTGTCCCTTATAAACAGTGTAGTCATATACTCTTACAAAATACCCATCACCTCTCCATGTGTCTTCTTTTTGGACATATGTTTAAAGTTGAGTTACGTGTCAAGTTAAACTTTGCTACAGAGTTTATTTTCTCCGTCAGTGTTGCGGGGTGTGTGGGTGTCCATAGGTTACCGCCGCTTTAGCAGACGGGCTCTTTATCATTTGGGTCCCCTGGCTGACCCTATTGGCGTAGAAGCTGGTGCAAGCATGAATGTAGCCTAAGTCAGTTTGCAAATTGGAAAGCCCCTGTCTTCCTGCCCCATCAAATTGGGGCATTACTTTTCCCAGTTCAGTTGGTATATTTTGCAACCATCTGCATCCCAGTCCTTAGTACAGTATTTGCAACTGACTATATTACATCCACTTGTCTCTGACCATGGTCTTGCAGCATTGAATGTGTTAAGTTTCTGCATAAATTATGCAGAATCTTCACCATATTCTCAATCAAAACAACTTGTTCCAGAATCACCTTGTTTTATATAAATAGCTCATTAGCTGAAGTATTCTAATCATCTTCCTCCATGTGCAGAGCCGCGGTGTACACTCCTCTGGGGACGTCAGATCGCCGCACACAGCACATTTAATTCAATTATTTGGAAGGAAATGTGAAAATAACTCATGTTTGATATTGTAAAAGCACGGCAATTAGATACTACATCTTCCTCAAGGTGAAGACATTCTGCTGAAACTGCCGCGGCCAAGGCTCCACCTACCTGCAGTGGCCAATGGCTGCACAAAGTTGTGGATAAATCTGAGGTTTTATCTGCAACATCGTGGCAACTGCTGCAAAATGTGTCGAAGGCACGGCCAAACGCAGACAACTTAGGTGCAAATCGGGTGTGAAAAACGTTCATTTTTCAAGGCTGTCTTGCATCCGAGGGGCAATCGTTTCCATGGGTCCTCATACATCTGAGTGTATGGAGGAATCCATGAAAAGGGACAAAAATATCACATGACCTATATTTTGACATACCTGTCACCAGATCTAAAATGCCCAATGACATACTGATAAGTTTTATCACCCTGAGTGCTTTGCTTATCCAAATCTGTTCAGCTATTCCAAAGATATAAGTCCCTTTAGTGTTAATGCAAATTAGAGTGTACTAGTCAACTAGTCACATATCACTCTGCTGGACCCTTAGGTCCCATTACTGTGCTATGGCATGGTATTTTGGAGGATCTTTTTGTATTCTGCTGGGCCAATCTGACTCGGTGGAGAAGCATGGCTTTGCAGATACGTGGCCGGCACAATCACTGGATCCCGACACAACGTGGCTCTCACTGAAAGAGCTGAAACAAAGTTTTCACGTAGAAAGCAAGACTTCTGAAATTTGCTCCTAATTATAGGACGAAACATCTTGTGATTCTTTGCAGGGACTTCATTCTCTCAGACAGATATAGAGGTGCCAGGAGACTCTGTGAGTCATTTACATTAATATTGATCTTTAATTTTTAGTATATGACTTTATTACTTTTATCTGCAGTCTCTCCGGAGATTACATCCCAGCAGCCGTCCAGACTACCCTTGAAGTCGCCATAATGTGGCCACAGTGGTAATGGGTTAACCTCTCTTACATAGAGCTATAAATTGATAAATTCTGGATATTTAACCTGTAAAACCAAGCTGACCTAAGACAAGTTAATAACCCTGTAAGTGGCAGACATTGTGTTTTCAGTTAACACATCTTTTCAGAGGCCGACAATGCGGAGTACGACACAGTCATGCACAATGTAGCATATAGGTGTATGCCTACTCACTCCTGGTGTCTCCTCAGTAACTCTTCTACATATCTTCTAACTATATGTTAATTACGATTTTGGAGCTGACAGTCTCCCTTTAACTCCTCAACGACCAATGACATACATGTATGTCATTGGTCCCGAGGGACTGTACGGAGACTATGCCCTTTCCATAGAAGTCTCATGCCAGCTGTATAATACTGCCAGCACCTGCCACTAACAGCCACAATCGGATCCAGCACTGATTGCATAGAAATTGAATAGAAAGTGATCAAAGTGTCAGACATTCTCCAAAATGGTATCAATAAAAACTCCATGTCATCCCACATAAAAGATGCCGTACTCAGCTCTGTACTTATAAGGCTGGGTTAACACCAACGCTTAAACTCCGTTCAGGGTTTCCGTCCCGAACCCGTTTAAAAGATTAGCCCTTCTTAAGTGGAAACCTGGCGGACCCTATTATAGTGTATGGGGCCCAAGAGTTCCCACGGGTAACTGCTTTTTTAAGCGGATAAGGGTAAGTTGACATGGGGTTTTTTGGTCGGTTAGTTTTTGGATTTTGAGGCCGTATCCGTCACACCCACATACTGAGTATATAATGGGCATGCTCATGTTCTGTATAGATAGAGCAGGCTTTTTTGCTATAATCCTGCTCTGTTTATCTAAATACTGAATATCTGGGCCATTTTGTGCAGCGATGCATGACATCCCAGTGTAGCCCACTATCTAAGCACCGCTTATTCCTGAAGCTGCTGTAACTCACCCCAGTACTCCATTGTGGCGTCCTCTGCTGCAGCTGTTCTTTTAGGCAGTCTCTTCTTATCTGGGGCCAGCGGATAAAAGACATAATTTGAGTCTATTATCCCCACACGCTAGAGGCAGGATGGCACATGACTGTCACTAGTAACAAGGTCGACCACCGTCCGCTTCCTAAATGTAAATTGTTGATAATAATTCCCGTATTCACAAAGTGTCATCTCAGGGAACGTTTCATCCAGTAAGATGGATGTATTCAGGAGAAGAAAGAAGACAGAATTGTTATCATCTAAGACTACACCATGTTTTCTTTCTATGGTGTGTTCTTTCTAAACGTTTACAAAAATCTAGTTCCTTATATTCTTCTACAGAGTTCAGGTAAAAGAAGGTGGGAAGGTTGTGTTCAAATTCTTCATTTTTGCTAATGAGGATAGTGGCTATAATGAATATCTATCTCTATTACTATAGAGCCCAACCAATCTATTACACTGGACACTATGTAAAGGACACTATGTAATGCTTAGTTTCTCCTATGGTGGCGCTGCAGGGATATGGACCAGTTACTGCACTGACAGGTTTCCGTCCCATCAAATTAGACCCCATGCACACGACCAAGTCAGCATCCGATGTGGCGCGGAGTTTGCAGCAGATTGCACTTCGATGACACTTGGGGTAACATTCAAGTGTCATCCAGGTTCATTATGTGATGTACTCACCTCTATGAGGCTTCCTATACATTGCGTTCTAATGACATGGAGCAAGATAGGACCTGCTCTATTTTCATCACAATGGAACGGACCATTGGATACCTCCTTGAGCAGTGAATGCCACACTCTTACAGCCGATAGCTTACAGTTATCTTAGTGGAAATGGCTTCCCCTGCAATACTTGTTTAACCTCTTATTGCTGCAGTCAACAGTGTCTACAGCATCTATGCGGATAGACAGAAGTAAGAGTATCCCTGTGGCACTTGAACTTGCTCCTTCAACCCTCTATTAGAGCGTCAGTGGTTGCTTTGACAGCCAGAAGCTACATGGAGTTGTAAACATGTATCCCCTGTTCACAGATATATGTGTGTGATAGCCTGAGGTATGACCATTGGGACCCCATCTATCATAGACAGACCAGACTCTCTTTAAAGTGATTTCCGAACTGTATACAATCACCCCCTGTATACAGGTTAGGAGAGAAGTGTCTAATTCTTGGTAATATATATGCTTGCAGGACTTTTCTATCTGCATTTTTAAAGCGTAATGGGGAACAGAATCCCCAGGTGGAGACCGGGCGCAGTTGTGAATCTACCCTAACCCTAAGGCCTAGTTTACATCTGCATTTGGGTTTCTGTTTGGGGAGTCTGCTTGGAGACCCACGAAAGGAAACCTAATTCGCATGAAAAAGGGTTTACCTTAGGAAACTGGCGGACCCCATAAACTATAATGGGGTCCGTGTGCTTTCTGCATGAAAATGTGAAGAGAAGAGAGCTACTTGCAGGACTGTGCATATTTCATGCAGAGAGGGGGACGCAATGGCCTTTACGCAGATGCATACCTCCCAACCGTCCCGATTTCTGCGGGACATTCACGATTTGGGTGACATGTCCCGCGGCCCCGGTTGGAGGGAGGTATGTCCCGATTTCAACTCAGATCTGCGTCCACATATGCAGCTGAAGCAAGGAGCTGACACAGGTCAGCTCCTCGCTTCGCCGCTGCCGCCGGTCTCGCTGATACATATGCGGCTGAAGCCAGGAGCTGACACAGGTCAGCTCCTCGCTTCGCCGCTGGTCTCGCTGTCAGCTCCTCGCTTCAGCCGCATATGTGTCAGCGAGACCGGCGGCAGCGGCGAAGCGAGGAGCTGACACAGGTCAGCTCCTCGCTTCAGCCGCATATGTGTCAGCGAGAGAGGCGCGCAGAGAGCGGCGAGGGAGCGGAGGAGAAGGTAAGTTTAATGTGGAGGTGGACGTGAAACTGGGGGCAGATGAAGGAGAGGACGGCATGACACTGGGGGCAGAGATGGAGAGGACGGCATGACACTGGGGCAGAGATGTGGGGACATGAACCTGGGGGCAGAGATGGAGAGGACATGAATCTGGGGGCAGAGATGGAGAGGACATGAATCTGGGGGCAGAGATGGAGGGGACATAAATCTGGGGGCAGAGATGGGGGGACATGAATCTGGGGGCAGAGATGGAGGGGACATGAATCTGGGGGCAGAGATGGGGGACATGAATCTGGGGGCAGAGATGGAGGGACATGAATCTGGGGGCAGAGATGGGGGGACATGAATCTGGGGGCAGAGATGGAGGGAACATGAAACTGGGGGGCAGAGATGGGGGGACATGAATCTGGGGGCAGAGATTGAGGGACATGAATCTGGGGGCAGAGATGGAGGGGACATGAATCTGGGGGCAGAGATGGAGGGACATGAATCTGGGGGCAGAGATGGGGGGGACATGAATCTGGGGGCAGAGATGGAGAGGACATGAAACTGGGGACAGAGATGGGGGGACATGAATCTGGGGGCAGAGATGTGGAGACATGAATCTGGGGGCAGAGATGGAGGGACATGAATCTGGGGGCAGAGATGGAGGGACATGAATCTGGGGGCAGAGATGGAGGGACATGAATCTGGGGGCAGAGATGGAGGGACATAAATCGGGGGGCAGAGATGGAGGGCCATGAATCTGGGGGCAGAGATGGAGGGCCATGAATCTGGGGGCAGAGATGGAGGGGACATGAAACTGGGGGCAGAGATGGAGGGGACATGAATCTGGGGGCAGAGATGGAAGGGGGACATGAAACGGGGCAGATGAAGGGTGTATATGAAACTGGGGGAGAGATAGAGGGGGGACATATAATTGACTGTAGGAGGATTATACTGTGTGCGGGCACATGAAAAATTAACGAGTGGGCGGAGTCAACACAAAAGTGGGCGGGGCTAAATTTTCCGCGGCGCGCTACATGCGCCACACATTTTGTCCCTCTTTCAGTTCTTCAAAAGTTGAGAGGTATGCAGATGTGACCCGGGCCTTCATTCATATTAGCATCGCCTCTCCATTGTTTGGGTGGGTTGGGAGACCCTAACAGCAGAGAGACAGACCACTAATATAGCGGTAACACACAGAGTTGAGGGACCACATTGACTATAATGGAGTCTGTCAGGTGTCTGTTCCTATGAAACTGGAACCAGCAAAAAATTTCTTAGTGCAGAACTTTTTCCTGCGCCAATTTTCATTCAGTTGCAGATGTGAACCTCGCTTTATTTAGCAAACATTGCCACACCTGTTACACCTCTGCTGTGCCATATTCCACTGCTGGCATTCCTCCTATTGAAGAATAAGATGTATTGAAGTCATTCACATTGTATTATTCCAGTACACACATGTTCAGTACCTGCTCTGTTGCCTCTCTATATATGTATTATTAGTATTAGAACTATTGTTTCCAGCCACCACTTTACAGACATCACACAAATGTAACTTCCCATAGTGAAAGCGAAACGCGTTTGATTAGTTTTGCCTCCTCCGGCTTGCCGTACGGTCTGCTAGTTCCTATATGATACAATGTAGCTGTGCTGATTCCAGCTTCAGTCTATAGGATGTCGCTGCTGCTGCTGCTCGTCCTCGTCTCCCTGGGTGGCGCTGTCACCTCTGCAGACCCTCTGCAGGTGTTTGTCATCCCCCACAGCCATATGGACGTCGGCTGGGTGTATACAGTGCAGGTACCACAACCTTAGTGAATTGTGTGCTAGAAACGGAATCAGCTGACACAAAGTTCTCATCACATGACTCAGGATACAAGATATAGGGGTCACTTCTATACTGGACATTGGAAACAATAATCTAATCCACCATAGAGAAAGCCATAGCCAGTGAGATGACAGAGCCTGCTGGGACTTGTAGTACTATAGGGAGCAGAAAGTTGCTTAACAATACAGTATAAGGTAAAGGTTATATGTATGAAGGGTAGTAAATGTACAGAATATACTTCTACACATATGACACAGAGTACAGCATCTATGCTAGCTGTCATTCTATAGCAGGGGTAGGGAACGTACTGCTCTCCAGCTGTTGCAAAACTACAACTCCCAGCATGCATACTTGCTCTGCTGTTCTTGGAACTCCCATGGAAGTGAATGGAGCATGTTGGGAATTGTAGTTTCACAGCAGCTGGTAGGGGTTCCCTACCCCTGTTCTATAGTAACCTTCATTGTTACAGATTTGTTCTGATCATGTGACGATCACAGGTTAGACATCATGTCTGAGCCTTCTGTCATGTATATATCACAATGTATACCTCTGGTGTATGCCGCTGTGTAGACGTCACTCATAGGATCCCATAAAAATATAATTATAAAATTATATTATATATTATATAAAATTATAATCTCAGCACAATTTACACTTTTGTGGGAAGTCTCTGCATAGAAGAATAGAATGGACTGTACCTTTCTATACAGTTGGAAAAATGTACCCACATATAACAGTCAGATAAGTATAAAATGAGCCACCGGGTGAATAGGGCCCCATAGATACTTTTGGATATATGCCTGACATTTTCTTGGCACATGGGACAATTTCCCTTAGGTGCCATAGGAGAAACTACTGTGTGACGTTCTAGCCAGTCACATCTCCTGACTCCCATATTTCAATAGAGTCTTGTTTTTCTCAGAAAGTAACAATCCTGGAACATCTTCTCTTTTAACTTGTTCCATCCTTTGTTAGGTTGGGGGCCATGATTTTACCAGTGGCTGCACTAGCTGTGGAACATCTTTCAATGGCGTGGCCATATTCGCAGCCCTTTAAACTGGTTTACCCAGGACACACATGAGAGCTTCAATACTGGATGTGACACCTAGGACACTCACCGCAGCGTTCATGCTACGTGGGGCCCTGGGCTTAATGTATGGATCTCAGCAGTGGCCCTCGCACAGCCTGAACCTCCCCATCTACCCTCCAGTTGCAGCCTGTTTTCAGTAGACTAGATGGACACTCCTTTTCCTAAAGCGTATTTCCCTCCATAACATTATGGACACTTAACCTTCACAAACCATTCTAATGTCTGCGAAATGTTCTTGATTCCATAGTTTCACGTTTTACTAACGGTCTAATTTCAGGAGAGCATGCATGCATATGCTGCCAATGTCTACACGACGGTAGTGGAGGAGCTGATCAAAGCCAAGCATCGGAGGTTTATTGTGGTCGAACAGGAATTTTTCCGATTATGGTGGGACACGGTGGCAGGAGAACTCCAGAAACAGCAGGTACGTGAGAGGATAGAAGAAAGACAAAGGATGGGCCATTTGCAGCCGCTTGTGAAACTTATGTCCTGTTTTCCATTGCCCTAGTTTTTACCCCTGGAGAAATGAAAGGGGTTTCCCAAGACTAAGATATTGATGACCAATCCTTAGGATCAGAAGTCTGACACCTGGCACCCTCACTGATCAGCTGTTTCAGGAGACTGCTGGGGTTTGGAAATACTTATCAAGCATAGCGCCTTACATTATAGAGTGGCTGTGTGTGGTATTGCAGCTCAGCCCCATTCACTTGAGCTGCAACCTCACCTGGCCTGTGACGCAGTAGCAGCACTCATCAGCCCTCTGCTGGTATGTCAATCAGCTGATCTGTGGAGGTCCCGGGTATTGAGAGTGGATCATCAATATTTAAGTCCTGGAAAACCCCTTTAAGGTTTAATACACCACCAGCAGAACTCCATAGCAAATATATCTACATCTCTCCAAGCGTTGGCTGCGGTAAGCCATGTCATTTACCTATTGTGAATACAGTCGGGAAACGTAGAGCTTTGCAATAGAAAGTTGCTGCCCCTATAAGTTTATTTTTTAAAATAGAGAATTATAGCACAGGAGGTGAGACCCTTTGTTCTAAATGATAGACGACTACTTGCTGTCACCACCTGGGTGGGTCCGCTGGGGGATAATCTGTCATTTGGAACTGTTTCAATTTAGAGACCCTTTTAATGTCATTGAATAGTTCAATTGATTGTATCATGATCACAGCCTTGCCCTGTTAGTACATATAGACATTACAATGGCGTGTATTCAGCATGTATACACATGTTAGATGTTGTCATATGGCACTTTCTATAATATTTAATATGTATATATAATATTTCTTCTGGTGTTCCCAGGTACATCAGTTGCTACAAGAGGGACGGTTAGAGTTCATTATTGGCGGACAGGTGATGCACGATGAAGCCGTCACTGCGGTTGATGACCAGATTTTACAGCTTACAGGTATTACATTACATACATGGCGGGAAAGATTGATCAAATCCGGTAGAGTACTCCTTTGAAGTTCCTGTAGCTGAAATCTGATTGGTTACCAGTGGCCTATCATGGACCTCCATTTATAATGCTGGTGTTTTTCCGTGCGGCAGAAATACCTTTGGGTCCCCTGAGGAACCAGAGCTCAGGTGCTACGACTACTTGTGCACCTCCTCTAGCTTTTCCTGTTGATCTCTATAGGTTACTCATGTTGTTGTTTCCTAGTGTTACAGCCGTCAGTAATAATATGTTTCATGTATTCCTGTGCACACTTTACATACCAGTTTTTCCTGTTTATTATAGGCAGGGAAAGCAACAAACAAGCAAATAAAATGCCACATTGTCGATCTGATGCATATGAAAATATATATATAGCTAGAGATACTGACCTATTTAATAAGATTTAGTTATCACATTTTGTTCTCTCTCCAATTGGCAGCCACAACATTAGAGAACTTCAAGCCTCTATGGAAATCATTAACGTGAAAGGGGTTTTTGGGGCAAAAAATATTTTATTAAAAAATGTCTTTGTGCTACAAATGCAGGCCTGTCGGTGAGTAGCCTGATGGTTTTAGGTGCTGTGTTCTTTTTCGCCACTTATACCACCAGGTTACATAGTACTCAGGTCCATCAAGTTCAACCTATAACCCTTCAGTGTTGAGCCAGAGGACGGTAAAAACCCCCAAGAGGCTGATGCCAATTGTTACATGTCCGTGTAGAAATCCCTTCCCGATTCCAAATCTGGCAATTGGTATAAAACCCTGGATCAACTTGTCTTTACCTAACTCTAAAACCCGTAACATTGGTCAGTTCCAGAAAGGCGCCCAGGCCCTCCTTGGACCTGTTCCATGAATCCAACGTTAGCAGGTTATGCACATTTATTTGGATACGATAAACACTGAATAATACATCTTTCTCTATGCAGAGGGCCATGGCTTTTTGTATGAAACCTTTGGAGTGAGACCCCAGTTTTCTTGGCATGTGGATCCCTTTGGAGCTTCTGCTACCTCTCCTACCATATTTGCCATGTCTGGATTCAATGCCCACCTCATTTCCCGCATTGATTATGACAGTAAGGCTGCCATGCAGGATTCCAAGGTATGAATGCACTGCGGTCACTGCTGCTTATTCTGTATGTACTAAACTACCTGTCTAAAAAGCAAAAACTCACGTTTCCTAATGTTTTTGGAACACTTACTTTTCTTTAGCCTTTGGTGTGACAGGGCTGCAGACCTTAGAGAAGAGCAGAATCCTATAACCGCCATACTGCAAGTGTGTTTCCCCGTAGACTTCTTTCATCCAGTAATGTATCATTTATTGCATTCGGAGCTCTGATACGCTTTTAGGTTCTGTTCACATCTACTTCATAGTCTTTGTCTGCAGGAAATCCCAGATGAAAAAGTCCAGCAAGACTGACTGTCAGGTGACATGTGTGAAAAACATATCAGCTATCCAACAAACTTGTTTTCCATTTTGCTGGTCCTGTGGCAGAGCAGAAGATCGGAGACAATGGTGCAAATGTGAACGCACCCTTACTTAGGTGCAAAAATTGTTGCCGCTTGTTCTGGCACTAGAAGGGGTTCTGAGTATTGTACATATTGGGAGACCTTTATGAAAACTGACCCCACCCCTAATTGGATTAAAGGGATTTTACCGTATACTGCCGGCAGGGAAAAGAAGGGTTGGCCAGTTGACTTCGGTTTTGGAAAGATAAACTGCTATCAAAGGTGTCTATTATTGGCTTACTAATCTTTCCCCATTGAAAATATATGCAGACTCGGCTCAGCAGAGGGTGCATGTGTATAGATGGGGAAAGAGTCATGCAACCCAATATTCGGATCTCATGCACACAACTGTGTATATGAGACTGGTCTGGGGATGTCTGAGCGCCGTCCATACCTCCATGGACCCATTGATCTACTTCAGTGAGCCCAGGCTATTATTCAGACAGGTATAGGACCTGAACTAGGGTTTTGCCCCAGGCTCACAGCCCCATACACAGGTCTGTGATTTCTGCCCCGGGCTCACCCCCCCCCCTTCCCCCACCATACATGGGCCTGTGATGATAAACCGTCATGTTTATGGGTCCATAGAATGGTTCAGTGTGCTAGCCATGAAAAGCACTGATCATACACAAGGTTGTGTGCATGACGCCATAGATTAAAAAGCTGCTTTTAATATGCATGTGAATGCAGCAGAAACGTTTTGTGAATTTGAAGTGATGGGGAGAGCTGCGATCCTTTCCATTATTTGCATTTCTGGTCTGTGACCTAGGATGTCTTATCACATAGCTCCTGGTTATACCTAATGAACCGCGCAGGGATTTCCAGTCTGCATCTGATCTCGTTCTCTAGTCCACCCAGTATATATCCTATTGCTATTGACTTTCATGTTCTCTCATCATTTATTTATGCTTTTCAGCTGCCTGTAGCTTTCTGTAATAAATGATATACTGTAATACGTTTCTATTTTACCTTATATCCCCTTCTTCTCCTGTTAGGACAGAACATCGCCCCCTTGTGGACAGTGTTCATTTCTCTGTTCCCCCCTGATAGCAACAATTACTGTACTATCTGACAACTTATGAAAAGCCTGAACACTGTTTTACCCCTTTATTCTCCATATTTATGTTCCCCCCGCGGTCTCTTGCGGAGTTCCTGGGCTGGGGGCCAGACTTTCCTTTTGAACTAGTATTGTTTCTGCTCATGAAAACAAGTGATTTGTTAGCCGTTTGTTGTAATTGCCAGGAATGAATCCTCACAATGAGCCCCGAATCTCGGGAGGATCGTAGCTTGATTTACCGTGTGGATATTGCTTTGTTTTCTCTTTGTAGAAGCTGCAGTTTGTTTGGCGAGGTTCTCGCTCCCTGTCTGAGACGCAGGAGATCTTTACACACATCATGGACCAGTTCAGTTACTGCACCCCTTCTGACCTGCCATTTACCAACAGGTATACCATAGGAACATGATTAACATTGCCATAAACTTTGCATAGATCAATACTACATGAAAATATAAGAAACTTTGTAATGCAACTTATCAGTGAAAAATGCCTCTTTCTCCACTTTTAGAATTAAAGATTTTTATTGGTTTTTCAGTACAAAAATGTAATAAAAGTCGACAAGATATAGGAAAGGCGGGCAAAAAGATAGTCGGGGCAGGGACCCAGGTGGATCGAACTTATCTTATGAGCACGTCCCAAAATATCAAAGCGATGATAGGGGCAGTCATCTGTGGCCTCTTTCCACGTACATGATTCATTTTCTCCCTGGCATAAATCTATCTTGCATTATTCTTTCATAAATCAGTCACCCATATGTATATAAGAAACTTTGTAATACATCTTATCAGTTAGAAAAATGCTTCTTTCTCCATTAATTTGTTTTGCCTCTGCCAAACTGACATTCACTCAGAGATCTCTGGCTGCAGCTCACAGAGGTATCAGCTTATGTAGAAGTCTTTAGAGAGCTGAGGGGAGAAGTGATTCAGAGTATAGACAACAGAGTGAGGCTACTAGAGCTAAAAGGGAAGTTATTATCTTACCCCAAGTACTTTCATCAATAAATGTGAGTAGTTCTCTATAATGTCCGATATGATCCTGCTGATACGAGAGAGTTAAATGAGCAGATTCTGCTTTACTTTCCGTTTGCAGTGTATTGGAGACATCATAGCAACTAGTGTCCACCCATCAGCTTAGAGAGAACTGCAAACTAGAGGTAGAAACCAGCTGTAAATGCAGAGTACAAGTCATAAAATACCAGAAATAGTGTTATTGCTTATGGATTTATGCACAATTTGTACATTTTATGCACTTTAATCCATAGGGTTTTCACTTTCTGTTGATCCCATGAGCTATAATCTTAAAGGCATAGCTGTTTTTTGCTGTAGCCTTATGTCTAAATACCCTAGCCAAGGCAGAATGGCTTGTTAGCGTTCTTTTAGACATGTAACCCCCTGCTGTAGGTTTGTAGAAAATCTTCCAGAGACCGCACCACACCTGTTCTTATGTCGGATGTGATATCACACCTCAGCACTATTGAAGTTAATGAGGATGAGCTGCAATACCACATATAACCTGCGGACAGGCGTGGTGCTGGGGTTTTTTTGGGAAAAAAGCAGTAATATTTTTTAAACCCGTTGGGAAACTAATCATCGCAGGCACTTAATGCTCAGTTTATAATGTATGGTTCCTAGATCAGGATTTTACTGGAACGGAGTTGCTTTATTTCCTGATCCGCCCAAGGATGGGATTTATCCTAATATGAGTCTCCCAGTCACGAGTGACACCATACACCAGTATGCAGAAACCATGGTGAAGAATATAAAGACACGCGCTGCCTGGTTCAGAAGCAATGATGTTCTGTGGCCCTGGGTGAGTATGATTGCTGTTGACTTGTTACATAATGTTTCATACGTCATATTCAGATTGTTTTATATGGTTACTCCATTGTCTTGGTGTCTTTTTAATGGATTTTCATGGTTTCTCTTATAGGGGTGCGACAAGCAGTTCTTCAATTCTTCTATCCAGTTTAACAATATGGATTTATTATTGGAATATATCAACAGTAAAGCAGAGTTTGGAGTGACCTTACGGTATTCTACCCTTGGAGAATATTTCCAGAGTATATACAATAGGAATATGACCTGGGAGGTGCGAGGTAGCCAGGATTTCCTCCCATACTCTTCAGGTGTGTTGACATAGATAGATACCTATATGAGATATACTTTTGGATAGATATGGCTTAGATAGGAGACAGGTGAATAGTAGATGGATTTGAAATAGATGTGAGACAGATGATAAATAGGATTTATAAATCGGTGATAGGTTGATAGAAATGTGATAGATAAGAGATATATGAAGTAGATGGATGGCTAGATAGATATGTATATAATAGATAGATAGAGATATTAGGTAGATAAGCCATACATTGTATATATTACATGTATGAGGATAGATATATATGCTATAGATGACAGCACGGTGGCTCAGTGGTTAGCACTGCAGCCTTGTACTTGGAGTTTGTATGTTCTCCCTGGGTTTCCTATAGATACTGAAGTTTCGTCTCACACTCCAAAGACCTACTGATCGGAAATGTAGATTGTGACCACTATATGGGACACTGACAATATTTGTAAAGCGCTGCGTTATATGTTGCACTATATAAGTAAGCAAAATAAATAAATAATACATAAGCCATAGATAGGTACAGTCCTATGAAAAAGTTTGGGCACCCCTATTAATCTTAATCATTTTTTTTGTTCTAAATATTTTGGTGTTTGCAACAGCCATTTCAGTTTGATATATCTAATAACTGATGGACACAGTAATATTTCAGGATTGAAATGAGGTTTATTGTACTAACAGAAAATGTGCAATATGCATTAAACCAAAATTTGACCAGTGCAAAAGTATGGGCACCCTTATCATTTTATTGATTTGAATTCCCCTAACTACTTTTTACTGACTTACTGAAGCACAAAATTGGTTTTGTAACCTCAGTGAGCTTTGAACTTCATAGCCAGGTGTATCCAATCATAAGAAAAGGTATTTAAGGTGGCCAATTGCAAGTTGATCTCCTATTTGAATCTCCTCTGAAGAGTGGCATCATGGGCTACTCAAAACAACTCTCAAATGATCTGAAAACAAAGATTGTTCAACATAGTTGTTCAGGGGAAGGATACAAAAAGTTGTCTCAGAGATTTAACCTGTCAGTTTCCACTGTGAGGAACATAGTAAGGAAATGGAAGACCACAGGGACAGTTCTTGTTAAGCCCAGAAGTGGCAGGCCAAGAAAAATATCAGAAAGGCAGAGAAGAAGAATGGTGAGAACAGTCAAGGACAATCCACAGACCACCTCCAAAGAGCTGCAGCATCATCTTGCTGCAGATGGTGTCACTGTGCATCGGTCAACTATACAGCGCACTTTGCACAAATAGAAGCTGTATGGGAGAGTGATGAGAAAGAAGCCGTTTCTGCACGTACGCCACAAATAGAGTTGCCTGAGGTATGAAAAAGCACATTTGGACAAGGCAGCTTCATTTTGGAAACAAAAATTGAGTTGTTTGGTTATAAAAAAAGGCGTTATGCATGGCGTCCAAAAAGAAACAGCATTCCAAGAAAAACACATGCTACCCACTGTAAAATTTGGTGGAGGTTCCATCATGCTTTGGGGCTGTGTGGCCAATGCCGGCATCGGGAATCTTGTTAAAGTTGAGAGTCGCATGGATTCCACTCAGTATCAGCAGATTCTTGAGAATAATGTTCAAGAATCAGTGACGAAGTTGAAGTTACGCCGGGGATGGATATTTCAGCAAGACAATGATCCAAAACACCGCTCCAAATCCTCAGGCATTCATGCAGAGGAACAATTACAATGTTCTGGAATGGCCATCCCAGTCCCCAGACCTGAATATCATTGAACATCTGTGGGATGATTTGAAGCGGGCTGTCCATGCTCGGCGACCATCTAACTTAACTGAACTTGAATTGTTTGTCCAAAATACCTTTATCCAGGATCCAGGAACTGATCAAAAGCTACAGGAAGCGACTAGAGGCTGTTATCTTTGCAAAAGGAGGATCTACTAAATATTAATGTCACTTTTCTGTTGAGGTGCCCATACTTTTGCACCGGTCAAATTTTGGTTTAATGCATATTGCACATTTTCTGTTAGTACAATAAACCTCATTTCAATCCTGAAATATTACTGTGTCCATCAGTTATTAGATATATCAAACTGAAATGGCTGTTGCAAATACCAAAATATTTAGAACTAAAAATGATTAAGATTAATAGGGGTGCCCAAACTTTTTCATAGGACTGTATATGGATATTTGATACATAAGCTAGAGATTGATATTTCATATAGAGATAGATAGATCAATAGGATAGATAGATATAGATAGATCGATCAGTACTGATTTTTCTGAGGCCCATTTAGCATCTGCGTTCGGCAAATCCGTTTGAAATCAATATTTGACATCTTCAAAAATGATTTCTTACGGTCCAGATTAAAACTGTGTCAGGGCGGATTCACACCTGCGCCCGGTCTCTGCTTTCAGGTTTCCGTCTTCTGCCCGAGAAACTGGACAGAAGACGGAAACCGGCAGTCAGTTGTCAAACCCATTCATTTGAAAAGTGTCCAGCAGTGAGCGTCTTCTGGTCTCCACTGTTTCGCCGCAGAGACCAGAAGACGCTCACGGGTGGACACTGACTGCCGGATTTCAGTCTCCTGTCAGCAGAAGACGGAAACCCACAAATCGGAGACCGGGCGCAGATCTGAACCCGCCCTCAGTTTGTAATCAGTTTTTGACAAATTAGTTTTTGTTTTGTTTTTTCTTTCCCCGTCTTCATTCATAGGCCTGGTTCACATCTGCGTTCGGTATTCCATTCAGGGAGCCTGCTTGGGGACCCCCCCGAATGGAATACCGAACGCATTGACAAGCGGTGAGCTTATGAAACCACACAGAACCCATAGACATAGTGTTTTCCGTGTGGTGTCCACACGGAACATGCAGAGAGAAAAGTAGTTCATGGGGTCCATGTGCTTTCATAAGCCCACCTCTTGTCAATGCGTTCAGTATTCCATTCGGGGGGGGTCCTCAAGCAGGCTCGATGAATGAATGGAAAACTGAATACAGATGTGAACTGGGCCTGAGCATGTGCAAATCGGACACAAAGTGATTGCTGTCATTATGTCATCCGTTTTCCATAGACCTCAGTGTTAAAACAAAACGGATTGGTTGCTGTCTGTCTGGAATCCTTATTTTTAGTATGGAGATAAAGTCCTGCAAGTTCTACTTTTCTTCCCGCACAAAAAAACTGAAAACAGACGGAAAAGGCACAAACAGATACATACAGATTACTTCTAAAACCCATTGAAATCAATGTGTGTTAATCTGGACAGTTTGAAGTACTGATTTTGAACGGGTTTGCCGAACGCAGGTGTGAACCAGGCCTTATAATTTATTGTATATTTCATCAGTACATGTAGATCCTGCACACATTAATACTTGTCAATATTTGGTTGTTTCAACTTCTAGATGTATTTCAAGCTTGGACAGGATTCTTTGCATCCCGAAATGTTCTGAAAGGAGTAGCACGCAGGGCCAGCTCACTGCTGTACGCGGGGGAGTCTGCATTTACTCAGTATCTGATGAAGCATCCATCTGGAGCAGTGTGCAAAATGTGGGCTCTGG
The DNA here is from genome assembly GCF_031893055.1 of Leptodactylus fuscus. NCBI lineage: Eukaryota > Metazoa > Chordata > Amphibia > Anura > Leptodactylidae > Leptodactylus > Leptodactylus fuscus. Next base: position 327,448,832 of record NC_134265.1, on the reverse strand, counting down.
AACAGCTGCAGGCTCTCAGATGGGCTGTCTCAGAGGTAAAACTGCTTTAAAGTGCACCTCCAACTAAAAGTGAGACGTTACATTGCTTCTGCATCCATAAAAATAGGACCATTAAAATGGATCTTAAACGGTCACTGTCAAACTTTGCATAAATCAATAATACAGGAAATTATAACAAACTTTGTAATTTAACTCACCAGACAAAAATATTTCTTTCTTCTTCTCTTATTAGGCTGCTTCTCTGCTCCCTTTTGCTCTGCTAAACTGACTTTCACTCTGAAGATTCTGCTATATCTGTCTCAAGGCTGATTGCAGATTATATGACTCAGATTACACAAGTCTATAGAGAAGGAAGCACTGAGAGCTGAGAGAGGTAGCAACCAAAACAAAGGCTTAGCCTGATACTACAACTAAATTTTACATCAGTACGGGTCAATCCTTCTCTGTTTATGCCCTGCATAGTCTGGATACTATCTGAGTAGGAGAGAGAAAGTTATGGAGCAGATTCTCCTGTACTTACTGTGTGCAGTTAAGGCCACCCACCAGCTCAGAATGAAATGTAACTGTAACATAGAACTCCTATAATGGCAGAAAATGGTGCCATTCCCCAAATCCAATTGGCCACTTATCCTGAAAGTCCAGGTTCACTGTACAATGTTCTTCCAGTATTACAGTTTGCATATAGATATCTATATAAGCAGATGACTGTATTATTTATATTGTACTGATCCTGAATTACAGCCTGGATTATACCCCAGAGCTGCACTCCCAATTCTGCTGGTTCCATTGCTTACTTTTATAGCAGTAACATATATTACAGTCCTGCTCAGAGATGGTCACTGTTCACATTAGTTCCTATTCCCAAGGGGGCTTACAATTGTATTTCCCTATATATTAGATGCACACAGTATGACCAGATAAACTATAGGATCAGTATGTTTTTGGAGTGTGGGAGGAACCCGGAGTACCCAGAGAAAACCTTTGATTGACTTCAAGTCCAGGGCCCTGTTGCAATTGGAAACAGTCAGCAATTTTTCCATACGCACATTCTTGGTAAGAGTAAATGTAACTAAGATTGAGGCTTTCCTTTATAGGTCCAGCATCATGATGGCATCACTGGTACAGAGTCTCCAAAGGTCAGCGATATGTATTTAGCACACCTACATCAAGGTATGACTGGTGTACGAAAACTAATGGACGCCATCAATATGGACCAACTGAGATATGAGAAGACCGAACATCCAGAAGGTACCATTTGTCATTATCAATGTTTTTATTGCATCGATCTGTGTGTCCATAGGTCATACGATTTTATTGTCTGTTGTAAAGGCACTTGGTGACTGTCATCAAGTTTCCTTGATCAAGCACACTGACTCCTTTAAAGGGATTGTCCAGAACTATGATATTGAGCTCCACTGCCTTGTATCAGATCACTGCAGTCATGTTCATTGGGTCACATGGCCAGACTGCAAGTCAAATTACTGGTGCTGAGCTGCAATACCGAACACGGCCACTATACAATATACGGTGCTGTGCTTGGTAAGTAGTGAAGAAGCCACAGCAATAGGTATCAGAGCCCTGGACAACCCCTTTAAGAAACTACTACTACTACTACTACTACTACTACTACTACTACTACTACTACCTTTAAGAAACAGGTATAAAGTCATCGTCTTGTATGGATCCTTGTACTGTCCTGTAGAAGAAAATGGAAAACGCACTGATGAAAATCTTGTTCTTGTAAATAATTTCTTGTTTTGTGAGTATAGAAACAAGTTCTACCATCACTAGGACATGACGGATAAGTTGTAGTGAGAGTACAAAATGTCATATACGTGTCATGTATATAGTGACCTAAAGCCATATGCAGATTCCAGCAAAATTTCTAAGCAAACATAGTGAAATACAATGTTTCTAGTACATGTAATAATAATGCAGTACCACAAATGACCCACAGGGTGCAGTATACATGCAGGACAGGTGTTACTAAATCTTTTTATATTCTGTTTGTACGTTGGGTTTTCCTCCTTGAGGCCACTAGTCTGTCCATCTCTTGACCAGGCTTTTTCGGCTGTGTAGCTGAGAGACTCCAACTGATTTCTATGGTTTCTCCAGCCACAATAAGTTTTATACAGTCATACCATATATATATGGAGTCAGAGCAGCAGTGTGTGTATATACTGTATACATACAGCTTGCCTGATACTATATGATAACAAACAGTAGGTAGACACAATAGTCAGACTATTGCTTGTAATAAGGAAATCATTAAAATGTTGTGAAATGGATTGATTTATTTATGACCCTCTTCATATGTCCTACAGGTCTCATACTCATTACTGTCTATAACCCCCTGGCCTGGAACATAACCACATATGTTAGTGTGGCGCTGAACTCCTCTGTCACCGCTGTGTATGATGAGCGTGGTCAGATTGTGCCAGCACAGGTATGGATTCTTCCTGTACAGACAATAAGATAGATGACGCATATGACAACCAGACTGATGTCTATATTACACAGTTATCCACACTACTCTAATAGCAGAAGGTCCAGACTGCTGTTATAGAGGGAGTTGTAGACTACAGAGCCAGATTGCTGTTATAGGAGGATCTCCTGACCACACAACCAGATTGCTGTTATAGGAGGATCTCCTGACCACACAACCAGACTGCTGTTATAGGAGGATCTCCTGACCACACAACCAGACTGCTGTTATAGGAGGATCTCCTGACTACACAACCAGACTGCTGTTATAGGAGGATCTCCTGACTACACAACCAGACTGTAGTTATAGGAGGATCTCCTGACCACACAACCAGACTGCTGTTATAGGAGGATCTCCTGACCACACAACCAGACTGCTGTTATAGGAGGATCTCCTGACCACACAACCAGACTGCTGTTATAGGAGGATCTCCTGACTACAGAACCAGATTGCTGTTATAGGAGGATCTCCTGACTACACAACCAGACTGCTGTTATAGGAGGATGTCCTAACTACACAACCAGACTGCTGTTATAGGAGGATCTCCTGACCACACAACCAGACTGCTGTTATAGGAGGATCTCCTGACCACACAACCAGACTGTAGTTATAGGAGGATCTCCTGACTACACAACCAGACTGCTGTTATAGGAGGATCTCCTGACTACACAACCAGACTGCTGTTATAGGAGGATCTCCTGACTACACAACCAGACTGCTGTTATAGGAGGATCTCCTGACTACACAACCAGACTGCTGTTATAGGAGGATCTCCTGACTACACAACCAGACTGTAGTTATAGGAGGATCTCCTGACTACACAACCAGACTGCTGTTATAGGAGGATCTCCTGACTACAGAACCAGATTGCTGTTATAGGAGGATCTCCTGACTACACAACCAGACTGCTATTATAGGAGGATCTCCTGACCACACAACCAGACTGCTGTTATAGGAGGATCTCCTGACTACACAAATAGACTGCTGTTATAGGAGGATCTCCTGACTACACAACCAGACTGTAGTTATAGGAGGATCTCCTGACTACACAACCAGACTGCTGTTATAGGAGGATCTCCTGACTACACAACCAGACTGCTGTTATAGGAGGATCTCCTGACTACACAACCAGACTGCTATTATAGGAGGATCTCCTGACTACACAACCAGACTGCTGTTATAGGAGGATCTCCTGACTACACAACCAGACTGCTGTTATAGGAGGATCTCCTGACTACACAACCAGACTGCTGTTATAGGAGGATCTCCTGACTACACAAATAGACTGCTGTTATAGGAGGATCTCCTGACTACACAAACAGACTGCTGTTATAGGAGGATCTCCTGACTACACAACCAGACTGCTGTTATAGGAGGATCTCCTGACTACACAACCAGACTGCTGTTACAGGGAGCTTCCCAGACTACACAGCTAAACTGCTGTTTTAGTACTGCTGCCTAAAGATACATGGCTCCATTTTTGCATTTTGCTGTAGATTCTGGACAGCTCATACAGCGGCCACATCATTTCCATCTCATTTATCAGTGTCTTCCGTCTGTCATGTCAGGGGTGATTTCCAGTTTCCTACCACATAAAATAATTTCCTTTTGTGAATGACTCACTTCTAAGTCTAAGTCAACACTCAGCAACCTACTACTATATCTACATGTCTATTGATGGTTATCGACAGAGAACTTTCCTTTATTGTAAAGGAAGTGTTTTAGCTCTTCCTTTTGAAGAAGAATGTACAGTATATTACTAATGCTTGTTTGACATTTAAAGAGAACCTTTCATAACTTCTTACAAATCCAGTTGTTTATATCATTAAGTAGGCACTGATTAACTGATTCCAGCTCTGTTGGAATTTTTTCTCTAGCCCCCACCGTTCCTGAGCAATCAATGCTGTTAGTTTTGGTGGCTGATGTACTATTTAGACTCTGTACTGTCAGGAGGGCGGTGTCAGGTGTCATCAGAGCTCAGAATATCAACCCAGGCCTGCAGATAGATAGGGTAGGGTAAGGTTAGGTTCACATCTGTGTTGGAGTCTCCATAGTCTTTGAGTCTTGACAGATTCTGCCTAAAATTAGCAGATAGAAAAGTCCTATACAGTATAAAACCAGTGGAAACCCGAGGGACCCCATTATAGTCTATGGGGTCCACGGGTAACCGCTTTTTTAGCGGACAGTCTGTTTGTTGTTCAGGTCCCCATGAGGACCCGAATAACGGAGAGCCAAATGCAGTGTGAACCTACTGTAATCTGGATCAGATGGTGCTGTCCCCTTGTTAATCACTGGTTTTGTCAATATGTAAATGAACTCTCCGGAGCAATGAAGTTGATGTCGCTTACTTCTTTGGAGCAATAGCCCGCGTTGCCCCAATGAACTTTTTTGCCTATTGACAAAAACAGCAATATCTTTGCAATGGAGGCAGCGATTCACAAGGAGAAAACACCATTGGTTCTGGTGAGCCTAACCTATCTATCTGCAGGGCTGGGGTGATATTCTGTGTCCTGGTGACACTAACCTATTTATCTGCAGGGCCGGGTTGATATTCTGGGTTCTGGTGACAGACTCCCATTAAGACTTGGCAGTTACTAATGTAAAACAGAAATGGTTTTCTCTTATGTATTATCACGCATTACGTATCCTATTTATTGACTTGTAATATGTTCTTCCAGATCCATAACTCCAGTGATCCCGGACATGCTTTTGACTTGTATGTGCTTGTTGTCCTGCCTGGTTTTGGCTATAGGAGATATTCTATAAAGACAGAGAATGCCGAGCCAAACCAGGAGACCATTACTGTAGGAAGACGGGTGATGTTTAATAGACAGTCAGCAGGTAGCGGAAAGAAAATCAAAAGCCGGTCCTTGTCCAATGACTGCTACAATGTATGGATAGACCTGAGCACTAACATGCTTGTCGGCATAACTGATAGGTAAGATGGTTTTAGTTTTTCGTTTTGCTTTTATTACATTCCTATTTTTAGGGAATTTGTCAAAAATGTCAAAATAGAGAAATAATTCTCTGTAGAACAGAATACATGTATAACGCCACTGAGCCAGAAGCCGATGGCTCCATACATTGTGTATTGGTTTGGCAGTTTTGCTGCAGCTCTGCTCCAATTGAAGTGAATGGGAGCTAGGCCATCCAAAAAAATCCAGGTAAAACATTTATCGCTAGGTCACAGCAGTGTTTGAGTCTCCATACGAGACACCATCTCACATTCTGCTTAAAATCTGCAGAGAGAAAAGTCCTGCAAGGAGGACTGTTCACTCTGCCATTTTCCCATTATAGTGGATAGGGTTTCCGTCTTTCGTATCCACTTGGGAGAACCCGAACGGTAGTGCGAACCTTTTAAGTAACGCTGGCCATGGTTGTTGTAATGTAGCAACCCAGCAGAATGAGTCCCCAAAAATTTAGTTCATATTATTCCAAAGTAGTAGTCTTAAAGGGTTTCTTCACTTTGTATGGCCCTTAAAGGTCCTTTCAAGGGGTTGTCCAGAATATACAGTTTTTTGCAAGGAGGCCGGGGAAGGTGTTTAAAAAAACAAGCAAAAAACCTAAACTGTTGGTACTTTTAGGTGGCGCCCTGGATTTCCCAGGCTAAGTTGATGACCTATCCTTAAGACAGGTCATATATTAGTACTTGGTATCACAGCTCATTCACTTGAATGGGACTGAGCTGTGATCAGACCTTACCGATGAACATGACGTCACATGGCCTGTGAAACAAAAGTGGCTCTCACAGATCTTCAATGGATGACCAATTCCTCCTTCCATCTAGGACACATCCATAAAACATTAGGTTTCTGTGTCTCACAGATAACTGGGTGGTTCGTAACTTTTGCATCACCCTATAATATTTATGTGTGTTATTTTTATTATTTATTATTATTTTATTATTATTATTTTTATTTTATTTATTACAGAGAGAGAAATGTCACCGTCCATACTACACAGGAATTTTTGGAATACTATGCTAATGGGGATACAGGTGCGGGGCCAATATCTGACAACTACATGTTTTTTGCCACGGGATCTGCTGCTCCTGCAGCAAAGTCTGTAGGGCTGGAGATTGTGGCAGGGAAACTAGTGACTGAAATCCGACAGTACTTTTACAGGTAAGCATATTCATAGACCGTTCTGTAAATGGAGCCCCCTGCACCCTGTGACCTGTCACCCCTCCTTCTTTACTTACATAGGTGTGATACAGTAGTGAAGAGCATGGCGCTGGCCGGGGCCTGTATGGCACTACACCATGGATTATTGTACATATAACCAGTGCGTTATCATTCTTCTTACAGAGATGCGGATCAGCAGAGTTACATCTATGCAATACTCACCAGACTTTACAATGTCCCCGATGGCTATGACAAGACTCTGACGTGCCGACCCATAGAGCAGCAATACAGGGTTGGCCCTCTGGAGCTCAATCGTGAAGCCATAATCCGAATCCAATCCAATCTTCAGACCAATAAGAGGATTTACACCGATGACAATGCCTACCAGATGCAAGCAAGGGAATTCAAGATCTATGATAGCAACACAGTGGCAAGGGTAAGACGGCATATACATTGTGCATACAAGCGCAGTTCTCATGATGGGGGCGCCCTTTCTTATCAATGCCAAGGCTATCACCATACACAAGTGCAAGATGAATATTATAAACCAACCTAACCTTGTGTATTTCAGAACTATTACCCAATGGTTCGTACAGCATACATCGAAGATGAGAAGACCAGGCTCGTCCTCCTAGCTGAACGGTCACATGGGGTCTCCAGTCAGGATAATGGTCAAGTAGAGGTATTGTGGAAAACTTAAAGGGGTTTCCAACCTCAACAACTTATTTTTCTCCCCAGTTTGAATGGATTTGTGGTCAGAAAGTCTGGTCTGACTCCATTGATTTCAATGGGACTGCTAGAGATTGCCAGAGTCCAATCTAACAGTCTTGTCGAAATAATTGAAGCAGGGGAGGCATTTGCAACCACCATTTCTTTAAGATTGAATCAAAACGCCTTCATTCCTCTCAATGGTGGGGGATCCCAACTGTTATACCACCATGGATCTGCAACTATTCCTGTGTGTTGTGAATACGTTACTGATCGGGAAATACATCTTTAGTAAGCACCAAACTAACCTTACTGGACTCAGTGTTGTTGGGGTTACTAGTAGCTTTTTATTTCTGTATTTGTATAGATTATGTTGCATAGAAGACTGTGGAACAACATGGAGTGGGACCTGAACTACAATCTCACACTGAATGATACATCAGTAGTCAGGCCCGCCATCTGGCTCATGGTAGGATCCAAAGAAGTCACCGGTTCTTTGTACCAGCGCCTGGGGATGTGTTTAGAGCACAAACCATTGGTAATGTTCAGTCAACACACAGGTAATCTGATATTTTATGGTCACATTGGCAATCTCTACATAATCAAAAGCCTGTAAGGAAATCATGGAGACTGTGTTACGCTAGGTTTACACTAGTATTGACCCATGTAGTGTTCTGGTTTATCTGATCCATTGTAATAGCCATATGGACACTTATCACCTATCCACAGGGCACAGGATAAGTGTGCAATCGCTGAAGGCCCGGACACCAGGTCTTCCAGTGATCCAGTGGACGGGGGACCGAAAGACCCCCTAAGGCCTCCTTGTAAATGGAGATCCAGTGACTGGTGTTCCATTCACTTCAGTGGAGCTGCCAGGTCCGTAATCTCCGATAGTGCCTGCAGCTCTGTGGACTTGAATGGAGCACTAGCCATATAAGTGCACTGACACTCCATTTACAAGGAGGCTTTAGGTTGTTTTTTTGGTTACCATTCCTCCTGATCACTGGGGGACCCGGTGTTTGGGACCCCAATGATCAGACACTCTTTATTAACCATAATAACACAACCCCTTTACGCTTATGTTCATCATTCCAGGACCTGAAAAAGCTAACAATCACATGGTAAATGATGATCCAATTACTTTACCGCCCAATATCCACCTCCAGATCCTAAGTATTCCTGGATGGAAATATTCTTCAAACCACACAGAGCATATGCGTAATGTCCATAAAGGTATAATATGTGTTATGCATGTTTACACTGAGGAGTTTTGCAGTTATCTATATTTAAAGGAGATTTCTGGGAAAAATCATTTGCAGAACAGGAGTTTGAGTGATTTCTCAGTTTCTCTGGGAGTTCCTGCCATCTTCTGCATTTGTTTACAAGGGCAGCTTCCTCTTCTGTTTTCTTATATCTACCATGATGCATTGTGCTATACTCTGAGCTGACTCGCACTACTCCCAGAGAAACCCAGAAATCACTCAAAACATTCAGACCGTTTTTGAAAACCCCTTTTTTTTTTTTTTTTTTTTAAATGTAGATTGTGAGCCCCACATAGAGCTCACAATGTACATTTTTCCCTATCAGTATGTCTTTTTTGGAATATGGGATGGAAATCCATGCAAACACGGGGAGAACATACAAACTCCTTGCAGATGGTTTTTTGTCCTTGGTGGGATTTGAACACCAGGACTCCAGCGCTGCAAGGCTGCAGTGCTAACCACTGAGCCACCGTGTGGCCCCAGAAAACCCCTTTTTATTAAGAATTTCTGGGATTGTTTTATGTTTTTGTAATTTTTGTTGTTTAAATTTCTGTAGTTTTCTGCTTTGGACAGACTCACAGCCAGTTATAGGGTGCCCTACTACTTGTGGCCCCAGCAATCCGCTGTAAGCTGAGCTCTTCCGTTTCCCTATAGTGCCACCACAGGTGAAACTAAGCATTACACTGCTCCATTGAAATCTGTGGGTTGTCTATATAATATACAGGTAGTCCTCAACTTACGACGTTGATCCGTTCTTACGCAGCGTCGTAAACTGAATTTCAACGCAGGTCGGAAACATGTACCATACGACGCCACATAGGAACGGATCAACTTAATTTAGTGTGCAGTGGCTCGGAAACGAGGAAGACTGTATCGTATACAGTACAGTACAATACAGTCTTCCTTGGTTCCGAGCCGCTGCACACTAAATCACGTACTGTATAGGGAGAGCTGGCAGCTTGCAGCTACCATCTCTCCCAGCTAGCAAAGACGAGCCTGCGGCAAATAAACGCTGGTTCTGCAGCAGGCTCGTCCTTGCTAGGAGCTGGTAGCTTGCTGTTACGAGGGAGCTTACTTTTTCTCATAGGAATAAATTGAACAGCGTTGATTGGCCAGTGTACAGCATTCGGCCAATCAACGCTGGTTCTGCCGGAGGCTCGTCTGTGAGGAGGTGGAGTCTAAGATCGGACCACAGCAGTCTCCATTGTGGTCCGATTTAAGACTACGCCTCCCTACAGAGGAGCCTCCAGTAGAACCAGCATTGATTGGCCGAATGCTGTAAACTGGCCAATCAACGCTGGCCAATGCATTGCTATATGAAAAAGTAATCTCCCGCATAAATGCAAGCTGCCAGCACTCCCGACTAGCAAGGACCTACTTGCTCATCTCTAGTCGTAACCACGAAACGTCGTAACCCGAGGACTACCTGTATAGTCTTCTAGACTTTGTAGCCGCTCCTTTCTCTGGCTAATAGAAGAATGTAATAAAATACAAGTTGTTGGTGCTATACAGAATATTGTCAGCTATTTTGCACAATTATACACATAGACATTTTGGGAGGAAGTTACTCTTAATTGTATTTTCCTGTAAAATGTTGATGAAATTAGACAATTCACCTTGGTATTATTGTAGTCATTTCAGCCACAACATACTAAAAGTTTAAGATTCACGTTTTTCACATTTTCTGCGGGTTTTTTTCGGACAGCAATGGATCTTTTTCGTAAGTAGTTTTCAATGAAATTTTTCACAAAGAGTACAAAACAAGAAAACTTCAAGTAACAGTGCCACGAAATACAGAAAGGATCTGTGTTTTGTGTCTTTACATTGATGTCTATGTAAATGGAGGTCCATCTTGTTTACGTCCATTAATCTGCTAAATGGGTGTAAAGAACCGTAATGTGAATGGAGCCTAACTTTGCTTTTTTTCTCCCCCAGCTAAAAAAGAGAGTGATGCAGATTTTAGCAGGGTACTTTTAAGAATACAGCATCTGTATGAGGCTGATGAAGACCCCATCCTCTCCAAACCAGCTACCATAAATATCAAGGTATTCAGAGCATAGTTGGCATGGCGTATACATATCCCTAGTATTTAACCTGCAGTACACACATATCTATAGTCTACCACATTGTTCGTACCTGCAGCCAACCTGTATGTGACGTTGTGATAGTGCCCCAAGGAGACTCTGACATTACTGTGACAAAATTGACTGGAGATGAATCTGTGCACTTCGACTAGCTACGGTGCGGGTTTGAAAATCTGTAGCATGACCATTTTATTTCTCTTTTCAGGTGCCCACATGTATCAAATTTCAATTTTCACCTTGTACATTAATATCCCTTAAAAAATTCCTTGAGGGTTATAGTTTTTAAAATGCGGTAACATTTGGGAGGTTTCCACTGTACTGGTACTGTAGGGGATCTGCAAATGCGACATGGCACCTCAATACTATTCCAGCAAAATCTGCCCTTCAGAAGTCAAATAATGCTCTTTTTATTCCAAGTCTGCCCCCCCTCCCCCGTGTACCCATATGGCAGTGCGACAAAGTTTACATCCATACACACACACACAGGTACACACACTTTGAATTCAGTCTTGCTGAATATAGGGTATCTGCAGTGATCCTATTAACCCCTTTTCCGAGAGAAGAGGAGCACTGCAGATACCCTATAGTCAGTAGACCAGTACGGTACAAAAATATTGATCAGTGTTTACCACTAACATGAAGTACAGGGTGTCACGAAAAAACAATCTCAAAATCACTTCTGTAAGTTATAGTGTCTCAAAGTTATTGCCATATAATGTTACATATGTCAGTTTTGAAAAATGAGGCCTGGTCCTTAAGGTACCTTTTAGGCTGTATGGGGTTAAAGGAATATTCTTATCTCAAAGACTTTTCAGAGGTTTTTGTTGTCTTCTGTGATAAGATAACATGCAGTAGCAGTTTATCCAATTACAGAAGTTCAGGTTAACTCTGCTACATCTGTATGTTGGGGAATTGTCTGCATATACCTTTAATGGAAAGTAATAAGACTCTGTGAAAGCCTGGTGTAATACGCTGTAAGGCAGAAGGAGACTTGTCAATCTTATTGCTGAACATGTAGACTATACAAATATGACAAGACTTCATCCAACGAACATGTCCTTCAATCTGCTGAACAGTCTCCAAAATTTGCTGGAGCAGCACCAGGAGTCTGCAATACCCTTATCAGAAGATTGCTTATATGCTTCATGTCAGAATATTTTTAGTTCTACATGGCAGTCCGTTCCTCACTAAGGAATCCTGAATACGTCTACCTCTGGGAAAATACTAGGCGATCACAGAAACCGCGTTTCCCCAATAAAGTGTTGTTAAATAAATTACTAATATTTGTCAGGCAGCTATGTAGTGATGTATAGGACTTCTGTAGATGGCGGCTACTCACTGCTTTGTAACACTCCATGGGTATACTGTACATACCTAACCTATATCCCAAATCACATGAAATATATAACCCCCCCCCCCCCCTCCTCAAATTTCCTCCATCCCCCACACACCACATTCCAGTACAGCCACTTTAATGGAAATTTGCATAAATCATCCCCCTGTTCATAGCGCAGTCCTGTACACTGTCGGCTAATACACTATATCCAGCCACAGCAACTTTAGTTTCCTTCACCATCCTCACTCCCTGACATATTGTCAAAGTGTATTTCCAATGAACATAACCATATTTATATTTTGTAGAGACTTCAAAGGTAATAATTTTTGCAAATTTAAGTAAATAAAAATTTTGCAGTTTTAAAGATTTTTCTCTAACCATCTTAGTGGTGATATCTGTTATCTTGGGCAGATGTCAGTGGATGTAACCCTGACTGCAGTAACTTACTATGGTCTGGGATCTGTCAGGAACCCAGCCATGATGTCCTTCTTGTGTCCGTGTTATCTTCTCATACATGTAGTGTCCTCCTGATAATCAGCCATGATGTCCTTATTGTGGTCGGGTTATCTTCTCATACATGTAGTGTCCCCCTGATAACCAGCCATGATGTCCTTCTTGTGTCCGTGTTATCTTCTCATACATGTAGTGTCCTCCTGATAACCAGCCATGATGTCCTTATTGTGTCCGGGTTATCTTCTCATACATGTAGTGTCCTCCTGATAACCAGCCATGATGTCCTTCTTTTGTCCGTGTTATCTTCTCATACATGTAGTGTCCTCCTGATAATCAGCCATGATGTCCTTATTGTGGTCGGGTTATCTTCTCATACATGTAGTGTCCCCCTGATAACCAGCCATGATGTCCTTCTTGTGTCCGTGTTATCTTCTCATACATGTAGTGTCCTCCTGATAACCAGCCATGATGTCCTTATTGTGTCCGGGTTATCTTCTCATACATGTAGTGTCCTCCTGATAACCAGCCATGATGTCCTTCTTTTGTCCGTGTTATCTTCTCATACATGTAGTGTCCTCCTGATAATCAGCCATGATGTCCTTATTGTGGTCGGGTTATCTTCTCATACATGTAGTGTCCCCCTGATAACCAGCCATGATGTCCTTCTTGTGTCCGTGTTATCTTCTCATACATGTAGTGTCCTCCTGATAACCAGCCATGATGTCCTTATTGTGTCCGGGTTATCTTCTCATACATGTAGTGTCCTCCTGATAACCAGCCATGATGTCCTTCTTTTGTCCGTGTTATCTTCTCAGACATGTAGTGTCCTCCTGATAACCAGCCATGATGTCCTTCTTGTGTCCGTGTTATCTTCTCATACATGTAGTGTCTCCTCCTGATAACCAGCCATGATGTCCTTATTGTGTCCAGGTTATCTTCTCATACATGTAGTGTCCTCCTGATAACCAGCCATGATGTCCTTATTGTGTCCGGGTTATCTTCTCATACATGTAGTGTCTCTCCTGATAACCAGCCATGATGTCCTTATTGTGTTTGGGTTATCTTCTCATACATGTAGTGTCCTCCTGATAACCAGCCATGATGTCCTTCTTGTGTCCGTGTTATCTTCTCATACATGTAGTGTCCTCCTGATAACCAGCCATGATGTCCTTATTATGGTCAGGTTATCTTCTCATACATGTAGTGTCCTCCTGATAACCAGCCATGATGTCCTTATTGTGTCCAGGTTATCTTCTCATACATGTAGTGTCCTCCTGATAACCAGCCATGATGTCCTTATTGTGGTCGGGTTATCTTCTCATACATGTAGTGTCTCTCCTGATAACCAGCCATGATGTCCTTATTGTGTCCGGGTTATCTTCTCATACATGTAGTGTCCGCCTTATAACCAGCCATGATGTCCTTATTGTGTCCGGGTTATCTTCTCATACATGTAGTGTCTCTCCTGATAACTAGCCATGATGTCCTTATTGTGGTCAGGTTATCTTCTCATACATGTAGTGTCCTCCTGATAACCAGCCATGATGTCCTTATTGTGGTCGGGTTATCTTCTTATACATGTAGTGTCCTCCTGATAACCAGCCATTATGTCCTTATTGTGGTCAGGTTATCTTCTCATACATGTAGTGTCTCTCCTGATAACCAGCCATGATGTCCTTATTGTGTCCGGGTTATCTTCTTATACATGTAGTGTCCTCCTGATATCCAGCCATGATGTCCTTATTGTGTCCAGGTTATCTTCTCATACATGTAGTGTCTCTGCCCGATAACCTGTCCACAATAAGGACTCATGGCTGGGATTCTGACAAGTCCCAGACCATAGAAAGTTCCTTCATCCATAGTTGTATCAATAAGAAAATGATTGAGACAACAGATGTGACCACTAAGATGGTTAGAGAAAATCGAGAAAACTGAAAAATTTAAATTATTTATATTTGCAAAAATTTTATACCTTTTAATTGTGTACAAATTGAGATTGGGATATCTAAACGTTGCGTAAAGACCGTGATTTTGCTGTGGTGCAAAAACTTCAGCGTTTTACAGTCACTGCAAAATGGATGGGATTTTGGCTAATCTCATCCACACATTGCAGAAAAATATCTGCAGTGGACATGCTGCGATATACAAAACTGCCGTGTCTTTGTAAATCGCGACATGTCTATTATGCAATACGGAAATGCTGGCGGTTTCCGTATAAGTATAATTGAAGAAAGTCTGCAGAGGGAAAACTGTGAAATGTGCTGTGGGTAAAACTGCAATGCCTATTTAGGTCTTGTCCTAGTTTCTGTATTAGGTCTAAGTCTTGACTTTTGGGGGGTTCTGATGCATCTTTTTTAGCACAGGCTGTAGAGACGCACATGAGCTGCTTCCATATATCCGTGTGTATCCGCTGTCTGATAACAGATTGATTTGTTAACATGACAGATGGTTAGAATTTATTCACCCGTCACACTTGTCAGCATAACTTGTAGAAAACATATGTACAAATTAACCATTTCCTCATGAGCAAACGTTGCCGAAAAGTTTGTGTTTTTGGAAGTTTTCAAAGGGTTCTGTCTGACTTTTGGGAGGCCTAAATATTCTGCAGCCTCAAACATGGAAGCACGGTAAGACTAAGGCCCCACGTAGCGAAACAGCTAAAATTGACAATTTTTTTGCGATGTGTGGATGATGTTAACCACAATCTCACTCACTTTGCGGGTACTGTAAAACACATTTTGTTACGCTGCTGATCCGCAATGTGGGGCCTTAGCCTAAATGGGTTTTCCGGCCCCAAATCGAATTTTCATGCTGAACATCTGTCCACAGAATAGGTCATCAGTATGTAATGTGTCAGGGTCTGACATCAGGACCCCGCACAGGCCATCTGTACTAGTAGCCTCCGGGTAGTGGATGGGCAGTGAGTACAGCACCACTCCTATGCTAGTAATAGGATCGACTATGCAATGAACATGGCCGCCGCTTTGCTGCTATTGCCTGAACAACAGTGGGTCTGCGTGCTCGGCGGTCCACGAGCAGCGTCGAGGTGTCAGACCTGTGAATGGGTGAATTTGCTGCAAGGTCAAGAAAGTGCTAGGCACAGAGATATCTTCATAGTTACAGGTATTCCCATTGCAGACATTTAGAGCATATCCAATATAGCAGATTTTCCTTTTAACCACTTCAGGACTGGGCTAATTTCCCTCGTTCAGGACCGGATACATATTTGGGTTTTTATACATTTGGTTTTGAGGATTATAATTTTTTTTCCCTTTTGGTTTGATTATTCAAATTATTATTATTTTTTTGTTTAGTTTTTTTTTTTCCGGTGATAAATAGGGCTTTATTTTTATGGTTTTTTAAAAAAAAAAAAAAAAAAATCATGATTTTTATTTATTTTAATATCTAAGGGCTAGTTCACACATGAACTGCCCGCGTGGGTTTTGACACGGAGAGAGCCGCGGTGAGCCGCGTCTCTCTCTTGTCAAAACCCGCCCGCCGCGACCATCGCTGTCGCGGCTTAACCCTCTGCTGTCGGCTCAAATGAATGAGCCGACATAGGAGGGAGCTGCCGGGGGCGGAAGCCGCGCGGCTGAGCCTGCGCGGCTTCCGCCTGAAGAAAGCCCGGCGGTCTCCATAGACAACCATTATAAGGGGAGGTTTTGGACGCGAAATCCGCTGTCAAAAACCTCCCCTTATACTCACGTGTGAACTAGCCCTAAGAAAATGTAAACCTAAAAGGAGGGGAAATGGTTTTTATCCTTTTTTTTTTTTTTTTTTTTTAAATCATTCTCTCTCTGTTTTGGTTATTTTTATGTAGGTGAGAACTATTATTGTGTCATCAGGGATGGAGCTGGAAGCTGTGACACAAAATGGTAGTGGCGTTTTTTGGGGGAGTTTTTCCAGTATTTTTTCTTTTTTCTTTTACACATTGTGCCCCCATTTTTATTTTTTACGTATAATAGACCTTTTGGAGGGCATTTAAAGCAGAAAAATCTGCTTAAGGAATTTGGAGAAGATTTTGGAAGCTGATTTTGATGCTGATTCTAAAAATCAGTTCCAAAATTTCGTTAAAGGAAAAAAAAAGCTTTAAAAATTTGTCATTTCTATAGGGGTTTCAGGCAGAATGGAAAAATCAGTTCATAGAAAATTCAGCCTTTACCTTTCATTCAAATGAATGCAAGGCAGATTTCAGGTGGAATCTGACTCAAAGTCAGCACCAAGCTTCTCTGTGTGAACATACTCTAACAGTCTAGGAAAGTTATGTGACTACCTGTGTAGGGGCTGCAATAGCCGCCATGCTTGTAATGGTTGTCAGTAAGACACAGCACTTACAGAGTTGTTCTCTTCTCAAAGAATCTAGCTATGGACTAGTTATTTCTTTGAAGTGTAGGAAGGAGGTTACCGATAAGCGATCTATTTCCTCTGAGGTTACCTTGTATTCTCACAGACGCTTATATTACAGTCAGGACAGAGTGTCACAAAGTTATGACTACCTGTCAGACCACAATGACTTACACAAATGGGAACAAGGGGATCATTTCCAGTTAACAGTTTTTGTTTTATCATTGTCCTCCATAATGATCTTCTGATATGATCCCATTGGTGAGGTCTGATCTTAGATCACCACTGATGGCCATTGCCATTCCTTTGGCATTGTGTAGAGGATTTTGATACTGGAAATCTGGTTCGGCATTCTAGAAATCATAGTAGTAATGGATGCTATATAGGTAGACCACTGGGCCGAGGCCCTTAGGTGTATGAGTGGAGGCTGGTGTTGGTCCTGGACAATGGCCCGGGATTGGTGATAACTGTAACCCTGTCCATTAATTCATTATGAGGCACAAGGGCGCTGGGAGGATGACCCTCATGACAAGGCACAGCCTCATCATATAATGAGGGCATCAACTGCTGGAACATGGGACGTAAAAACAGTGGTATAATATGCTAAGTCTTTATGAATTCTTCCAATTGTATACAGTACATCCCTCTAAGTGTCCGATCACTGTCAAATTGATCACCAGGTTCTCCAGTGATCAAGAGAATTGGCTCACTTAGTCACCCTAAAGACTCCTTTTACATGGAGTGCCAGCACTTTCCTAATTGGCATATACCCGCATAGATGTAAATGGAGCCTATCATACAGGCTCACTTGACCCGGTAGTCATGACCCCAGCAATTGGACACTTAGAGGAGATAAGTGTATTTAATGGCAACACCCCTTTAACGAATACTACTGATAAATGTAGAAAATAAATTTAAAATTTTTTTAAAAAAGGAAAATTATAAGACAATAGAATTAAAAAAAAAATAAAGTATTTATGTGCTAAAATATTACATCCTAACACACAAAAAAGAAGACCTCTAACATCAAAGCCATCTAAATATCACTTTAAAACTGGACGGTGTCTACTAGCTAGAAGAGTCCCTTGAAAGCATTCACAAGATGTTTCTTGTTATGACCGCTACAAGCAGCTTTAATATATGTGTAAACCTGACAGTAAGTGGTTAGTTTCTCCTGCAGCGCCACCTGGGGGAACAATTAAGCATTGCACAGTATTTAATTTAATCAGTCCATTGTCCATGTAAAGCAGGACAGGACAGGTCCTCCAGAGAGAGGGAGACACTCTTTATAACATCTCCCATCTCTAGCCAAAAGATGAGGTTCTTGGAGAATTCAGACTTAATTAAAGATATGCACGAATGAAAATGGATTTCCTATAAAGGACAATCCCTTTAAATGTCTGAAGCATTTGTACTTGTTATCTTTAGTGATCAATGTGGGACCGACCTACTAAATGTTGTTATTTCAGCTTCTCCTTAAAGGACTGGGAACGGTGAGGTTATTGGAGGAGCGCTCTCTGACTGGGACCTGGGACCTGACCACCATGGAGCGGTGGAAGTGGAAGTCCATGCAGAAGAAGGACAGTGGTGGGTAATTGATGTGGAATGGCGTATTAGAGTATTTGTACCGTGTTATTCCACTGAATTTATATAGAGAGTGAGATATCACAGATGTTATCTGGAGGACGTTGTTATACGCCTCCACCCATTCTTTTGAAGCCCCCTCTTTCCTTACATCAAAGAGCAGAGCTTTATAACCCATCGGCAGCGCAACAATCATGATACACGGTGCGTGTGTGTATTTAAAAATGTTACCTAAAATGGCCTAAAACCATCTTGTATACCTGAAAATAAAACCATAGAATAATCAAGGTTGTAGCCCCTAGAACTATGGGCTCCATGTGTGAACGAGTCCTTTATAATTGGCACTTCTGAGCGGTGTAGGATGGAATGCGCAGCTCTCTATGGTAGTTTCTGTAACCCCTGGGGGGGGGAGATTTGTATATGTATGAACAGTAGTGTGTAAGGAACCCCCATTCTCCCAATAAGTAGGTCCCACAAATATAATTCTCACCTATACTACACATGACTCTAATAGGAGTACCTCTTTAATTTTCATTGTGGCCCTTGGAAGTGGTACAATCTGGTAATGCAGCCCTCGAGCCAGAAAAGGTTGTGCAACCCTGATTGTATAGGGAGGGATCAGCTTTGTTGGCTCCAACAATGAAGTCTTAGGCCCCATTCACACGGGGAGTGGAAAGGCAGATTTTGGCACCGAGAGTGACGCGGGGAGCCATCTCACTCTCGGACCAAAATACGCCTGCCCCGACTGTCGCGGCTTACGACAGTCGGGGCTTCCTCCTCCAGAGTAGGCTCAAATGAAAGGGCCGACTCCGGAGGTTGCTGCCGGGAGTCGGATGCCACGGCTCAATGAGCCACGGAATCCGCCTGAAGAGAGGGCAGCTCGCTACTTTTTTCCGCTAGTGGCAACATGCCGATAGCAGAAAAAAGAACACTATTGGTCTCCATAGACCACCATTGTGAGGGGGCGGATTATGACGTGGGTTCCGCGCCATAATCCGCCCCCTCTGTGCCCGTGTGAACTAGACTTTAAAGGGGACTTTGTCACCAGAGAGATGAGGACTACCCTGGATAAACTGTAGCAAATCCACACATAAGTAGTTTATGTCCTGTATGAATTCTCCCATCTGGATGGGAACAAGCAGCTGAAATCTTGAAAATGGAGAACATATAAAATATTGCTATGTATTTAACTCTCGCAGAAGTCATTAGCCATCCCCTGGACATATACAGAGTTATACATGAAAGGTTCACCCTACAGTATTGTGAGCAGAATTAGATTAGTGGTTTCCTGCCCTAAGTCTTCACTTTATATCTGTTCCACTTCTCTATATTTTGTGACATGAAATGCCAAAAGCAAGTCCTGCACATGAACCCAGGCACAGAATGGTGAATTCCTCCAGAGGACATCTTTGACCTTGGTGTATGAGCCAAGTTTCTGTCGATTTACTATAAATGGATTTAGTATTCCTTTATAAATAGATTTAAAGGGGATGTCCAGTTTCAGTAAATAAATGTTATTCTTTGTATAATGAAAAGCTCCACAATTTTCCAATATACTTTCTCTATCAATTCCTTACAGTTTTCTAAATTTCTGCTTGTCATGTGATATACATTGTTTACTTCCAGTGGATAAAAATCAGTCTGTGGTGATATACAGTCCGTGGTCATGTGATGTGCAGTCCGTGGTCATGTGATTATACAGTCCGTGGTCATGTGATTATACAGTCCGTGGTCATGTGATTATACAGTCCGTGGTCATGTGATATAGAGTCCGTGGTCATGTGATATACAGTCCCTGGTCATGTGATATACAGTCCCTGGTCATGTGATATACAGTCCCTGGTCATGTGATATACAGTCCCTGGTCATGTGATATACAGTCCCTGGTCATGTGATGGACACGTGTCTCTTGTAATGAGTGGTGCACCCATTTTTTTTTTAAGTATTGCGTTTAGCTACAAAGCAGCAGCCGCAGTTGCTGCTTTTTTGTATCATGGGGTAATGTTTGTCACTGTGTTTGACTTGGAGACTGTAATTGTTTTTGGTTTGTTTTTAGGTGAGAGGATGTCTAAGAAAAGCCTGGAGGACTTTACTGTGACTGTTGCACCAAAGGAAATAAGAACTTTTTTTGTATATTTTCAGTAACCACCAGTTCCGGTGCTGAGCAGAAAATAATGATACGGGACCTTTCTGCCCTCTTGACATTTCTATTTAGTGCATCTGTATATGAAGTAACAATTCTGGGGCATCTTTTCTTATAACGCTTTGTTTTGTTGCTCCTCTGTTATTTTTCTGATCTGGGCAAAGCTGGAATTTCTTCTCTAGCCCTTACTGTTCCCAAGTAATCAATGCAGTTACTAGTAGCACAATTATGTTTCTTACAGTCAGATGGGCGGTCCCTGTCTTGTTGTTTCAACTCAGGACCGCCCACCTGACAGAAGACTAATTAGCATATTGGTTGCTGGAAATAACAGCACTTGTTGCTCAGGAACAGTAGGGGCTAGAGAAACATTGCTAATTCTATCAGAATCAATGGGGCACAGCTTATTGAATAATTCAGAGTTGGGGTTTTTGCACAATCTCCTACTTAGTACTATGAAAGTAACAGTTTTCAGGGAAATCTTTGCACTTTGACCTCTTCTGCCAAAACTTGAGCGACCAATGAGATGTATCATGTTGTAAATGCTGTCACTGGTATATTTTGTGTATATTAAGTTGATTCTGCAAATACATTTTGTACATTTACATCTTTACTTGTAGAATTTTTGTTTCAATTAGTAGATAAAAGGATTTTGGCTGAACAGACAGTGAGAATGATGAGAATGTTCGGTATTTACAGCACTGTGCAAAAGTTTTAGGCAAGTGTGGGGAAAATGCTCCAAACTAAGGGCCCGTACACACAGAGTTAACGCGAACACATTTTAGCAGAATACACGTGTATAGAATAACACTCCCATTGACTTCAATGAAATTTTTTACACGTGTATTCTACTGTATATATGTGTATTATGCTTAAACGCGCTCGCGTTAACTCCGTGCGAACGGGACCTAAGAATGATTTCAGAAATAGAAGTGTAAATTAGTTTATTTATGCCATTTATCAAACTGAAGATAAGAGAAATGTAAATCCCATCAATATTTGGTGTGACCTTTTCACTTTGCCTTCCATCAGTTCATTTCAGTACTTGCAGACAGTTTTTGGCAGAGCTCAGGAGGGAGGTTGTTCCCGCCATCTTGGAAGACTAAGCACAGATCTTCTGTGGATGTAGGCTTGTCCAATCCTTCTGTCTCTTCATGTCATCCCAGACTGACTGGATAATGATGAGATCAGGGCTATATCTGTGGGGGCCATATCATCACTTCCAGGACTTCTCCTCCAAAGTGAAAAGGGGCATAAGAGACCATCCCACATCACAGACCCCTACGAAGCAGCCATAGGAGGGTCCTGCATACAGGCCAGATATGTTAGTTTTGTAATGAAGGTGTGCATTCGGGTTCTGGAAGTGACTACATGAGCTTTGTGGTTTCCTGTGCCAGATACACTGTAACCAAAACTGTACTAATATATGCCAAGGCTTACAGAATCTGACATAAGATAATAACTTATTCCTTTTTTTTTTTTTTTTGTTACCACTTGATTTCTAATTTTTCCCTCCTTATGAACTTGATAAGTACAACAATGCAACTTCTTAGGTCATCCTGGAGGACACACATGTAAGGACTATTCTGTTACCCTCCCATAAATAATAAGGGGGCGTTCACACTATTGTCAGTGTCCGACAGGTAGTGGCTGTTCAAAATCTTCAAGAGGACAAATCTTTCAAGCGGACAGAAAAAACCTATATGTCGGGTTTTGCTGTCCGCTTGAAAAGTCGGAGATCTTTAGGAACAGACACTTAAGGACAGGCATGGAGTGTAAAACAACGCACCCGATCTCCATTTAAATGAATGAAAAATGTCACGGACACAGCTAGTGTCCACTGCTAATGTCCACACAAGATTTTGAACGGACACTAGGAGCGGACACTACCTGTCGGACAATGACGGTAGCGTGAACGCCCCCTTATGATTGAATACTATAAACTTTGCAGCCTCAAAAAGATGACTTAAAAATTACTTGAATTGAAGAAAAAAAACAAAAAACTTATGAGGCTATGTTAGAGTAAAAATAAAAAATAAAAAAGTTGGTGGCGTCGCAACAAGGAACTGAAAAGCATTATCTCCCAAATAGTGGAATAAGCTTGTGTATGATGGGTTACAACAAAACATCTGATCAGGGCATTAAAAAATGGGGCATTTGATATTAAGAGAAATTATCATAAAATAGCAAGTCAAACCATGCCCTATACAGTCTGATGCAAAACATTTAGGCAAATGTTGAAAAATGCTGCAAAGTAAGAATGTTTCCAGAAATAGAAGGGTTAATGGTTTATTTTTTGTCAATGGAAATGAATGAATGAAGAAAAGAAAAATCTAAATCCCATTAGTATTTAGTTTGACCTTTGCCTTCCATCATTTCCAGGACTCCTCCTCTAAACGGCAAAGGTCACACCAAATATTGACGGGATTTAGATTTCTCTCTTTTTTTTTTCATTCACCTCATTTTTTAATTGATAAAAACTAACCTAGTAACATAACTGTTTCTGAAGGCAGCATTTTTACACTTGCCTAAAACACTTGCACAAAATATATATACTCGAGTATAAGCCGAATTTTTCAGTACAGTTTTTGTTTTTTCTTAAGGGGGGGGTCTATGACCAGCCACAATATCAATGTATAGAATCTCCCATAAAATAGTGCAAAAAAGAAAAAAAAGAAGATTTAACAAAAATAAAAGTTGTAAATCCCTCCTTTCCCTAGAATACATATAAAAGTAGAAAACTACTGTGAAACACAAATACATTAGGTAGTGCCCGGTCTACTGAACATAGGGGATCTTCAGTGCTCCTCTTCCGTCAGGAAGGGGTTAATAGGAACACTGCAGATACCCTATATTCAGACAGGCTGAATTCCAAGTTGGGGGGGGGGGGGGAGAAAAAACAGTCCTCAAGCTCAGGGAAGGGGCAGACAGACAACCAAAACACCCCCTCCCCTTCCCCATCACCCAGCATCTACTGCACCCAAAAACTCCGACCATTTTATTTTATACTCGAGTCAATAAGATTTCCCAGTTTTGTGTGGTAAAATTATGGGGGTTGGCTTATACTCAGGTCGGCTTATACTCGAGTATATACGGTATGTATATGAAAATTCATGGTATTACTTAAATTAGGGAATGGAGCTGCCTCCTATCTCTGTTATGTAAGGAACATCTAACAACATGGTCGGCATATTGTGGCTTCTACATCGTGTGAAAGGGGTTTTAGTTAAAAGGGCTCTATCAGCAGATTTACGGGTTATGACCTAAAGATATTCCTGAATAGTCTTTAAAAAGACTATTCAGGTGCTGCTATTAGTTTGTAAAAAGACCCCCCCCCCCTCCCTTTTTTAATTACCTTGGTAATCGATATGTAAATGAGCTTGATCGTGCACAGTGGGCGTGTCGTGTACCCCTTAGCGTCATAGCTTCTGCACGCCCAGCACTACCTCCAAGACCCCCTCCTTCTGCTTATTCATGGCGGTTTCTATTGAAAGCTTTTGAAAGCCCTCTGGAACGCTACTGCGCACGCTCCAGCGCCATTTTTCTATAGAGAACATTGTGAGCTGGAGCATGCAGAGTATCACGGCGGAGGGAGTACTATTGCACACGCGCATACTTTCAATAGCTTTCAACAGAAACTGCCATGAGTAAGCAGAAGGAGGGGGGGCTTAGAGGCAGTGGTGGGCGTGTAGAAGCTATGACGCTAAGGGGTGCACGAAACGCCCACCGTGCACCATCAAGCTCATTTGCATATCGATTACCAAGGTAATTAACAAAAATGGGGGGGGGGGTCTTTTTACAAACTAATAGCAGCACCTGAATAGCCTTTTTAAAGACTATCCAGGCATATCTTTAGGTCATAACCTGTAAATCTGCTGCTAGAGCCCCTTTAATACTTGTACAAACCACTGTATATGCCGTGGAAACAGGTGAAACCCAGGATGGAGCCTAATAGACTAATACATGTGGGTGATGTTAGATTTCATAGATTACAATATAGAAGCATTTGGACAGTGATACAAGTTTTGTCATTTTAGATGTTTAAGAAAAAATATTCAAGATACAGCTACAGTATATAATCTATATGGGCTCTAAAGTGCAGACTCTCACCTTTAATTTGAGACTATTCACATCCTAATTATAGGAAGAGTTTAGGAATTACTGCTATATAATATGTCGCTGCCTCTTTTTCAAGGGAGCAAAAGTAATTGGACAATTATCTTGCAAGCTATTTAATGGGTCGCATGGGCTATTCCTTCATTAATCCATCATATACGAAGCAGGTAAAAGGTCTGGAGTTGATTCTGACTGTGGCATTTGCATTTGGAAGTGAACCCACAACATGCAGTCAATGGAGCTCTCAATGAAATAGGAAAGATCTTGGAAACATTGGGAGTGGTCAAATCAATAGTTTGGTACATTCTGGTAAAAAAACCAAACAAACAAAAAAACACCCCACATTTGGGAACTCAAGACATGGAAAACAACAGAAGTGGCTGATCGTAGAATCCTTTCCATGGTGATAGAAAAGAAGTATGAAGAATACTTGTGACAGCTTGTAATCCAAAGCACACCACATCCTCTGTACAACATGGCGGAGGCGGTGTGATGGCGTTCCACATGGCTTCCAATGGCAAATTATTCACAGTAATGTCAATTTGTCCAATTACTCTTGAGCCTCTGAAATGTGGAAGTTTTGTAGAAAAATGGTAGCAATTCCCAAACATTTCACAGGATATTTAGTCTACTCTTCAATATCAGTTGTTGCAGTTCAAATCCATTGTGGTGGCCAAAAATGAAGATTGTGTCAGTATCAAAATCTTTCTTAGTACACATGGGCATTGTGAGATTTGGAAGAATTGCCATTTTTGTTTTTCTTACATTGTTTTAGCAGAGGGGACATTACTACGAAAATGTGTCAAAGCATTTGTGGAAATTAATTGTTATTTATTGCTTTTTATAGAGGAAATACCGAACAGGAAATGTCACTTCATGAGCGTCCTCTTATCGTCTGATCAAAGAGGATATGAGGGGGGCAAAGGTATTTATTCTCAAGTACGTTTCAAGAAGTTTTTCTCCTAAACAAGAAATGAGTCACTTATGCCTGTTAGGTGGGGCAGTAGTATAAGCAGACACCTGTAAGAGGTAAATGCCCATATGGCTGGCAGCGCCTCAACGACTAGCCATGTTACCCAGAGAGATCGTCCATAGGAAAGGAAATGGCTAGTTTTTTTTCAAGATCTAATAAAAGTAATTTCTGACTCCAGTAGCCAGAAAGATGTCGCTCTTCGAATGGTTTTACGAATTTTGAAACAAAAAATTTAGAATGAATGAGATGAACTTTATCTGGTTGCAGGGCGTTATCTGATGGCTTCATACGGATAATGAAATACTTCATAATCCAGACTTTGGAAATATTTAGTTGACAATGCAGAGCAAAAACCAAAGCCATGAATTTGAAGAACTATATGTAGATTTTCAGATAAGGTCAAGGAGATGACAAAAAGTTCCAAAATAACAGTCATCTCTACAGCAGTACACCAGTGGCCGTAGTGATGGAAGACAACTTGAGGGAGTACAGAGGTTGCAGCCTTAGGAGTCCCATAAGCCCTGGCATTAGTATTGAGATTGCAGCTTCCATTTGGCCCATAAGCCAAGACGACCCACAGATTACCCTAACCACACTAAGGATCAGTGGCGGAACTGGGAACGGTGCCCCCCTCCCCCAACTGACCATGCCCCACGGATTCCTGTGCTCTCTATTATGCCCCATAGTGGCCCCTGCACAGTATTATCCCCAATAGTGTCCCCTGCACACACTATTATGCCCCACAGTGGCCCCTGTACACACTATTACACCCCATAGTGGCCTCTGCACACATTATTATGCCCCATAGTGGCCCCTGCACACAGTATTATACCCCACTGTGGACACCCATGATCAATTATTATAGTCAGACCCCAGAGTATAATAATCGGAGAGCAACGGAGAGTACCAACATAAAAAAACAATGTTACTTACTTATCCTCACCTCTGCTGCAGTCCTCGGTGGTGTCGGCCATCTTCACTGACGTCTGGGACGTCACAGAAGTAGGCCCGAACCTGCCTGGAGAGGTAAGTAACACTTTTTTTTATGTTCCTTACCTTCCCAGATCTCCGATCATTATACTCGGGGTCTGAAAAGATAATGATGTTTGTGGGGCCCGTGGCGTCACTTACCGATTCTGGCAGTGGCCCAGGATAAAATAAATAGGGCCCATTACCAGCTGGAGGAACTCCAGCTGGTAAAGGCCTATTAAGAAAAGAAAAAAAACACAGCGGTTGCAGCTGTCGCCGGCCCCCTAATGTCCCAGGCCCTGTGGCAGCCGCTACCCCTGCTACCCCGGTAGTTACGCCACTGCTAAGGATGATTAAACTCCTTAGCCCCCGTAACCATCACTATCAAGAATTCACTGTAAAGATGAAGTAGGGGGTCCCGGACAAAGGATTGCATTGGGGCCCACACGACTTTAGTTATACCATGGAGGACAAGCCTAATATCTTTATAGATAACTATATCCAAAGTAAACCAGACACCAATGAGCACCAAATCGATGATGACTGGTGGTGGCAGCATGATATTGGGAGATATTTTGAGCTGTACGAACTAGAAGACTAGTGATAATGTAGGGAACAAATCCAGAGAAATCCTTGAAGAAAAACTGCTTCATTGCGTTTTGGACTTCTGATTTTTTTCATGAACATAACCTTTTTAAATTTGTAGACCATTTCTAGCGGAGGTACGCTCTACCACTGCATCTTTTTGGGCTGTGAGGTTAGGGACAATACCAGCTAGAGTTTAACCCTGGGGACCTCTAGGCTTACTCTCCATTGATGCAGAAAAGGCATTCGACCAGGTGCAATGGAGGTTCCTGGAAGCCCCCCTTAGGGTGAATAGGTATTAAACCCTGCACAATGCAACACATTATGGTATTAAATCATTGCCTGCCGGAGAGAGTATGGGGTAATGGTTTCCTTTCGTCCCCCTTCCCCATGCTTAACAGGGTCAGACATGGCTGCCCTTCTCACTTTTCTTGTATATCCTGGCTATGGAATCGTTCATGCAGTTCATGGACCAACATCAGGACAGTGCCACTAAGCCTTGGTTCACACCTGCACTCGATGACCGATTGGGGATTCCATCCCCCATTCCACTTGAAAAATGCTTGCTGGACTTCTCTCTGCATTTTTCAGGCAAAAACCCAAAAGGCCCATTATAGTCTATGGGGTCCATGGTTTTCTGCAGGTAACCCATGGGTTTCCATTTTTTGAGTCTCCAAGCAGACCCGATGAATGGAAACCCCAATGCAGATGTGAACCTAGAGTAAGCTTGTAGTCTAGGCACAGCAGAAGTTTCCTTAAAGGGAATCTATCATTGGCTATAGTGATTTTTATCTAAGCCTATATTTGCATAGCCTTTAGAAAGGCTATCCCAGACCTACCTTTTATTCCTTAATCCTCCCAACCATTTTTGAATTAGCCTGCTTTTATGGATATGCTAATTAGCCACCACGGAGCACCGGAAATTCACTCAGCACTGTGTGATATGTGTAAACAGGGAGGCTGCTGCTAATGCTGATGATAACTCATCAGTCTCCCTGCTCTCACCTCTCCCTGTTTACACACAGCAGACAGTGCTCAGTGAACTTCCGGTGCTCTGAGGTGGTTAATTAGCATATCCATAAAAGCGGGCTAATTCAAAAATGGCTGGGAGGATTAACAAATAAAAGGTATGTGTGGAATAGCCTTTCTAAAGGCTATGCAAATATATACTTTGTTAAAAATCACTATAGCCAATGATGACCGTGCAAAACCTCAGGCTTGAGCATAATGCTTCATTTCTGAATGGTGCCATGTTAACTCTTAAAAATAATTTGCCAGAATTGGTATATTTTTGGTTTATTTTAATTCCCAGAAATAATAAATACAATTTAGTCAATAAGTTAAAGTCACCCCAAAATGATGCCATTGAAAAATACAACTCCTCTCACTAAAATCAAGTCATCAAACTGCTACATAGAAAGATAACTAATAAAATCATAGCTTTCAGCATACGATAATGAACAAAATATGACAAAGCCACAATGCCCTTAAGGGGTTTACTGACAATTTGCAGATTCATTTTTCATTTCAAGACATTGGAGCAATGAAAATATTTTTGTGAAGGTATCTGAGCCCTTTAATTCTCATATGTAAACATGTACTGTATAGCAATGTCTCATAGAAGAATCTACATGTAGAAGATGTGAAATCAAGGGAAGCCAGTTGTGTGACACCAGGAAGGAGGTGTTACTCGTCTTTATCTGAGCTGCATGTACTGCGGCACAGAGAAGAAGAAAAGTAAAGTCATCTCATCATGGACACTTGGCTTTACGCTGCTGTCTACCTCTTTATCCACAGTGAGTATTTTATATTGTTTTTCTACATTGTTCTTGAAGTTAATTTATTGCAATGCCAGGAGGTGTTACTTGTATATTTAATCCAAATCCAATAGGTCCCGATAGGACAGGCTTGGTTTATTGTGTTTATGTATGTTGATTTTCTTTAGGCTCATACTTATATGGTTTTAAAGGGGGAACTCTACAATTAATTATCATTGGTCAATACAAAAAGAAAAGTCCCAGCCTCAGGTCTAACATTATACAAAGTTAGTATAAACTCACTGTGTCCTCAGAGACCAATGCGGGTATTAAGCTCCAGTGGATATAAGGCGTGCACGGATCGTCTTCACCGGCAAAGACTTGTAATGATGAGAAGGGAAAAACAGGGATCCAGCACTGCGTCCACTTGAGTAATAGGTTAAAATCTTCAAACTTTATTCAGAGTCATGCTTTACATTAAATTGTAAATACATAAATACGATCCCAAGGTGCAGACATGAACAAGGCACGAGCCTATGCGTTTCGAGGGTCTGCTCTCTTAGTCATGGCTTGACTAAGTCCTTGGGCATATATTAGACCATGCCATTGCTACCTTAGTAAACGTTGGAGGAAGCAACATCATTTGGACCCCATTGATCAGGCATCAATGACTATATTCTATCAATGTCTTAAGTGTAAAAGTACATTTAAGACTGTACGTGATATTAAAGGTTTTTTCAGGACTTAAAGGAGTTGTCCAGGATAAATTGTTTTTGGCAAGAAGGCCAGGAAAGAAGAAAAAACAAACCATACTCTCCTGTCCCCGCTGCTTCGGTGTCTCCTGCTACGGAGCTTCTTGGAAGTCCTCGCCTCACATGTTTTGTGTCCTTTCCCTAGACCGTTGAGGCCTGATTGACCTCAGTGGCATAAGGGAAGTAACTGGGACATCACTTGCATATGTCACCTGTGACCTGTGTCTTTTCCTTGGACTCAGCGGTCATGTGCGACCAAGACATCTGCAGGAACAAGACCCTGAGAACAGCAGGACCGTACTGTGGTGGGAGACACCTGAGCACTGGGTACAGGTAAGTATGTTTTTTTTCACCTTCCTTGCCAAAAACGGTTTATCCTGGGCAACCTCTTTAATTGGTGACCTATGCATGGGACAGGTCATCAGGTAAAGATCGGCAGGGGTCTGATACGCAAGGCCCCCAGCCAATGAGCTGTTTGAAGAGGTGGCAGCATTCATGTGAGTGCTGCAGCCTCTTCAGTACTCGCCAAGCAGAGAGCCATATGTAAGTATGTATTTGACTGCTTGGTATCGCAACTCAGCCCAGTCACTTGAATATATAGAATTGAATATATTGAATATAGAAAAAATCTGTAAGGTATTAAGGCCACCGCTATCACAGGGATATTTCTATCACGTAAAGTGATGACACATCACTAGGATACTCCTTAACATTATGATCTGCCAAATATGAATAGGGCTGCGCCATACAGTAGGTCATTATATAGCAGGTAACCGGGAACATCACTGTAGGAAACCCTGCGAGTACATGCGGTATTTATATAGTTCTGCAGTATTGTGCAGTTAAAGGGGTATTCCTACGAACAAAACCAATGATATATTTTTAGATAATTGAAAGTTCAACTTTTTTGCAAATAAAAGTAATTAAACATTTTGCAGTTTTAAAGTTTTCTTCTTAATATCCTGGTGTGGTCACTGTCTGTGGATACGACTGCGGATACAGGACCTTTCTAAGGTCAGAAAATCAACCATGATGTCTTTATTGTGCCCGGGATATTTTCTCATACATGTAGTGTCCTCCTGATAACCAGTAGAGATGAGCGAACACTATTCGAAACAGCCGTTTCGAATAGCACGCTCCCATAGAAATGAATGGACGTAGAGTGCCGGCCGCTTCCATTCATTTCTATGGGAGCATGCTATTCGAAACGGCTATTTCGAATAGTGTTCGCTCATCTCTAATAACCAGCCATGATGTCCTTATTGTGTCCGGGTTATCTTCTCATACATGTAGTGTCCTCCTGATAACCAGCCATGATGTCCTTATTGTGTCCGGGTTATCTTCTCATACGTGTAGTGTCCTCCTGATATCCAGCCATGATGTCCTTATTGTGTCCAGGTTATCTTCTCATACATGTAGTGTCCTCCTGATAACCAGCCATGATGTCCTTATTGTGTCCGGGTTATCTTCTCATACATGTAGTGTCCTCCTGATAACCAGCCATGATGTCCTTATTGTGTCCGGGTTATCTTCTCATACATGTAGTGTCCTCCTGATAACCAGCCATGATGTCCTTATTGTGTCCGGGTTATCTTCTCATACATGTAGTGTCCCTGTCTGATATCCCTGCTACAATAAGGACATCATGGCTGAGTTCCTGACAAGTCTCAGACCATAGAAAGTTTCTGCATTCGTGGTCGCATCCATTGGTAACCGATCAAGACAACAGATGTCACCGCTAAGATAAAAAGATTTTCTTTAACTACTTATGTTTGCAAAAATGTAAACTTTTCGCTATCCACAAATGTAGATATGATTATGTTCCTTGGAATACCCCTTAAAACTCCCACTGCTATGGGTGAATAACCTACTGATACACTGTGTTTACATTGGCGCTAAAATCTATATCTCAGTATATTGAAATGACTTCCAACCTACATAAAGGACACTAAGGGTCCGTTCACACAGAGTAAAGTGGCGCTGATTCTGGCACAATAACTCGCATAAGAATCAGCACTTGAAAAAAGACTCCTATTGACTTCAATGGGTTCCGTTTTCCACGCGGAACACATTGAAGTCAATGGGAGTCTTTTTTTCAGCACTGATTTTTACGCGAGTTATTGTGCCAGAATCAACGCCACTTTACTCTGTGTGAACGGACCCTAAATGTCTGGAACTGCTGGACTGGAAAGAGAAATTCTATCCATAAAGGACTGGTCTGATGATTTGTTCCATGGCAGAAAATTTAACAAACTGTTTTTGTGGACTCACGGGGCGCCCCTAAATCTGCTTCACCTACATACTGTATATTTTTCTTATTGTTTCAATTTGCAAAAAAATTTTGGCAAAATTTTGAGAACACAATTCATCTATACATTTTCTAATTTACTGTACGTCTGCAAAGGACAGAATTATTATCTGTCAGCACTTTCACTCTCCAACTTCAATCAGAAAACTTCCTACACAATTTACAAAAAAAGACATTTAACTTCTGTGGCTTCTACCTACGTACTATGGGAAATAAAAATGATGTTTAACACTTGTATATAAGTAAGAAAATCACAAAGGTGTTGACAGGATATTTATTTTCATTAAGAATACAAGGATTTTTGCATTACTTGTCTTAAAACAAATAGAAACGAGCCCTGCGAGTGTATTTACTGCATGTAATATTGCACGGTTAGGTCACATACAGATAACAGAGTTTTAGCTGTGAAGCTTAGTTGTGTGAATGTGGGGTTAGAATCTGCTTCTCCACTCTCAGTATATGGGTCACGTGTAATGTTCCTAGTAATACCTCTGTATTTAACAGAGGAAACCTCAGCAAACTTTCTGTCCAAAGTGCTGCAGGAAGAACCATGATGTGTTGCCACTGCTTTTTTGCCCGCAGCGCTTTAGCCTTAGTCTTACTTGATGCTTACTTACTGCATAGACATAGACAAAATAGCAGAAGTAAGCGTACTTCATACATTTGGGACCAGAACCAAGGGTACTGCACATACGAAGTACATAGATGTGATATACAGGGGAATAACAGCTAACTAAAACTTGAAATGGGGCCCATTGTACATAGTACAAAGATAATGCACAACAATGATGTCACAATACAGATATAGTGCACACAGTGATGTCACAGTACAGGGATAATACACACAGTGATGTCACAGTACAGGGATAATACACACAGTGATGTCACAGTACAGGGATAATACACACAGTGATGTCACAGTACAGAGATAATACACACAGTGATGTCACAGTACAGGATAATACACACAGTGATGTCACAGTACAGAGATAATACACACAGTGATGTCACAGTACAGGAATGATGCACACAGTGATGTCACAGTACAGGAATGATGCACACAGTGATGTCACAGTACAGGGATAATACACACAGTGATGTCACAGTATAGAGATAATACACACAGTGATGTCACAGTACAGAGATAATACACACAGTGATGTCACAGTACAGGGATAATACACACAGTGATGTCACAGTACAGAGATAATACACACAGTGATGTCACAGTACAGAGATAATACACACAGTGATGTCACAGTACAGGGATAATACACACAGTGATGTCACAGTACAGGGATAATACACAGTGATGTCACAGTACAGGGATGATACACACAGTGATGTCACAGTACAGGGATAATACAGTGATGTCACAGTACAGGGATAATACAGTGATGCCACAGTACAGGGATAATACACACTGTGATGTCACAGTACAGGGATGATACACACAGTGATGTCACAGTACAGGGATAATACACACAGTGATGTCACAGTACAGAGACAATACACAGTGATGTCACAGTACAGGATAATACACACAGTGATGTCACAGTACAGGGATAATACACACAGTGATGTCACAGTACAGGGATAATACACACAGTGATGTCACAGTACAGGGATAATACACACAGTGATGCCACAGTACAGGGATGATGCACACAGTGATGTCACAGTACAGAGATAATACACACAGTGATGTCACAGTACAGGGATGATACACACAGTGATGTCACAGTACAGGGATGATACACACAGTGATGTCACAGTACAGGGATGATACACACAGTGATGTCACAGTACAGTGATAATACACACAGTGATGTCACAGTACAGGGATAATACACACAGTGATGTCACAGTACAGTGATAATACACACAGTGATGTCACAGTACAGAGACAATACACACAGTGATGTCACAGTACAGAGACAATACACACAGTGATGTCACAGTACAGGGATAATACACACAGTGATGTCACAGTACAGGGATAATACACACAGTGATGTCACAGTACAGGGATAATACACACAGTGATGTCACAGTACAGTGATAATACACACAGTGATGTCACAGTACAGAGACAATACACACAGTGATGTCACAGTACAGGGATAATACACACAGTGATGTCACAGTACAGGGATAATACACACAGTGATGTCACAGTACAGGGATAATACACACAGTGATGTCACAGTACAGGGATAATACACACAGTGATGTCACAGTACAGGGATAATACACACAATGATGTCACAGTACAGGGATAATACACACAATGATGTCACAGTACAGGGATAATACACACAGTGATGTCACAGTACAGAGATAATACACACAGTGATGTCACAGTACAGGATAATACACACAGTGATGTCACAGTACAGAGATAATACACACAGTGATGTCACAGTACAGGGATAATACACAGTGATGTCACAGTACAGGGATAATACACGTAGTGATGTCACAGTACAGGGATAATATACACAGTGATGTCACAGTACAGGGATAATACACACAGTGATGCCACAGTACAGGGATAATACACACAGTGATGTCACAGTACAGAGATAATACACACAGTGATGTCACAGTACAGGGATAATATACACAGTGATGTCACAGTACAGGGATAATACACAGTGATGTCACAGTACAGGGATAATACACATAGTGATGTCACAGTACAGGGATAATATACACAGTGATGTCACAGTACAGGGATAATACACACAGTGATGCCACAGTACAGGGATAATACACACAGTGATGTCACAGTACAGGGATAATACACACAGTGATGTCACAGTACAGGAATAATTCACCTCCTCCCATCATCCATAGTTATTTCTACTCATCAGTCTCATTGAAGGTGGCCTCCCCCTGTCCTGGTAATTACACCCATGATGATATAATCATTTTTAAATGAGAACATTTAAAAAGTTTTGCAGCAATTTTCTCTCCAGTAGTGGTTATTACAGCTAAAACTGCAAGTGTTTTTTTTTTTTTCTAATATGGATTTAAACCTCTAAATACAACGTTCAGTCAAAGGGTATATTCACATGTAGCAGTTTAGAGGTCCATTTCAGACTTGCATGAAAAAAAGACATATGGTATTGATGGGTCTTTTTTTTGCTGTGGTGGTTTTATTTATTTAATGTTTCACCTGTAAAAACCACATTCACACAAACGGCAGCACAGCCGCATAGAATTTTTTTTTCCATTACTGCTTTAATTCAATTTTAACCACATTTCAACCTCTATTTCTGACTGTCATCAATTGTGTAAGTCAATCCTACCACATTTGTGCACTGTCACTTAGGATGAATAGATAGAGTGCACCTATATATTTGGAGGTACTGTCTAATGTTAGTGATAGATAGATAGATAGATAGATAGATAGATAGATAGGGGAAGTTAGCTCGATAGAAACAGTGGTGCGGATTCAAACAGTCCGGACAGGGACACAAAAACAGGTTTATTTAGAAAAAAACAGGAAAATAAATAAACCTTGACTTCAGGCACAAAATGAGCAAAACAAAATACAGCCTTAACTTCAGGCAAAAACTAAATAAAATCCTGCTCGTCTGAGCCACTAGCTAACAGAATAGATAACCTAACTATACATGTGGCTTACTTCCAGCCACATGAACTAAATAGTAGCAATATTGTCTCACCGGACTCAGGGTTACAGGACAGAACCACACACCTCCTTTCACCTCATGGAACTGCCATGAACTGCAGGCTCTGCAGCCATTTATGGGTCAGTGATGAGCCCAGTATCTACACCTGGGCTGAGGCCTACTCCAGATCTGCCCTGGACCACACATATGTCAGAAACCTGGGGCTGATATATCTGGACTCCAACACTGTGCCTGTTACTTTCTCACCATAGATAGATAGATAGATAGATAGATAGATAGATAGATAGATACTAGTTGGGGTTTTGTTGTGTACATTAAAGAAGAGAACTTGTAAAATTCTGTAGTCAGACGGAGAGGGGATCTGCAGACACATTGCTGGAGAGAAAACAGGTCAAGAAGCACTCTTACTTCCGATGCCCTATCTGTCGGTTCACAGACCCTTCTCCCAAATTGATGGAGTCACAGTCCTTGCACCTGGATCCTATGATACTCCTCAAAGCTGACTCCTAGGGGCCATCCTGTAGTGCCCTTTGTGTATCCTGGTGCAG
The DNA here is from genome assembly GCF_031893055.1 of Leptodactylus fuscus. Taxonomy (NCBI): domain Eukaryota; kingdom Metazoa; phylum Chordata; class Amphibia; order Anura; family Leptodactylidae; genus Leptodactylus; species Leptodactylus fuscus. The sequence continues at coordinate 327,412,645 of NC_134265.1, read as the reverse complement.
TGTAGTGGGTGGCTTTGAGCACCAGCCTTTTAAACCGCCTATGGGCGGTTTGGGTGGCACCACCTATATTCTAATCTACTATTGGTTGACAGGCACATATTTGGTTCCTTATAAACTCTGTTACAGAGTTACAGAGACAGCCAAGATAGTAACTTTTTGTAATTGAATGTTGGGAATCATAGACATGTATGGCTCTCTGACCATGCTGCCCATGCTAGTGGTTGGTTAGGCCATTAGGAGATCCATGATTTTCAGAGAAGTAGAAATTCACCCTACCTATATAAATAGTGACTGTCAAAGTCATAACTAGAAACAGCGGGGCCTGATAGCAAAATTTTGAAAGGCTTGTGAAACTATAACATAAAATTTCTGCACAATGGGAAGGTGATACTTGGAATTTTGGATTGGAGGAACTGGTGTGGAATGGGAGTATGGGTGGGAGAGGTTTTCCTGGTGGTAAGGCCAGGCCTTGTTGTGCCCCTAGAGAAACCTCTGCTGAGCTTATGTTTAGGAGCTGTATCTTGAGTCCGGTACTATGTAACATTAATTCTTTATTACCTGCTTATTACACAGGAATGGCCCTAGGGAAGATATGTATTACACAGGAGCCAAATATAATAAATATATCTCAGGGAGACACCGCCAGAATGAGTTGTCAATGGAATAGTCAAGATAGTAATCGGGTCAGAGTACAATGGAGAAAGCAGGCTTCAAGCACTGAAGAAGCAAATGGGACTTTGTTATGTTCTGTTCTGGGAACTGAGAGCAGCAACCATTCAGAAGTGAGAAATAATACAATGACTTGTAGTGTGGCCTATAATACATCACTGCTGACCATAGCTGAAGTGACAATGGATGATGGCGGGCTGTATGTCTGTGATGTTACAAAGGAAATACCAAGGCTGAAAAGAGCAAAAGGGAACGGTACACAAGTACTTGTCTATGTCCGGGATGGGAACAGTGGTAAGTAGATATAACTGTACTGCGTCTTTGTCTTAAATAGGATCTGTCACCAGGTCTAAAAATCCCAATGACATCCATAATCTCATAGGCGATGTCACCCCGAGTACTTGGTGTTTTGTTTATCCAAATCTGTTCAGCCATTCCAAAGATATAAGCCCTTTCAGTGTTGAAGTAAATTAGGGTCTACTAGCCAAGTGGGCAGTAACACTGTGGTTCTGTTGGGTATGGGGTCTCAGTGTGCTGTATGTCATGCAGTGTTACCACCCACTTGGCTAGAAGATCATAATTTGCATCAACCTTAATAGGGCTTAAATCTTTGGGATAGCTGAATGGATTTGGATAAACAAAACACCAAAATGTTAGAGTAAAAAAAAGTGTCATGTCCTATCTTCAGGTAGATTCCATCTTGAATTTTTTTCAAGGCACTGAGGCCTGCAAACAAAATGTTACAGCACCGAGTGACCTATTGGAAACCAAATCTCAAACAATCCTTTCTCTATCCAAGATCACTTGTGCAAAGTTTGTTTTAGTATTGTATTCTAAGAGTTGCTCCTTTTTTCTATTAATATCGCCGTATGGGCTTGTTTTTTGTGGGAGTAATGAATTTCTTAATGGCATCATTTTGTACATGTATAAGTTGTATGCAGTGTTTTGGAGGAGGATGTTAAAAACCGTTATTGTATAATTTGGGTTTTTGTTTTATTGTATTTACTACGTGGTATAAACAATAAGATACGTTTCCTGGGTTGATACAATTATGATCATACCGCATACAGTTTGTTTTCCAACATGACCCTTTGCACTAGTGGCCTTGATAAGAGAAGGGATTGTTTGAAATGTAACAAAGGGCAGTTAAAAAAGATGCAGCTAAAACTTGCTGTTTCATTAAAATTTGTCTACATTTTTACTTGCTTTTTTCTTCCCCTATTATGTCTATAGGGAAAACGCAGCTTCCCCTCTCCTCAGTGACCAATGCTCTGCAGTTGTATGTATGCATGTATATAAGAATGTGATATATATTTCTGCCATTAACTATAATTTTTATCAGGTTTTATTTCAGATATCAGATTTCTGTATCTGACTATCCTTCTCATTATTCCCATATTTCTAAGTGTTTACTGCCTATACTGCAAGAGAAAGAAGAAAAAAGGTAACTTTCCATAAAATATGATTTTGCTCATTTTTTCAGGTTTAAAGCTAAGGTTGAGCCGATCTTGAGATTTCAGGATCGTTTTTAAAATCCGATTTTTGATCATTTTCCAGCTGATCCCGATCCCAATCGTGAAATTTGCTTGATCCCCGATCAGAATCTGATCTTTCGCGATTGCTCAACCCTAATGTTAACTTTTCCCACAATGATTGGCCAGTAGCCAAGCATTGTGGGAAATAACCTCCGACCTCGATCCCGCCGGAAAAGATCAGGATTGGAATTCCGATCGCGATCATAAAATTTACTCGATCGCTGATCGGAATCCGATCTTTTCCGATCACTCAACCCTATATAAAGCACATGTTCATCTTTGCTTATCTTCCATAAATTTCTGCCAATTCATTTCATAATATATCTTTAGAGAGCAATAGTATAACAGCATGGGAGAATTTTCCTAAAATTGTCTTGATGTGGAAAATCTAATACAAGTCTGATCCCCATTCTAGTGATCAATAAACTCACAGTGGTAGCGCCCCTTTCATGTGAATACTCAGGGGTTTCTTCAATAAACAGGGGCTTGGGGGATTGTGGGGAAAAAAACACTGATACTCACTTTTCCTCACCTCCCAAGGCGCATCAACATTAAGAGAAAGAAACACTTGGAAAAGTTCTCTCTGTTTGCAATGACTCAATATAATATATGGGGTTTACTCAGGGCCGGCGTCAGCGCACGGCATAGTCAGACAAGTGCCGGGGCCCACAGAGCCTCTGGGGGCCTCCTGGCACTTGCCCGCCCCAGCACTTGCCTGTCCCAATTTCAGCTCATCGGCATCCGACGGACGCCGATGAGCTGAATACATAGGCGATTAAAGCTGGAGCTGTGATGACATCATTACATCGCGCCTACACACGCAAGCCGGGCCGCAGCTTTAACCGGTTAAGGACCGCTGGCCGTAAATTTACGGCCAGCAGTCCTGGTCTCTAAGACCAGCCGATTGTAAATTTACGGCCGGTCTTCAGAGACTCACTAGGCAGGAGGTGGGGCGGGGGGAGGCCAGGGGTTAGGTGTTACTGACACCTAACCACCCCCTCAACAACATTCAGTCGGACTCAGTTCCGACTGAACGTTTTAACCCTTTCGATCGCGCCGTGAAACATCACGGCGCGATCGAAAGGGATCCGCCGCATATTGAAGCTGATCGGCACCCCCCGCGGCGAGATCGGGGGGTGCCGATGTCAGTAAAAGGTAGTCTGGGGTCTGGCCAGTGACCCCAGACTACCGGAGCCCCCACATACCTGGTTGATCCTGCCGACCGATGGAGGAAGTGAGCGATGTGTCTCACTTCCTCTGCTGCTTGCAGGACACGAGCAGGCTCATGTCCTGCTCGTGTCCTGCAAGCTACTATACAAAATCAGTTGATGCTTTCATGAAAGCATCAACTGATTCAAGTGTCCTAAAGGGACACATGAAAAAGTTAAAAAAAAAAAGTTAAAAAAAAAGTAAAGTGTATGAAAAAAGTAATAAAGTTATAAAGCCCAAAAATCCCTTTTTCTCTATACAAAATGAACTATATAAAAAAGTACTAAAAATTAATAAAAACAATGCATATTTGGTATCGCCGCGTCCGTAACAACCTGTACAATAAAACTGAAATAATATTTAATGTATACGGTGTACATCTGAAAAAAAAAACGGAAAAAACCCGCCAGAAGTAGTGATTTTTCACCATATCACCTTACAAAATATGCTATAAAAAGTGATCAAAAAATCATATGCACCCCACAACAGTACCAATAAAAAGCGCAGGTTGTCCCGCAAAAAATAAGCCCTCAACCAACACTGTCAACCGAAAAATAAAAATGTTACGCCTCTCATAAGATGGCGATGCAAAAATCACTGATTTATGTCCCCAAATGTGTTTTTGTTCTGCAGAATTAGTATCGCATAAAAAAATAGTATAAATGAGGTATCGCCGTAACCGTACCGACCCGCAGAATAAAGGGAACATGTTACTTTTACTGTGCGCTGCATGGCGAAAAATTTAAAGGGTACAACTCAATGCCAGGATTTTATTTTTTTTTAAATCCAGCAAGAAAGAGTTAATAAAATGTATTCAGTATGTTGTAGGCACCCAAAAATGGTGTCATTACAAAATATATCACATCCCGCAAACAACAAGCCCTTATATGGCCGCGTCACCAAAAGAATAAAGAAAATATAGCATCTACCAATGTGAAGACAAAAAAACCCAAAATCGCCAAATTATTAGAATACAACTGGCGGCGTCAGGAAGGGAATATATAAGCTGTGCGAGCGAATATCAGGGGACACCCCAGATTTACAGCTTATGAGGGAACAGACACCAGAAGTGACCCCCAAAGTGACCCCCAGAGTGACTCCCCCAATCATAGGAGCTACTGGGACATAGTAGGGAATTTGGTGTCTGCAATGTCCTCCGCACCGCTTACACATTCCCTCTTCGCCATCCGCTGTGCAGTCATGTCCGGGATACTAATACTCACTACACCCCCTGAGAAATTCTTTGAGGGGTGCAGTTTTCAAAATGGGGTCACTCCTTTGGGGAATCCACTTTTCTGGTACCTTACAGGCTCTACAAACATGGCATGGCGTCCAGATACCAAACATCTGAATCTGTACTCCAAAAGCCTCATCGCGCTCCTTCCCTTCTGCGCCCTGCTGTGCGCCCAAACTGCAGTTTATGCCACATGTATGACACATGTATGACACTGGTGTACCCGGGATAACGGACGTAATGTCATATGTGGGTATAAACTGATATTAGGGCACAGCCGGACACAGAAGGGAAGAAGGGTTATTGGGTTTTTGGAGCGCAGACGGTTTGGTTTTTGGATGCCATGACACTTTTGCAGAGACCCTAAACTTGCCCCTACAAAATGGGGTTTACAGTTACCTCCAGGTCTCTCCAAAAGGAACATGGCCCCCAGAAAGTCCCTCTAAATCTGTACCCCAAAAGCTAAAAAGCGCAGTGCTCCTTCCCTTCTGAGCCCTCCTGTGTGCCCAAGCAGCAGTTTACACCCACATATATATATTTTTTGCCCCTCGGGATGGCCCCTTAATAGTTTTAGGAGTGCAGGTCTCTGACAACACAAAGTGGGTGCAATGTATGGGGCACCGAAATGGCATATTTCTTTCAAAATTTAAATTTTCATTTTGGACATTCATTTTTTGGAAGCATTTTAGGCACAAAATGATAATACCCCTTGATTCATTCCTTGACAGGTGTAGTTTCTAAAATGGGGTCACAATGGGGGGTTTCCATTGTATTGATACTTTAGGGGCTCAGCAAATGCGACATGGCACCTCAAAACTATTCCAGCCACATCTGCCCTCCAAAATCCAAATAGCTCTCTTTCCATTCTGAGCCCCACCATGTACCCATACAGCAGATTATGGCCACATATGGGGTATTGCCGTGTTCAGGAGAAATTTTGTAACAAACTGTGGGGGGCTTTTAATTCTTTAACTACTTGCAAAATTAAAAATATGGCGCTAAATGGACGATTCATTGGGAAAAAAAGTAATTTTTCATTTTTACATCCCAATGTTAATAAAATCTGTGAAACAGCTGTGAGGCCAAAATGCTCAGTATACCCCTAGATAAATTCTATGAGTGGTGTAGTTTCCAAAATGGGGTCACTTTTAGGGGGTTTCCACTGTATTGGTACTTTAGGGGCTCTGAAAATGCGACATGGGACTTGAAAAATATTCCAGCAAAATCTGTCCTTCAAAAGCCAAATAGCTCTCTTTCCATTCTGAGCCCCACCATGTTCCCATACAGCAGATTATTACCACATATGGGGCATTTCTGTGTTCAGGAGAAATTGTTTAACAAACTTTATGGAGCTTTTTCCCCTTTATCCTCTTGTGAAAATGAAAAATTTGGGGCTAAATTGACAGTTTATTGGAAAAAAAGTAATTTTTCATTTTCATGCCCCAATGTTAATAAAATCTGTGAAACAGCTGTAGGGTCAAAATGCTCACTCTACCCTTTAATATGTTCTGTGGGGGGTGTAGTTTCCAAAATGGGGTCACTTTTAGGGGGTTTCCACTGTATTGGTACTCTAGGGGCTCTGCAAATGAGACATGGCACCTAAAATTATTCCAGCAAAATCTGCCATCCAAAAGCCAAATAGCGCTCTTTCCATTCCAAGCCCCGCCATGTACCCATACAGCAGAATATGGCCACACATGGGGTATTGCCGTGTTCAGGAGAAATTGTGTAACAAACTGTGGGGGGCTTTTAGTCCTTTATCCCCTTGTGAAAATTAAAACTTTGGGGATAAAGTGACATTTTAGTAATTTTTCATTTACACATCCCAATGTTAGTAAAATCTGTGAAACAACTGTAGGGTCAAAATGCTGACTATACCCCTTGATGAATTCTGTGAGGGGTGTAGATTCTAAAATGGGGTCACTTTTGGGGGGTTTCCATTGTTTTGGTACTCTAGGGGCTCTGCAAATGAGGCATGGTGCCTGAAAATTATTCCAGCAAAATCTGCTGTTCACACACCCAGTGTCGCTCCTTCCCTTCCATGCACTGCTGTGTACCCAAAAATCAGTTTACGCCCACATGTGGGGTATTTCTGTGCACGGGAGAAATTGCATAACAAAATGTGAGATGCATTTTCTCCTTTAACCCTTTGTGAATGTGTTAATTTTAGGTCTAAATGAATGTATTAATGAAAAAAAATAAAATGTCTAAATTTCACTGCCATATTATTTTTATTCTTATGAAAAACTTAAAGGGTTAACAAACATCCCAAATGCTGTTTTGAATAATTTGAGGGGTGTAGTTTTGAAAATGGGGTGATTTATGGGGGTTTCTATTATACAGGCCTTTATAATTCCTTACAGAACTGAAGCGGTCCCTAAAAAATTGGTTTGGGGAATTTTCTTGCAAATCTAGAAAATCGCTGTTACACTTGTAAGCCTTGTAACGTCCAAAATAAATTAAAAGACAATCAAAAGATGATGCCGATATAAAGCAGAGATATGGGAGATAATATTTATTTATGTATTTGGGTGGTATGACTATCTGCCTGAAAAGCAGAGAATTTCACATTTTGAAAATTGCAATTTTTTCCAAATTTCCATCAAATTTCCTAGTTTTTTTATAAATAAATACACAAATATTGATTAATATTTACCACTAACATGAAGTATAATGTGTTACGAAAAAAACAGTCTCAAAACCACTTGTGTAAGTTAAACCGTCTCAAAGTTATTGCCATTTAAAGTGACACATGTCAGTTTTGAAAAAAAAGGCCTGGTCTTTAACATACTTTTGGGCCTGGTCCTTAACCGGTTAAAGCAGGAGCTGAGCTCCTGCTTTAATTGCCTATGTGAATGGAGTGAGAGCGGAGAGAGAAGCGTCGGGGGAGCGATGGAAGGTGAGTGTGTTTGTTTTGTATTAAATATTAAGGTGGAACATAATGAAGGGGGCAAATGAAGGGGAGGGGGGGAACGGCATGATACTGGGGAAGATGAAGGGGATGGGGAGAGATTGGCATGAAACTGGGGACAGAGATGGAGGGGGCCCAATGAAACTGGGGGGCAAATGAAGGGGAGGGGGGGAACGGCATGACACTGGGGAAGATGAAGGGGGTGGGGAGAGAACGGCATGAAACTGGGGACAGAGATGGAGGGGGCCCAATGAAACTGGGGGGGCAAATGAAGGGGAGGGGGGAACGGCATGACACTGGGGCAGATGGGGGGGGTGGAACAGCATGACACTGGAGCAGAGACGGGGGACATGAAACTGTGGGCAGATGAAGGGGGAGAACGTGATGAAACTGGGGACAGAGATGGAGGGGGGGACATGAAACTGGGGGCAGAGGAAGGGTGTATATGAAACTAGGGGAGAGATGGAGGGTGGCATATAATTTACAGGTGACTGTAGGAGGATTATACTGTGTGGGAGCACATGATAAATGAATGAGAATGGGCAGAGTCAACATAAAAGTGGGTGGAGCCAAATTTGCCACGGCGCACAGAGCGTGCTGCACATTTTGCCCCTCTTTCTACTCGTTAAAAATTGGGAGGTATGGCGTTGGTGACACCACACTCCTGCGTGACGTCACTCGCTTCATCTGCGACGCACAGTGTCTCGACTCCCCCGCCTCCTTTACAAGGGGGCCCACTGAGGCTCTGTCACCCAAGAGCCCATAAAAACCTGGAGCCGGCCCTGGGTTCACTTCTTCAATTGAATTACTAAAAAAAATAACTTTTTGATGATATTCTAATTTATTGAGATGCACTTGAACCTGGTGACCTAGAATTTAGCAGCGCTGTAGCTACCCTCTTCCTCATGGGGGTTTTTCAGCATTTTGCTAATTCACACAAGATCTAGTATTTTAACAAGAATTAGGCCAGAGATGACTCAACTCCTGGTCATTGTATCAGTGCGGTAATATGCTGAAAGCCTCTGGTCAGTGTACCACATGTATCAGTATGCACGCTAACCACATGAGAACAGAGGTAACAAGACGTCTTGTAGGTCATATCAGATGTACAATTGTTCATATTCTAGTTCCCTACAGTTTAACTCAAGCCGAATTTCATTGTTTATGTAACACAAAGGTAGACGGAAGAGAAAAGTGACTTGTGAAATGTTTGGCCTTGGGTCTACCTACTCATTTGTAGGACGTTCCCATACTTATGGGCATTAGGTAGTCAGTGGTTAGTACTGTAACCTCGTAGGAGTCTTAAGTTTGAATCTGACCAAGGACAACATCTGCAAGGAGTTTGTCTGTTCTCCCCATGTTTGCGTAAATTTTCTCCAAATACTCCGGTTTCTTCCCACACTCCAAAGCTATATTGGGGATAGTGACTGACAATATCTGTATAGCGCTGCAAAATATGTTGGCGCTATATAAGTAAGCAAAATAAAAAGGGAGTCTGTCACCAGAATGTGCCGAGCCTAATCTGAATAAATGGTTTACCAAATATAATAAAAGAATATTTTATGTTTTTAGAGCGTTTTCTTGATCACATCTATGGAAACGTAAAAAGAAACACATCAAAGCCAAGTAATAAGACAACCTGCAAAAAAAGTAAGTGTCCTACTATATGTCTACAAGCTGTGTGCAGTCTGATCCTGTAGTCGCACCTCCTTCCACCTGCCCCATTCTACCTGCCAATATTTATTTTAATAATGGACATAGACTTTCCCTCACTTATGGAATTTGGACAGGACAACTCCTTATTAAAGATGAGCGAGTAGTATTCGATCAAATACCTCGCTCCCATAGGAATGCGTGCATGCGGCCGAACACCAAGGGGTTAAGCTCAGTGAATATTTGATGCGCTTAACCCCTTGGTGTTCGGCCACTTACAAGCATTCCTATGGGATTGAGGTGTTCAATCAAATACTACTCGCTCATCTCTACTCCTTATTCAGCCAGATGTATGCTTGTATCGAACTATGGCTCAGGCTACTGACCAATGTTAGATTCTACCTGACGGAGAATACATGATTTTCAAAGGAGGGATTCCAAGTGCATTGGTGTCCAAGACTTAAATTGCAAAATTTCTCAATTTCTCAGTTTTTTTTTATATCTATTACACACCGTTTTATATACAGGGTGTCTGGAAAGTAAGTACACAAAATGTAAGGGTGGACTTTAGCCGGTATATGAAGCGTTTTTTATTAATGAACATGTGACCGGAAATGCACGGTTGTGGCGCTGCAGGTAGACCGAGTGGTCAGTTTCCTATCCCTCGCTGCGTGATGTGGAAGGAGAAATGAAGAAGAGAAAGCGCTTTAATGGGAATCAGTTTAATCACTGTTCCTTATTAATAATTGCCCAAAGTGCTGGCCGCCTGCCTCAATGCAAACAGTGCAACCCCGGGGGACGGATTGACGCACCCACTCACAGACTCCTGGCATGGCTCTCACCACGACGAATGCAGCCTGGATGTGGTTCACAATCTCTTTGCGGGTTGGCAGAGGTGTTGCATATATAACGGACTTGACATGTACCCACAAGAAAAAAAATCTTCGTTTCTTCTTTCACATGGCGCAGCGAGGGATAGGAAACCGACATCTCGGTCTACCTGCAGCGCCACCACGGCGCATTTCCGGTCACCTGTTCATTAATTAAAAAATGCTTCATATACCGGCTAAAGTCCACGCTTTCATTTTGTGTACTTACTTAACGGACACCCTGTAGTGTTGTGGATACAGTGTTTTTCTTGTAATATTCCTGGTGGTCTATTGTAATGTAGCGGTTAACGCTTAAGCCCTTGTCACACTTTGTACATGTACAATGCTAGCACACTGTAGTTCAGTCCTGACCACAGCACCTATGTGGTTTCACAGAGGGAGGAGCTGTCATTTTGTCAGCTCTATGCACAAAGTCACACTAAACTGCAACCAGTTATCGCCCCCTAGTGGGCTTAAAAAATATATTTTTGAGTTAAATAATGTGTAAAGAAAAATTCCAAGAGTACATATTTAAAAAGACAAGATTATATATATAATATATAATATGGGGGTGTGTGTGTGGGGGGGTGTGGGGGTGGATTTTAATACTGCAGTGACAGGGAAACATTTTTTTTCTAAAAGTTATTTTTGATGAATTTAGTAAAACAAAAACCACAGTGAAAGCTCTGTGACGTGACTACTAGAAATGAGCGAACACTATTCGAAACGGCTGTTTCGAATAGTGTTCGCTCATCTCTATTGACTACGCAAAGGTATATTCAAAAGTAGTCCTCTATTCACTTGGGACTCGAAGGATCTATGGTGGTCCTAAAAATCTGTCATGGAAATTCTGGTTTGTATAAGGAGGTGGTCTTCTCAAAGAAGCAGACTTTAGGAGAGGTTTCACTGAATGTAAAGTAATAAACCAACATTGTGTGAGCTCCCCCTAGTGCTAATGGAAATAACTTCTAGATCTTTTTTCTTAATGGCTTACAGCAGGTTTCCAATGACTGTAATATATGTCTATCAATTTTTTTGTTGTTGTTGCAGAAGATACAAAGAAGATGTCTTCATAGAACAGAATCATCTTGGTTGTTGTTATTGTACACTGAGTTGTACTTCAGTACTCATCAAGCAGTAATTATTGTACATAGTATACAGTAATATTTTGTACAGTACACAACGGGGCAAATCTACAGTCTACACCGCTTGTACTATGTGAATATAAAGAGTCCTGTGGAAGGAATCCATTGTTATTAAAAGAAATCTAAGAAATACCTAGTGACAGTCAGAGAAGTGAGACCTCAGTCTGCAATTACTGTATATACTCGAGTATAAGCCAACCCGAATATAAGCCGAGGCCCCTAATTTTACCACAAAAAACTGGGAAAAGTTATTGACTCGAGTATAAGCCGAGGGGGGAAATGCAGCAGCTACTGGAAAATTTCAAAAATTAAAATGGCTGAGTTCTTGGGTGCAGTAAGTGCTGGGAAAGGGGAGGGGGTGTTTTGGTTGTCTGTCTGCCCCTTCCCTGAGCTTGAGGACTGGGTTTTTTACCCCCACTTGGAATTCAGCCTGGCTGAATATAGGGGATCTGCAGTGCTCCTATTAACCCCTTCCCGACAGAACAGGAGCGCTGCAGATCCCCTATATTCAGTAGACCGGGCACTTTCATACACAGGGATACCTAATGTCTTTGTGTTTCACAGTCATTTTCTTTTGTATGTATTCTAGGGAAAGGAGGGATTTAGAAATTATATTTATTTTTTTTAACCCCTTCCCGCCGATGGCATTTTTTGATTTCCGTTTTTGACTCCCCTCCTTCTAAACCCCATAACTTTTTTATTTCTCCGCTCCCAGAGCCATATGAGGTCTTAATTTTTGCGGGACAAATTTTTCTTCACGATGCCACCATTAATTATTCTATATAATGTACTGGGAAGCAGGAAAAAAATTCAGAATGGGGTGGATTTGAAGAAAAAATGCATTTCTGCGACTTTCTTACGGGCTTTGGTTTTACGGCGTTCACTGTGCAGCCAAAATGACATGTCCCCTATATTCTGTGTTTCGGTACGGTTCCAGGGATACCAAATTTATATGGTTTTATTTACATTTTGACCCCTTAAAAAAAATCCAAAACTGTGTTAATTTTTTTTTTTTCTAAAAGTTGCCATATTCCGATGGCCGTAACTTTTTTATACGTAAGTGTACGGGGATGCATAGGGCGTCTTTTTTTGCGGGGCTGGGTGTACTTTTTAGTTCTATCATTTTCGGGAAATGTTATTGCTTTGATCACTTTTTATTCAAATTTTTATCAGAATCAAAACAGTGAAAAAACGGCGGTTTGGCACTTTTGACTATTTTTCCCGCTACGGCATTTACTGAACAGGAAAAATATTTTTATAGATTTGTAGAGCGGGCGATTTCGGATACGGGGATACCTAACATGTATATGTTTCACAGTTTTTAACTACTTTTATATGTGTTCTAGGGAAAGGGGGGTGATTTGAACTTTTAATACGTTATATATATATATATATATATATATATATATATATATATATATATATATAATTTTTTTGCATTTATTAGACCCCCTAGGGGTGTTGAACCCCAGGGGGTCTGATCACTATTGCAATGCATTGCAATAAATCATCCTTTCTTTTGCAGGCTGCATAGACCAGCCTGCAAAAGAGAGAATTTGCAGACAAGCCTGGGAGCCTTGTAGAGGCTCCCGGCTGTCATGGCAACGTGACGTCGGCCCTGGAGCATGCTCCAGGAGCCACCGATCCCGGGCAAAATGGCGGCGCCCATGCGCTGCCGGAAAAATGGCGCCTCCGGCGCCTTTGACCGCGGCGCCGGAGGGGTTAATGCTTCCGATCGGTCCCCGGCTTAAAGCAGTAGACAACCGGCGGCTATGGCGGCTGCCCAGCTCCTGGGCGGTCGCCATAGTTACAGACCCGACATGCACCGTACTATTACGGCGCATGTCGGAAGGGGTTAAAGCTTCTTTTTTTTTTTTTTCCACTATTGTATTGGAGATTCTATACATTGATATTGCGGCTGGTCATAATCATTGCTGACTCGAGTATAAGCTGAGGGGGGCTTTTTCAGCACAAAAACTGTGCTGAAAAATTCGGCTTATACTCGAGTATATACGGTATATGCCAATAGTAATACATGGATATTTATTAATACGACATAAGATGGCGGTACGTGGTAACCCACTTGATACAACCATTGGTATAAGATAAATGCAGATTGGAGGCTATGGATACCACTTTTGACAAAGTGACCACTTCGTCTGGATGATCGTGTCTTATTGTTGCCAATCTTTTTCATGTCCAGGCCAGGACAATGTCTGGAGCTTCACAATGGACACAAATCATTGAGATACATCTGTATTTCTGCTGTATGGAAATGAAGCCGTCACCTCCTGGCATGTCTGCTTTAGGAAATACTTAAGGAAATTATTGGAAAAATAAAAATTCTGGAGCATTTTTCTTAGAATTCTGCATTGTGCTGTTCCTCCTAGAAGTTTATGAATAAATTTACAACTCGGTGTTACTAGATGGGGAATGTCCCTTCTGACCCTGTTCAATCAATTCCGACACTGTCAAATTGTACAGCGCTGCGGAATATGTTGGCTATATAAATAAAATGTATTATTATTTATTATTAACTGTGTAGGGACACGCCAATTTGACAAAGAAAATAGTAATGCCCAGTTGTCAATCTATGCTTACATATTCAGGATGAATAACAAAGGAAAGGAAAAAATACCGCTATAAAATTGCTCCAGAATTTTTGAGACAGGTCCTCTATTGTCTGTATAGACTGTACGCCCTCTTATGATTAAACATGATAAATAATACCACCATCCTATATGCTCAGTTCATACTGACAATACCATAAAATGAATAATGCAAACATACTGAACACATAAATAGTGCAACGATAATAACACAAAAAAGTGCACATAAATAGTGCCGCCATAACATACACATTAGAGATGAACGAGTACTATTTGAAACTCCCGTTTCGAATAGCACGCACCCATAGGAATGAATGAACGCAGCCAGCACACAGGGGGTTAATCGGCCGGCCGCCGGCAAAGTCTGAGTGCCAGCCGCTTCCATTCATTCTTATGGGTGCGTGCTATTCGAAACGGTTTCGAATAGTACTCGCTCATCTCTAATACACATTGTTCACTAAGCTGTACACAGGGCCACACCATGTGTTAGTTGGGATAAGCATGTCTGTCACTTAATGAGACAAGATAGGCACCAGGCAGAGCTCTAGTAGGACTGCAGGTCAAACACATTAAAGGGGTTTTACAGGCTAAAAATATTGATGAGCTATCCTAAAGACAGGTCAGTAATATCAGACCTATGGAGGTCTGATACCCACCACTTCATCTCAGCAGCTGATAGACAGAGAATGGAGCAGGAAGCAGAGAGCTCCGTCCTGTAGTGGCTGAACTGAGTTATTGCAGCTTATGTCCTGTTTAAACGAATGGGAGCTGATCTGCAGTACCTGGTCTGGCCACTGCACAGTGATTAGAACTCATTAATGGAAATGTAAGCAGAAGCTCACAATCGACTCTGCTTGTTCTGCCCCAGTCTAAACAGTAAAGCTGACAAATTAGTTGTAGAAAACAGGAAAAGCCAGCCTATTGTGCATGATCTAGTGGTCAGTGTGAAAGCTGAAATATGTCAGTATTTTATGTGGATAGTCACAAAAATGTTAAAAAAAAGATAAAGTGCAAAATGTTTATAATAAATACCTGGTTTAAACAATGTGTCATTTCTTTTATGGAGTGTGCCTTAAGGCTGAGACCCCACATTGTGGAAATGCAGTTTATTTTTTTGTTGCAGTTTTTTGAGTCAAAGTTAAGAATGGCTACAAAAGGAATGGAAGATATATAGAAAGATCTTATATTTCTACCTTCTGCTCAATCCACTCCTGGGTTTGGCTCAAAAAACTGCAGCAAAATCTGCAACAAAACCCCCCCCCGCATTTCTGTGGGGTCTTAGCCGAAAAGTGGTTTTGCAGGTTAACTATGTTGATGACTTATCCTATAATAAGATCAGTGGGTGAGTAAGATAAAATAAGATAATCCTTTAATAGTCCCACCATGGGGAAGTTTCAGTTTGCTACAGCAGCATAGTAATAGAGATAAAGGATAATAAACAGTAATATATCAGTAACTGTTCCCAGCTGTCCATACACAAAGAACCAAGCTGGAAGTAGAAAAAATACACTGAAAAAAATCTGCATCTTCCTGAAGCTTGGTGCGCGGATCAGCCCCATTCATCTGTGCCTAATCCATGAGTTAAAGCTGCAGTGCAAAGCCGAAGGAGTGGAAATGGAAGAGAAATTCAAGGCTAAAGTCAGTGTCTGTAGCTAAAAGATTCTGCTGAGGCAGGGGTCTGGTATCTTGGACTAGATGGACATTACCAAAAATCCTGAATCTAGAATCTGGGATGCCTGAGAGACCTGGACAAGTCTAGTCTACGTAACACCAATTAGCGTGAAGAAGAGACCTCAGTGTTGCAGGCAGGGCAGAAGATGGCAGAGGACATAGCACAGGAGGTTGCTACAATTATCTATGACCGCATACAGAGACAGTGTTTCCCTATTTACATCCTGGGGAACATATTTGCATATTCTTCCCACATACAGTCCTATGAAAAAGTTTGGGCACCCCTATTAATCTTAATCATTTTTAGTTCTAAATATTTTGGTGTTTGCAACAGCCATTTCAGTTTGATATATCTAATAACTGATGGACACAGTAATATTTCAGGATTGAAATGAGGTTTATTGTACTAACAGAAAATGCGCAATATGCATTAAACCAAAATTTGACCGGTGCAAAAGTATGGGCACCCTTATCATTTTATTGATTTGAATACTCCTAACTACTTTTTACTGACTTACTGAAGCACAAAATTGGTTTTGTAACCTCAGTGAGCTTTGAACTTCATAGCCAGGTGTATCCAATCATGAGAAAAGGTATTTAAGGTGGCCAATTGCAAGTTGTTCTACTATTTGAATCTCCTCTGAAGAGTGGCATCATGGGCTACTCAAAACAACTCTCAAATGATCTGAAAACAAAGACTGTTCAACATAGTTGTTCAGGAGAAGGATACAAAAAGCTGTCTCAGAGATTTAACCTGTCAGTTTCCACTGTGAGGAACATAGTAAGGAAATGGAAGACCACAGGGACAGTTCTTGTTAAGCCCAGAAGTGGCAGGCCAAGAAAAATATCAGAAAGGCAGAGAAGAAGAATGGTGAGAACAGTCAAGGACAATCCACAGACCACCTCCAAAGAGCTGCAGCATCATCTTGCTGCAGATGGTGTCACTGTGCATCGGTCAAAAATACAGCGCACTTTGCACAAATAGAAACTGTATGGGAGAGTGATGAGAAAGAAGCCGTTTCTGCACGTATGCCACAAATAGAGTTGCCTGAGGTATGAAAAAGCACATTTGGACAAGGCAGCTTCATTTTGGAAACAAAAATTGAGTTGTTTGGTTATAAAAAAAGGCGTTATGCATGGCGTCCAAAAAGAAACAGCATTCCAAGAAAAACACATGCTACCCACTGTAAAATTTGGTGGAGGTTCCATCATGCTTTGGGGCTGTGTGGCCAATGCCGGCATCGGGAATCTTGTTAAAGTTGAGGGTCGCATGGATTCCACTCAGTATCAGCAGATTCTTGAGAATAATGTTCAAGAATCAGTGACGAAGTTGAAGTTACGCCGGGGATGGATATTTCAGCAAGACAATGATCCAAAACACTGCTCCAAATCCTCAGGCATTCATGCAGAGGAACAATTACAATGTTCTGGAATGGCCATCCCAGTCCCCAGACCTGAATATCATTGAACATCTGTGGGATGATTTGAAGCGGGCTGTCCATGCTCGGCGACCATCTAACTTAACTGAACTTGAATTGTTTGTCCAAAATACCTTTATCCAGGATCCCGGAACTGATTAAAAGCTACAGGAAGCGACTAGAGGCTGTTATCTTTGCAAAAGGAGGATGTACTAAATATTAATGTCACTTTTCTGTTGAGGTGCCCATACTTTTGCACCGGTCAAATTTTGGTTTAATGCATATTGCGCATTTTCTGTTAGTACAATAAACCTCATTTCAATCCTGAAATATTACTGTGTCCATCAGTTATTAGATATATCAAACTGAAATGGCTGTTGCAAATACCAAAATATTTAGAACTAAAAATGATTAAGATTAATAGGGGTGCCCAAACTTTTTCATAGGACTGTATCCTACTGTCAGTATATCATTAGAATATAACATGAGGGTGAAACTTACCACATGCATACAAGACCTTGACTTTTGGATATGGGATGTCCCTCACTCCTTCCTAAAACCACCCAAACTACGGTAAATAATGACTTTGGAATAAATGCACAAAACACTTTATTTTGGGTGTCAAAATGGCCACAGCTTTATTAAACTCACAGAAGTAAAATAATGACAGAAGGAGTCAGGTGAAGTGCTAGACCATTGGGATTCACGAATACTGTGAGATCCCCAGCTGTCTGACATACAGCACCCGGCCAGACAGCAATAAATAAATAAAGGGGGCGGCACGCTCCGGCTTACAATTCTAGCAGAGCCAGTACACTTTAAGGGCACCAATGACCCTGTGCTTAACCCCTGTGCCCGCCCCTGGATGACGTTACTAATACGACATCCTTCAGGCCGGCCATTCCCAAAGCTCAGCCTGTTCACCACCATGAGGTTTAACCTCCTCTATTAGTTAAAATAAGTCTACAATAACTTGCCTGCAACTTCCACCTGACTCCTCAACCGCCACAGAAGAGGCCATTTGACACCTTAAATGGACTCAACCACCACCAAACTGAGTAGGAATGCTCTAGCCTCTAGAAACCTTACATACTACAAGTCCCCATACTGCCTGCCCGAAAATACCAAGCTATGAATGTGGCTGAAAATGCAACAAAAGTGACCTGGCTGTAGTCAGAAACTAGTAAGAGACTATAATACTGAAATTGCCATAAACCAGTATACACGGGGAATACATGGGGATATTGCCATACCACAAACATGTAATTGCCAACCATTTATGCACATAAGTACCTACTTCCCACTTATGAGGTGTGAGGTCCCACTTATGGTGGTAACTGTATACACATGATACAGATGTATATACCATGTACAAGATAACACCTCTTCAAGGAATACCTCTTCCACTAAAAACTAGAACTGTCGATTTACATACATTGGCAACCCTATACCCACTGATACTGCAAGGAAAGACATAGAGAGCATAAAGAAGGGAAGAGAGAAGAACTTTTGGTGCTGCGGCTTCTCCAGATACTACAGCAACCCCAGGGCACTTACTGGAGTGAAATAACCCTCCATTATTGTTTGATGGGTCACAACCACATCAACAGCAAAACAAGCCATTGAATGATGCTTAGCATGATGAGAAGAAGCCCATGATCCGCTTGAGATACCGTAGTCTCTGAAGGCAGTGAGAAGGCTGTAATGTCATCTCTCAATCATTTTCAGAGCACTTAGATGACCTTTACCCTTAGCCGCATGCACTGGCCCAAGGGCACCAAGACTGAAGTTCTCGTCTTTGCTGGACATGGACCAGCACCATGTTGATGCTGCCCGTTCCGCAAGGAAGGGGGGGGGGGGGCATAGGCCTATATAACTCCTGCACACAGAGCATGGGGTTATCATGGTAAGCAGTGCTGGGCTCCATTCATTAGCTGGCTGCGATAGACACTCTACTGCAGCTATGGCCTTATCACACGGTCAGCAACATGAATAGAAACATGAGTTGGTCAATATAAGCGGTCATATATCTTCACTAAGAAAAGTACAAATCATCAGAAAGGGGCCTTGAAGCTATTAGATTTTTATCAAAACATGCCTTTTATTTTTTTTTTTTAAATAAAATATTTTTCTCTCCCTCCAGCCGCAACCAGCCCCAGCTCGGAGGGCTCAATTTAGTGCTCAGGCATGTGAAAACTGATAGCCATGACCCTAGGGACTTACCCTAACAGGGTCTTCTTAAATTTAATTAGTTTGCCATAACCAGGGGGTCCGTAACTCTGACGGTCACCCCTCCACACCCAGGGGGCCATACCTCCGATGGTCACCCCTCCACACCAGGGGGCCATACCTCCGATGGTCACCCCTCCACACCAGGGGGCCATACCTCCGATGGTCACCCCTCCACACCAGGGGGCCATACCTCCGATGGTCACCCCTCCACACCAGGGGGCCATACCTCCGATGGTCACCCCTCCACATCCACACCAGGTGGCCATACCTCCGATGGTCACCCCTCCACACCAGGGGGCCATACCTCCGATGGTCACCCCTCCACACCAGGGGGCCATACCTCCGATGGTCACCCCTCCACACCAGGGGGCCATACCTCCCATGGTCACCCCTCCAAACCAGGGGGCCATGCCTCCGATGGTCACCCCTCCACACCAGGGGGTCATACCTCTGATGGTCACCCCTCCATATCCAGGGGGCCATACCTCCGATGATCACCCCTCCACACCAGGGGGCCATACCTCGATGGTTACCCCTGCACTGGGCTACACCCAAGGTGGTTGCCCATTACTGGCTAAATTATAAGTAACTTCAAGGACCCATTAAAAAACATATTTAATGTCAATAGTACAAATTATAATGCACAACAATAGCTATAGTTTAGGATTATATTTAAGCTTAAGTATTAAGAAAACACATTAGTAAATAACTATATTACATTCTGTTAAACACGTTTGAACAAGAAGTGGCAAAAAACCCAAAAAACTTGTTAGTGTATCGCAAACCACCTGTTACATAGTGGCTTGGAAGCACTTGTATGCGTCCCACTCCTAAGCAACCATGTCATTTAGGGTTACATAATAAGGCAAGACCAGTGATAGTAACAAAGTAAAACACTAGCTTAAAAATTGGAGCCCCAGACACACAAGGTCCTCTCTTCTACTCGTACTAGATCACTCAGCTAGTTAGACATGTATGTACAGTATTGTACTTATGTTGGGACTACGCATGAAAATCTCTTTATATATATTTATACAGCACCATGAAATTAAAGGTGCTCTAAAAGAAATAATAACTTACACGGCTCACCCTAAATACTGTATAAGCAATAATACTAAGTTATACCAGCTCCAGAATAATTCAGAGTCATGTAGGTAATAAGGAAAGACTGTCAGTGGGCACAAAATTATACTGCTATAGTACACTACTGAGAAATATCACATCACATAGTATATGCCATAGTAATGGGATCGGCTGCATTATATGATGTAACATAATATAATGGTGATCCATATACTTATCTGGATACACTGTTCAGCGCATCTCTGATGCAGCAGAGCTGAGTGTGCATGAGGGTTCAGCAGTTCTCCGGTGTAGCAGTACTTGCCGTGCACTCAGCTTGGCTGCATCTCCAGAGTACGCGAGCTGAGCGAACGGCTAGCACTGCTACATAACGGCATAGGAATGCATTGACCAGCATTGATTGGCCAAATGCCATACAGAGTACAGCATTTGGCCAATCAAAGCTGGTTCTGCCGGAGGAGGCGGAGTCTAAGATCGGTCCACAGCAGTCTCCATTCTGGTCTGATCTTAGACTCCGCCTCCTCACAGATGAGCCTCCGGCAGAACCAGCGTTGATTGGCCGAATGCTGTACTCTGTATGGCATTCGGCCAATCAACGCATTCCTATGGGAAAAAGTCATCTCCCGCATATCAAAAGCTGACAGGGATCCCAACCAGATAGAGCCCCGAAGAGCTGGGTGAGTGACATTCCCACCTAAATAAAGGTAATCCCTAGCTAACCCTGCCTGTAGATCTGTCCCTGTCTCACAGTCACATAGTTCACAGTCTCAAATTAATCGAATGTTAAATCCACCATTCATATAAATTGGAGGTCACCTGATTTCGGCAGCCAATTACTTTTTCCGATTTTTTTTTTTATGCCTCCGTTGTCGTAGTTCCTGTCCCACCTCCCCTGCGCAGTTATTGGTGCAAAAAAAGCGCCAGGGAAGGTGGTAGGGGATACAAATTTTTTGTGTGTTTGCCTTGTGGTATTTGATTGGAATCGAATACCTCGAACGGCCTGATATTCGATCGAAAAGTGTTCACTCTTCTGTAATAATAACCCCTCCCCGGGACATCCCCCAGCAGGAGCCCAAAGACCAGCCAGACAAAGATAAATAATTCTAGGGGAAACTAACCACCATGTTTCCCCACCGTTCACAATTGCAACCAGCTCCAAGAACCCCCTACAAATGAAAAATAACCTGTATACGGTATAGCCTGTGTACACAGTATGACCTGTATACAGCCCTGAGAAATTACATAGAAATGATTAACTTTAACTTATCCCCAGCATGGTCAGTATTAGCAGAGCTGGAGGCCTATACAGGGAGTATCAGTGCAGCCTCCATTACCCTCACTACACTGTACCAGGCTGTCCCTCTCTCACCACAGGATCTCCATTACATGTGTCCTCTCAGCTCCACCATAGAGAAACCCTCAGTCCCCAGGACTCATGAACAATCTGTATTATATAGTAGTATGATATATCAGCCATGTCTGCAGTATGTATGGTAAATACATGAGGGGACTCTGTGACTGCATACATCTTGTGGTAATACTGCATTATATACCGTATAGTTGGTGATACTACATTAGTAGTGCTGTGTAATGTGAGTGTGGTGACACCAGTGCTGTGTGAGGTGGTAGACCCCAGTCTTATACTCCCTGATACAGCAGACATGCTTCATCCAGGTCTTCTGATGAGAAAGAGGATGAAGATGGAGGAGACAGGAAATGACATCATTCCTAACTCCTCCCTCCCTACAGTAACACACTAAGTACCATATACTAAAGCAGAACATACACAGATATATACTCCTAAAGCTGAATATACACTGATATATACTCCTAAAGCAGAACATACACAGATATATACTCCTAAAGCTGAATATACACAGATATATACTCCTAAAGCAGAACATACACAGATATATACTCCTAAAGCTGAATATACACAGATATATACTCCTAAAGCTGAATATACACAGATATATACTCTTAAAGCTGAATATACACAGATGTATACTCTTAAAGCTGAATATACACTGATATATACTCCTAAAGCTGAATATACACCAATATATTCTTAAAGCTGAACCAGTCTGTATAAATCTAAACAACTACTGCACGAAGAAGAAACTGCAGAAGTT
This sequence comes from Leptodactylus fuscus, assembly GCF_031893055.1. Taxonomy (NCBI): domain Eukaryota; kingdom Metazoa; phylum Chordata; class Amphibia; order Anura; family Leptodactylidae; genus Leptodactylus; species Leptodactylus fuscus. The sequence continues at coordinate 327,390,275 of NC_134265.1, read as the reverse complement.
ATTGGTTCCCCCATCCCAAAGTCATGTCCCCCTTTGCTGATGGCTCCGGGGGTGTCTATACATGCACAGATACCAGTAATATATTCTCTTCTGACCACAATGCCTGAGCTCATACTTGTAACACAAGCATTTGTACAATGTAGGTGCTGTCACTAGACATGTGGCCAGGTGTCCTTCTATACTTCCTGTAACAGGAAACCACTGATAAAATGTATACTGCTTTCTTTCATACCCAATTCTGCTAACAAGAAGACCACAGGTTTAACAAGTGAACTTTTGGGATCAATAGCAAAACATTACCATTTCAAGCAGCATGTTGAATAGTGTACCATTATACTGGTCTTCTTTACCCACACGGATAATCCACACAATGATATCACAGCACAAAGATAATACACACAGTGATGTCACAGTACAGGGATAATATACACAGTGATGTCACAGTACAGGGATAATGTACACAGTGATGTCACAGTACAGAGATAATACACACAGTGATGTCAGTACAGGGATAATACACACAGTGATGTCACAGTACAGGGATAATACACACAGTGATGTCACAGTACAGGGATAATACAAACAGTGATGTCACAGTACAGGGATAATACACACAGTGATGTCACAGTACAGAGATAATACACACAGTGATGTCAGTACAGGGATAATACACACAGTGATGTCACAGTACAGGGATAATACACACAGTGATGTCACAGTACAGGGATAATACACACAGTGATGTCACAGTACAGGGATAATGTACACAGTGATGTCACAGTACAGGGATAATGTACACAGTGATGTCACAGTACAGAGATAATACACACAGTGATGTCAGTACAGGGATAATACACACAGTGATGTCACAGTACAGGGATAATACACACAGTGATGTCACAGTACAGGGATAATACACACAGTGATGTCACAGTACAGGGATAATACACACAGTGATGTCACAGTACAGAGATAATACACACAGTGATGTCACAGTACAGGGATAATACACACAGTGATGTCACAGTACAGGGATAATACACACAGTGATGTCACAGTACAGGGATAATACACACAGTGATGTCACAGTACAGGGATAATGTACACAGTGATGTCACAGTACAGAGATAATACACACAGTGATGTCAGTACAGGGATAATACACACAGTGATGTCACAGTACAGGGATAATACACACAGTGATGTCACAGTACAGGGATGATACACACAGTGATGTCACAGTACAGAGATAATACACACAGTGATGTCACAGTACAGAGATAATACACACGGTGATGTCACAGTACAGAGATAATACACACAGTGATGTCACAGTACAGGGATAATACACACAGTGATGTCACAGTACAGGGATGATACACACAGTGATGTCACAGTACAGAGATAATACACACAGTGATGTCAGTACAGGGATAATACACACAGTGATGTCACAGTACAGGGATAATACACACAGTGATGTCACAGTACAGGGATAATACACACAGTGATGTCACAGTACAGGGATGATACACACAGTGATGTCACAGTACAGGGATGATACACACAGTGATGTCACAGTACAGAGATAATGCACACAGTGATGTCAGTACAGGGATAATACACACAGTGATGTCACAGTACAGGGATAATACACACAGTGATGTCACAGTACAGGGATAATACACACAATGATGTCACAGTACAGGGATGATACACACAGTGATGTCACAGTACAGAGATAATACACACAGTGATGTCACAGTACAGAGATAATACACACAGTGATGTCACAGTACAGGGATAATACACACAGTGATGTCACAGTATAGAGATAATATACACAGTGATGTCACAGTACAGAGATAATACACACAGTGATGTCAGTACAGAGATAATACACACAGTGATGTCACAGTACAGGGATAATACACACAGTGATGTCACAGTACAGGGATAATGTACACAGTGATGTCACAGTACAGAGATAATACACACAGTGATGTCAGTACAGGGATAATACACACAGTGATGTCACAGTACAGGGATAATACACACAGTGATGTCACAGTACAGGGATGATACACACAGTGATGTCACAGTACAGAGATAATACACACGGTGATGTCACAGTACAGAGATAATACACACGGTGATGTCACAGTACAGGGATAATACACACAGTGATGTCACAGTATAGAGATAATATACACAGTGATGTCACAGTACAGGGATAATACACACAGTGATGTCACAGTACAGAGATAATACACACAGTGATGTCACAGTACAGGGATAATGTACACAGTGATGTCACAGTACAGGGATAATGTACACAGTGATGTCACAGTACAGAGATAATACACACAGTGATGTCACAGTACAGGGATAATATACACAGTGATGTCACAGTACAGGGATAATGTACACAGTGATGTCACAGTACAGGGATAATACACACAGTGATGTCACAGTACAGAGATAATACACACAGTGATGTCACAGTACAGAGATAATACACACGGTGATGTCACAGTACAGAGATAATACACACAGTGATGTCACAGTACAGGGATAATACACACAGTGATGTCACAGTACAGGGATAATACACACAGTGATGTCACAGTATAGAGATAATATACACAGTGATGTCACAGTACAGGGATAATACACACAGTGATGTCCCAGTACAGAGATAATACACACAGTGATGTCACAGTACAGGGATAATACACACAGTGATGTCACAGTACAGGGATAATACACACAGTGATGTCACAGTACAGGGATAATACACACAGTGATGTCACAGTACAGGGATAATACACACAGTGATGTCACAGTACAGGGATAATACACACAGTGATGTCACAGTACAGGGATAATACACACAGTGATGTCACAGTACAGAGATAATACACACAGTGATGTCACAGTACAGGGATAATATACACAGTGATGTCACAGTACAGGGATAATGTACACAGTGATGTCACAGTACAGGGATAATACACACAGTGATGTCACAGTACAGAGATAATACACACAGTGATGTCACAGTACAGAGATAATACACACGGTGATGTCACAGTACAGAGATAATACACACAGTGATGTCACAGTACAGGGATAATACACACAGTGATGTCACAGTACAGGGATAATACACACAGTGATGTCACAGTATAGAGATAATATACACAGTGATGTCACAGTACAGGGATAATACACACAGTGATGTCACAGTACAGAGATAATACACACAGTGATGTCACAGTACAGGGATAATACACACAGTGATGTCACAGTACAGGGATAATACACACAGTGATGTCACAGTACAGGGATAATACACACAGTGATGTCACAGTACAGGGATAATACACACAGTGATGTCACAGTACAGGGATAATACACACAGTGATGTCACAGTACAGGGATAATACACACAGTGATGTCACAGTACAGAGATAATACACACAGTGATGTCACAGTACAGGGATAATATACACAGTGATGTCACAGTACAGGAATAATATACACAGTGATGTCACAGTACAGGGATAATACACACAGTGATGTCACAGTACAGAGATAATACACACAAAAAGTTCATGGTGTGCATTGTGACATTACATGTGAAGAAAATAATTCTATAACATGACATGTAGACACTATGTTGTCCCAGTAAATTAATGGCGGCACATTCAGTTTTCCATGTCCTCTTCCATCATCCATAGTTATTACTAATGCACCTCAGGTCTCAGGGGAAATTGCCCCACACGTATTTGGGAGCACCCCACAAAGATGGTAACAGATATTTACAGCAAGCCTGTTTTAAGACTCGGTAGACTTTTGAGAACAGGCTTGTCATTTACAACCATCTTGTAAGAGGGTTGAACAACCATACACCCTCTTACAAATACATTCCTTATACACTGTTGATATGTCTTTAACATTAAGCCTGCTACGATAGCCGTACCAGCCATGTTACTAGCTCATGTTGTTAATTGTCTTACTGTGAAACATCTGTATTGTATCTGGTATATTTTTGATGTTTTGTATAACATTGGGTAAAAGGACATAGGCGGGGTTAGTGTCCCATTAACAGATTACATCTACAACGTAGACTGCCTTGCTATATCTAAACATAAAATGAAATCCATTGCGTTGTCGTGAGAAATAAAACCACAGACCTGAATGAAGGCCACAGCTTTATTAAATATTGTGCATCAATTGCATATAACTATGCACCATGCAACAGGGCAGCCAAGCCTCGGTATGTCCCATCTGTAATGGGCATATCTTACGCTCCAACTAAATGCAGCCAGCCAGCTATGCACCCAAAAATTCATATCCCCTCCCAGCACTTAGGGTTGAGCCGATCTTGACATTTCAGGATCGTTTTTAAAATCCAATTTCCGATCATGGATTTGGATTTTAAAAACAATCCTATTCACTACACAGCATGTAGTCCAAAAATTGTTGGACCCCACGCTGTGTAGTGATACACCCCCCCCCCCCCCCCGTTGTCCACTTACCTACATAGCTGCAGCTCCCAGCTCTTCTTGGTCCAGTCCTCTGACCACTTGTATTCCCGAGACTAGTATTATGGAGAAGGCGGGACTTAGGAGAGTGTGGGCGGGCACTGGATGGGGAGACATGAGTGATGAACTCACATCTCCCCGCCCACACTCTCCAGCCGCACTAAGCCCGGCCTACTCCCTGCATCTCTACAATACTAGTCTAGGGAGGTGGGGTCCTCTGTCCTCTTCAGAGCGCCCTGCGCCCCGCCTCCCTAGACTAGTATTGTAGAGATGCAGGGAGTAGGCGGGGCTTAGTGTGGCTGGAGAGTGTGGGCGGGTGAGTGATGCACTCATGTCTCCCCTCCCAGTACCCGCCCACACTCTCCTAAGCCCCACCTTCTCTATAATACTAGTCGGGAGAGAGGGGGGCAGGGAGCTCTGAAGACTGGACAGAGGACCGGACCGGACCAAGAAGAGGAGCTGGGAGCTGCAGGTAAGTGGACAACGGTGGGGGGAGGGGGTTAATCTGATACTGCACACTCAGCTCAACTACTCTGGAGTTGAGCTGAGCGCACGGCCCGATGTAGCAGAGCTGGCAGATGTAGCAGTCTGATGCAGCAGACTAACACACTCAGCTCTGCTGCATCAGACTGCTAACATCAGCCAGCTCTGCTACATCTCTGGTGTAGCAGCTCTGCACTACTCCCAACCATCCCTCCATCTACTCCTCCTGTCACACACATCTCGTGTGTAGCAGAGCTCAGCGCACACTCAGCTCTACTACATTTCTACAACAGAGTGTAGAGATGTAGCAGATCTGAGTGTGTGCTGAGCTCTGTTACACCAGAGATGTGTGTAACAAGAGGAGTAGCTGGAGAGATGGTTGGGAGTAGTGCAGAGCTGTGTGTGTGACAGGAGGAGTAATTGGAGGGATGGTTGGGTGTAGCAAAGCTGAGCTCTGCTTCATCTCCGGTGTCCGGAGTAGCCGAGCTAACCGCACGGCTAGCTCTGCTTCATCTCGCCATAGGAATGCATTGACCAGCGTTGATTGGCCAGTGTACTGCATTCGGGTAATCAACTCTGGTTCTGCCAGAGGAGGCGGAGTCTAAAATCGGACCAGAATGGAAACTGCTGTGTACCGATTTTAGACCACGCCTCCTCAGGCATAACCAGCGTTGATTGGCCGAATGCAGTACACTGGCCAATCAACTCTGGTCAATGCATTCCTATGCAAAAAAGTCAGCTCCGGTATATTGCAAGCTGACAGGGGATCCTGACATAATAAAGGTATTGATGCCCCCAGACATGCTTCCCCTGCTGTCCCAGTTGCTTTCCAGGGTGTTGGTATCATTTCCTGGGGTGTGATAGTGGACTTGGTGACTCTCATGAGTCGAATGGTGGGATCCTCTGTAGCGAAGCATTTTCTCCCATAGACTATAATGGGGTTCGATATTCGATCGAATAGTCGAATATTGAGCGGCTATTCAAAACGAATATCGAACATTTTACTGTTCGCTCATCTCTACTCCTAGCCATCTAGAGCCCATTCAAAAACTTAACACCCCTCTTACTCCATTCCCACAGTCACAGGCATCCTCCTTACTCAGTATAGTGCCTAATAGACATGTCCATAAATAAAATCTGGAAGGTGTGTGCAACCGGCCTCTTCTTCTGAAAACTATTTCCAAAAGTTGGCATGTATGACTCATGTTCACGCTAGTTCACCTTAACCTTTCTGATTGTCGGAGGACCAGAACAATGGGTAGGCAGACCACTACAACAGCAGTCACATACAGAGCCTGACAGAGCCCATTAGCCATTAGTCAGGTGTCTGTTCTTTAAGACTGACACCACTGGATGAAAAAGTCAGCTTTAGAGGACTTTTGAACACATACTTCGCCCAAAGGAGACTCCAATGCATATGTGAGCATAGCCGATAACTCCCAAACGTCCCGGATTCTGCAGGACGGTCCAGGATTCTGGGTTTTGTCCTTCAGCCTTGGTTGGCAGGATGTATATCTCGGATCTAACTCATCTGCTTCCAGAGAGAATGCAGATGTGTTGTATACAATATATCCAATTGAATAAAAGATTCCAGCTTCTCTCCAAGGTCCTTGTAAAATGTAACCTTTATTCCAGTATTAAAATATTCAATACATGTTCACAAGCAATATCGTCTCGTAAGTGTTTCCATTCTTTACATAGACTCGCTGACGCGTTTCGAGGACGTATAGTCTTATAGTCCTCTTAGTCGTAGTCGTAGTGGCTACGACTAAGAGGACTATACGTCCTCAAAACGCGTCAGCGAGTCTATGTAAAGAATGGAAACACTTACGAGACGATATTGCTTGTGAACATGTATTGAATATTTTAATACTGGAATAAAGGTTACGTTTTACAAGGACCTTGGAGAGAAGCTGGAATCTTTTATTCAATTGGATATTTTGTAACATGACCCATAGCCGGTGGGGTTGAATTCCGTGCTTCATCTGTCCTGAGATATATTGGCTTTTACAAACCTCCTTTTGGACTGAGCAAGGAAGGATTCATAAGTAAGTGGGCTGCATTATTTCCTTTTTTGTTTTGTGTCTGTGTTGTATACAATGGTGCACCGTGCTTCACCACTGTTCTGCTCCTGAGCTCCAGCCTCAGGATTAGCTGTAGGTGCGATGTGATGACGTCACTCACGTTGCACCTGCAGCTCCCTGTACACTCCAGGAGAAGAAACAGAGCAGCAGGGGAGCGAGGAGAGGTGAGTATCAGTGATTTTATTATGTTAAACTTTGGGAGCAGATGAAGGGGAGGCATTGAAGTGGTGATAAATATAGAGGGGCAATTAAACTGGGGCAAATTGAGGGGGTGAAATTAAATTGGTGGCAAATGAAGGGGGAAATTGAGCTGGTGGCAGACGAATGGGGACATTAACCCGATCCTGCCGATGGCATTTTTTGATTTTCGTTTTTGACTCCCCTACTTTTAAACCCCATAACTTTTTTGTTTCTCCGCTCCCAGGGCCATATGAGGTCTTAATCTTTGCGGGACAAATTTTTCTTCATGATGCCACCATTAATTATTCTGTATAATGTACTGGGAAGTTGGAAAAAAATTCAGAATGGGGTGGATTTGAAGAAAAAATGCATTTCTGCGACTTTCTTACGTGCTTCGGTTTTACAGCTTTCACTTTGCAGCCAAAATGACATGTCCCCTGTATTCTGTGTTTCGGTACGGTTCCGGTGATACCAAATTTATATGGATTTATTTACATTTTGACCCCTTAAAAAAAATCCAAAACTGTGTTAAAATTTTTTTTCTTCTAAAAGTCGCCATATTCTGACAGCCGCAACTTTTTTTATACGTCCATGTTCAGGGCATAGGGCATCTTTTTTTGCGGGGTCGGGTGTTCTTTTCAGTTCTACCATTTTCGGGAAATGCGATTGCTTTGATCACTTTTTATTCAAATTTTTATCAGAATCAAAACAGTGAAAAAACGGCGGTTTGGCACTTTTGACTATTTTTCTGGCTACGGCGTTTACCGTACAGGAAAAATATTTTAATAGATTTGTAGAGCGGGTGATTTCGGCCACGGGGGTATCTAATGTGTATGTGTTTCACAGTATTTAACTACTTTTATATATGTTCTAGGGAAAGGGGGGTGATTTGAATTTTTAATACTTTTTAAAAAATTTTATATTTCTTTTTACTTTTTTTTTTTTTTTGCATTTATTAGACCCCCTAAGGGTCTTGAACCCCAGGGGGTCTGATCACTAATGCAATGCATTACAATGCTAATGCCTTCACAAAGCTCCTGGCTGTCATAGTAATGTGACGTTGGCGCCGGAGCTTACTCCGGGTGCCGGCGATCACCAAGAAAATGGTGGCGCCCACACCCCTGATCACCGGGAAAATGGCGCCTCAGTCAGCTTTGACCGAGGTGCCGAAAGAGTTAATGCCTCTGATCGGTCCAGGGACCGATCGGAGAAATTAGTGCCGGTTGTCTACTGTGTAAAGCAGTAGACACCCAGCGGCTATGGCGGCTGCCCGGCTTCCGAGCGGCCGCCATAGTTACACACCCGGCATGCGCCGTACTATTACGGTGGATGTCGGGAAAGGGTTAAACTGGGGTAGATAGATGGAGATCATTAAAATGTTAGCAGATGAAGGGGGGACATTAAATTGTTGGCAGTTGGAGGGGACATTAAACTGGGGATAGATGGAGGGGGGGACATTAAAATGGGGGGAAGGTGGAGGGTGACATTAAACTGGGGGCAACTGGAAGAGGACATTAAGCTGTGGGGGTAGCTGGGGGGACAGCACTGCCTGTAGTTGCCCTCCAGATTAATGTCCCTCTCTATTTGCCCCAGTTTAAACTGTGGCACGAGGAGAGGGGACTGCATTCCATTGTGCGATTGGAGGGGAATATTATAATGTGGGGTCATATAATGTTAGAGTAACTGTAGGATCAGCATACTGTGTGGGGGCACAAAGAAAAATGGGTGAGATTGGGCTGAGTCAATGTAGGAGTGGGTGGAGATAAATTTGCCGTGGCATGCATAGTGCATCGCACATATTGTTCTTCTTTCTATCCTTTGAAAGTTGGGAGGTATGGCATAGCCTGCGGGACATTAACTGTAGTCCAATATACAAAAGAAATATTAAAACACAGCCCACTCACGGTATATGTAGTCATTGATAACACCGTCTACCTGGAGCTGCCGTTGCACAGAAGAAATATCCTCATCGGCTTGAGGCTGGTATGGAAGCAACTTGAAAGGCAATAAAACGGTGGCTCCAGTCCAGTACACATGGGGTTTTATATTCCCCACCTTGTGTGTTTTTAATTTTTTGTGATATGTCTATCTAAATAAAAGCTACGTTTTATTTAATCGGAGCCACCGTTTGCTGGATTCTATTGCCTTTCAAGTTGTGGACATTAACTGTAGGCTTGCAACAAGAGGATACACTCCACCAGCCGGATCTCCACCAAAGCCCAGCATACTTCTCAGGAGAATACGCTTCAGAAAGGCTGTCTTTACGGCCAAAACGTCACCTCCATACTCTGCTTCATATTACTATGCAGCAATTCTTGTTATGAGGCTATACACTAGTGGATGATCATAAATCACCCATTTTCACCTGAAGTTGCCACCCAGAACCTCCCCTGTGAGATGGACCACAGGAAAATATGGGAGCTCCAACACGGGCATGAACGTTATCCTATAGATATACTTAGAGAAATATGTTGTCGGGATTGTAATCTATGGGACCCCTTGAAATTAATGCAATTGTTGCATTTCTAGCAATGGTCAGTAGGTGGTGATATAAGTCAAACAAAAAACTTTATTTAAGATTTACTATGAAATAATCCCAACATCATTACAAACAAGGGCCTCTGAGAAGGTCGGCATGATGTTAAAGGGAGCGCCCTCTATAGGCTTGCTTGACTGAGGCTCTGTCTTCCTAATTACATCATGGAAGATAGATTTGCACATTCTCAGTGAGCGCCCTCTATTGGTGTGCATGCCTGAGGCACTGACCTCGTAATTACATCATGGAAGTCAGATTTGTATATTCTTCCCATGTTTCTTTGCACAGTGGAGCGCTCATGGCTTAATAAGACTCCACACACCTAATTGGTGGTCTCTCCCTATGGAGTGACGATATCCCCTCAACCCTGTCTAAGCCTCTCACCTCTGCCAGGACAGTCCTCTCTGCGCCAAGCTGATGAGATGCAAGAACATCGAAACAGCTGTCCTTGGTTGAGGGATTACCTGGTATAATCCCAACATCATTGCAAACAAAGGCCTTTGAGAAGGTCGGCATGATGTTAAAGGGAGCGCCCTCTATTGGTTTGCTAGACTGAGGCTCTGTCTTCCTAATTACATCATGGAAGATAGACTTGCACATTCTCAGTGAGCGCCCTCTATTGGTGTGCATGCCTGAAGCAGTGGCTTCCTAATTACATCATGGAAGTCGGATTTGCATATTCTTCCCACATGAAATACCAGATATCCTAGTCTAAAAATGAAAGCATTTACTATACTTGACAAGACATAGGCTACACACGCACGATCAAAGTGGTTTCTGCTGTTATACTCATCTGCAAAAACATAACCGGGCCAGAAGTCAAGGGGCCTCAGAAGCGACCCTCACCATATTAGGGTTGATTAAACTTCTGTGATCGCTGTTCTGTTTTCTTTTAATGGCTGTCAGTCTATGTTTCATAAATTTATTACCCCTGTTCTCTGGTGCACTTCAGAGAGAAGAAGATTTATGATACACAGCCTTCCTCTGTCAGAAAGGAGAAAATGAACTCTTTAATCGTAAAAGCAGGTTTCTGTGGAGGAAGCCAAGGCAGACAATAATTACTATATGGGGAACACTGACGGAGGATGGAAACGATGGTAAGATTGTATGCACAGACATGCTATGAACAAGTCCTAGACAGGGAAGGATATGTAGATGCTGCTATGAGGCTGACAGTTATGGGGTGATGTTGTACAGGGTGGCCCAAGCTGAGCCATTTGCACCACGGCCCGTGAATATTTAGTTATAGCTGTCTCAAGCTAAAGACAACCAGATGTCACAACTCCTATAGTCACCTATCTTCCTAAACAAATATCACTACCTACATGGCGGATGTATAGACTTCGTCGATCGGTTTTCTTAGTGACAGCCCTTACGAGAGCTATATTGGTTGTCACCAAGAAAAAAATTATACCTTGGAAGAAATACTCGTAAACGGACCTCAAAGGGTTGTATTTATGCAAATATGTTCCCAAATGGGCATTTCGGGAAGGATTTTGTAGGATGCGGCTTAAAATGTTAAAATGACAGAAATATCACCACCAATAGTGCAACCAAAGTAAGCAGGACAATGAGATCAGAAGTACTACCACACAACTTCCGAAATAATAGCCTTCCACTGCGCAAATAGCACTGCCATATAGTGCCAAAAGAGTGCAACATAGATCCCCAATAATAGTTCTATACAGTATCCTATTAACCCTGAGATAAATAGGAGATGACCTGCCAAATAGTCTGGAAGTATGCATGGGGTCATAGAGAGAGGTTCAGGGCTTCTACCACCCCATCAATAGACTTTGAAGCCATATGCCATTTTATGCATAGGATATGTCCAGTGTTTCTTGTTTCCAAAATTTGAGACAGACCTGGCAAATCCAGGGCATTTGCCACTATATGTTAGCTATGGCCACAGTGACTGGGCCAGCTGCAATACACAATGGGGCTGAGTTAGTATTAATCTACGCCAGTTTTCTGGTGCAAAAAAGTTGTAAAACTTAAGGTTTGTGACTTTCTAAATGCCAGGCGTAACTGGCAATTTTGAGCCTCCTATGCAACTTTCCCAAAAAGGTGCCATAGTGAGGTCATGCTGGGGGCATAGATTTCACTTCAGGCACATGGCCCAGCATAGGGGGCTCATAAATCAGACTCATCACTCATCAAACTTGAAGTCTTGTACAAATGAGGCCATTGGAGCATTGGGGATGGGCCTTCATCATCTTGGAGAACTGCTCTTGCTGCTTAGACCCCTACCATCTTGTGCCACCTTATGCAGCGAGAGCTGATCCTTCCAATGCTATGACGTCACCCATCTTATATGATTACCCAGAGCAGAAGGCTCGTCCCCAGTGATTCTATTGCCTAATTTCATAAGAATTCAAGGTTTTTTTTTCTCCAAATCTAGAAAGTGGCATACATAACAAAGATAGGCTGTTTATCACTGTCATGTGCTTTGTAATGGGGTGGTGGCAGGCAGTGGCGTAACTACCAGGGTAGCAGGGGTAGCGGCTGCCACATGGCCTGGGAAATTAGGGGCCCGGTGACAGACGTTGTGTTTTTTTTCTTTTCTTAATAGGCCGTTACTGGCTGGAGTCACTCCAGCCGGTAACAGGCCCTATTTACTTACCGATCCTGGCAGTGTCCAGGATTGGTAAGTGACACCACGGGCCCCACAAACATCATTATTATACCCAGGGGTCTTTTCAGACCCCCGAGTGTAATGATCGGAGGTCCAGGGGAGGTGAGGTAACATAAAAATCAGTGTTACTTACCTCTCCGAGCAGGTTCGGGCCTACTTCTGTGACTCTCCCTGTCGTCACATGACCGGGCCACTTACAGTCAAAGCAGTCATTTTCTTGTAGCACGGGCATGCGCAGTCGGCTCTTCCCAGGCCCGATGCCTGGCAGAGTGAATTCAGAGCCGGAAGACGCCGCGGGGAAACTGCACGGAGAAGACTTCTAAAGGTAGGAGAAGAACCAGCATTGATTGGCCGACTGTATAGCATTCGGCCAATCAATGCTGGTTCTGCATCGAACTTTTCCATTCGAATAGCGAGTGGTACTCGATCGAGTACAAGTATTTAGAATACCGTAGTATTCGATTGAATACCTACTCGCTTATCTCTACTGACGACGTCATTGAAGATGGTCGACATCACCGAGGACTGCAGCAGAACCGGAGATAGGTAAGTAATATTGTTTTTTATGTTGGTTTCCCCCTCTTCGGTCACTGATTATTAGACTCTGGGGTCTGAAAAGACCTCAGAGTATAATAATTGTTCATGGGTGTCCACAGTGGGGCATAATAGTGTGTGCAGGGGCCACTATGGGGCATAATAGTGTGTGCAGGGGCCACAATGGGGCATAATAGTGTGTGCAGGGGCCACTATGGGGCATAATAGTGTGTTCAGGGGCCACTATGGGGAATAATAGTGTGTGCAGGGGCCACTATGGGGCTTAATAGTGTGTGCAGGGGCCACTATGGGGCATAATACTATGTGCAGGGGCCACTATGGGGCATAATACTATGTGCAGGGGCCACTATGGGGCATAATAGTGTGTGCAGGGGCCACTATGGGGCATAATAGTGTGTGCAGGGGCCACTATGGGGCATAATACTATGTGCAGGGGCCACTATGGGGCATTATACTATGTGTAGGGGCCACTATGGGACATAATACTATGTGTAGGGGCCACTATGGGGCATAATACTGTGTGCAGGGGACACTATGGGACATAATACTGTGTGTAGGGGCCACTATGGGGCATAATACTGTGTGTAGGGGCCACTATGGGGCATAATACTGTGTGTAGGGGCCACTATGGGGCATAATACTGTGTGCAGGGGCCACTATGGGGCATTATACTATGTGTAGGTGCCACTATGGGGCATTATACTATGTGTAGGGGCTACTATGGGACATAATACTGTGTACAAGGGCCACTATGGGGCATAATACTGTGTGTAGGGGCCACTATGGGACATAATACTGTGTACAAGGGCCACTATGGGGCATAATACTGTTTGTAGGGGCCACTATGGGGGATAATACTGTGTGTAGGGGCCACTATGGGGCATAATACTGTGTACAAGGGCCACTATGGGGCATAATACTGTTTGTAGGGGCCACTATGGGGGATAATACTGTGTGTAGGGGCCACTATGGGGCATAATACTGTGTGTAGGGGCCATGTCAAAAGTTCGCAACGGGGCCCCACCGTTCTTAGTTACACCAGTGGTGGCAGGTGAATATTTTTTTGGTGGGGGTGGTAGACCCCCTTTAAGGACTATTTTGCAAAGCAGAGACTTCTAAGTCAATATATCTGTTAATCTGCCATTTGTGAGTCTTACTAATCCACTAAAGTAACACCTCATAACAGTCTCTTAAGGAAGTGGTCAAAAGAAGTATTGCCAAAGTGATAATAACAAGAAGAGATGTAAAGATAAGTCTGGTTAAAAGCCACCTCGCAAGTACAACCAAATCAACTGTCCAGACATATAACATATTAGAAAGCAACAAAATACAAAATTACTAAATTATTTCCAGAGATATTACTGGTTGAAAACAGTAGGGATTGGGATTTTTATATCATATATATTATAAAGCTGCATATAAGTATCCTGATGTTTTTTTCAACCAGTGATATCTCTGGAAATAATACAGATATCACTGCAAGTATCATGTGAAAGAAGAGAATCTCCTCTTTCATATGACACAAAAAGCAAGGATGTACGTTTTATAATGTTTTTTTTTAAGTGTGAAAAAATGGCGGATTTCACAGAAAGGAGCCAAAATTTGTTAATAAAGTATATTACAAAATTTATGTATGGCACAAATACCTTCAGAAAATCAAAAGTTGTCTGAAAATTTAGTTACGCTTTAAAGAGGGCCTTTCATCAGATTGGGCACAGGCAGTTCTATATACTGCTGGAAAGCCGACTGCGCTGAATTCAGCGCACTATTGGCCTTCCCGATCTGTGCCCCGGGTAAAGCACTATTGGTCCCGGTACCATAGCGCTTTACAGTCAGGAGGGCGTTTCTAACAGTCAGGAACGTCCTTCTTCCCAGCAGCGCCTATCGCGCGTCACAGTGTGAGTGGGGAGGAACGCCCCCTCCCTCTGCTCACAGTGCTCGTCCATAGCCGAGTATTATCAGGAGGGGAGGGGGCGTTCCTCCCCGCTCACACAGCACATCGCACCCCATTCCCCCCTCTTGCTTACACGCAGCCCTCACCCCCATTCCTCCCTCTTGCTTACACGCAGCCCTCACCCCCATTCCTCCCTCTTGCTCACACATGTTCTCTTCTCTCCTCCTTACCTTCCATCAGTCTAAAATCCCAGCAGATTCCTCTTCCTGTGTAACACCACAGTGTCCCATATGACCCAGAATAGCTCCGTCCACACATGACATCATCAAAGGTCCTTTAGTTCACTAGGACTTAGCATCTACCACGGTTGCGTCTAGAATGGAGTTGCTCCTGGTAGGTCCTCCCTCCAGCAACTCCAATCTAGTCACCTCACTAGTGAACGGGCTAGAATGGAGGTACTGTAGGGAGGACCTACCAGGAGCAACTCCAATCTAGACAATTCACTAGTGAGGTGACTAGATTGGAGTTGCTGGAGGGAAGACCTGCTAGAATCAACTCCACTGTAGACTGTTCAGTACTGAAGTGACTAGAATGGAGTTGCTAATAGGAGCTGCCGCCAGAAACTCCAATCTAGTCACCTCACTACAGGAGCAGCTACGGTAGAGTGGAGTGTCTATAGGAAGGAGCCAGAACTGGCCAAGAGAGACATTGTATATATATATGATTATCAATAAGAATACAGGAAATACACATTCCTGGACATAGATACATCCTGTGAAAGTTTGTGAGTTTGGATGTTTGTGGGTTTGTGTGTTTGGATGTTTGTTACTCAATCACGCAAAACCCGCTCGACCGATTTGGCTGAAAGTTTCTACAAACATAGTTAATACACCCGATTGCGCAATAGGCTACTTTTCGTTACAATAACGCACATATGTTTGTGCCAGGACCCCCACAAAGCCCAAACTCACACCACCATCTCTGCAATCTCACACACTTTGGACCATAGCAAGCCCCAAAATTCATATTGCCCTCTACAGCCTTGCCCCTAACCCCACACAATCTCATATACATATATTTTACCACTTTGCCCCTCACCTTAACGATACTCCAGGAGGCTCTCTTTTACGCTCCGGAGCAGCCATGTTTGCCGACCCCCACCGCTCTGACAATCCGCGACACCGCCCACCCATGTCAATACCCCTAGGCGGTCTAATAAATGCAAAAAAAAAGTTTAAAAAAAAAAGTAAAAAAAATATAAAAACAAATAAAAAGGATTAAAAATTCAAATCACCCCCCTTTCCCTAGAACACATATAAAAGCAGTTAAAAACTGTGAAACACATACATGTTAGGTATCCCCGCGTCCAAAATCGCCCGCTCTACAAAGCTATACAAATATTTTTCCTGTTCGGTAAACGCCGTAGCGGGAAAAATGGTCAAAAGTGCCAAACCGCCGTTTTTTCACTGTTTTGATTCTGATAAAAATTTGAATAAAAAGTGATTAAAGCAATAACATTTCCCGAAAATGGTAGAACTAAAAAGTACACCCGACCCCGCAAAAAAAGACGCCCTATACATCCCCGTACATGCACGTATAAAAAAGTTACGGCTGTCGGAATATGACGACTTTTCAAAAAAAAATTTTAACACAGTTTTGGATTTTTTTAAAGGGTCAAAAAGTAAATAAAACCATATAAATTTGGTATCCCCAGCATCGTAACGAAACACAGAATACAGGGGACATGTCATTTTGGTTGCACAGTGAACGCTGTAAAATCAAAGCCCGTAAGAAAGTCGCAGAAATGCATTTTTTCCACCCCATTCTGGATTTTTTCCCTGCTTCCCAGTACATTATATAAAATAAACAATGGTGGCATCATGAAGAAAAATTTGTCCCAGGAAAAATTAAGACCTCATATGGCTCTGGGAGCGGAGAAATAAAAAAGTTATGGGGTTTAGAAGGAGGGGAATCAAAAACGAAAAACGAAAATCAAAAAATGCCATCAGCGGGAAAGGGTTAACTTTAGAGATGAGCGAACAGTGTTCTATCGAACACATGTTCGATCGGATATCAGGCTGTTCGATGTGTTCGATTCGAATTGAACATGGCAAACTCCGAAAAAATTCGATTCCCCTCCCACCTTCCCTGGCGCTTTTTTTGCACCAATAACAGCGCAGGGGAGGTGGGACAGGAACTTCGACACCGGAGGCATCGAAAAAAATCGGAAAAAGACATTGGCTGCCGAAATCAGGTGACCTCCATTTTAGACGAATAGTGGATTTCAAATCCGGGTCATATGAGAATGTGAACTTTGTGACTAAGAGACAGGGATAGCTGTACAGGCAGGGATAGCTAGGGATAACCTTTATTTAGGTAGGAATGTTATTAAAAATAACTTTTTGGGGCTCTATCGGGTGTGTAATTGTGATTTTTTGTGACATAAACTTTTTCCAATAGGAATGCATTGGACAGCGCTGATTGGCCAGAGTACGGAACTCGACCAATCAGCGCTGGCTCTGCTAGAGGAGGCGGAGTCTAAGATCGCTCCACACCAGTCTCCATTCAGGTCCGACCTTAGACTCCGCCTCCTCCAGCAGAGCCAGCGCTGATTGGCCGAAGGCTGGCCAATGCATTCCTATGCGAATGCAGAGACTTAGCAGTGCTGAGCCAGTTCTGCTCAACTACACATCTGATGCACACTCAGCTCTGCTACATCTCATGTAGTATCTGATGTAGCATCTGATGTAGCAGAGCCGAGGGTGCACTAGAACCCCTGTGCAAACTCAGCTCACGCTAATAGAATGCATTGGCCAGCGCTGATTGGCCAATGCATTCTATTAGCCCGATGAAGTAGAGCTGAATGTGTGTGCTAAGCACACACATTCAGCTCTACTTCATCGGGCTAATAGAATGCATTGGCCAGCGCTGATTGGCCAGAGTACGGAACTCGACCAATCAGCGCTGGCTCTGCTGGAGGAGGCGGAGTCTAAGATCGCTTCACACCAGTCTCCATTCAGGTCCGACCTTAGACTCCGCCTCCTCCAGCAGAGCCAGCGCTGATTGGTCGAATTCCGTACTCTGGCCAATCAGCGATGGCCAATGCATTCTATTAGCCCGATGAAGTAGAGCTGAATGTGTGTGCTTAGCACACACATTCAGCTCTACTTCATCGGGCTAATAGAATGCATTGGCCAATCAGCGCTGGCCAATGCATTCTATAAGCGTGAGCTGAGTTTGCACAGGGGTTCTAGTGCACCCTCGGCTCTGCTACATCAGATTACTACATCAGATGTAGCAGTGCCGAGTGTGCATCAGATGTGTAGTTGAGCAGAACTGGCTCAGCACTGCTAAGTCTCTGCATTCGCATAGGAATGCATTGGCCAGCCTTCGGCCAATCAGCACTGGCTCTGCCGGAGGAGGCGGAGTCTAAGGTCGGACCTGAATGGAGACTGGTGTGGAGCGATCTTAGACTCCGCCTCCTCCAGCAGAGCCAGCGCTGATTGGTCGAATTCCGTACTCTGGCCAATCAGCGCTGGCCAATGCATTTCTATGGAGAAAAGTTAGCTTGCGAAAATCGCAAGCTGACAGGGATTTCCATGAAATAAAGTGACTTTTATGCCCCCAGACATGCTTCCCCTGCTGTCCCAGTGTCATTCTAGGGTGTTGGTATCATTTCCTGGGGTGTCATAGTGGACTTGGTGACCCTCCAGACACGGATTTGGGTTTCCCCCTTAACGAGTATGTGTTCCCCATAGACTATAATGGGGTTCGAAACCCGTTCGAACACTTGAACAGTGAGCGGCTGTTCGAATTGAATTTCGAACCTCGAACATTTTAGTGTTCGCTCATCTCTAGTTAACTTCAAATACTTCTGTCCCAAAGTCACTATGTAAAGTTTCTCACAACACCGTATATATAGCAGCTCGAATACAAATTAACTTCAACACAAAAGTCTCACGTATTCTCAGAATTACAGCAAAAACAAGATACAAAGTTACATTTCATATCCCATACGTTATACACAGTACGAAAACCTTACCCGCGCCTGTATATACCCACTTTTACAATCACCGCAGACGAAGTCGCGGGTACCAGCTAGTCTCCCTATCTTATAAAAATGAATTCTTGTCTGTCTGTCTGTCTGTCTGTCTGTACTCTAATGCGAACCAAACGACTGGACCGATCTTCACCAAATTTGGTACAGAGATACTTCAGATATCCGGGAAGGTTTAAGACGAGACTCCAACTCGCTCGGACGTACCATTGCTGAGATACAGCATTCCAAACACAGTGCCCCCCCCCCCCCCTTAGCCAATACAAACCTGCAAGTCTTTCACTCATATTCCAACTGCAATACACACGGTCACTCCACATGCACAATACAACACTGATATCCAAACTGAGATACATGCATCAGAGGATTAGATACACAGATCAGCACACAGTATCACACGCCAGAGGATTAGATACACGGGTCTGCACACAGTCCCACACACCAGAGGATTAAATACGCATTTCTGCACACAGTTCCACACACTGAAGGATTTGATACGTGCATCTGCACAAGGTTTCACATACCAAAGGATTAGATACAGGCATCTACACACAGTTCCACACTCCAGAGGATTAGATACGTGCATCTGCACACATTTGTACACGCCATAGGATTAGATACACGCATCTGCACACAGTTCCACATTCCAGAGGATTAGATACGCGCGTCTGCACACAGTTGTACATGCCATAGGATTAGATACACGCGTCTGCACACAGTACCACATGCAGTAGGATTAGATACGCGCGTCTACACATAGTTCCACACGCCAAAGGATTAGATACGCGCCTCTTCACACAATACCACACAGGGGAGGATTAGATATGTGTGTGTGCACACAGTACCACATTTTGGAGGATTAGATACATGCCTCTGCACACAGTACCACAAGCCAGAGAATTAGATACACGTCTCAGCACACAGTATCACACGGGGGAGGATTAGATATGCACGTCTGCACACAGTACCACACGGGGGAGGATTAGATACGCGCGTCTACGCACAGTATCACATGCCATAGGATTAGATATGCGCATCTGCACACAGTACCACATGCCGGGGGATTGGATACACACGTCTACACACAGTTCCACAAGCCGTAGGATTAGATACGCGCCTCTTCACACAATACCACACAGGGGAGGATTAGATACACGTGTCTTCACACAGTTGTACACGCCATAGGATTAGATACACGCATCTACACACAGTACTACATGCCATAGGATTAGATACGCGCATCTACACACAGTACCACATGCCGTAGAATTAGATACACGCGTCTACACACAGTTCCACACTCCAGAAGATTAGATACGTGCGTCTGCACACAGTTGTACACGCCATAGGATTAGATACACGCGTCTGCACACAGTACCACATGCAGTAGGATTAGATACGTACGTCTACACAAAGTTCCTCACGCCGAAGGATTAGATACACGCCTCTTCACACAATACCACACAGGGGAGGATTAGATACGTGTGTGTGCACACAGTACCACACTTTGGAGGATTAGATACATGCCTCTGCACACAGTACCACAAGCCAGAGAATTAGATACGCGTCTCAGCACACAGTATCACACGGGGGAGGATTAGATACGCGCGTCTGCACACAGTACCACTCGGGGGAGGATTAGATACGCGCGTCTACACACAGTACAACATGCCATAGTATTAGATATGCGCATCTGCACACAGTACCACATGCCGGGGGATTGGATACACGCGTCTACACACAGTTCCACACGCCATAGGATTAGATACGCGCCTCTTCACACAATACCATACAGGGGAGGATTAGATACACGTGTCTTCACACAGTTGTACACGCCATAGGATTAGATACACGCGTCTGCACACAGTACCACATGCCATAGGATTAGATACGCGCGTCTACACACAGTACCACATGCCGAAGGATTAGATACAGGCATCTACACACAGTTCCACACTCCAGAGGATTAGATACACAGATCAGCACACAGTATCACACGCCAGAGGATTAGATACACGGGTCTCCACACAGTCCCACACACCAGAGGATTAAATACGCATTTCTGCACACAGTTCCACACACTGAAGGATTTGATACATGCGTCTGCACACGGTTCCACATGCCGAAGGATTAGATACAGTCGTCTACACACAGTTCCACACTCCAGAGGATTAGATACGTGCGTCTGCACACATTTGTACACGCCATAGGATTAGATACACGCGTCTGCACAGAGTACCACATGCCATAGGATTAGATACACGCGTCTACACACAGTTCCACATTCCAGAGGATTAGATACGCGCGTCTGCACACAGTTGTACACGCCATAGGATTAGATACACGCGTCTGCACACAGTACCACATGCAGTAGGATTAGATACGCGCGTCTACACATAGTTCCACACGCCAAAGGATTAGATACGCGCCTCTTCACACAATACCACACAGGGGAGGATTAGATACGTGTGTGTGCACACAGTACCACACTTTGGAGATTTGGATACATGCCTCTGCACACAGTACCACAAGCCAGAGAATTAGATACGCGTCTCAGCACACAGTATCACACGGGGGAGGATTAGATACGCGTGTTTGCACACAGTACCACACGGGGAGGATTAGCTACGCGCGTCTACACACAGTACCACATGCAATAGGATTAGATACGCGCATCTGCACACAGTACCACATGCCGGGGGATTGGATACATGCGTCTACACACAGTTCCACACGCCGTAGGTTTAGATATGCGCCTCTTCACACAATACCACACAGGGGAGGATTAGATACACGTGTCTTCACACAGTTGTACACGCCATAGGATTAGATACACGCGTCTGCACACAGTACCACATGCCGTAGGATTAGATACGCGCGTCTACACACAGTACCACATGCCGTAGGATTAGATACACGCGTCTGCACACATTACCACATGCTGTAGGATTAGATACGCGCGTCTACACACAGTACCACATGCCGTAGAATTAGATACACGTGTCTGCACACCGTACCACATGCCGTAGGATTAGATACGTGCCTCTTCACACAATACCACACAGGGGAGGATTAAATACGTGCGTCTGCACACAGTACCACACGCCAGAGGATTAGATAAGCGTGTCTGCACACAGTACCAAATTCCGTAGGATTAGATACGCACGTCTGCACACAGTACCACATGCCGTAGGATTAGATACGCACCTCTTCACACAATACCGCACAGGGGAGGATTAGATACGTGCATCTGCACACAGTACCACACGCCAGAGTATTAGATATGCGCATCTGCACACAGTACCGCAAGCCAGAGTCATTAGATATGCGCGTCTGCACACAGTTTCACTTACTGGAGGATTAGATACGCGCCTCTTCACACAATACCACACGGGGAGGATTAGATATGTGCATCTGCACAAAGTACCACACCAACAAGGATTGGATACTTGCATCTAAACAAAGTACTACACGGGGAAGGATTAGATACAGCTTTACTCCAGGTATCCATAACAACTGATCACAGGTTTTTCACTGACATCCAAAATGAGATCGACATAATCACATGACGCTTATGGACATACACAGAAACAACATACAAAATACATCAGTGCAAAACTGGACAATTCTTATGGGGCCACTACACAAACATAAAATGTAATATACCCGTGCGAATCCGGGTCCTCCCTCTAGTATATTATAATTGTGAAATGTTTGTGTGTTTGGATGTTTGGCGGTCAATCACGCAAAACCCGCTCCACCGATTTGGCTGAAATTTTCCACAAACATAGTTACTACACAGGATTGCACAATAGGCTACTTTTCGTCACAATAGCGCACATACGTTTTTCCCAGGACCCCCACAAAACCCAAACTCACATCACTATCTCTGCAATGTCACACACTTTGGACCATAGCAAGCCACAAAATTCATATTACCCTCTACAGCAGAGGTCAGCAACCCCTGGCACACGTGCCAAGAGTGGCACTCCTGCCATATTTCACTGGCACACCAGCAGCACAGGACCTGCAAGAGTTAAATGAAGTTGGAGAGTCCCTTCAGTGCTCTGCTAGAGCTGAGGCATAAGGACACTCCCCTTCTCTCACTGCCCTCCAATGAGAGGGGTGCAGGAAACCCAGGGGGTGGAGCTTAATCGCTCAGGTCTCTGCCTGCTATAGTGATAGCTCCTGCCGTCTGCATCCTGCAAACGTTCCCGAGGAGGAGAGGAAGCTGCTAGCAAAGTGAAAGTAACACACAGGTCCCTTCCTGTAGTTCCTATTCTCATTAATGTCAGGCATTTGGGGTTATTAGTTTAGTGTTAGTAACTCCATGTGCCTCAAA
Source organism: Leptodactylus fuscus (assembly GCF_031893055.1). Classification (NCBI taxonomy): domain Eukaryota; kingdom Metazoa; phylum Chordata; class Amphibia; order Anura; family Leptodactylidae; genus Leptodactylus; species Leptodactylus fuscus. The sequence goes on along the minus strand of NC_134265.1, from coordinate 327,366,959 downwards.
TTACTAGGAATAAACCCCATCATATCCCTCATATTAACCCCTGTGTGCCACATATAAAGGTTACTAATATGTGAGACATATGGAGGTACTAATAATAGACCTCGATAATGAAGATACTTAATTATTACCTCCAAGTCTCTCACATATCAGTAACTCTTACACAAGGGTTAAGGTGAAGGACATGATGGGGTTAATTGCTATTAATAAGAGGCGCATGGAGTTACTAAACTGTCATGCACAGGGCCAGACTTTATGTGGCTGCTCGAGAATATCCTGTGCCCAAAACGTACATGTACTGGCGGAAAATAATAAATCATACAATGTCGTATATTGAGTTACCATCACTCGAATTAGAGATAAGTTTGAAGCTGATGGAAATGTTCAGGACGTCCATAAGAAGCGTTCCAGAAGACCACGCACCTCGACAAGCCCCATAAAAGAAGAAAGATGGGGCACCTCCACACTACCATGTGTTATTCTCAGGTCCCCAGTAGGTGCAATCGTGTCTGTTAATCGAACCATTTAATTTGAATGTGGCCTCATCACTCCACACAATCTCTGTGGGAAAGTGTGCATCTTCGTTACATTGTTCCCAGTACCATTCGCAATACTGTTCGGCCTGGATCATCGTCATTAAGAGCATGGACTAATCTTGGAATGTAACTTCTCCACTGACAACGTTTCATGATGCGATGAACTGATGAGTTTGAAATCCCTACCTCACGACTAGCTTGCCGCAAAGAGTTTCTTGGACTTCGTTGAAACGTTTCCAGTAATTTTTCTTCTTTTATGGGGCTTGTCGAGGTACGTGGTCTTCCAGAACGCTTCTTATGGACGTCCTGAACTTTTCCATCAGCTTCAAACTTATCTCTAATTCGAGTGATGGTAACTCGTGTAGGTGGTTCTTTGTTAAACTCCCTCCTAAATTGTCTTTGCACTTCTACTGCGTTTTCATACTTCCAGTAGCATTTTAGAATAAATTTCCTTTTTTCAAAGTCAAGTCTGTATGCCATCACTCGGTTTAATGGGTTCAGTCTGTAAAGAAAGAATAAATAATTGAGATATCAGCTGCTAAAATGTGTATACATTTTTTTGGGAACCCTGTATATGCGCGCACATATATTTATATATATATATATATACTGTATATCTATATATATATATATATATATATATATATATATATATATATATAGGGTGTCCCAAAAAAATGCGCGCACACATGTGCGTGGGTGTCCCATATATATGCGCTCGCATATATATGTGCTTGGGTGGTGGCGATACATAGAAGACGTCTTCCTCCTTTGGACTGGTACAGTATTACAACTTGATGCATTTCATCAATATCTGAATACTATTGATCCAGACATTAAATTTACAGTGACATATGCAAGAGATCAGTTACAATTTTTGGATGTGTTAATTGGCTATGATAATGGGAGTTTCTCTACCCGTATCTTTCAGAAACCTACAGATAGGAATAATTTATTGAGATACGAAAGTGGCCACCCACGATCAATGGTCAGGAGCCTTCCCCTGTCACAATTCTTACGTGTGAAGAGGATTGATAGTCAGGTTGAACAACTGCAGGGTGATTTGGATAACATGGCAGTTAATTTCAAAAATGGAGGATATCCCATTGATGTTATTTCTAGAAACAGATGTAGGGCTGAGCAATACAGTAGGGAACAATTACTAAGGGGATCTACACGACACTCTGAAAATAATAGGATTCCATTTGTTTCTACTTTTAATTGCATGAACAATCAGATTTCAGACATTGTACGCAAACATTGGGGAGTCTTGCGCATGTGTGCAGTCAATTTGCCAGAATTTTGTGCCCCTCCACTTTTTTCTTATAGGCGAGCTACAAATCTGAAAGACCAATTGGTCTGTTCAGATGTAGGCAGTTTTAAGAGCAGCAGACAAACCACTTTAACAGGAGTAGTTAGGAAGGGCTGCTACCCTTGCTGTGGGTGCGTGAACTTATGATTAAGGGGAATCATTTTATACACAATGGAGTAGAGTATAAGATTAAGCATTATTTGACTTGTGATTCAGATCATGTTATATATATATGCTTTCCTGCCCATGCGGGTTGGTATATATAGGCGAAACGACTCTCGATGCAAAGACTAGATTGAATCAACACCGATATACTATTCGGAAACAAAAACAAGACCTGCCAGTTTCCAAACATTTCTCAGATCTTAAACATTCTGAATCTCAACTTAGATTTAGGATCATTGACTGTGTTCCCCCTCTCAGGAGAGGAGGTGATAGAGAAAAGATACTCAAAAGAAAAGAGATGGAGTGGATCTTCAGATTAAATACTTTAAAACCTTTTGGATTAAATGTTGATTATAAGTTGTCCACATTAATTTAGATGGTTTGGTTGCCCTGTGACTTTATGTATTCTCTTCGGTCTCTATCTTCCTTTTTGTAATTAGTGATTTGTTTATTAATTTTTTTTCCTTTTTTTTTTCTTTTTCTAGAATTGTATTTTTTGCACTTGGAGACACATACACCTTCTACTCACTCACTTTTAAATTTATGAAGAGGATTTTGGAGGACGTACATCCAACTACGCTAACATGGACGTTTTTGCTGTTTTTTATAGCTGTTTATACTAATAAAATTTTTTTTGTCTTTTTATATGCTTCCCGTGGCTTTGAATATAGATTTACTTGTTTTGCTTTAATATTGATTTGTTTATTTATATGTATACATATAAATATATATTTATTTAATTTTTATTTTATTTTATTTTTTTTTTCTTTCTTCATTATTCTATAACAAATATTCATGGTCTATTTAATTTTCTTGTTGTTTGATTGTCCTAATTGGGTTATGGGTCCCAAAGATTGTGGGCTGACATGCATGCGATCTATGGCGGTTTGTATGTGTGTTTGGCCAGGGGGATGGAGGGTGTCCCCTATTGGTATACCCTCGGTCCTCTTTTTCAGTCTGGTTGACCTCTTGGGCGGTAATATATTCGGGTCGTTTGCGCGACGCTGATGTAGGTCTGCCATAATATACCCTTCAATTGGACTATAGCTAAAAAAATAAAAAAAATAAAAAAATATTTCTTTAATTTTGGGCCATATTATTATTTGTTTATACTTTATGGTTTAGATTAAATTATTTTTGATTTATTTACTTATTCATTTATTTTATTTATTTATTTTTATTATTTTTTTAATTTTTTAAAAAAAAATGTTTTTGTTTTTTTATTTCATTTTTTGTTTTTTATTTCTTATTTCTTTTCTGGCTATAGCAACACCTGACTATGTAGATGCACTGTGTCTGCTTGTTTTTTAACATGCAGGTTTACACAAGTGCACTGGGTAGTCTGGGTGGATGCCAGCTTTTGGTATGCCGCACATGACTTTAGTTTACCCTGTGCATGCAGGGATATACTATGATTGATATATTCAGCCTGGGAAGGCATGTTTTTTCTGATTTTGCACAGTAGTCACTCTTGGACACTGCAATGTATGAATAAACGCCCATGATACTAGTGAAAGCAAGTGGATGTTCCTCCTCCTCATATTTATATTTTATATATGGTGTGATTTTTTATATATATGTGTCACTTATATTGATCTGAAAAATTTTACTAGATCATCGTATATTTATAACACTTTGTTACACTGTATCTTTCACTTCACCTAAGTGTGTTTTGATGTTGTGATGCATTGTATCCACATGCTAATTAATTGTAATTATGCACCATATGATGTGGTTGTTATTTAAACTGGTGGTTTTCCTCACTTCTTTGCTTGAGAAAGGTTCAGATAAGAACCGAAACGTCGCTGCTTGGAATAAACCCACACTTTTTCCTAAAAAAGGCTTGAGAAAGGTTCATTTGTTTTAAATTCAGATTTTATTAAACATTTTACAATAATACAAAGTTCGTTGAAACAATCAAGTACAGAAACTGATTAAACAGTCCAGTGAGTAGTACAGAGCAGTAACTGAGAAACAATCACAGATTAGAAAATACATTTGCAAAAGATGAAATCCAAAACATTCCGCATGGTAAAAACAACTATCTGAATGAAGATAGATAGAATGGGTGTATTTAACAGTAATGGAGGTGTGATTGGGGATGGGGGGTAGTGTAGGGATCAATATAGAACATGTGGAGGTGGGGGTTTAAACTAAGATGAGAGAGGAAAGGGATTCAGCGAGGTAGTGGTATATTGGGCAGTGTTGTCAAGTCGGTAAAATATACTTTATGTAGATGTCTACGAGGAAGAAGCCAGGTCCTCGTACATATTCCACCAAGGAGTCCAAATTTTTAGGTAAGTAGCACGAGTGCGGGATGACCAGTGCATTAATTCTTCACATCTAGCAATCTGAAGAACCTTATCTAACCAGAGTCGGATCGTAGGAGGTTCTGATTGAAGCCAGAACAACGGCAGCAGTGATTTGGCCGCCTCAATGAGGTGAGTAGAGAGATTCACTTTCGAGGGGGAGTATTGGGTCGAAGGTTTGGAGAGTAAAACCATTTCAGGTGTCAGTTTAATGCGTTTTTTCATTATTTTCGATATCTTGGATTCTACTTCAGACCAGAAAGGTTGGATGTCAGGGCAGGACCATAGGATATGGAGCAAGCTACCTGCTTGTGACTTACACCTCCAACACAGTTTTGTGTCTGCCAGACCATGTGTATGTAACCATTCTGGTGTCTTATACCATCTAGTTAGAATTTTAAAATGGGTTTCCTGCAACCTGACGCATCTAGAAAAACCGTGTGAGTTTCTCAGAATCGACTCTACCTCTTCCTCAGAAAATTTGGTATCTAGTTCTTTCTCCCAAGAATAAACATAGTTGGGGATCAGATAAGAACCGAAACGTCGCTGCTTGGAATAAACCCACACTTTTTCTAAATATTGGAGTGCTGCCATTTTTTCCATTTTCTATATAAAGTTGAAGATTAGCCACCTTCCAGTTTGGCTTTGCACCCGGTTTGTATGCTGTGCTGCTTCTGCATTTTTTTCTAATATATATATATATATATATATATATATATATATATATATATATAAAAATATATGTGCGTGCATATACAGGGTTCCCAAAAAAATGTATACATATGTGCGAGCGCATATCTATGGGACACCCGCGCATATTTATATATATAAATATATGCATATATATAGAGGGTGTCCCAAAAAAATGCGAGCGCATATATATGCGAGCGCATATATATGCGAGCGCATATATATGCGAGCGCATATATATGCGAGCGCATATATATGCGAGCGCATATATATGCGAGCGCATATATATGGGACACCCGCGCACACGTGCGCGTGCATTTTTTGGGACACCCAGTATATATATGCGAGCACCCTGTATATATATGTATATATATGCGAGCGCATATATATGCGCATATATATGCGACACCCACGCACATGTGCGCGCGCATTTTTTTGGCACACCCTGTATATATATATATATATATATATATATATATACATATACATACATGAGCACATATATATATGGGACACCCGCATGAGCGCATATATATGCGATGTCAGAACCAGAATCAGTATGAGAGGTCAGTGCCAGAATCAGTATGAGAGGTCGGAGCCAGAATCAGTATGAGAGGTCGGAGCCAGAATCAGTCTGAGAGGTCAGAGCCAGAATCAGTCTGAGAGGTCAGAGCCAGAATCAGTCTGAGAGGTCAGAGCCAGAATCAGTCTGAGAGGTCAGAGCCAGAATCAGACAGAAGTCAGAGCCAGAATCAGTCTGAGAGGTCAGAGCCAGAATCAGTCTGAGAGGTCAGAGCCAAAATCAGACAGAGGTCAGAGCCAGAATCAGTCTGAGAGGTCAGAGCCAGAATCACACTGAGAGGTCAGAGCCAGAATCAGTATGAGAGGTCAGAGCCAGAATCACACTGAGAGGTCAGAGCCAGAATCAGTATGAGAGGTCAGAGCCAGAATCAGACTGAGAGGTCAGAGCCAGAATCAGTATGAGAGGTCAGAGCCAGAATAAGTCTGAGAGGTCAGAGGCAGAATCAGTATGAGAGGTCAGAGCGAGAATCAGTATGAGAGGTCAGAGCGAGAATCAGTCTGAGAAGTCAGAGACAGAATCGGTATGAGAGGTCAGAGCCAGAAGCAGTATGAAAGGTCAGAACTGGAATCAGTCTGAGAGGTCAGAGCCAGAATCGGTATGAGAGGTCAGAGCCAGAATCAGTATGAGAGGTCAGAGCCAGAATCAGTATGAGAGGTCAGAGCCAGAATAAGTCTGAGAGGTCAGAGCCAGAATCAGTATGAGAGGTCAGAGCGAGAATCAGTATGAGAGGTCAGAGCGAGAATCAGTCTGAGAGGTCAGAGACAGAATCGGTATGAGAGGTCAGAGCCAGAAGCAGTATGAAAGGTCAGAACTGGAATCAGTCTGAGAGGTCAGAGCCAGAATCGGTATGAGAGGTCAGAGCCAGAATCAGTATGAGAGGTCAGAGCCAGAATCAGTATGAGAGGTCAGAGCCAGAATAAGTATGAGAGGTCAGAGCCAGAATAAGTATGAGAGGTCAGAGCCAGAATCAGACTGAGAGGTCAGAGCCAGAATCAGTCTGAGTGGTCAGAGCCAGAATCAGCATGAGAGGTCAGAGCCAGAATCAGTATGAGAGGTAAGAGCCAGAATCAGACTGAGAGGTCAGAGCCAAAATCAGTGTGAGAGGTCAGAGCCAGGTCGAGTGCATATATATGCGAGCGCATATATATGAGAGCGCATATATATGAGAGCGCATATATATGAGAGCGCATATATATGCGACACCCGCTCACATGTGCGCGCGCATTTTTTTGGGACACCCAGTATATATATGCGAGCACCCTGTGTGTATATATATATATATATATATATATATATATATATATATATATATATATATATATATACTAGAGGAAGGACCCGGCTTCGCACGGGTATATTACGTTTTATGTTTGTGTAGTGGCCCCATAAGAATTGTCCAGTTTTGCACTGATGTATTTTGTATGTTGTTTGTGTGTATGTCCATAAGCGTCATGTGATTATGTGTATCTCATTTTGGATGTCAGTGAAAAACCTGTGATCAGTTGTTATGGATACCTGGAGTAAAGCTGTATCTAATCCTTCCCCGTGTAGTACTGTGTTTAGATGCAAGTATCCAATCCTTGTTGGTGTGGTACTTTGTGCAGATGCACATATCTAATCCTCCCCGTGTGGTATTGTGTGAAGAGGCGCGTATCTAATCCTCCAGTAAGTGAAACTGTGTGCAGACGCGCATATCTAATGACTCTGGCTTGCGGTACTGTGTGCAGATGCGCGTATCTAATACTCTGGCGTGTGGTACTGTGTGCAGATGCACGTATCTAATCCTCCCCTGTGCGGTATTGTGTGAAGAGGTGCGTATCTAATCCTACGGCATGTGGAACTGTGTGTAGACGTGGGTATCTAATCCTACGGCATGTGGTACTGTGTGCAGACGTGCGTATCTAATCCTACGGAATTTGGTACTGTGTGCAGACACGCTTATCTAATCCTCTGGCGTGTGGTACTGTGTGCAGACGCACGTATTTAATCCTCCCCTGTGTGGTATTGTGTGAAGAGGCACGTATCTAATCCTACGGCATGTGGTATGGTGTGCAGACACGTGTATCTAATCCTACGGCATGTGGTACTGTGTGTAGACGCGCGTATCTAATCCTACGGCATGTGGTAATGTGTGCAGATGCGTGTATCTAATCCTACGGCATGTGGTACTGTGTGTAGACGCGCATATCTAATCCTACGGCATGTGGTACTGTGTGCAGACCCGTGTATCTAATCCTATGGCGTGTACAACTGTGTGAAGACACGTGTATCTAATCCTCCCCTGTGTGGTATTGTGTGAAGAGGCGCGTATCTAAACCTACGGCGTGTGGAACTGTGTGTAGACGCGTGTATCCAATCCCCCGGCATGTGGTACTGTGTGCAGATGCGCGTATCTAATCCTATGGCATGTGGTACTGTGTGTAGACGCGCGTATCTAATCCTCCCCCGAGTGGTACTACTTGTGTGCGTATCTAATCCTCCCCCGTGTGATACTGCGTGCTGAGACGCGTATCTAATTCTCTGGCTTGTGGTACTGTGTGCAGAGGCATGTATCTAATCCTCCAAAGTGTGGTACTGTGTGCACACACACGTATCTAATCCTCCCCTGTGTGGTATTGTGTGAAGAGGCGCGTATCTAATCCTTCGGCGTGTGGAACTATGTGTAGTCGCGCATATCTAATCCTACTGCATGTGGTACTGTGTGCAGACGTGTGTATCTAATCCTATGGCATGTACAACTGTGTGCAGACGTGCGTATCTAATCCTCTGGAATGTGGAACTGTGTGCAGACGCGCATATCTAATCCTCTGGAATGTGGAACTGTGTGCAGATGCGTGTATCTAATCCTATGGCGTGTACAAATGTGTGCAGACGCACGTATCTAATCCACTGGAGTGTGGAACTGTGTGTAGACGCCTGTATCTAATCCTTCGGCATGTGAAACCGTGTGCAGATGCACGTATCAAATCCTTCAGTGTGTGGAACTGTGTGCAGAAATGCGTATTTAATCCTCTGGTGTGTGGGACTGTGTGCAGACCTGTGTATCTAATCCTCTGGCGTGTGATACTGTGTGCTGATCTGTGTATCTTATCCTCTGATGCATGTATCTCAGTTTGGATATCAGTGTTGTATTGTGCATGTGGAGTGACCGTGTGTATTGCAGTTGGAATATGAGTGAAAGTCTTGCAGGTTTGTATTGGCTAAGGGGGGGCACTGTGTTTGGAATGCTGTATCTCAGCAACGGTATGTCCGAGCGAGTTGGAGTCTCATCTTAAACCTTCTCAGATACCTGAAGTATCTCTGTACCAAATTTGGTGAAGATCGGTCCAGTCGTTTGGTTCGCATTAGAGTACAGACAGACAGACAGACAGACAAGAATTCATTTTTATAAGATAGGGAGATATATATATATACATACATACATACATACATACATACATACATACATACATGAGCACATATACAGTGGGGCAAAAAAGTATTTAGTCAGTCACCAATAGTGCAAGTTCCACCACTTAAAAAGATGAGAGGCGTCTGTAATTTACATCATAGGTAGACCTCAACTATGAGAGACAAAATGAGAAAACAAATCCAGAAAATCACATTGTCTGATTTTGTAAGAATTTATTTGCAAATTATGGTGGAAAATAAGTATTTGGTCACCAGCAATCAAGATTTCTGGCTCTCACAGACCTGTAACTTCTTCTTTAAGAGTCTCCTCTTTCCTCCACTCATTACCTGTAGTAATGGCACCTGTTTAAACTTGTTATCACTATAAAAAGACACCTGTGCACACCCTCAAACAGTCAGACTCCAAACTCCACTATGGTGAAGACCAAAGAGCTGTCAAAGGACACCAGAAACAAAATTGTAGCCCTGCACCAGGCTGGGAAGACTGAATCTGCAATAGGCAACCAGCTTGGATTGAAGAAATCAACAGTGGGAGCAATAATTAGAAAATGGAAGACATACAAGACCACTGATAATCTCCCTCGCTCTGGGGCTCCACGCAAGATCTCACCCTGTGGGGTCAAAATGATCACAAGAACGGTGAGCAAAAATCCCAGAACCACGCGGGGGGACCTAGTGAATGAACTGCAGAGAGCTGGGACCAATGTAACAAAGCCTACCATCAGTAACACACTACGCCGCCAGGGACTCAGATCCTGCAGTGCCAGACGTGTCCCACTGCTTAAGCCAGTACATGTCCAGGCCCGTCTGAAGTTTGCTAGAGAGCATTTGGATGATCCAGAAGAGTATTGGGAGAATGTCCTATGGTCTGATGAAACCAAACTGGAACTGTTTGGTAGAAACACCACTTTACGTGTTTGGAGGAAAAAGAATAGAGTTGCATCCATCCATACCTACTGTAAAGCATGGGGGTGGAAACACCATGCTTTTGGGCTGTTTCTCTCCAAAGGGGCCAGGACGACTGATCCGGGTACATGAAAGAATGAATGGGGCCATGTATCGTGAGATTTTGAGTGCAAACCTCCTTCCATCAGCAAGGGCATTGAAGATGAAACGTGGCTGGGTCTTTCAACATGACAATGATCTAAAGCACACCGCCAGGGCAATGAAGGAGTGGCTTTGTAAGAAGCATTTCAAGGTCCTGGAGTGGCCTAGCCAGTCTCCAGATCTCAACCCTATAGAAAACCTTTGGAGGGAGTTGAAAGTCCGTGTTTCCAAGCGACAGCCCCAAAACATCACTGCTCTAGAGGAGATCTGCATGGAGGAATGGGCCAACATACCAACAACAGTGTGTGCCAACCTTGTGAAGACTTACAGAAAACATTTGACCTCTGTCATTGCCAACAAAGGATATGTAACAAAGTATTGAGATGAAATTTTGTTACTGACCAAATACTTATTTTCCACCATAATTTGCAAATAAATTCTTACAAAATCAGACAATGTGATTTTCTGGATTTGTTTTCTCATTTTGTCTCTCATAGTTGAGGTCTACCTATGATGTAAATTACAGACGCCTCATCTTTTTAAGTGGGGGAACTTGCACTATTGGTGACTGACTAAATACTTTTCTGCCCCACTGTATATATAGGACACCCGCATGTGCGCATATATATGCGATGTCAGAGCCAGAATCAGTCTGAGAGGTCAGAGCCAGAATCAGTCTGAGAGGTCAGAGCCAGAATCAGTCTGAGAGGTCAGAGCCAGAATCAGACTGAGAGGTCAGAGCCAGAATCAGTATGAGAGGTAAGAGCCAGAATCAGACTGAGAGGTCAGAGCCAGAATTAGTCTGAGAGGTCAGAGCCAGAATCAGCCTGAGAGGTCAGAGCCAGAATCAGTATGAGTGGTCAGAGCAAGAATCGGTATGAGAGGTCAGAGCCAGAAGCAGTATGAAAGGTCAGAGCAGGAATTAGTATAAGAGGTCAGAACCAGAATCAGTATGAGAGGTCAGAACCAGAATCAGTATGAGAGGTCAGAGCCAGAATAAGTCTGAGAGGTCAGAGCCAGAATCGGTCTGAGAGTTCAGAGCCAGAATCAGTCTGAGAGGTCAGAGCCAGAATCAGTCTGAGAGGTCAGAGCCAGAATCGGTCTGAGAGTTCAGAGCCAGAATCAGTCTGAGAGGTCAGAGCCAGAATCGGTATGAGAGGTCAGAGCCAGAATCAGTATGAGAGGTCAGAGCCAGAATCAGAATGAGAGGTCAGAGCCAGAATCAGTATGAGAGGTCAGAGCCAGAATCAGTTTGAGAGGTCAGAGCCAGAATCAGAATGAGAGGTCAGAGCCAGAATCAGACTGAGAGGTCAGAGCCAGAATCAGTCTGAGAGGTCAGAGCCAGAATCAGTATGAGAGGTCAGAGCCAGAATCAGTATGAGAGGTCAGAGCCAGAATCAGAATGAGAGGTCAGAGCCAGAATCAGACTGAGAGGTCAGAGCCAGAATCAGTATGAGAGGTCAGAGCCAGAATCAGTCTGAGAGGTCAGAGCCAGAATCAGTATGAGAGGTCAGAGCCAGAATCAGTATGAGAGGTCAGAGCCAGAATCAGTATGAGAGGTCAGAGCCAGAATCAGTATGAGAGGTCAGAGCCAGAATCAGTTTGAGAGGTAAGAGCCAGAATCAGTATGAGAGGACAGAACCAGAAGCAGTATGAAAGGTCAGAGCCGGAATCAGTATGAGAGGACAGAGCCGGAATCAGTATGAGAGGTCAGAGCCGGAATCAGTATGAGAGGTCAGAGCCAGAATCAGTCTGAGAGGTCATTGCCAGAAGTAGTATGAGAGGTCAGAGCCAGAATCAGTATGAGAGGTCAGAGCCAGAATCAGTTTGAGAGGTAAGAGCCAGAATCAGTATGAGAGGACAGAACCAGAAGCAGTATGAAAGGTCAGAGCCGGAATCAGTATGAGAGGACAGAGCAAGAATCAGTATGAGAGATCAGTGCCAGAATCAGTATGAGAGGTCAGAGCCAGAATCAGTATGAGAGGTCAGAGCCAGAATCAGTTTGAGAGGTAAGAGCCAGAATCAGTATGAGAGGACAGAACCAGAAGCAGTATGAAAGGTCAGAGCCGGAATCAGTATGAGAGGACAGAGCAAGAATCAGTATGAGAGATCAGTGCCAGAATCAGTATGAGAGGTCAGAGCCGGAATCAGTATGAGAGGTCAGAGCCAGAATCAGTCTGAGAGGTCAGAGCCAGAATTAGTCTGAGAATTCAGAGCCAAAATCAGTATGAGAGGTCACAGCCAGAATCAGACTGAGAGGTCAGAGCCAGAATTAGTATGAGAGGTCAGAGCCAGAATCAGTATGAGAGATCAGAGCCAGAATCAGTATGAGAGGTCAGAGCCAGAATCAGACTGAGAGGTCAGAGCCAGAATCAGTCTGAGAGGTCAGAGCCAGAATCAGTATAAGTGGTCAGAGCCAGAATCAGAATGAGAGGTCAGAGCCGGAATCAGTCTGAGAAGTCAGAGCCAGAATCAGACTGAGAGGTCAGAGCCAGAATCAGACTGAGAGGTCAGAGCCAGAATCAGTATGAGAGGTCAGAGCCAGAATCAGTTTAAGAGGTAAGAGCCAGAATCAGTATGAGAGGACAGAACCAGAAGCAGTATGAAAGGTCAGAGCCGGAATCAGTATGAGAGGACAGAGCAAGAATCAGTATGAGAGGTCAGAGCCAGAATCAGTCTGAAAGGTCAGAGCAAGAATCAGTATGAGAGATCAGAGCCAAAATCAGTATGAGAGGTCAGAGCCAGAAGTAGTATGAAACGTCAGAGCCAGAATCTGTATGAGAGGTCAGAGCCAGAATCAGTCTGAGAGGTCAGAGCCAGAATTAGTATGAGAGGTCAGAGCCAGAATCAGTCTGAAAGGTTAGAGCCAGAATCAGTCTGAAAGGTCAGAGCCAGAATCAGTCTGAAAGGTCAGAGCCAGAATCAGTATGAGAGGTCAGAGCCAGAATTAGTATGAGAGGTCAGAGCCAGAATCAGTCTGAAAGGTCAGAGCCAGAATCAGTATGAGAGGTCAGAGCCAGAATCAGTCTGAGAGGTCAGAGCCAGAATCAGTATGAGAGGACAGAACCAGAAGCAGTAGGAAAGGTCAGAGCCGGAATCAGTATGAGAGGACAGAGCAAGAATCAGTATGAGAGATCAGTGCCAGAATCAGTATGAGAGGTCAGAGCCGGAATCAGTCTGAGAGGTCAGAGCCAGAATCAGTATGAGAGGTCAGAGCCAGAATCAGTCTGAGAGGTCAGAGCCAGAATCAGTCTGAGAGGTCAGAGCCAGAAGAAGTATGAGAGGTCAGAGTCAGAAGCAGTATGAAAGGTCAGAGCCAGAAGTAGTATGAAACGTCAGAGCCAGAAGCAGTCTGAGAGGTCAGAGCCAGAATCAGTATGAGAGGACAGAGCCAGAAGCAGTATGAAAGGTCAGAACTGGAATCAGTATGAGAGGTCAGAGCCAGAAGCAGTACTAGACGTCAGATCCAGAAGCAGTACTAGACGTCAGAGCCAGAAGCAGTCTGAGAGGTCAGAGCCAGAATCAGTCTGAAAGATCAGAGCCAGAATCAGTATGAGAGATCAGAGCCAGAATCTGTATGAGAGGTCAGAGCCAGAATCAGTATGAGAGGTCAAAGCCAGAATCAGTCTGAGAGGTCAGAGCCAGAATCAGTATGAGAGGTCAGAGCCGGAATCAGACAGAGGTCAGAGCCAGAATTAGTATGAGAGGTCAGAGCCAGAATCAGTCTGAGAGGTCAGAGCCAGAATAAGTCAGAAAGGTCAGAGCCAGAACCGGTATGAGAGATCAGAGCCAGGTCAGAGCTGGAATCAGTCTGAAAGGTCAGAGCCAGAAGCAGTATGAGACGTCAGAGCCAGAATCAGTCTGAGAGGTCAGAGCCAGAATCAGTATGAGAGATCAGAGCCAGGTCAGAGCTGGAATCAGTCTGAAAGGTCAGAGCCAGAAGCAGTATGAGACGTCAGAGCCAGAATCAGTATGAGAGGACAGAACCAGAAGCAGTAGGAAAGGTCAGAGCCGGAATCAGTATGAGAGGACAGAGCAAGAATCAGTATGAGAGATCAGTGCCAGAATCAGTATGAGAGGTCAGAGCCGGAATCAGTCTGAGAGGTCAGAGCCAGAATCAGTATGAGAGGTCAGAGCCAGAATCAGTCTGAGAGGTCAGAGCCAGAATCAGTCTGAGAGGTCAGAGCCGGAATCAGTCTGAGAGGTCAGAGCCGGAATCAGTATGAGAGGTCAGAGCCAGAAGCAGTCTGAGAGGTCAGAGCCAGAATCAGTATGAGAGGTCAGAGCCGGAATCAGTATGAGAGGTCAGAGCCAGAATCAGTATGAGAGGTCAGAGCCGGAATCAGTATGAGAGGTCAGAGCCGGAATCAGTATGAGAGGTCAGAGCCAGAATCAGTATGAGAGGTCAGAGCCAGAATCAGTCTGAGAGGTCAGAGCCAGAATCAGTCTGAGAGGTCAGAGCCAGAATCAGTCTGAGAGGTCAGAGCCAGAATCAGTCTGAGAGGTCAGAGCCAGAATCAGTCTGAGGTCAAAGCCAGAATCAGTCTGAGAGGTCAGAGCCAGAATCAGTCTGAGAGGTCAGAGCCAGAATCAGTATGAGAGGTCAGAGCCAGAATCAGTATGAGAGATCAGGGTCAGAATCAGTATAAGCTATCAGAGCCAGAATCAGTATGAGAGGTCAGAGCCAGAATCAGTATGAGAGGTCAGAGCTTGAATCAGTAAGAGAGGTCAGACCCAGAATCAGTATGAGAGGTCAGAGCCAGAAACAGTAAAAAAGGTCAGAGCCAAAATCAGTCTGAGAGGTCAGAGCCAGAAGAAGTATGAGGTCAGAGTCAGAAGCAGTATGAAAGGTCAGAGCCAGAAGTAGTATGAAACGTCAGAGCTAGAATCAGTCTGAGAGGTCAGAGCCAGAATCAGTCTGAGAGGTCAGAGCCAGAATCAGTCTGAGAGGTCAGAGCCAGAATCAGTCTGAGAGGTCAGAGCCAGAATCAGTATGAGAGGTCAGAGCCAGAATCAGTATGAGAGGTCAGAGCCAGAATCAGTATGAGAGATCAGGGTCAGAATCAGTATAAGCTATCAGAGCCAGAATCAGTATGAGAGGTCAGAGCCAGAAACAGTAAAAAAGGTCAGAGCCAAAATCAGTCTGAGAGGTCAGAGCCAGAAGAAGTATGAGAGGTCAGAGTCAGAAGCAGTATGAAAGGTCAGAGCCAGAAGTAGTATGAAACGTCAGAGCCAGAATCAGTCTGAGAGGTCAGAGCCAGAATCAGTCTGAGAGGTCAGAGCAAGAATCATTATTAGAGGTCAGAGCCGGAATCAGACTGAGAGGTCAGAGCCAGAATTAGTATGAGAGGTCAGAGCCAGAATCAGTCTGAGAGGTCAGAGCCAGAATCAGTCAGAAATGTCAGAGCCAGAACCGGTATGAGAGGTCAGAGCCAGAAGCAGTATGAAAGGTCAGAGCCAGAATCAGTATGAGAGGTCAGAGCCAGAATCAGTATGAGAGATCAGAGTCGGAATCAGTATGAGAGATCAGAGCCAGAATCAGTATGAGGTCAAAGCTGGAATCAGTATGAGAGGTCAGAGCCGGAATCAGTATGAGAGGTCAGAGCCGGAATCAGTCTGAGAGGTCAGAGCCAGAATCAGTCTGAGAGGTCAGAGCCAGAATCAGTATGAGAGGTCAGAGCCAGAATCAGTATGAGAGGTCAGAGCCAGAATCAGTATGAGAGGTCAGAGCAAGAATCAGTATGAGAGGTCAGAGCCAGAATCAGTATGAGAGATCAGAGCCAGAATCATTATGAGAGGTCAGAGCCGGAATCAGTATGAGAGGTCAGAGCCAGAATCAGTATGAGAGGTCAAAGCCAGAATCACTATGAGAGGTCAGAGCCAGAAGCAGTAAAAAAGGTCAGAGCCAAAATCAGTCTGAGAGGTCAGATGCTTAAGTAGTATGAAACATCAGAGCCAGAAGCAGTCTGAGAGGTCAGAGCCAGAAGCAGTATGAATGGTCAGAATCGGAATCAGTATGAGAGGTCAGAGCCAGAATCAGTCTAAGAAGTCAGAGCCAGAATCATTCTGAGAGGTAAGGCCCAATAGCAGTATGAGAGGTCAGAGCCAGAATCAGTCTGAGAGATCAGAGCCAGAATCAGTCTGAGGTTAGAGCCAGAATCAGTCTGAGAAGTCAGAGCCAGAAGTATTAGATGTCAGAGCCAGAATCAGTCTGAGAGGTCAAAGCCAGAATCAGTATGAGAGGTCAGAGCCGGAATCAGACTGAGAGGTCAGAGCCGGAATCAGACTGAGAGGTCAGAGCCGGAATTAGACTGAGAGGTCAGAGCCGGAATCAGACTGAGAGGTCAGAGCCGGAATCAGACTGAGAGGTCAGAGCCATAATTAGTTTGAGAGGTCAGAGCCAGAATCTGTCTGAGAGGTCAGAGCCAGAATCAGTCTGAGAGGTCAGAGCCAGAATCAGTCTGAGAGGTCAGAGGCAGAATTAGTATGAGAGGTTAGAGCCAGGATCAGTCTGAGAGGTCAGAGCCAGAATCAGTATGAGAGGTCAGAACAAGAATCAGTATGAGAGGTCAGAGCAAGAATCAGTCTGAGAGGTCAGAGCCATAATTAGTTTGAGAGGTCAGAGCCAGAATCTGTCTGAGTGGACAGAGCCAGAATCAGTCTGAGAGGTCAGAGGCAGAATCAGTATGAGAGGTCAGAGCCAGAATCAGTCTGAGAGGTCAGAAGCAGAATTAGTATGAGTTCAGAGCCAGAATCAGTCTGAGAGGTCAGAGGCAGAATCAGTATGAGAGGTCAGAGCCAGAATCAGTATGAGAGGTCAGAGCCAGAATCAGTATGAGAGGTCAGAGCTAGAATCAGTATGAGAGGTCAGAGCCAGAATCAGTATGAGAGGTCAGAGCCAGAATCAGTCTGAGAGGTCAGAGCCAGAAGCAGTATGAGACGTCAGAGCCAGAATCAGTCTGAGAGGTCAGAGCCAGAATCAGTATGAGAGGTCAGAGCAGGAATCAGACTGAGAGGTCAGAGCCGGAATCAGTCTGAGAGGTCAGAGCAAGAAGCAGTATGAGACGTCAGAGCCAGAATCAGTATGAGAGGTCAGAGCAGGAATCAGTCTGAGAGGTCAGAGCCAGAATCAGTATGAGAGGTCAGAGCCAGAATCAGCCTGAGAGGTCAGAGGCAGAATTAGTATGAGAGGTTAGAGCCAGGATCAGTCTGAGAGGTCAGAGCAAGAATCAGTCTGAGAGGTCAGAGCAAGAATCAGTCTGAGAGGTCAGAGCCATAATTAGTTTGAGGTCAGAGCCAGAATCTGTCTGAGTGGACAGAGCCAGAATCAGTCTGAGAGGTCAGAGCCAGAATCAGTATGAGTTCAGAGCCAGAATCAGTCTGAGAGGTCAGAGCCAGAATCAGTCTGAGAGGTCAGAGCCGGAATCAGTATGAGAGGTCAGAGCCAGAATCAGTATGAGAGGTCAGAGCCAGAATCAGTATGAGAGGTCAGAGCTAGAATCAGTATGAGAGGTCAGAGCCAGAATCAGTTTGAGAGGTCAGAGCCAGAATCAGTATGAGAGGTCAGAGCCAGAATCAGTATGAGAGGTCAGAGCCGGAATCAGTATGAGAGGTCAGAGCCGGAATCAGTATGAGAGGTCAGAGCCAGAATCAGTATGAGAGGTCAGAGCCGGAATCAGTATGAGAGGTCATTGCCAGAAGTAGTATGAAAGGTCAGAGCCGGAATCAGTATGAGAGGTCAGAGCCAGAAGCAGTATGAGACATCAGAGCCAGAAGCAGTCTGAGAGGTCAGAGCCAGAATCAGTCTGAGAGGTCAGAGCCAGAATCAGTCTGAGAGGTCAGAGCCAGAATCAGTCGGAGAGGTTAGAGCCAGAAGTAGTATGAAAGGTCAGAACTGGAATCAGTATGAGAGGTCAGAGGCAGAATCAGTATGAGAGATCAGTGCCAGTATCAGTATGAGAGGACAGAGCCAGAAGCAGTATGAAAGGTCAGAGCCGGAATCAGTCTGAGAAGTCAGAGCCGGAATCAGACTGAGAGGTCAGAGCCAAAATCATTCTGAGAGGTCAGAGTCAGAATCAGTATGAGAGGTCAGAGCCAGAATCAGTCTGAGAGGTCAGAGCCAGAAGCTGTATGAAAGGTCAGAACCGGAATCAGTATGAGAGGTCAGAGCCAGAATCGGTATGAGAGGTCAGAGCTAGATTCAGTCTGGGATATATATGCGAGCGCATATATATGCGCTCGCAAATACAGGGTGTCCAAAAAAAACGCGCGCGCACATGGGCGTGGGTGTCCCATATATATATTTGCACATATACAGGGTCTCGCATATATATGCGCTTGCATATATATGCGCGCGCATATACAGGGTGTCCCATATATATGCGCGCGCATATACAGGATGTCCCAAAAAAATGTATACATATTTTAGCAGCTGATAACTCAATTATTTATTCTTTCTTTACAGACTGAACCCATTACGAGCGCTCCCATTGAACTTAAAGGGAAGTGTTCGGCAGCCTGCCGTAGCGCTGGCGTGTACGGCTGTGATACACGCTCGGCGTTACTCTGTGTGAATGTTCTCTTACACGTGGTTGTGCACATCAGTTTTACAACCTGAACAGGTGAGAGGCCATTGGGTCTAAATAGATATTATTACTTTTTATACTTTTTTTGTACCAACCATATTTTAAAAATTACTAAACTATCATCAGTTTTTGCTCGGTGCTGTTTTGTTTTGTGTTCTCTTTGAGGTTTAATATGATGGAAGTTCTTGGTTGTCCTGATCTGGTCCTAGTCTTCGCTGAAGTCCTCGCCTGTCTTGAATTGTGTTCAGTCCTGGTCTTGGGTCGTGTCTGGCCTGGTCCTGGATTGTGTCTATTCCTGTCCTTGGGCTGTATCTAGTCCTGTATTGGGCTGTGTGTAGCCTAGTCTTGGGCTGTGTCTAGACCTATTCTTGGGCTGTGTCTGACCCTGTCCTGGATCGGGTCTAGTCCTGTCTTGGACTGTATCTAGTCCTGGTCTTGGGCTGTGTCTGACCTTGTCCTGGATTGAGTCTAGTCCTGTCCTTGGACTGTATCTAGTCCTGGTCTTGGGCTGTGTCTGACCTTGTCCTGTCTTGGACTGTATCTAGTCCTGTATTGGGCCGTGTCTAGACCTATTCTTGGGCTGTGTCTGACCCTGTCCTAGATTGTGTCTAGTCCTGTCTTGGACTGTATCTAGTCCTGTCTTGGACTGTATCTAGTCCTGTATTGGCCTGGTGTAGCCTGCTTTTGGGCCGTGTCTAGACCTATCCTTGGGCTGTGTCTGGCCTTGTCCTGTATTGTGTCTAGTCCTGTCTTGGGCTGTATCTAGTTCTGACCTAGGGCTCTGTTTAGCCTGGTCTTTGGATGCTTCTTAGTCTTGTCTTGGGCTCCGTATACTCCTGATCTAATATTATCTATAGTCAGAGTGTTTTGAGCATGCATTATCCCTAGCCTCACACAGCGGGGACTCAGTAGTCAGCACTGCTACATCTGTCAGACCCCATAGGAATGTTATCCTACTAATATTATAAGTGTGAAAGTTTGTGTGTTTGGATGTTTTTGAGTTTGGATGTTTGTTCCTCAATCACGCTAAAACGCCTGGACAGATTTGCATGCAATTTTCCACAAACATAGTTTTCCCTTAGGATTGAGTCACAGGCTACTTTTGGTGCCACTAAACAACATGGCTTCCTAGCAGGAGACTCACAAAAGCAGGACTCCTAGCCCCAGCTATAGACTCACACACACTGCCTGGCATTTCCTGCCTCAACCTGCCTGCACACTACTTACTGTCACCTCAGGAGTAGCCCTCACTCTACTCACTCACATTTACATATAGCTTTCCACTATATAACACATCACATTGTCTGTATCACTACATACACAATACAACACATCACATTGTCTGTATCACTACATACACAATGCAACACATCACATTGTCTGTATCACTACATACACAATGCAACACATCACATTGTCTGTATCACTACATACACAATACAACACATCACATTGTCTGTATCACTACATATACAATATAACATCACATTGTCTGCATCACTACATACACAATACAACACATCACATTGTCTGTATCACTACATACACAATACAACACATCACATTGTCTGTATCACTACATACACACTCACACACACAGCCTGGCATTTCCTGCCTCAACCTGCCTGCACACTCCTTACTGTCACCTCAGGAGTAGCTCTCACTCTACTCACTCACATTTACATATAGCTTTCTACTATATAACACATCACATTGTCTGTATCACTACATACACAATACAACACATCACATTGTCTATCACTACATACACAATACAACACATCACATTGTCTGTATCACTAAATACACAATACAACACATCACATTGTCTGTACCACGACATACACAATACAACACATCACATTGTCTGTACCACGACATACACAATACAACACATCACATTGTCTGTATCACGACATACACAATACAACACATCACATTGTCTGTATCACAACATACACAATACAACACATCACATTGTCTGTATCACTACATACACAATATAACACATCACATCACATTTGCTAGCCCACCAAACTTTTTAAAGCACTTTTACAGTTTCACACGTCTGTGCCCGCCCAATTCTCAAATCACCACAGACGAAGTCGCGGGTAAAAGCTAGTTATCCATATTCTGCACCGATTCTATGCTGACGGCTTAAAGTGACAGAGCAGACTTTCATATAACCTTCATGGAGTGCATCTGTCAGGGGTTTGTGTGATGCTGCGGTGCCGCACGTGTCTCATTCAGTCCATTCTTTGTTACACATATATATATATATATATATATACGCTGTATATATATATATATATATATATATATATATATATATATATATACACATACTGTACATATCATGGAGGCTTCAGACCCGGGAGGTCAATTATTACCATCTCCCAGTACATGCTCGGTGTTCTACCTCCTAGAGGACACAATCCGCAGCAGAACCATCACCCAATTATATCGACAACCCAGCAGGAACCACAATTATTATTATTTCTTTCTAGTCACGTCCAATGTAAGCATTATAAAAAAAGTATTTGCCCCCTTCCAGAATCATTATTTATGAGTGTAAATGTACTTCAGTACTTTCCTCCTGTATTTGTAGTGCAGAAGTCTCGCCCCTGGCCATTGGGGGTAGCTGGTTCCATAGATCCAAAAAGTCCCAAGATGTCTCCGTAGGACAGAGGCAGGGTCTTCAGTATGGCACCTGTGAACCGACTAGGGTCCAGTACGTAGACAATGGGGCTGAGCCACAGAACTACCATTGGAGAGGCTAGACAATGTTGCAGACAGAAAAATGGAAAAGAGTCCATGTTGCTAGTTGGGATGGGTACAGCACAGATCCAGTTGTGAACCCTCAACAACATGGAAGACGTCATCTTATCAAGAGACTGAGTTGGCCTGGAACCTGGAGGACAAACCTGGGTTTGTCCTTGTAACGTAAGAGACCAGCTTGTAGGCCGTGGGTTGAAGACCAGAGGCAAAGACAGCAGAGACACTGCACTTATTTGGAGATCCCTGGGTGGAAGTGGTGATTCTGACACTGCCAAAAACGGCCTATGGAGTCACCTGTAGGGGTGGGATGAAGCCGCTTCTCCCCAGTTCTGTTGATCTACTTGTTAAATAATTGGAAGGTTTGCAAAGATAGTGATAAAAGGTTCCACCGATGTGATTCTGAGCCTCCGGTAGAGCAGGAAGCCATAGGCCTCCTGCCCTACCACTCTGATATATAGGTTAAAAGTACCCTGCGGTCTACAAGGTGCGAGGAAAACAGACAAGTAACGTGTCCTGGTGCAGGTGGTGGAATAATGTCACTGCCTTGTGTCCCCCGTGTCGGGTCACTCATGTCCTCTCAGAACTCCCAGTACCTTGTATGTGGCTCACAATCTGGAAGAAGAAGCAGCGTCACCGCAGGATGGCGGAGGTGAGTATAATATTCACACATCGGGGGGGTTATAATAAGGGGACATTGTGGGGGATTATATTATTGGGGGAATCAGGTTACATTACAGGAGGGTATAAAAACATGGTGGCAGCAGGTGACATTGATGGTCTTAGAGCACATTGGGGGGATTGGTTATATCATGGGGGTATCAGGGGATATTGGGGGAATATTAATACAAAGAGACACCATTTATATCAGGCTATAGTCATACTACCTTCTTTCTATCTTGAAACACTATGCTAAAAAAGCGCAATGCCACAAAAAATGTTTAACAAAAATATATCAGACTTTATTTAAATACATGTTAAAACATATATAAGAAAAGAGATAATGAGGTGGTACAACCATACAAAACATGGAGGCCCAATTGAGATAATACTATATATTAGTAAGTAAATGACACTCCCATTGCATACATATAAGGATATACACAATATCCATCATTTTTAGAATGCAAATACAACATAGAATTATCATAGTACAAAAATATTAATTATCTATGGGAAGACCTCCATATAGTAAACGCACCCCAGGGACCTCCAAACAAGGACACAGGTCGCAGCATGGGCATGTTATACTGTATGGGGGAGCACTGCTGGGCATATAATACTGTGGGGGGACACACTGCTGGGCATGAAATACTGTGGGGGGGCACTGCTGAGCATGAAATACTGTGCACGCCACTGCCCTCCCCCTTAGATGCAGCAGTACCCCCAAAGATCTCCTGCTCCCCCTTAAATGCCAGAAACACCCAAAGAACCCTGTCTCCCTCCATGCCAACGACTCCTATACCACCCTAAACATCAATCCAATCCCCCAGACCCTCCGGGATACAGTCCCATATAAAACATCACTCTCTTTTCAGCCTCATCCAACATGCAGTCCCGTGTAACTACATAACTCACCCCCCCAGCCTTACCCAACGTGCAGCCCCATGTAACTAACTCACTCCCCCCTCAGCCTCATCCAACATGCAGTCCCATGTAACTACATCACTCCCCTCTCAGCCTCATCCAACGTGCAGTCCCGTGTAACTACATAACTCACCCCCCCAGCCTTACCCAACGTGCAGCCCCATGTAACTAACTCACTCCCCCCTCAGCCTCATCCAACATGCAGCCCCATGTAACTAAATCACTCCCCCCTCAGCCTCATCCAACGTGCAGTCCCATGTAACTACATCACTCCTTACCTCAGCCTTATTGAATGTGCAGTCCCATGTAACTACATCACTCACTCCCCTCAGCCTCATCCAACATGCAGTCCCATGTAACTACATCACTCCCCCCTCAGCCTCATCCAATGTGCAGTCCCATGTAACTACATCACTCCTTCCCTCAGCCTCATCCAACATGCAGCCCCATGTAACTACATCACTCCCCCCTCAGCCTCATCCAACGTGCAGTCCCATGTAACTACATCACTCCCCCCTCAGCCTCATCCAACGTGCAGCCCCATGTAATTACATCACTCCCCCCTCAGCTTCATCCAACGTGCAGTCCCATGTAACTACATCACTCCCCCCTCAGCCTCATCTAACGTGCAGTCCCATGTAACTACATCACTCCCCCCTCAGCTTCATCCAACGTGCAGTCCCATGTAACTACATCACTCCCCCCTCAGCCTCATCTAACGTGCAGTCCCATGTAACTACATCACTCCTTACCTCAGCCTCATTTAATGTGCAGTCCCATGTAACTACATCACTCACTCCCCTCAGCCTCATCCAACATGCAGTCCCATGTAACTACATCACTCCCCCCTCAGCCTCATCCAACGTGCAGTCCCATGTAACTACATCACTCCTTACCTCAGCCTCATTGAATGTGCAGTCCCATGTAACTACATCACTCACTCCCCTCAGCCTCATCTAACATGCCGTCTCATGTAAAACAAACCTGTCTCTCCCCTTCCATCCTCCATTACCACGTTACAATCCCCTCTGCTTTCTGTTCTCCAGCTCCATGTGCTCTGCTCCGGCTTCCTCTACACAGCACAGAGCAGTGATGGCCGAAACTCCGCCCTCCTCTGAGAGGCCACGCCCCTTCCTTTGACATACCTCCCAACTTTTGAAGAACCGAAAGAGGGACAAATTTAGCCCCGCCCACTTTTGTGTTGACCCCGCACACTCGTTAATTTTTCATGTGCCCGCACACAGTATAATCCTCCTACAGTCACCCGTAAATTATATGTCCCCCCTCTATCTCTCCCCCAGTTTCATATACACCCTTCATCTGCCCCCAGTTTCATGTCCCTCTTCCAGCTCTGCCCCCAGATTCATGTCCCTCCATCTCTGCCCCCAGATTCATGTCCCTCCATCTCTTCCCCCAGATTCATGTCCCTCCATCTCTGCCCCCAGATTCATGTCCCCCATATCTGCCCCCAGTTTCATGTCCCCACATCTCTGCCCCCAGATTCATGTCCCCTCCATCTCTGCCCCCAGATTCATGTCCTCTCCATCTCTGCCCCCAGATTCATGTCCCCCCATCTCTGCCCCCAGATTCATGTCCCCTCCATCTCTGCCCCAGATTCATGTCCCACATCTCTGCCCCCAGATTCATGTCCCCCCATCTCTGCCCCCAGATTCCTGTCCCTCCATCTCTGCCCCAGTTTCATGTCCACTCCATCTCTGCCCCCAGATTCATGTCCCTCCATATCTGCCCCCAGATTCATGTCCCTCCATCTCTGCCCCCAGATTCATGTCTCCTCCATCTCTGCCCCCAGATTCATGTCCCACATCTCTGCCCCCAGATTCATGTCCCACATCTCTGCCCCCAGATTCCTGTCCCTCCATCTCTGCCCCCAGATTCATGTCCCCCATCTCTGCCCCCAGATTCATGTCCCCCATCTCTGCCCCCAGATTCATGTCCCCCATCTCTGCCCCCAGATTCATGTCCTCTCCATCTCTGCCCCCAGATTCATGTCCCCCCCATCTCTGCCCCCAGATTCATGTCCCCCATCTTTGCCCCCAGATTCCTGTCCCTCCATCTCTGCCCCCAGTGTCATGCCGTCCTCTCCTTCATCTGCCCCCAGATTCACGTTCCACCTCCACATTAAACTTACCTTCTCCTCCGCTCCCTCGCCGCTGCCCGCCTCTCTCCCTGACACATGCGGCTGAAGCTGCTCGCGTGCTCGCTTCGCCGCTGCGTCTCTCTCTCGCTGACACATGCGGCTGAAGCGAGGAGCTGACCTGTGTCAGCTGCTCGCTTCGCTGCTGCCGCCGGCTCCTGGCTTGTACATCGCGTCTACAAGCCAAGAGCTGGCGGCAGCAGCTAAGCGAGGAGCTGACACAGGTCAGCTCCTCGCTTCAGCCGCATGTGTCAGCGAGAGAGAGAGACGCAGCGGCGAAGCGAGCACGGGAGCAGCTTCAGCCGCATGTGTCAGGGAGAGAGGCGGGCAGCGGCGAAGCGAGGAGCTGACCTGTGTCAGCTCCTTGCTTCAGCCGCATATGTGTTCAACTCAGATCTGCATCCTCTGGACGGAGATCTGAGTTGAAATCGGGACATATCTCCCTCCAACCGGGACCGCGGGACATGTCACCCAAATCGGGACTGTCCCGCGGAAATCGGGACGGTTGGGAGGTATGCCTTTGACATCATACCTACCAGGAGCAACTCCATTCTAGTCACGACCCATCTACCACAGGAAGGAGCCCTGGAGTAGATGCTCAGCCCAGGACAGGTGAGTATTTTTTTTTAATTTTTATACACCTCTCCTGGGCAGGCATTTAATGGAAATAGGCCGAGTCAGGCACCTTTCCATTAACAACACTGTCATTGCGGCCCGGGGCCAAGGCCATTTCCAGGTGGCCGCGGGTCCAATACACCTCTGGCCCGATTGTTACGCCTTTGACCTGGAGGGCAGCATATATAAAATGCCACTTACACATTAGATATAGTGCATATCGTTCATGCAGTATAAAGTTCAGTTCCGAAACAAACTTGGTAGGGGGCTAAGGATCTGATCAACCGCTTACATATTTGGAATATAATTCTTCACCATTTTCAATGGAAATGGAAATATTCTTGAGTAAAATCAGAAGTGAAAAACTAGTAAAAAACCTTACCGCGGAGTGATTGTTGGTTTGCTATAGCAAGTGATAGGAGGGGAACTACCGTGTTTAACTATATTCTACTTGTGGATAACATGAAACCATAAAACTTCCACAAGTGAGATCAGATATGGTGAATGTGAGTGGTGACACTCTCTGATACAGAGAAAGCAGAGATGTGTACAAACCCCTACATTCAGACTTTTTTTTTTTTTAACATAGATTGTGAGCCCCATATAGGGATCACAATGTACTTTTTTTTTCTTATCAGTATGTCTTTGTAGAATGGGAAGAAATCCACACAAACACGGGGAGAACATACAAACTCCTTGCAGATTTTGTTCCTGGCGGGAGTCGAGCCCAGGACTCCAGCGCTGCAAGGCCGCAGTGCTAGCCACTGAGCCACCATGTTGCCCCCTCCATACGTTCAGATTTTTGTTCTGATTCCTCCATCATATCTCAGTATTGTTTAGTTTTTTATTACTAGTGTCTGTTGCTTCTTTACTCTTCTGCTTTCAGTGTCAAAATGTTGGATACCCGACGGATCCCAATATAGCCAATGGGGTCCGCTGCGCTCCATATGTAACTTCTGTTTTAGTGGTCCATGACCGAACCAACAAACAAAGATGTTTTTCGACTTCTACTCAACTGCAGATTTTTCTGCTTAACCTGCAGCTTTCGACCTTTGCATTACACTAATCTGTTGTCACTATGGATGGTGTAGTACATGAGTCAACCACTAGTAGGAGTTTGCAGAATTAGATCTACAGTATGTGGGAGTTCTGCCATTGCTGTTGTTATATACGCTGGCTTACCTGCCATCACTATGCAGAAAAACAATGTGTCCATTGTCTATCTAAGACCTACAGACAATGTTCTCGCTAAGTCTTGGCAGGTGCTTAGAGAAGTGATTAGGCTGCTGGGCAATGTTCCATTATAGGTGGGTGATTAGAAAACGTATGTTGATGGAGAAGTAAAAAACCAATAACTATTGGGGGATAAAAAGGCAAAAATGTGAAAAACAAAAACAGCTGTGACAGAAAAGGGTTAATGTCCTATGAAATTTGTATTCAGTTTCCAGATGCGGTTAAAACTGCACCCCAAACTTCTACAGATACCTCACAACTGTCCCTACTTCAGTGGGACAGTTCCAGATTTAGGGTGCTGTCCCACCAACCTGGATGTGGGAGACATGTCTCAGCTGCAACTCTATCTGCGTTTAATGGACACAGATAAATTTAAGTATAATGGTGAAGCAGGTAACCGTCCGCTCCCTGCTTCTGTCCCTATCTCTCCTGCCCTCAGCTTGGATGCATGCAGGTACAATGTAGTGGCTGCTCCCAGCAGCAGAGAACAGAATGGACTCCAGGGAAAGGGTGGGGAGGGGGGCACATGAGGGGGACATTATAGTGTAGGGATCATAAGGAGTGGGTATTATAAAGTGTGAGAGTCTATAAGAAGGGTGCATTTTGCTGAGTGTGGGAACCACATGGGGAGCATTATACTATTATATACTATACTGGGGACATAATCAGGAAATTGAACTGTGTGAGGGCCACACAAGGGACATTATACTGTGTAGGGGCCACAAGGAGGCCATAAGATTTGGAGATACTAATTAGGGACCAATGGAGGCCTTGCGCTCAACATTGTGAATCCACCTCATTGGCCACCACAGGTGGACAGACCTTCAGACATAGCAGTGAACGCTGTGGTTGTCACATTGTCGCATTGTGTGTCCTTACTCTCATGACAAGCACATAGAGGTTAATTTGAGCTACAAAAAGGGGTTACTATTAATGTGAGGCATATGTGGTTACCAAATTAATAAACCCTCATTCCTGAAATTAATAGGACTAAACCCCATCATGTACCTCCAGGTGTTACCTGTTACTTAATGCTATACCTCACTGGTGGCTCAGCCAAGGAGCTGGGAGCTGAGTGGAGCAATGTCTTCTTCAGGCTCCGGCAGTGTCAGACTGAAGTACCCAGGGAACCTGTTCTTGGGGCCCACCCAACAGCTTACTGGCAGTAGCCTACATTGCAGCTGTATTTGCCTCGTGTCATCTCGGTTGGGTTGTCCTCTCAAGAGGGTTTATGCTGTACACTTGCTGGGGACTAATGGGGGAACCAGACAAGAGTAGTTTTATGAATATTTATCTGCAAGTTTTGTAACTGAAGTGCTATTTCTATGCTTTGGGGCGTTTTTAGACCCCAGAATGTAATATGCATTCCGGATTGCTGCTGGAGATGCGGTGCTCGTCCTGCACACATTTTTCATTTGTTTTGGTCATGCCCCTCCCTGTTCCCTTACTGGACTCAGGTTGGGAACCTTCTACACCGGGTTCTGGGAATATGCCTTCCCCTATCCCCCAAGACCTTTCTCCTTAACCTCCCCCCGGTGAAGCTGCGCAAGCCGGCCCTGCGATTTTTTCTGTTTCTTCTCACTTCTGCCCGGTGTTTGATTGCTAAACGTTGGCGTCAGTCGACCCCCCCCATCTTTAGAGGAGTTATACTGGAGGATCAGGAATGCGCGCTCTCTGGAATACCTGACAGCTGTGCTTAATGATGAAGAGGAGCAGTTTCATGCCGTTTGGGATTTATGGGACTCGTTCTGGGCCACTCAGCCTTTGTGATTGCATTATTTCCTGGAACCTCTGTTTTTTTCTTTGTTGTTTTTCCCTTCCCCTTCCCCTGTCTTGTCTGTGTTTGTCTTTTGTGTCCCTTTCTTTTTTTTTTTTTTTTTACTGGTTTGCCATTTGTATTCTCTTCATATCCTCATTGTATTGGTTTTCCTTGTTCCTTTTTAGACCGGTACTGGTTTATTGGTCTTGCTGTATTGCTTTATTGTTAAAATTTTCATAAATAAACAATTAAAAAAAAAAAAAAAAAAAGAGAATGTAATATGCAGAGATCTTGGGGAGGTGAACAAAAAAACCCCCCAAACAAACAGGGCTTCACCACAGTGTCTGGTCCTCTTTTCCACCATCCTCTAGCCTTCTGGATGACTTCCCTAGCACCAGGTGACCTGTTTCCAGCAATGTCAGGCAGGAGGCCAGAAGACAGAATGAGAGTGGGCCAGATGCTGTGGCAGAGCCATAGAAAGCTCAGAAAAGGTGAGGCTCGGTGTTTGTTTTGTGTTTTTATAATATGGGATCTGAAGAGACTCAAGAGTATAATAATGATTTGTGGGCGGTGAACCCTACAAATCTCAGGTGTGGCTGCAGTATCTGTTGTCAGGGTCTGGAGTTGCTAGGTGGGGCGGCATAGACACAAAAGTCCAGTTTCTTTAGTCCAAAACAAAGGTAGAGTTTTATTTTCACTCAAAAAGGTAGTGCAGCAACAAAAGGAAACAATACAAAGATAAATACCTGCCCGGCTAGGCTCTAACTAAACATAGAATAGGTTACCTCACCTAGACTAACAGAAATCCAAAAGCCAGTAGACACAGCTCCAAAAATATGTCCTCTCTGTTTGCTCTCCAGCCAAGCTCTGCCACAGTCTGCTGCTGGAGCAACTTCTTAAGCCTCCCTTGATGAGCAGTCTCTCTGCAGCTGAGTCGCCGCCGGAACATCCCCAAAGTGTGGACTGAAGGGGGGTGAAATAACAGGTCCCACTACCAACCTACCTGCCATTCCTAAAAATCCAGCCAAGTAACACGTTCTTTCTGGAGTTTTCTCATCTCACCCACCTTAGTAGTCTGGGTGAGATGTACACCCCCTCCATTACCTGACCAGCCATCGGCTTACACTGTATAGTGACTGCTTGAATTTGCTGAAAAAAAACAGCTTTTTACCTGCAAAACAGCACAGGGCAACAATGGCCATGCAATTTTGTGGGTGAAGCAGTCTCTTTACAGTCAAATAGAAAACTATGCTGAGTGTATTCTGCAGCAGTATTTGGCTGTGCCAATGCCACGCCGTGTGTGTTCTCACCCTAGAGTTGCTACTTAGTGAGGCACATGAAGATACTAATTAAGGACCAATGGAGGCTTTACTCTGAACATTGTGTATCTATTGGCCACTACTGACCCCAGAGGCCCAGGGGGGCTGCAGAAAAAAATCCAAAAACTAATAACAACTTTTCTCACCACTTCAGGGCTCCGATGCCGTATCCAGTCCTCTCTCATCGTCTTCCAGATTCCTGGGTAAGTTTACTGGCACAAGGTTATCGCTAGGTGAGCTAGTGCCAGTAACGTCACCCAGGAGGCTGGATGAGGTCAGAAGATGTCATGAGAGAGGACCGGATGTTATGGTGGAGCCCTGGAGAGGGATGGAAAGGTTAGTATCAGTGTTTGTTTCCTCTGCGCCTCTTTGCTTATTATATTCTGTGGTCTGAAGAGCATATAATAATGATTTGTGAGTGGTCAAACTGTTAAATATCTCTGAAGTTGCAGATAAGCTTGTGACCATGTGTTATAGACCTTATCATGATAGGAAGAGTCAGCTTGTTATGAACATGTAGAGTTTAATTAAACATCTTGAAGGAGAACACAGAAACAGGGAAAATGTCCAAAATAACAGAAATATCAGTCAATGTCAATAGCTTACATCTTCAGAGAAGTTGTGCTTCTTCATCTGGATATCTTGTAGTTACAACTTAGTTCATGCTTGTCATCTGGTGGATGGACTTGGGCTGGTCACGACGTATCAGAGAGATCCTCCATGAATGAACCACCTGCCACCACTCATGACCACCCACCCTGGTCTTCCCAAAGACAGACCTAGACATGTGTATTTCTTACTCATTTATATTCATGAGAGGGGGTGTTACCTTCCATCTTATTGCCAAGTAAGGAGATTTCTAAAATGGTGTACTCTAACCGCACCCATGTACCCAGAATATAAGAGTATGATGTCGGTAGAGTTTAACCCTTTGTATATTGAAGAATATTGTAATTATTATAATATTTAATAGATTGTAGATTGTAAGCCCCATAGATTGTAAGCCCTCGCGGGCAGGACCCTCTACCCCACTGTGCCAGTCGGCCATTGTTAGTATTATATCTACCTGTATATTCTGTGTACTGTATGTAAACCCCCAAATGTAAAGCACCATGGAATTAATGGTGCTATATAAATAAACAATAAAAATAATAATATTTAACACAAACCCAAAAACCTCAGTTGTGGCCAAACCTACGATTTTTTTTTTTTTTAACATTCATAATGAACACAGCTCATTATGAACCCATTCACTCATCTCTACCATTGGCCATGCTGAGTCCCTCTGGTCCTGCTTTTGGGTCACCTTTCAATATGACATGGGTTCCTCATGTCTCCACGTACTGTACACAAACAAATGCCCTGCCAACAACTAGGCCTTTATCCTTCAGCGATATGCCCCTCTCTGGTTCCTTGGCTTAGCTAACCACCTCTAATGGTGGCAAGATCATAATGTTTCTAATTATCCCCCTTCTCAAGTTCTCAATGGCGGCAGGGACAGTGGCAAAGTAGAAGACGCATCTTTTCTGCTGCCCCATCAGTTCCTAAGGGAAACTCCTTTTCAGTTTCACAAGTATGTCTCTATGTGACCATATAGGAACAATGGGTTCCAGGCAGGTTGTGCGTGGTATTTCAATGTTGCTGAGCAGGGGTCAATGGGAAATTTAAAGGTCATCAACACTGGCAACAAAATAAAATTATTGTATACTGTTGAGAACATTCATACTGTAAAACGTGTTATATTCATCATATTCTGCCACAATTTAGAGTATTGCATTCTGGGGGAAAAAATAAGAAGCAAAGCTAAGATGAAATTTTGCTTAAGTCTTTGCATTTGTAAGTGTTACTGTGCTGCACAAATTCTCACCTCTAGCCACAATGTTCCACCCTAACTTTTCATGCGAATGTGAACTTTTCTTTAACCTAAATAAATTCAGTATGTCAATTAATAATATAAACTTCCTCCATCTTCCTCCCTGGTCAGTAACAAAGTGCAGAAAAGTGCAGGGCAAAGTTCATGAGTAGGACTACTTATAAAACGAGATCCTGACTGTTGTATTAACTTCATGCATAAGATTATGATACAATTTTGATCCATTTTCCCAGTGTCGGACTGAGGTCCCTTGGTCTCACCAGATGAAATCATACACGAAAATATTGGTGAAGGTATCCCATCAGTGACCTGAGGTCATGGCCATGTTCCCTTTTGTGTGATATGGGCACAGAATGTGGTGGCTGTGCTTCTTTTTTGGACATGATGGGCACATAACATTTCCAAGTCACATATCAAATGACAGATTGGGAGATTTCCCAGCTTTCCTGGTAGTTTGGGAAGTCTCCCCTTATTTTGGTAGTCTCCTGGACTTTTCAGGAGTATCGGCAAGTATGGATAAAATGACTCTGATGATCATCCACCAATAGACCGTAATGTCCTTCAAATTTGGATGTTGTAAGCCGATGGCCGGTCAGATAATGGAGGGGTTGTACATCTCACCCAGACTACTAAGGTGGATGAGATGAGAAAACTCCAGAAGGAATGTTTGTTCTCAGCAGACAACTTTCATCTGCTGAGCATTTTGGTAAATGCTCAGTATTGGGCTGGATTTTTAGGGATGTCAGGTAGGTTGGTAGTGGGACCTGTCATTCCACCCCCCTCCAGTCTGCACTTTGGGGATGTTCCAGCAGTGACTCAGCTGCAGAGAGTCTCCTCATCAAGGAGCTTTAAGAAGTCAGATCCAGCAGCAGACTCTTGGCAGCAGAGCTTGGCTGGAGAGCCAAAGAGAGAGGTCATATTTTTTGGAGCTGTGTCCTGAATGATTCTACTGGCTTTTGGATTTCTGTTATTCTAGGTGAGGTAACCTATTCTATGTTTAGTTAGAGCCTAGCCGGGCTTATTTTTGTATTGTTTCTAGAGATGAGCGAATGGCGTTCGATCGAATTGATATTTGATCGGATATCAGGCTGCTCAAGATATTCGATTACAATTGAATACCATGAGGCAAATGCACAAAAAATTTGTATCCCCCCCCACACACACACACCTTCCCTGGCCCTTTTCTTGCACCAATAACTGTGCAGGGGAGGTGGGACAGGAACTACAACAACACAGGCATAAAAAAAAAAAATCGGAAAAAGTAATTGGCTGGCTAAATCAGGTGACTTCCACTTTATACGAATAGTCGATTTCAGATCTGGGTCATATGAGACTGTGAACTATGTAACTGAGACAGGGATAGATGTACAGGCAGGGTTAGCTAGGGATTACCTTTATTTAGGTAGGAATGTCACTCACACAGCTCTTTGGGGCTCTATCTCATCGGGATCCCTGTCAGCTTGCAATATGTGGGAGCTGACTTTTTCCCATAGTAATGCATTGATCAGCGTTGATTGGCCGAATGCCATACAGAGTACAGCATTCGGCCAATCAACGCTGGTTCTGCTGGAGGAGGCAGAGTCTAAGATTGGTCCACAGCAGTCTCCATTGTGGTCCAATCTCAGATGAAGCAGTGTTGAGCGCACAGCTCTGCTACACCTCGAATATTTCACTGTTTGCTCATCTCTAATTGTTTCCTTTTGTTTCTGCACTACCTTTTTGAGTGAAAATAAACTCTACCTTTGTTTTGGACTAAAAGAAACTGGACTTTTGTGTCTATGCCACCCCACCTAGCAACCCCAGACCCTGACAGTGTCTTCTGCTGGACCATTATTGTGTTGGTGAGGAGACCCATCAGAGCATCCTTTAATTTTCAAGTGGGCTAGTACGATATCGCATTTTCCCATATGCTTATTATCATACAAGGAACTCCACTCATTCACCCCCTTTTGTTATCGGTGAGGCAACCATCTAGCACCAGCTTGTTGTTTTACGTGGCAGCCTCCAGGACCATCTGAAAATCTTGGGAAATATAGGAAATCTTGAAATAATGTGGCAACTCCTGTTGGAATTTTTCAGCCTTTGGCGATTGAAGATAGCTGTACATCCTCTAAGAGAGGTAAATGAGTCATACTCCAAATGTGTGGGTCTCATCAGCAGAACACCTCCATCTATACTATTGTTTCACACATCTCCCTTTCGAAGCTTATGTGACTACAATGAGGGGCTGGATTTTATTTGACATGAAGAGCACAGATAGAGATACCTCCTGATTCCCTACTCATGTTATCAGAGGGTCTTCTTCCTCCAGTGCTGCAGGGAAAGGGGTTCCAATTCAACAATTCCCTGAGCAGCCAAATGAGCTTTGTTAAGTTCTATTGGAATTGTTCTAAGACACAACTCATGGAATTTATGAGAGCTACCACCCGGTGTCACAAGCTGCTGCTAGGTGGCTGTCTACCCAACATAGAAAGCATGGTTTGCAGGAATACTAGGAAAAAGATTCAGGACCTAGCAAAAACATTCTTCCACTCTCCTTCTCCTATCCAATGTATCACCAAATTGTTTTGGCTTTGGCCACTTCTTAGGTCGTTGTCTAAGTGGCCTCCTTGGTCTTACACTTTAACCCCTATATATGGGGTTCTGGACTTTGGCGCAGGGAGACCACCAGATCACTAACTATCTCTTCGAGTGGTCCTAATTCTGGTGACAGCTGAACAGGTAGGTCACAGACTATGAAGCAGAACAACAACAGGTTAATGCAGAAGTAGAGTAGGGGCCTAAACGAGCAATATGGCCACTTCATGCTGAGGATCTGTGGATGGTTCAATGTCTCAAATTGACTTGACAGGTTTCCTTTAAACAGTAGCAGTATGTAAATCTCATCGACCAGTTGACAAATCCTATCTGCTATAGAAGGACATATCTTATACATAGTCTTGCTATACTTCTTGCTGTTCGTGTGACTTTGAAGTTGACGTGTAGGAGTGTAACCTAGTCAACAGGACCAAAATGTCAAAACATCTTATAAGTGTCAGCAATGAGTAAGGAAGGAAGACAGAGAGCTGTGACCTATCACTGGTTTATCAGTCTGATATACATGTACTCAGCATCGTGTAGTCAAGGCTTAGTTGTTAGAATGAACACAGTCATTCTTCATAGAAATTACTTTTGGTCTTTTTACATGTGAAGTTTTCTCCTCCATGTCTGCAACTTAGTGTTATCCAAGAGCTAAGTCAGTCAGATGTTTTCCCAATTCTGCTGCCCCTCCTATATCACTGAATGTTATCTTACAAGAAGAAACTGCAGCTGCATCCCCCCTCCTCCCCTTCTTCTATCTGCCTTATTATTCTACTTGGATTCTTGAAGGAACTAGACTTGAGAACATTTATGCAGAACCTACAAACACAGTGAAAAAACTTAGATGTTTTCATGTACTGGTTTGCACAACTTTGGGAAGTAGAGTATCCCCCGAGGGCCAGGCCTTACTCCCCAAAATTGGTGAATATCATCACCACTATTGTTTTTGTATCCAAATGTTCACAATCATTACAAAATTTAGAAAGTTGGAGGTTTCTATAAAAGCAAAGGAGACCCCAACTCTAATTTAAAGACTTCACTAAACCTAAATTAGCAAGTTTAAAGGGATTCGCCACTTTGGACCCCTTTTTTTCTTAAAGATGCCTCTTGACTATAAATTGAGCATAGGTGGTCTGTTTTGAACCTCCTTTGTTTTGTTAGTGGTGTCCCTTAACAATATGCTGGTCACAGGTTGTCCTCAGCGACTAGCGAATGTTAGTCACTCGCTAATGTGATGCTGTAGATGATGGTGCTGTAGACGTGTGGAGGCGGTAGTCATGTCTGAATTGTCTAAACCTGAGCTAAAAGAGAAGATAATATCACACATGTATGAATGGAAATCTCTGCATCACAGATATGTGAGATAATGTACAGAGGATTGAGGCAGATACTTAGACATCCTGTCAGAAATGGTTAGTTTACAGACAATAGAGGTATTTTATGACAGCAGGGAATGTATATCAGATTTGCTTTAGATTAAGGCTAAGGCCCCACATAGTGGGCAGTAGCAAAAAAGCTGCCACGATGACACATCACGGTTTTCTCCTTGTGCTTTTTCTGGAAAGTCTGCAGCGTATCAGTTGCGCATATTTTTCTGCAAAGTGAGGATGGAATTCACTAGAATCCCATAACTTTGGATATGGGATGTCCCTCACTCCTACCTAAAACCACCCAAACTACGGTAAATAATGACTTTGGAATAAATGCACAAAACACTTTATTTTGGTTGTCAAAATGGCCACAGCTTTATTAAACTCACAGAAGTAAAATAATGACAGAAGGAGTCAGGTGAAGTGCTAGACCATTGGGATTCACGAATACTGTGAGATCCCCAGCTGTCTGACATACAGCACCCGGCCAGACAGCAATAAATAAATAAAGGGGGGCGGCACGCTCCGGCTTACAATTCTAGCAGAGCCAGTACACTTTAAGGGCACCAACGACCCTGTGCTTAACCCCTGTGCCCGCCCCTGGATGACGTTACTATTACGACATCCTTCAGGCTGGCCATTTCTAAAGCTCAGCCTGTTCACCACCATGAGGTTTAACCTCCTCTATTAGTTAAAATAAGTCTACAATAACTTGCCTGCAACTTCCACCTGACTCCTCAACCGCAAAAGTAAAGCTGTGACAGTTTATCAATGGACCATGTGACACGTAATACTTTATTACACATGACTGACTAAATAATGGCAAACCCCCGACTCACAAAGAGTCATCCTACAGCACTCAGGAGAGGGAAAACCCCTGTGGAGGAAACCTCTAGGGAACCATGACTGGAGGACTGCCCTTCCCTTGGGCTTAGAAGGATAATGCCCAACAATAACTCATCAAAGTCATCTCATAATTGAATATATAGAGCCAAATACACAATTACAGTAACAAAGCAATGATACAATAATACATTTGATAGGAAAATGTGAAAAAATAAAATAAAAATAAAAAACAAGTATAACATAGTGATGCAAAGAGGGCAGGAAATGCTTCATCCAGGTCTTGTGATGAGAAAGAGGATGAAGATGGATGAGACAGGAAGTGATATCTATTCCTAACTCCTCCCTCCCTACAGTAACACACCAAGCACCATATACCAAAGCAGAACATACACAGATATATACTCCTAAAGCAGAACATACACAGATATATACTCCTACAGCAGAACATACAGATATACACTCCTAAAGCAGAACATACACAGATATATACTCCTACAGCAGAACATACAGATATACACTCCTAAAGCAGAACATACACAGATATATACTCCTACAGCAGAACATACAGATATACACTCCTAAAGCAGAACATACACAGATATATACTCCTACAGCAGAATATACAGATATATACTCCTAAAGCTGAATATACACAGATATATACTCCTAAAGCAGAACATACACAGATATATACTCCTAAAGCAGAACATACACAGATATATACTCCTACAGCAGAATATACAGATATATACTCCTAAAGCTGAATATACACAGATATATACTCCTAAAGCAGAACATACACAGATATATACTCCTAAAGCAGAACATACACAGATATATACTCCTACAGCAGAATATACAGATATATACTCCTAAAGCTGAACATACACAGATATATACTCCTAAAGCAGAACATACACAGATATATACTCCTACAGCAGAATATACAGATATATACTCCTAAAGCTGAATATACACAGATATATACTCCTAAAGCAGAACATACACAGATATATACTCCTAAAGCAGAACATACACAGATATATACTCCTACAGCAGAATATACAGATATATACTCCTAAAGCTGAACATACACAGATATATACTCCTAAAGCAGAACATACACAGATATATACTCCTAAAGCAGAAAATACAGATATATACCCCTAAAGCTGAATATACACAGATATATACTCCTAAAGCTGTATATACACAGATACATACTCCTAAAGCTGAATATACATTGATATATACTCCTAAAGCTTAATATACACTGATATATACTCCTAAAGCTGAATATACACCGATATATTCTTAAAGCTGACCCAGTCTGTATAAATCTACTCAACTACTGCACGAAGAAAAAACTGCAGGAGTTATTGGTTCCCCCTTCCCAAAGTCATGTCCCCCTTTGCTGATGGCTCCAGGGGTGTCTTACACTTTGCTGCGACTGTAGAGCCCCGCGTTTTTTTTACGCAGAATTTACACCTCGGCCAAACTGTGTAATTTACGCCACGTGGGGCCCCGTCCAGTGGCATAACTACCGCATTAGCAGTGGCTGCCACAGGGCCCAGGACATTAGGGGGTCCAATGACAGCCGCTAACGCTGCATTTTTTTGAAAAAAATAGGCCATTACTGGCTGGAGTAGCTCCAGCTGGTAATGTGCCCCATTTATTTATCTCTCCTGGCTCTAAGCAGGCTTTGGGCCTACTAGTGTGATGTCCCTGACGTCACATGACCTGGGCCTGCATCCTTATGTGTCGCAGACCCGGATCATGTGAGATCCCGTATGTCATTGAAGATGGCTGACATCAGCGGGGAGTGTAGTGGAGCCAGGGATAGGTAAGTAACAGTGTTTTTTTATGTTCATATCCCCCTCTTGACACTCCAATTATAATTGTTCATGGGTGGTCCGCAATAGGGTATAATAGTGTGTGCAGTGATCACTATGGAGCATAATACTGTGTTCAGGGATCACTATGAGGCATAATACTGTGTGTACACGGGCCATTATGGGGCATAATATTGTGTGCAGGGGCCACTATGGGGCATAAAACTGTGTGTACAGGGGCCATTATGGGGAATAATACTGTGTGCAGGGGCCACTATGGGGCATAATAGCGCATGCAGGGGCCACTATGGGGCATAATAGCGCATGCAGGGGCCACTATGGGGCATAATACTGTGTTCAGGGATCACTATGGGGCATAATACTGTGTGTAGGGGCCACTATTGGGCATAATAGCACGTACGGTGGGGGATGCTGGTTAGTCGGGGTCTTTAGTGTTGGTTTGGGTGGGAGCTCCATGTCAAAAGTTCGCCATGGGGCCCAATAGCCCTTGAAAAAGGGTGTTTCACCACTCGAAACGCGTTGTGCTGTACTGTATTCTATTCCATTAAAGCTGCTCTCAACGACACGTTTGTTTCGTGCTCCCTGCTTCATATGCATGACCTCAGAGCGCGGATCCTTGTCTCCATTTTTTCTTCTGTGCTATTAAAAATGAAGATTGATAGGTTAACACAGTATATTGCAAAAATGGACACCAAACATACCCCTGACACAATAGCAAAAAAAAAAAAAAAAAAAAAAAAAAAAAAAATATATATATATATATATATATATATATATATATATAAAATAAAATGAGAATTACATTTAGGGATAGGGCTACACTAAGACTCCGTTCCCACAGAGTAACGTGCCGTGCATTCAGACACGTATACACGCATCAGAGTGTGAGCGCTCAAAACAGATGCCATTCACTTCAATGTGTGGTGGCTCACGTGTGCTACACATTGAAATCAATGGGAGGCTTTTTAACCCATTGATTTCAATGTGTAGCTTGTGTGAGCCGACACACATTGAAATGAATGGGATCTGTTTTGAGCGCTCACACTCTACGTGTATACGTGTCTGAATGCACGGCACGTTACTCAGTGGAAACGGAGCCAAAGATTGTATTGTCACCCTGCAACTCTTCATTAATGTAAGAAAGTGATTGGAGCTGCATTCTGATCCTGAAGGTGCTGCAACTGCAACTTCTAGCCGCCAATAGATCAAGCAATGCTGAATTTTTTTGCAAATGGGGGGATTGCAAAAGGGTAATCACAGTCAAAGTTATCGTATAGCCCTTGCCTTAGTTTGGCTTGTACTGATATAGTCAGTAACTAAAAAACAGTTAAATAAGATTACAAGAAAGCTCAACATGACACTAAAAACTCAACACTGGAGCGATAGTGTACACACTAGTACATGAAATAGCTATATAGCCCCATCTAGTACTAAATCAGGTGTGAATAAGTATCAGGGGAGGGAAATAATGAATAAAAATACTGACGAACAAGAAGAGGAAGTCTTAGTGCCCAGACAGCGTAATATGTCTTCTCCTGTCAGTGTTTCCTGCATTCATAGCATGCAAGGCTGAATATGATCAACTCATAATAATGACAAGAACGTCATTTATTTTACTTGCATCCCTTCATATGTATGGTAAGTTTGACTTTATTTCTTCCATGATAGATAGATAGATAGATAGACACATAGATAGATAGATAGATAGATAGATAGATAGATAGATCATATGAGATTAAAGTATACCTAAACTGTTAAAACTTAAACATTGTAACAAAAATTTGTTATATAAGAATGTTTCTTTCTCTTGTTTTTTTCCCATTTTTAAGTTTAGGACATCTTAAAGAACAATGGTGTAGAATTTGCCATATTCTCTGTTTAGAGTTGGTTGGATTATATATTTTTCAGATCCATTCCCAATATTAAATATGTATGTTATTACTGTATGTTATTCAGCAATGCTCCTTAGAAGATTTCAGAGATACAGCTTGAGTATGAACGTCTTAAAGAAAACTCATCCATAATTATTATAACGGGCCATTTCTGGTCAGAGCCTAAATAAATATTGTAATATTTGTAAACCCAGCCCATAGGAGACCATACACTTGAGATTGCCATTTGCCTGCCATCGATATGCACACTTGGCCACAGGGACTAAAGATCTGCCACGTTGAAATCCAAGAAATG
Source organism: Leptodactylus fuscus (assembly GCF_031893055.1). NCBI lineage: Eukaryota > Metazoa > Chordata > Amphibia > Anura > Leptodactylidae > Leptodactylus > Leptodactylus fuscus. Next base: position 327,326,172 of record NC_134265.1, on the reverse strand, counting down.
TAACAGGATCCTTAGAAAGATTCATATGGATTAAATTGTCCAAGAACGGATGGCCATTTTAGCCAGTGGTTTCGGTTGGCGTTAATTGAAGTAACTCTACTTAATCTATTATGCTTAATACCTATGTCATCAAACTTTCGATTTCCAAAATGAATACGTATGATATTAGAGAATGCAGAGGTTCTCAGATGCAAAATAAAAAACTATTTTAGGAAATGTGATTTGCAACACAATGGGGGGACTTTACCTGTCGCTCTTTAGCAGAAAACTGGTGTAGATGGGACTAGTTGTGGCAAATCTATGGCCATGATACAAATGTTCTTTTTATGAAAGTGGTCAGAGCAAGGTGGAGATGCCTCAGTCCAACCAATTTACTATAAGGGGGAGTTCATACGGTGTACAGTGGTGCACAATCTGGCACGTATACGCGTGTCAGCAGTTTGCGCGCTCAAAAAGATCCCATTGATTTCAATGGGAGTTACGATCGTATACGGCGCGTCATTTTGCACCCATAATTTTGCGACCGCAAAATCACGGGCGCAAAATTACGCGCCATATACGATCAGAACTCCCATTGATATAAGTGGGATCTTTTTGAGCACACAAACTGCTGACACGCTTATACGTGCCAGATTGCGCGCCACTTTATACCATGTGAACTCCCCCTAAGTTACTAGAAAGCTGGAGTGAGTTATACCTGACATCTAGGTCAGTACCTGATAGGAGTACATTTCAAGTCTAGCACATGGCAGCGCGCCGGAGCATCTTAATAATTCAGGCGCAGATAGGAATGGAGTACAGATTGCCAGTCTTGATAAATTCCCCGCAGTATGTTTTAACGCAGCTACTACAAATGTGCACAGATCTTTAAGACACTGTGGTATTATTAAGGCTTATTACACAAACCACGTGCTAGTTATGGGACATGATTGATTGAACCGAACGGGCCATGCTTTTGCAACCCCATTCATTCAATGAATAGGAGCACGGCCGCAAAACCGGACAGGAATACGATCTGTTCTGAGCTTTGTGTCCCAGACTGTCGGACTGCACAAGGGACAGTGTCATTCATGGTCGTGTGCATGCACAGAAATGAATGGGCCAGTGTGCTATCTGGGAAAAACACAGATTGTACCTAATGTGTATTCTCTTATTTGTAAGTATGAGTATGTGCACATACTCGTATATTTGTCTTTGCATGTGTTTGTATATTGGGCCATGTACTCTCTGTTGCCAAAGCTAGAGCATTCGATTCCAGATATTTCTATAGTAGTATAGTATGATTTATATACACAAACAGACAGATTTTATATACTGTGCCACGTCTGTACCATTTCTCCATTCACATATAATACTCATGAGACGTGTTGGGCCCCATTCTCATGATCACAGTGTGTTTCAGAAGTTTGTCCCTCAGCAAGAAGACCAACTGTGGATACTTTTATTAGTTTTGCTAATTTATATAGCGTATATATTCCGCATTCGTTTACAACCACTTGTGACCACGGCATCTGATAGGTCATTTCAAGGAAGGGTATGTTTCGGGTGACCTTGTGAAGTCTCCCAGGCTTTCCTTTGTCAAGTTCCTATAACTATGGCAATGTTTACTAGTAACTAAACAACCTTGCCATAGACTAAAATATTTTGGCAGTGCAGTCTATAACATAAGAAAACTGAGGGTTGGTTCACACTAGCGCTTGTATTCCGTCCGCAAGGAGTCCGCATGGAGACCCCCCAGACGGAATGCAATCGCACAATTGCAAAGCACATGGAGCCAATAGACTATAATGAACGAATGAATTGTGCGGGCAGTGTGCGGCAAGCACACGGAGCCCATTATAGTCTATGGGCTCCGTGTGCTTAACTGCACAGCGCTTGCATTAGCGTTGGTATTCCGTCCAGGGGGGTCTCCATGCAGACTCCTTGCGGACGGAATACAAGCGCTAGAGTGAACCAACCCTAATGATCAAATATTGGGAGTGGGGTAAAAAATAAAGTAAAAAAAAAAAGGTTTTTTGCGCCGTGTTTTTCACAGAGAGCAGTTATAATCAGCAAGCTGCGATTTGCAAAAAAGCTTGTGTTTTTGAAATCCCAACATTTTTTTTTTTGTACAACATGTGGATGGGATTAGTGAGAATACTATCCACTTTTCAGGTACAGTGAAAGGCAGCATTTTTGCAACATGGGGACCTGGCCTTAAAAAATATGCTAAAAAATTTGAATAATGCCCGTCTCCATTTTACATATAAAATAAATAAACAAAAATATATGGATCCCACATGGTTAATGCTGCAACAACAAAAAAAATTCAATATCCAGAAAACTGAATAAAAAAAAAAATATAAAAAAGTCATATATTTCCCAAAATGACACCAATAAAAACTAAGGCTTTCCCTGCAAAAAATGAGCTCTTACACAGCGCTGTAGATGTAAATATAAGAAAGTTATTGTCAGAATGTGGCAAAGCAAATATATTTGTTAAGGTTTATATGTTTTTTTTACAGTATTGAGACATAACAAAAATTGTAGAAGTTTGATATCGCTGTAATAAGTATTACTGACCTACAGAACAAAGGTAGCACTGAATGATGTAAAAGCAAAAACCCTTAAAAATATAGGGCCTTGCGGCCTTGCAGTGCTGGAGTCCTGGGTTCGAATCCTGCCAAGGACAACATCTGCAAGGAGTTTGCATGTTCCCCCTGTGTTTGTGTGGGTTTCCTCTGGGTACCCCAAAGACATACTGATAGGGAATGTAGATTGTGAGCTCTATATGGGACAGTGACTGACAAGATCTGTAAAGTGCTGTGGAATATGATGGTGCTATATAAGTAAGCAAAAATATGTAACATATGGCACAGCTCCATTTTTAACTAAATTCTACAACATTGTTTTTTCCAGTTTCTCAATAAATGGTAGAATAAATGGAATATGATTTAGTGCCATTAGGAAACACAACCCTTCCCACAAAAAACAACACATGGGTATGTAGTTAAAAAAAACACCAAAAAACCAAAAAACAAACTTTCTACATTTAGCCTTACATCATTGAAACCTATGCTTATGAGAACCTTCCCTGTAAATGACATGTACTCTGATGATTTTCCTTTGGCTACAGAGATTGTAGTCAAAGCTAAAGGTTACAAGCGCATAGACTTCATGTAAAAAACTTTTTGCTGGTTTGGTCACCATATGTAGTCACAACAACTTTCGGCTCACTCCAGAGCCTGTCTCAAAGTTTGTATGCCCACACATGGTGAAGAAACCAGCAAATACTTTTTTTTTTCCTTTGTTGCAATCCCCCCGATTGTCTAAGAGATAGTGATCGGCCCTGACAGTAATGTATGTTATTCCTGTTTTATGACATTTTACCTAATTAAAACCTAAAAATATAAGATCAACTCGCTTTTAAAGCAAGGCTGCTTTCACATGGAGTAATGCTCCGCTCATTATGACACTGATCAATGGGAGGCTTTTTAACCCATTGATTTCAATGTATAGCGCACGTAAGACGGCACCCATTGAAGTCAATGGGATCTGTTTTGAAGCGCCTCACTCTGACACGTGTTTACATGTCAGAATGAGCAGATCATTACTCCGTGTGAGAGCATGAGATTGTGAAACACAAAGCAAAATCGGAACACACTGTAGATATAACAATAGTTGATATATGAGTTCCATTATGTATTCTACGCCCTATAGAAACATGTCCTTACCGCCAAAGCACAAACAACAACCACAAGAAAGGTAAGTATGACATAAATGTACAAAATACTAATAAAAATCTCAAAAATCTTTATTGTAATAATTTACCACATATACAAAATAGGACAATGTCAAGGAAACAAATGTACACATACAAAAATAGGTGTAATGGGATGCCACAGCTGATAGTGGTCCCTTTAGATACTGCTAGTTTTCCTCACAAAACATCAAAAATGCAACATATACCCTCATATCATGTAATAAAATTCACATAAGCGAGTGTTACCATCAAGTGCAGTTATATAGGACCTAAATATAAACATATATAACCGTGTGAGAGCAGCCTGATAAGAAAGCCCTGAAAATCCTACAAATAAATAAAAAATAAAAATAGGAGATTGACTTAGAAAGTAAAAAAAATAAATAAAAAAATCAGCCATCCAAAACATAAATTTATCACAGCCCATAAATATTTTAATCTCTGGTGGAATTTTTCTTAAATTTTCCTTTAAAGACTGAGCCAATTTTCATTTTTGCATATATGTTTTTTCCTCCCCACTTTCCAAGAGTCATGATTTTATTTTTTGGGGTTCACAGAGTCACACGATGGCTTATTGTTTGCGGGACAAATTGTACTTTGTAATGGCACCATTCAATATCCTGTACTGTACTGGGAAGCTGAATTTCTTAATGGTTTAATTTTTACAGCATTCACTATGTGGTAAAAATGACATGTTACCTGTATTCCGTGGGTCAGTACAGTGTTGGCCAAAAGTATTGGCACCCCTGCAATTCTGTCAGATAATACTCATGTTCTTCCAGAAAATGATTGCAATCACAAATTCTTTGGTATTATTATCTTCATTTAATTTGTGTTCAATGGGAAACCACAAAAATAATTTTCAAAAAGCCAAATTGGATATAATTCCACAGCAAACATAAAAAAGGGGTGGACAAAAGTATTGGCACTGTTTGAATAATCATGTGATGCTTCTTGAATTTGTGTAATTAACAGCACCTGTTACTTACCTGAGGCACCTAACAGGTGGTGGCTATAACTAAATCACACTTGCAGCCAGTTGAAATGGATTAAAGTTGACTCAACCTCTGTCCTGTGTCCTTGTGTGTACCACATTGAGCATGGAGAAAAGAAAGAAGACCATAAGGCTTTGGGCCTGTATGATAATGCCCCAGACGTCTGGGGAGGTTAGTCCAGCGCCCTCCCACAGATGTCATTCACTGTGGACCAGTCATGTGACATTTTCCATTACCATATTGACTCGAGTATAAGCCGAAGCACAAAAACTGTGCTGAAAAACTCGGCTTATACTCGAGTATATACGGTATATATCATACAGTATTAATTAATTTATTATTCAGCACTTCATTTATGATTATAGCATAACCTGGTATGCTACCAAGCTTTCCCAGAACCCTGAGAAACATGGTCTACCATATTATTTAGGGTATACTATATACACATATATACATATACACACAAAAAGATACACATATACAGTACATACAAACATACACATATATACACATATACATACATACAAATACACATACACACACATAAACACACATATATATGTACACAAATATAAATACACACATATACACACACACACATACACACACACATATACACATGTAAGGCTTGAAAAAGTGCTATTATAGCGTGAAACGGTCGTTGCCTGGCCAAATCTTGTGCATCATTCTCTCCTGCTGATTGTTCTATACAAAACGGAATAAAGGACTGTATTTTATTCAAAATAACGCCTGAGTGAGCGCCCTCCATTTTTTCTTCTCACTATTTTCAAATCCTGTGTGTTTTCAGGAATTGTAGAGCACCACCTACCGGGTTTTGTTGCCGTACGTGTCATGTATTTTTTCATTTAGTATCTCATAAGAGGTTGTCAATAGGGTTGAGCGATCGGGATCGGAAATGTTCGGATTCCGATCGGCCATCGAGTAAATTTCACGATCGTGATCGGAATTCCTGTCCCGATCTTTTCTGGCGGGATCGAGGTTGGAGGTTATTTCCCACAATGTTTGGCTACTGGCCAATTATTGTGAGAAAAGCTATAGTATCAGATGAGGGAGTACTATTCGAAACTCCTGTTTTGAATAGCACGCACCCATAGTAATGAATGGAAGCGGCCGGCACGCAGACTTTGTCGGTGTCCGGCTGCTTAACCCCCTGCGTGCCAGCTGCGTCCATTCATTCCTATGAGAGTGTACTACTCTTCTGTTTCCTCCCTGCTGTGCTGTATACTCGGCTCTGCTACATCGTCATATTTTTGGAGCTGTGTCCTGAGTGATTCTACTGGCTGTTGGATTTCTGTTATCCTAGGTGAGGTAACCTATTCTCTGTTTAGTTAGAGCCTAGCCGGGCAGGGATTTATTTTTGTATTGTTTCCTTTTGTTGCTGCACTATATTTTTGAGTGAAAATAAACTCTACCTTTGTTTTGGACTAAAGAAACTGGACTTTTGTGTCTATGCCACCCCACCTAGCAACCCCAGACCCTGACAACACGTACATACACACACATATACAAATATACATACACACGCATACTCATATATTTTGTTGCTTTTATAAGTAATAATAACAATTACATGTAATAAATAACTAGAACAACATAGAATCCCCCTCTAATAATAAACTCTCACCCCAGTTAACTATACCAATCCATACAAAGTGTTTTTTACTCCAAATAACGTTCAGAGTCCACCCATCTGCCCCTCACTTAACAACTATAAGTCTGAGTTCACACGGGGTATTTTGGTCAGGATTTTGAGGCCGTATTCACCTCAAAATCCTGACCAAAAAGACTTCAATGACCAAATGATTTCAATGGAAGCCGGTCAGAAAAAAGAACGGACCACCTGAAGACACTCCCTCCTCCCGAATCAGGGGCGGATCCAGGGCTGGGCGAGCCGGGCAACCGCCCGGGGCCCCGCGCTTAGCGGGGCCCCACGGCGCGGCCCGGACCTAACAAAATGGTCCCGGACGCCGATGAGCTGAATGCATAGGCGTTTAAAGCAGGAGCTGTCACAGCTCAGCTTCTGCTTTAACGCTGAGCTCCGGCATTTGTAGCCGCGATGTGATGACGTCACATCGCGCCTACAATATGTGTATGAGGGAGAGAGCTGCGAGGGAAGGTGAGTGTGTGTGTGTGTGTGTGTGTGTGAGTGAGTGAGTGTGAGACCAGCATGACACTGGGGCAGATGGAGGGGGGAGAACAGCATGGCACTGGGGCAGATGAACAGAGGGAGAACGGCATGACACTGGGGCAGATGAAGGGGGAGAGAACAGCATGACACTGGGGCAAATGAAGGGGGGGAAGAACGGCATGACACTGAAGCAGATGAAGTGGGAGAATGGCATGATACTGGGGCAGATGAAGGGGGGATGGCATGACACTGGGGCAGATGAAGGGGGGGAGAATGGCATGACACTGGGGCAGAGACAGGGGGACATGAAACTGTGGGCAGATAAAGGGGGAGAATGGCATGAAACTGGGGACAGATATAGAGGGGGGGGGGGACATGAAACTAGGGGTAGATGAAGGGTGTATATGAAAATGGGGGAGTGATGGAGGTGGGACACATAATTTACGGGTGACTGTAGGAGGATTATACTGTGTGGAATCACATGAAAATTGAATGAGAATGGGCGTAGTCAACATAAAAGTGGGCGGGGCCTAATTTGCTGCGGCGCGCTGTGCGCGCCGCACGTTTTGTTCCCTCTTTCTAGTCTTCAACAGTTGGGAAGTACAGGTTAGAAGTGCGAGACCCCCAGTAAGAAGGGCCCCGCTAAAGTCAATTGCCCAGGGCCCCGCAAACCCTGGATCCGCCACTGTCCCAAATAGGCCCATTCATTGGGCCTAATCTGGAGAGGAGTGCGTGACTGGATGCCGATGCACTACATCAGCATCCAGTCGCTGCTACCTGTATTTTGGTCCAGAACCTGAGGCGGCCGCTGACTCAGGTTCCGGACCAAAAAACCACATGTGCACTCAGCCTTACCCTCACACCCCAGTTACCAATTTATAATATAAGCAATCCAAAAAAACACATCAAAACAATGTAAAACTTATTCAGCTATACTTCAGAGCTGCAATTACAATTCTGCAAGCTATGGACCTAAAATGTGCCAACATTCTCTGTTGATGCAATACAGCAGTTTTACTAATACTAAGTTTCAGACTGTCTTAAATTACAAAGTGTCTAATGCTGAATGATAAATCTGTCTATGTTGAGACTGACACTTATCAGTTGGCTTAGATTTATTAAAAAATATGTGCCAAATTTTTTGTTGCACAATATCACATTTTAGGCCACTTTTCGATAAGCCACTTTCCCTTTTTCCTGAAGCCATGCCTATTTTCATAGTCATAATGTGACTACATACTTGATAAATGTGACACAGAACATGTCAGACCATTTGTGGCACAAACTATGCCAGATTCTATTGCACGTTGCTTAGTGGATCTCCCCCATTGTCTGCTCAGTGCTTGCTCTAGTGATTTGCACTGTGGGAAGTGCTGTCTTCATACAAGTTCTGTAATCCTGTGTAATATCTGTGTCACTGCATTACAAGGCGCAAAGCTCAATGGCAACTCTAATGTTCCATGACATTATACGATCTAAGCTTAGTTTTTGTGGTTTGAGATACAGTGAAAGAATTGATATGCTTTATGTGGTTTGTGGATCAGCACATTACCATGTCCTCGATGTAAAATTATGGCAGATGTCAGGAGGGGGTTAAAGTGAGTGTCAGCAGGAAAATCGCTATCAAACGATTGACAATACCTTGCATGGCGGCTTCTATACTTTCCAAAGACGAATTTCATGAAAATAAGCATTTTATTCTTATGCATATGAGCTGAGAAGGGCTTTAGGGACACCTCTTTTCCTGCTGGAACTTCACACTCTGCGCTAGATAATCGCCCCTGTTTGCCACCCAATTCCAGCCCCCATTGGTTGAGTGACAACTCCCAATTTTTCTGCAATAAGGGGCAGTTATCTAGGGTCGAAAGTGATGGAGAAGAATTGTCCCAAATGCCTTTTTCAGCTGATTTACATTAGAATAACATGTTGCTTTTCATGAAAATGGAGCTGCAATACCGAAAGGCATGTTTGGAAAATGTAGAAGCTTCCCTACAAGGTGTTGTCATTAGTTTAACCCCTTAAGGACCAGGCCATTTTTTGGTTTCGCATTTTCGTTTTTCCCTCCTCACATTTCAAGAGCCATAACTTTTTCATTTTTCAGTTCACAGAGTCACATGATAGCTTATTGTTTGCGGGACAAATTGTACTTTGTAATGGCATCATTCAATATGCTGTGCAATGTACTGGGAAGCTGGAAAAAAATTCAGAATGAGGCGCAATTGGAGAAAAAATGCATTTGCGCCATTTTCTTATGGGTTTAATTTTTACAGCATTCACTGTTTGGTACAAATGACATGTTACCTGTGTTCTACGTGTCAGTACAAACGCGGTGATACCAAATTTATATAGTATTTGAAATTTTTTGATACTTTTAAAAAAATGATAAACTTTGCAAAATAGAAAAAAAAATTTGTGTCATCATGTTCTAACACCTGTAACTTTTTCATATTTCCATGTATGGAGCTGGTTGTGGTGTCTTTTTATGCGGGACAAGATGACGTTTCTATTGATACCATTTGGGGAAAGATCTGATGGTTTGATCACTTTTTATTCAATTTTTTATAGGAGGCAAAGTGTTGAAAAAAACGCTTTTTGGCTGGTTTTATTTTTTTTGCCGCTACGCCGTTTGCAGTACGGGATAAATGTTTTAATATTCTAATAGTTCAGGCATTTTGGAGCGCAGGGATACCTAATATGTTTATGTTTAATGTTCTTTAATTACTTTTATAGCTGATCTAGGGAAAGGGGGGTGATTTGAACTTTTATATTTTTTTATTTTTTTAATACTTTTAAAAACTTTTTTTTTTCTTCTGTTACATTTATGATCAGACCCCTTAGGTACCTTGAAACCTAGGGAGTCTGATCGCTCATACTATTCACTGCAATACTACAGTATTGCAGTGAATAGCAGAATCCCAGCACTTCTATTAGACGATACCTCTGGCCTCTGGCATCGTCTAATAGATCTCGGGCAGAGACAAGCCTGGAAGCCTTCAATAGGCTTCCGGCTGTCATAGCAACCGATCACCGCCCTCTTGTGACGTTCAGGAGGGCGGCGATCGGCAAAACATGGCGGCGCCAATGCCGCCTGCGCTGTTTACACGCTGCGGTCACGTTTGACCGCAGTGTGTAAAGGGTTAACAGCAGCGATCGGCTCGGGCACCGACCGCTGCTGTTATTGGCAGGTCCTGGCTGTATTATACAGCCGGCATCTGCCCTGTATGGAGCGAGCTCAGCGTGTGAGCTCGCTCCATACATCCCCATGCGACCCATGACGTACAGTTACGTCAAGGGTCGCTAAGGGGTTAATACTAGAGATGAGCGAACAGTGTTCTATCGAACACATGTTCGATCGGATATCAGGGTGTTCGCCATGTTCGAATCGAATCGAACACCGCGTGGTAAAGTGCGCCAAAATTCGATTCCCCTCCCACCTTCCCTGGCGCCTTTTTTGCACCAATAACAGCGCAGGGGAGGTGGGACAGGAACTACGACACTGGGGGCATTGAAAAAAATTGGAAAAAGTCATTGGCTGCCGAAATCAGGTGACCTCCATTTTAGACGAATAGTGGATTTCAAATCCGGGTCATATGAGAATGTGAACTTTGTGACTATGAGACAGGGATAGCTGTACAGGCAGGGATAGCTAGGGATAACCTTTATTTAGGGGGGAATGTTATTAAAAATAACTTTTTGGGGCTCTATCGGGTGTGTAATTGTGATTTTTGTGAGATAAACTTTTTCCCATAGGGATGCATTGGCCAGCGCTGATTGGCCGAATTCCGTACTCTGGCCAATCAGCGCTGGCCAATGCATTCTATTAGCTTGATGAAGCAGAGTGTGCACAAGGGTTCAAGCGCACCCTCGGCTCTGATGTAGGAGAGCCGAGGGTGCACTTGAACCCTTGTGCACCCTCGGCTCTGCTACATCAGAGCCGAGGGTTCGCTTGAACCCTTGTGCACACTCTGCTTCATCAAGCTAATAGAATGCATTGGCCAGCGCTGATTGGCCAATGCATTCTATTAGCCCGATGAAGTAGAGCTGAATGTGTGTGCTAAGCACACACATTCAGCTCTACTTCATCGGGCTAATAGAATGCATTGGCCAGCGCTGATTGGCCAGAGTACGGAATTCGGCCAATCAGCGCTGGCTCTGCTGGAGGAGGCAGAGTCTAAGATCGCTCCACACCAGTCTCCATTCAGGTCCGACCTTAGACTCCGCCTCCTCCAGCAGAGCCAGCGCTGATTGGCCGAATTCCGTACTCTGGCCAATCAGCACTGGCTAATGCATTGTATTGGCGTGATGAAGCAGTGCTGAATGTGTGTGCTTAGCACACACATTCAGCTCTACTTCATCGGGCTAATAGAATGCATTGGCCAGCGCTGATTGGCCAGAGTACGGAATTCGGCCAATCAGCGCTGGCTCTGCTGGAGGAGGCGGAGTCTAAGATCGCTCCACACCAGTCTCCATTCAGGTCCGACCTTAGACTCCGCCTCCTCCAGCAGAGCCAGCGCTGATTGGCCGAATTCCGTACTCTGGCCAATCAGCACTGGCTAATGCATTGTATTGGCGTGATGAAGCAGTGCTGAATGTGTGTGCTTAGCACACACATTCAGCTCTACTTCATCGGGCTAATAGAATGCATTGGCCAATCAGCGCTGGCCAATGCATTCTATTAGCGTGAACTGAGTTTGCACAGGGGTTCTAGTGCACCCTCGGCTCTGCTACATCAGATTGCTACATCTGATGTAGCAGTGCCGAGTGTGCATCAGATGTGTAGTTGAGCAAAACTGACTCAGCACTGCTAAGTCTCTGCATTCGCATAGGAATGCATTGGCCAGCCTTCGGCCAATCAGCGCTGGCTCTGCCGGAGGAGGCGGAGTCTAAGGTCGGACCTGAATGGAGACTGGTGTGGAGCGATCTTAGACTCCGCCTCCTCCAGCAGAGCCAGCGCTGATTGGTCGAGTTCCGTACTCTGGCCAATCAGCACTGGCCAATGCATTTCTATGGGGAAAAGTTAGCTTGCGAAAATCGCAAACTGACAGGGATTTCCATGAAATAAAGTGACTTTTATGCCCCCAGACATGCTTCCCCTGCTGTCCCAGTGTCATTCCAGGGTGTTGGTATCATTTCCTGGGGTGTCATAGTGGACTTGGTGACCCTCCAGACACGAATTTGGGTTTCCCCCTTAACGAGTTTATGTTCCCCATAGACTATAATGGGGTTCGAAACCCATTCGAACACTCGAACAGTGAGCGGCTGTTCGAATCGAATTTCGAACCTCGAACATTTTAGTGTTCGCTCATCTCTAGTTAATACCAATTTTCCTGCTGACAAACTCCATTTAAGTATTAGCTTTCCTTTGAACACTGTTGTTCAGATATTGTATACATAAAAGGATGGGTACCTTGTTAATACTTTATATTAGGACCAATCAATGATCATTACAGACCGGCTAAGATCCTGAGCCTGAGTTACATCCTATGTAATACACCAGAGCTGCACTCATGATTCTGCTGGTGCAGTCACTGTGTACATACATTACATTACTTATTCTATACTGATCCTGAGTTACATCCTGTATTATACTCCTAGCTGCGCTCACTATTCTGCTGGTACAGTCACTGTGTACATACATTACATTACTTATCCTGTACTGATCCTGAGTCACATCCTGTATTATACTCCAGAGCTGCGCTCACTATTCTGCTGTTGCAGTCACTGTGTACATACATTACATTACTTATCCTATACTGATCCTGAGTTACATCCTGTATTATACTCCAGAGCTGCACTCACTATTCTGTTGGTGCAGTCACTGTGTACATACATTACATTACTTATCCTATACTGATCCTGAGTTACATCCTGTATTATACTCCAGAGCTGCACTCACTATTCTGCTGGTGCAGTCACTGTGTACATACATTACATTATTATTATTATTATTATTATTAATTTTTTATTACCTGATTATTACACAGGAATGGTCCTAGGGAAGATATATATTACACAGGAGCCAAATATAATAAATACATCTCAGGGAGACACCGCCAGAATGAGTTGTCAATGGAATAGTCAAGATAGTAATCGGGTCAGAGTACAATGGAGAAAGCAGGCTTCAAGCACTGAAGAAGCAAATGGGACTTTGTTATGTTCTGTTCTGGGAACTGAGAGCAGCAACCATTCAGAAGTGAGAAATAATACAAAGACTTGTAGTGTGGCCTATAATACATCACTGCTGACCATAGCTGAAGTGACAATGGATGATGGCGGGCTGTATGTCTGTGATGTTACAAAGGAAATACCAAGGCTGAAAAGAGCAAAAGGGAACGGTACACAAGTACTTGTCTATGTCCCGGGTGAGAACAGTGGTAAGTAGATATATCTGTATGATCATTTACATTTATGTTTGTCAGTTTACCCCACTGCAATTCCAAATTCTATTTTCTCCGACAGACCAAAATGAGTCCTCAAGAACCCAGATCAGCTCTGCCCTCATTACTAGTTAGCTGTATTCCTCATGTATATATCAACCAGTTACAGTGAAATTAGCGAATCTCATCCACACATTGCAGAAAAATATCCAATGCAGAAAAACTGTGTTTTTTAAAAACATCAACATTTTTGGAAATCGCACCAAGGCAGTTATACCTACAGGAAAGCTGACATGTTCACTATAGGTAAAATAAGGGAAGAAAATCAGCTGAGAATAACTCAGCAAAAACACAATGAAAAACGCTGCACAAATGTACGCGACGCGTTTCAGCTGCGTTTTTTTCTGCAGTATATTTAGCTGCATTTTGCTACGTGTCGCTTAGCTTTAAACTTAAAGTGATTTGCCGACTGCTCAATGTGTTTTCCATAGTGCTCCCCTTATACATTCATTCATAATAAATATTTCTTTTACCAATGATTTAGGTACGTCGCAATACAAGCCTTTAATTGCCATCGCCTTAATTCCTATTGTGGCACTCGGCGTATACTTCCTGTGCAAAAGAAAGAAAGAAAAATGTAAGTATTTATAAACAAATTTACCAAAAACATTGATGTGTGTCTCAAGCTTTACAATGAATTCTCACATGTCCAAGGCTCCTAGCTTCATTGGTTTCTAATACACAGTCCAGTCCCGTTAATGTGAACACCTGTCAAAATCCAGAATAACCACCTTTGGCAGAGCGGACCGTTGCGAGACATGCAGGAAGAGAGGGAATGTTGTGATGATGTTCACTGGGATATTGAGCCATGCCGACTCCTGTGCCGTGGCCAGCTGCGCTAGGTTACGCGGTTGAGCATCCATGGCGCGAACAACCCGATCGAGGTGGTCCCACAGATTCTCGATCGGGTTTAAGTTCGGGGAATTTGCTAGCCAAGGGAGTACGGTAAACTCATCCTGGTGCTCCTCAAACCACGCACATACACTGCGAGCTTTATGACATGTGGCATTGTCCTGCTGGTAGATGCCATCATCCTGAGGAAAAACAATTCTCATGTAGGGGTGAACATGGTCCACAAGGATAGATGCATATTTGTGTTGATCCTTCGTGCCTTCCACAATGACGAGTGCACCCAGATGGCTGATGACACGCGTCTTCTGTGATTGGTTATTTAACGTTGACGTCAAAAGTAGGCGGTGGTCACATTAATATGACTGGACTGTGTATAACTCATATAGGAGAAGACACTAGCTATGTAATGTAATGGATGTTTTTGTAAAGGCCGTCACACAGCAGGTTTAATAACAACGATAGTGAATGGGTCTATTTACATGTCCAGTTTGTGACAGACCATTTTTCACGGCGAACAAAACAAACTGACATGTTCTATCTTTGCCTACATTCACATGATCGAAAATTTTTCATGGCTGTTTTGCACTCGATGGAATATCTGTTTTCCAGGTTCTTCATAGATTTGAGTCTATGGAGGGATCCGTGAAAACAGGTAGAAATAGGACATGACCTATTCTTTCATAGTCCCTCAAAACAGACTGTCAAAAAATCAGTCATGTGAATAGCCGCATACACATGAATGGATTTTAATGGAGCTGCGTGACAGTTATTGAAAAAACGTCACATGTGCAGCATCCCGGAGTGAGTCAACGACTCTGAACTCCTGAGTCATTGCCTGCATCACCATCAAGGACCCTCCTGAACACCATCACACTGGCTCAGCTAGTAGAGAGGCCCCCTCTTCCAACTAGAAGTGCCCAGGGGAAACAAGACCACTATCATCTCCATCAGGTAGTGCTGCAGGACCCCCCTTGGCTGCACACAGCCCTGGAGAGGGATTGGGGTGAGAGTGGAGCATCCCCGGCCTAGCAGGTGGCACAGCCAGTGTCACTATTTCTCTCACTCCCTGGTCTCCTCTACTGGGTTGCTGCACATGGACAATTTTCACTGTTCTGTTAATATAGGCTATGTCCGTGAAAACATACACAAAGCTGTGTGATCAGACTCATAGATGTACATAGGTTTTATAATGGATGTGTGAGCTGTTACAAAAGGGACGTCGTGCGACTCTTGTTATAATGTGAATTGTCATGTCGCACTATCTTGTGAAAAATATCTTCTGTGGACTTTTTTTTTAAAGGGGTATTCCCATGACGCTTATTCACTAACCTGCAGGCTGTTGTGCTCTTACCACTTCCTGCTTTTCAGGTGGGCGGGGTTTCACTTGCACGGGATTGGTTGTAAATGCATTACTACAGTATGAAGCTGATGTAGCAGAGCTGGATTTGAGTCACTTTCCATTACATTATCCTTCCTATCTCAGCCCTTATCAGCCAAATTCAATTAAACCGACTGATAAGAGCTCAGAAATCCCGGAGCTCTCACCTCCCTTATCTGAGAAACTCCGCTACTTATCAGACACAAACAGCTCAGAGCTGCTCCCAGCACCTCCCCCCCCCCTGAGAGCAGGCAGCTACATCACTTGACAAATGAGCAGATAATCCCAAGGGTCATAGAAATGGAGTGTAAACAATGACGTGAATAAATTAAGATAGCGACTAGAGATGAGCGAACAGTGTTCTATCGAACACATGTTCGATCGGATATCAGGGTGTTCGCCATGTTCGAATCGAATCGAACACCACGTGGTAAAGTGCGCCAAAATTCGATTCCCCTCCCACCTTCCCTGGCGCCTTTTTTGCACCAATAACAGCGCAGGGGAGGTGGGACAGGAACTACGACACTGGGGGCATTGAAAAAAATTGGAAAAAGTCATTGGCTGCCGAAATCAGGTGACCTCCATTTTAGACGAATAGTGGATTTCAAATCCGGGTCATATGAGAATGTGAACTTTGTGACTATGAGACAGGGATAGCTGTACAGGCAGGGATAGCTAGGGATAACCTTTATTTAGGGGGGAATGTTATTAAAAATAACTTTTTGGGGCTCTATCGGGTGTGTAATTGTGATTTTTGTGAGATAAACTTTTTCCCATAGGGATGCATTGGCCAGCGCTGATTGGCCGAATTCCGTACTCTGGCCAATCAGTGCTGGCCAATGCATTCTATTAGCTTGATGAAGCAGAGTGTGCACAAGGGTTCAAGCGCACCCTCGGCTCTGATGTAGCAGAGCCGAGGCTGCACAAGGGTTCAAGCGCACCCTCGGCTCTGATGTAGGAGAGCCGAGGGTGCACTTGAACCCTTGTGCACCCTCAGCTCTGCTACATCAGAGCCGAGGGTGCGCTTGAACCCTTGTGCACACTCTGCTTCATCAAGCTAATAGAATGCATTGGCCAGCGCTGATTGGCCAATGTATTCTATTAGCCTGATGAAGTAGAGCTGAATGTGTGTGCTAAGCACACACATTCAGCTCTACTTCATCGGGCTAATAGAATGCATTGGCCAGCGCTGATTGGCCAGAGTACGGAACTCGACCAATCAGCGCTGGCTCTGCTGGAGGAGGCGGAGTCTAAGATCGCTCCACACCAGTCTCCATTCAGGTCCGACCTTAGACTCCGCCTCCTCCGGCAGAGCCAGCGCTGATTGGCCGAAGGCTGGCCAATGCATTCCTATGCGAATGCAGAGACTTAGCAGTGCTGAGTCAGTTTTGCTCAACTACACATCTGATGCACACTCGGCACTGCTACATCAGATGTAGCAATCTGATGTAGCAGAGCCGAGGGTGCACTAGAACCCCTGTGCAAACTCAGTTCACGCTAATAGAATGCATTGGCCAGCGCTGATTGGCCAATGCATTCTATTAGCCCGATGAAGTAGAGCTGAATGTGTGTGCTAAGCACACACATTCAGCACTGCTTCATCACGCCAATACAATGCATTAGCCAGTGCTGATTGGCCAGAGTACGGAATTCGGCCAATCAGCGCTGGCTCTGCTGGAGGAGGCGGAGTCTAAGGTCGGACCTGAATGGAGACTGGTGTGGAGCGATCTTAGACTCCGCCTCCTCCAGCAGAGCCAGCGCTGATTGGTCGAGTTCCGTACTCTGGCCAATCAGCGCTGGCCAATGCATTCTATTAGCCCGATGAAGTAGAGCTGAATGTGTGTGCTTAGCACACACATTCAGCTCTACTTCATCAGGCTAATAGAATACATTGGCCAATCAGCGCTGGCCAATGCATTCTATTAGCTTGATGAAGCAGAGTGTGCACAAGGGTTCAAGCGCACCCTCGGCTCTGATGTAGCAGAGCTGAGGGTGCACAAGGGTTCAAGTGCACCCTCGGCTCTCCTACATCAGAGCCGAGGGTGCGCTTGAACCCTTGTGCAGCCTCAGCTCTGCTACATCAGAGCCGAGGGTGCGCTTGAACCCTTGTGCACACTCTGCTTCATCAAGCTAATAGAATGCATTGGCCAGCGCTGATTGGCCAGAGTACGGAATTCGGCCAATCAGCGCTGGCTCTGCTGGAGGAGGCGGAGTCTAAGATCGCTCCACACCAGTCTCCATTCAGGTCCGACCTTAGACTCCGCCTCCTCCAGCAGAGCCAGCGCTGATTGGCCGAATTCCGTACTCTGGCCAATCAGCACTGGCTAATGCATTGTATTGGCGTGATGAAGCAGTGCTGAATGTGTGTGCTTAGCACACACATTCAGCTCTACTTCATCGGGCTAATAGAATGCATTGGCCAGCGCTGATTGGCCGAATTCCGTACTCTGGCCAATCAGCACTGGCTAATGCATTGTATTGGCGTGATGAAGCAGTGCTGAATGTGTGTGCTTAGCACACACATTCAGCTCTACTTCATCGGGCTAATAGAATGCATTGGCCAATCAGCGCTGGCCAATGCATTCTATTAGCGTGAACTGAGTTTGCACAGGGGTTCTAGTGCACCCTCGGCTCTGCTACATCAGATTGCTACATCTGATGTAGCAGTGCCGAGTGTGCATCAGATGTGTAGTTGAGCAAAACTGACTCAGCACTGCTAAGTCTGCATTCGCATAGGAATGCATTGGCCAGCCTTCGGCCAATCAGCGCTGGCTCTGCCGGAGGAGGCGGAGTCTAAGGTCGGACCTGAATGGAGACTGGTGTGGAGCTATCTTAGACTCCGCCTCCTCCAGCAGAGCCAGCGCTGATTGGTCGAGTTCCGTACTCTGGCCAATCAGCACTGGCCAATGCATTTCTATGGGGAAAAGTTAGCTTGCGAAAATCGCAAACTGACAGGGATTTCCATGAAATAAAGTGACTTTTATGCCCCCAGACATGCTTCCCCTGCTGTCCCAGTGTCATTCCAGGGTGTTGGTATCATTTCCTGGGGTGTCATAGTGGACTTGGTGACCCTCCAGACACGAATTTGGGTTTCCCCCTTAACGAGTTTATGTTCCCCATAGACTATAATGGGGTTCGAAACCCATTCGAACACTCGAACAGTGAGCGGCTGTTCGAATCGAATTTCGAACCTCGAACATTTTAGTGTTCGCTCATCTCTAATAGCGACCAAACAAAGCAGTTTTGATAAAGCAACGCATTTAGGAAAGTCTTAAAGCCACATAAACTAGCAGTATAGATAGGATCCTTGTGATGGGACAACCCCTTTAATGGATGTTGGATCTGTGAACATTGGCACTGTCATGGGAATAAGGTCTAAACCTCTCTATCTGTGGGACTCAGTAGATCTGTTGAGTTTTGGTGACAGAATCCCCTTAAGATGGGGTAATATGCATCAGACTCCACCACAGATTCCACCTAAAATTGGCAGAGAGAATAGTCCTTCAAGGAGGCAGCCACTTTTTAAGTGGACGGGCACTCCGTCTTTTGGGTTGCCACGCGGACACAAACATTGTAGGCCTGAATGCTAGTGTGAACCTAGTTTCAAATGTACTAGATGTATCATTCAGTCTCAGTTGATAAATCTGGCACATTATCTGAATGTTCAGTAAGTCTGCTCAATGTGTATTTTTCAAAGAATCTGTACCAGATATCCAAGGCGGAAACTTGGATTTCTGCCATAGATGTGCCAGT
The DNA here is from genome assembly GCF_031893055.1 of Leptodactylus fuscus. Lineage (NCBI taxonomy): Eukaryota > Metazoa > Chordata > Amphibia > Anura > Leptodactylidae > Leptodactylus > Leptodactylus fuscus. The sequence continues at coordinate 327,306,866 of NC_134265.1, read as the reverse complement.
GTGAACATGGCCTAATTCTGCTGTAAATGTAAAATAGCTGAACAATTGCATGGGATCATTCCATTAACCTCTCTCAGAATGATTGGAAATTCATTGTTTTAACTACCAAATCTTGTAAATGGAATTAAAAAAAAATACATTGTCTTGAGAACAATAATCCACATATTCCATATTATTACGTTTTATTTATATTTCAAGCTAAGAAAATTCCACCAAGGAAGAAGCAAGAACATATTGAGCTCAACCAAATGCATCAAGATGTGGCAGTAGTTGAGGAAGAAGATAGCAATTCTTCAAACTCCGTCCAATGGGTAACTTATAGTTTCCATTTTTTCTAACCCCTTAACAACCAGAGTGTTTTAGCCTTTAATGTTCAAAACCTTTTTGTGAATTCTGTGGGGTTTTTTTTACCAGTATTATAGTATTATTTTAATTGCATTATATTTAGTATACTTCTAATTACATTTTTGCTAAATTTTTCTACAATTATGTTTTATAATAGATAATAGATTTTCCATATCAGCAAAAAAGTCTCAAAACTTTTATAATAAAAGAATAAATGAAAAAGTGACAAAAAAATCCCCATTATATTCCCGAAAATAGTACCTGTGAAAACCACAGCTAACTCCTCAGTAAGCTAGTCTTCCCAAAATTTTTGTCATCAATAATAAAGTACATTTTTTTATTTAACAATACCAGTAACATACATACATATATATATATATATATATATATATATATATATATATATATATGGAATCACTGTATTTTTATTGCCCCACAAGAAATTTTAAATGGTGCACATAAAAATAATGGCAGCTATTTTTCAGTCCTCTGAAAGAGTTAATAAAATTTAATGGTGCCTTTGAAAAATACAACTCATCCACAAGAAACAAGCCCTCATCGGGAAAAAATAAAAAAAGTTATGACTTTTTAGATGTGCAAATAAAAAAAAAAAAAACATCCTTAGGGGATAAATAACTGCAAGAGAAATTAAAGTAGTAACGGGCTGCCGTATTGCAGAACTACTTCAGTACTTCAGAAAATGGAAATGTGAAGAAATGACTTGAGTCATTCTACACCGTGTTATATTATATTATATTATATTATATTATATTATATTATATTATATTATATTATATTATATTATATTATATTATATATGACCGAGAGGGGATACCAACATAAAAAACACTATCACTTACCTACAGTACAGACCAAAAGTTTGGACACACCTTTTCTGTATTTTCATGACTATGAAACTTGTAGATTCACACTGAAGACATCAAAACTATGAATTGAACACATGTGGAATTATACACTCACCGGCCACTTTATTAGGTACACCATGCTAGTAACGGGTTGGACCCCCTTTTGCCTTCAGAACTGCCTCAATTCTTCGTCGCATAGATTCAACAAGGTGCTGGAAGCATTCCTCAGAGATTTTGGTCCATATTGACATGATGGCATCACACAGTTGCCGCAGATTTGTCGGCTGCACATCCATGATGCGAATCTCCCGTTCCACCACATCCCAAAGATGCTCTATTGGATTGAGATCTGGTGACTGTGGAGGCCATTGGAGTACAGTGAACTCATTGTCATGTTCAAGAAACCAGTCTGAGATGATTCCAGCTTTATGACATGGCATTGCATTATCCTGCTGAAAGTAGCCATCAGATGTTGGGTACATTGTGGTCATAAAGGGATGGACATGGTCAGCAACAATACTCAGGTAGGCTTTGGCGTTGCAACGATGCTCAATTGGTACCAAGGGGCCCAAAGAGTGCCAAGAAAATATTCCCCACACCATGACACCACCACCACCAGCCTGAACCGTTGATACAAGGCAGGATGGATCCATGATTTCATGATGTTGACGCCAAATTCTGACCCTACCATCCGAATGTCGCAGCAGAAATCGAGACTCATCAGACCAGGCAACGTTTTTCCAATTTTCAATTGTCCAATTTCGATGAGCTTGTGCAAATTGTAGCCTCAGTTTCCTGTTCTTAGCTGAAAGGAGTGGCACCCGGTGTGGTCTTCTGCTGCTGTAGCCCATCTGCCTCAAAGTTCGACGTACTGTGCGTTCAGAGATGCTCTTCTGGCTACCTTGGTTGTAACGGGTGGCTATTTGAGTCACTGTTGCCTTTCTATCAGCTCGAACCAGTCTGGCCATTCTCCTCTGACCTCTGGCATCAACAACGCATTTCCGCCCACAGAACTGCCGTTCACTGGATGTTTTTTCTTTTTCGGACCATTCTCTGTAAACCCTAGAGATGGTTGTGCGTGAAAATCCCAGTAGATCAGCAGTTTCTGAAATATTCAGACCAGCCCTTCTGGCACCAACAACCATGCCACGTTCAAAGGCACTCAAATCACCTTTCTTCCCCATACTGATGCTCGGTTTGAACTGCAGGAGATTGTCTTGACCATGTCTACATGCCTAAATGCACTGAGTTGCCGCCATGTGATTGGCTGATTAGAAATTAAGTGTTAACGAGCAGTTGGACAGGTGTACCTAATAAAGTGGCCGGTGAGTGTATGCTTAACAAAAAAGTGTGACACAACTGAAAATCTGTCTTATATTCTCTTCTTCAAAGTAGCCACTTTTTGCTTTGATTCCTACTTTGCACACTCTTGGTATTCTCCTGATGAGCTTCAAGAGGAAGTCACCTGAAATGGTCTTCCAACAGTCTTGAAGGAGTTCCCAGAGATGCTTAGCACTTGTTGGCCCTTTTGCCTTCACTCTGCGGTACAGCTCACCCCAAACCATCTCGATTGGGTTCAGATCTGGTGACTGTGGAGGCCAGGTCATCTGGTGTATCACCCCATCACTCTCCTTGGTTAATTAGCCCTTACACAGCCTGGAGGTGTTTGGGGTCATTGTCCTATGGAAAAATAAATGATGATCCAACTAAACGCAAACCAGTGGGAATAGCATGCCGCTGCAAGATGCTGTGGTAGCCATGCTGGTTCAGTATGCCTTCAATTTTGAATAAATCCTCAACAGTGTCACCAGCAAAGCACCATCACACCTCCTCCTCCATGCTTCACGGTGGGAACCAGGCATGTAGTGTCAATTTCGTTCACCTTTTCTGCGTCGCACAAGACACGATGGTTGGAACCAAAGATCTCAAATTTGGACTCATCAGACCAAAGCACAGATTTCCACTGGTCTAATGTCCATTCCTTGTGTTCTTTAGCCCAAACAAGTCTCTTCTGCTTGTTGCCTGTCCTTAGCAGTGGTTTTCTAGCAGCTATTTTACCATGAAGGCCGGCTGCTGCACAAAGTCTCCTCTTACCAGTTGCTGTAGAGATGTGTCTGCTGCTAGAACTCTGTGTGTCATTGACCTGCTCTCTAATCTGAGCTGCTGTTAGCCTGCGATTTCTGAGGCTGGTGACTCGGATGAACTTATCCTCCGCAGCAGAGGTGACTCTTGGTCTTCCTTTCCTGGGGCGGTTCTCATGTGAGCCAGTTTATTTGTAGCGCTTGATGGTTTTTGCAACTGCACTTGGGGACACTTTCAAAGTTTTCCCAATTTTTCGGACTGACCGACCTTCATTTCTTAAAGTAATGATGGCCACTCGTTTTTCTTAGCTGCTTTTTTCTGGCCATAATACAAATTCTAACAGTCTATTCATTAGGACTATCAGCTGTGTATCCACCTGACTTCTGCACAACACAACTGATGGTCCCAACCCCATTTATAAGGCAAGAAATCCCACTTATTAAACCTGACAGGGCACACCTGTGAAGTGAAAACCATTTCAGGTGACTACCTCTTGAAGCTCATCAAGAGAATGCCAAGAATGTTCATAGCAGTAATCAAAGCAAAAGGTGGCTACTTTGAAGAACCTAGAATATAAGACAGATTTTCAGTTGTCTCACACTTTTTTGTTAAGTATATAATTCCACATGTGTTAATCCACAGTTTTGATGCCTTCAGTGTGAATCTACAATTTTCATAGTCATGAAAATACAGAAAACTCTTTGAATGAGAAGGTGTGTCCAAACTTTTGGTCTATACTGTATCCCCGGCTGCGTTGTAGTCCTCAGTGGTGTCAGCCGTCTTCAATTACGTTCAGACGTCACATGACCCAGGACGCAGGGAAGGGGTCATGGTGCTTACACAGATACCATGGTTCATTCAAACAGCTGATCTTGGGCATTTTGGTATTGCAATAATTTTTTTTATGCATTATTCATCATGAAAGCGTTATATTATATATTTTATGATTGGGGGTAGCTGCAGGATGGGTGTGCAGGTGAATACTATGTGGGTCAGGTGCCTAGAAAAGGGGAGCCAAAGATGTCTGTGCTGCAAACTTTATAGAGACTGGAATAAATGGTCATGGTGGTCCAGATGGAAGAGACGGGAAATGTGAATGATTAGTCAGACGTCACCTGTAAGTTACTAAATGTTACTGCCCTATATACACCTAAATCGTCTGCAGAGCCCTGTTTAGAGCCAATGTATACAGCTATATGGTCACCTACAGTGATCGGTATAGTTCGGGGCCCACTTGCTGAACCCTTAGCTATGCCTCTGACTGATGGGATTTAGATTTCTGTTTTCTTCATTCACTTAATTTTGTTAATTGATTACTTTTAAGCATTTTTTCTACATCTACCTGAAACTTTTGCACAGTACTACTATATTATGTCGTTTGGCTAATTTTACCCTGGGCAATCCTATTAAGCTTGTGCATGTTTTTCCTTTACATTGTAGGCAGTGTCAACGCTTTATGAGTCTTTTGATTATTTCGCAATGAAGGTTCCAGCCGCCTCCTCCTCAGACAATTTGTCCAGACCTGAAACAACAGAGAAGTCTTCTCTTACCGATATGTGATACCCACAGTGCATTACAGATATTGTCAATCACTGTCCCATATAGGGCTCACAATCTACATTCCCTATCAGTATATCTTCAGAGCATAACTAAAGCAAAACAACGTGCATGTACATATCAGTGGGATATGCTTCACATCTCGGTTACAAAGAGGACAACCAATCCTTGGAGTGGATCATGGGTGCACAGGGACCCATGCAAGAAGAATATGAGGCTCCACTGCTCTTTGGGATTCATTACTGCACAGGTGGTATATATGGTATACCTACCCCAGGGGTGTACGGTCAGGCGATTGACCTTCACTGGAACTTCATAGTTACTACATATTATACAATTGTTCAATAGCAAATATGAATACTGAAACTTGGGCAATTCTCCTTACAATGAACTATTTTTAAGGACTTGTGTGAAAACCCAAATGACCTGAATGTCTTAAAAATGTGAATATTGAAAATCAGGATCTCTCCTGAAAATTTTTATTTCTCTATAGTTAATAAAAACTTTTTCAACTCTGTGGTAGCATCAGCCATCTTCTTCGGAGTGGCTGCTGGTGGAGTAGCATACCAGCCAGGGACAGAAACAGACTTGACCGGCTGGTTAGAAGGGCCAGCTCTGTCCTGGGGAGCCCCCTGGACCCAGTACCGGTGGTGAGTGACAGAAGGATACTGTCCGTGCTGGAGAACAAATCCCACCCCATGTATGAGACTGTGACAATACTGGGAAGTGGTGTCAGTATCCGTTTGCTTCACCCCAAGTGTGAGAAGGAGCGTTATCAAAATCCTTCCTACCAACCGCGATCAGGCTGTATAATCACCATCAGGCTAAGCGAAGATCACTCCGCACAGAGAACTAAATGATCCTGAGTGTTTCTTTTCTTCTTAGGGCTAGTTCACACGGGGACATGGACGCTGATTTTGACAGCTGATTTTGCGGCCAAATCAGCCTCCATAAAATGGAGCCCTATGTGAATTGCTAGCTTTTTTTTTTCTGCTAGCTTTTTTTATTGCTAGCTTTTTTTGCTAGCAGAAAAAGAAGCGACATGACCTTTCTTCAGGCGTTTTCTGCCTGAAAAAATGAATTGGAGTCTATTGGGCGCTGAAAAAACAGCTAGCGGTTTTTGGTCGCTTTTTTTTGCAGCTGTTTTGGCAAAAACAGCGACTGAAACAGCTAGCTGTTTTTTATCACACTTTTGGAAGTGAAATCCCAGAGGAGTGGCCATGGGTGTTGGCTGCTTCCTGCAGCCATTTTGTGACAGTACTCATCACAGCACAGCACATCTGGATACAGCAGCATTTTTGATATCAAAGATAGCAGCTTGCTATGAAGTAGCAGTGAGCTCTGCTCAGTTGGAGATGCGTGCTAAAATGGCGCCTACAGACAAAAAGGGGTTGGTTTTGGCCATGCCCAGTGGGCTGGCTAGTTAAAAAATGGGCTGGGGAAAAAAAAAGCTTCAAAAAAACAGCGACCGAAAAAGCGTCAAAAACAGCGTCAAAAACAGCGTCCAATGCAAAAAACAGCGTCCAAAAAAAGCGAGGCTTAAAAATCAGTGACAAAATCAGCTAGCTTTTTTCACGTGTGAACTTAGCCTTAGTGGCTATGACTCCTAGTATCTTCTCTATCTGCTATGAGCTTGTATGTGTTCTTTCTTGTAATATATTACTGTATTATCCATGCTGCTGTAACACACTGAATTTCCTCATGGTGGGACTATTAAAGGATTATCTTATCTTATCTTAAAATTTCTTATCATAGTCATAAATAATATCCACAGAGGTCCAGGAAGCTGAGATCTATTCTGATATTTGCAACGTCCTTCCACTGAACAGTTTAGATAGTTTAGCTCAGCCATTTCCCATGCACAAGTGTGCCCTTCGAGGGGGCTTCTGATGCTCCATCCTCTTCCAATGGTTATCCGCTCTGTGATATCAGAACGGAACCCCCCACTAAAATTCTTTGGGGTGGAAAGCATTGTGATGGCACTTGGATTTCACCCAAGTACATTCCTTTATAAATTTGCCCCCCTTTGGCCTGCACACACATGTTGCAAGTGTGCAGGCTCGCAACATGGTCCTCAGTAAAGAGACTCCTGGTCCTCAGTCGGGAGACTCCTGGACCCAGTACCGGTGGTGGGTGACAGAAGCATACTGTCCGTGGTGAGCTCCATGCTTTCTTATCATCCGCAAGTCAAAAATATATACATATCATTATATTTTAATTCCTCCACTTCAGTTCACTGAAAAGCATATGTTTGCAGCTAAATAAGCTCTAGGTATTCTGCAAACAGCAGCACAGGTCTGAGCTTCCTGGATCTCTGTATGACTTGATGAGGAGGATGGCTTTTCTTAGGCTATACACATATAGTATGTACAGTTCTCAGTTGAAATTTACATTTAGGTTATGGCCCCACGTAGCAAATTTGCGTAGCTTGTTCTGTTGTGCTCTCTGGTGTCAGCCAGTTCCTTCAGTTTTTTGGAAATTGCCTGTATTTTTACCTGTTTGCTTGAATTTGTCAATAGGCTCAAATCTATAAGGGATCATTGAAAACAGGTTCCCCCTTATAGGCAAAACGGCCATGAAAAATGTCCAGCATTGAATCCACTGGTCGTGTGAGTGTTGTCTAACACTGGTCATACACATAGGACTTCAGTTGGCCGATCTGTTATGCAAAGAACCTTGATGTTCAACAGATGCTCAGCAGAAAACCAGAGTGGTTGGCATGTAACCTGCGCTCCATTCATGTTCATTTTCACCAACCTTTACAAATGCCAGAAAATATAAGTCACGTATCACCGTGCAATTGCAGGCTTATGCGTTCCGCCATCCTATTGTTCAAGTCAATGGTATTTTAATTCTCTGCTCTTAGTCACTAACTGATTTGTCATGATTTCCATCACATAAACCTTCATCATCATGGTGTCTATGGGCTGAAGTCATGACATCTATGAATAAAGAGCACTAGGATTTCACAATTACGCTTTGTTCACACTTTGTTCTCATGCAAAGGAAATGGAAACTTAAAAAGTTCAGTTTTAGACACTAAGAAACAATGTGGTTTGAGCCTGTGGTCCAGACTACACCAACAGTCCCCTGTTATTGCATCATATGCGGCATAGGACCAGAGCGTGAGCCGGCTCGTCTATTTTCTCTCATTTTCCATCTATGTTCAGGGCTGAGGTTTTCAATTCTATACCATTATGACCTTTACTTGAAGTATTGTGCCTCACGCTTTGCTTTGGTCCATTTTTAGAGTAATATGTACAGTAACTACAGACGTTTAGACATCTTCCCCTATAATACCCCTATTCTGTCTAATTATTCCACCATACTGTGGGTAATGCAAGCAACAGTAATAGTCATCAACCCTAGGCATAACTGTGAGGTCCTGGGCTCCAATGCAAAATCTGTAATGGGGTCCCTATCTACTATGTGCTTTTTTGTAGTGGTATAGTGTATGTAGCAGAGGGACATATGGGGCAAATGCTACCACTGCACCCCCAATACTTACGCCCCTGCTTCTACCAATTCACTAGTAAGTTGTCCAAGATGTCTTCTATATGTGCAGAAAATTACACAGTCCAGTCATATTAATGTGACCACCGCCTACTTTTGACATCAACGTTAAATAACCAATGGCAGAAGGCGCGTGTCATCAGCCATCTGGGTGCACTCATCATTGTGGAAGGCACGATGGATCAACACAAGTATGCATCTGTCCTTGCAGACCATGTTCACCCCTACATGCGAATGGTTTTTCCTCAGGATGATGGCATCTACCAGCAGGACAATGCGATGTGTCATAAAGCTCGCAGTGTACGTGCGTGGTTCGAGGAGCACCAGGATGAGTTTACTGTACTCCCTTGGTCAGCAAATTTCCCGGACTTGAACCCAATCGAGAATCTGTGGGACCACCTCGATTGGGTTGTTCGCACCATGGATGCTCAACCGCGTAACCTAGCTCAGCTGGCCACGGCACTGGAGTCGGCATGGCTCAACATCCCAGTGAACATCACCACAACATCCCCTCTCTTCCTGCACATCTCGCAGCGGTCCGCTCTGCCAAAGGTGGTTATTCTGGATTTTGACAGGTGGTCACATTAATGTAACTGGACTGTGTACTTTCTACAATTTGCCTGCAGACTTCCCTCACTATCATTGACCAAGACTGCTAGAATACTCTCAATCAGGACAACCTACCTCCATCCTGTAATAGTGCAGAGCGGGAGTCAGCAACCTTCGGCACTCCAGCTGCTGTGGCACTACAACTCCCAACATGCTCCATTCACTTCCATGGGAGTTCCAAGAATAACAGAGCAAATATACATGCTGGGAGTTGTAGTTTTGCCTATCCCCGGTCTACAATCATAGCCTAACCTGTGGAGACTAGAAAGTCTTAAAGGGAATATGTTATAAGAAATTACCTACCGGTATTTTTCACACCCAGTTTTTTGCTAAAAATGTTTTTTTAAGAATTTTTGAATTTTTTTTAAAACATTTTCCATGTCACTATATAAAAAACTATGGCAACCTGAAATGGTCACTCTTGTCAATAAGCCTTATAATATACACGTGTCAATTCTGTAGTTGTTTTTTTTTTTTATTGTAGCAGTCACCTCATTTACACCACAGATAGGATTACAATAGAAGATAACACCTATGTTAAGAAACTAATCAATCCATCATTGCATCCACTGGTGACAATAGATGATGTCACAGTTTATCTGCTCCCCTTTCCTGCATAGAGCATGCCTAAAAAAGCTCACTCATAGACCTCCATGTCCAATATATTACTGCCTATGGGCATTACTCTGCTATAAAGCATATCACTATATGCTGTTTAGCAGAGAAGAAGCTCAGAAAAGATGTCCGCCCCTTACAATCTAGAGAATGGCATATACACCTTACTCTGCTTTAATTAACTGTACCTTTCTGCACTTTGCCCTACAAGGGTGTGGGGCTTATTTGGATAAGGGGCTGTTCTTGTCAGAAAAGGGGCTAGGTAATATATGCAAACATGTTTCAAAAACCTATTTGAACTTGGTATTACATTCAGTGATGGGAATTTATCAAGGGATGCGGATGTGGATCCTCTCAAGATCTAGATGGTGGAGTTGTGTGACCATATAGGTTCTCTCCTGCTCTGACCCCCTTCTATAAAGGAGGTTTGCACCATTTTTGGCCTTGAATACTTTGGTTATTGCCCAGGCGGAAGGCAGAAGCAAGATTGGGTCTCCTTCGCTTTGGCAAGGGGGACTTCAGTCCTCAACCTTCTTAGGGCCTTTTGTTCACTTTTTTTTGTAGTACCCCCTCACTTTTTTGGACATGGGTGATAGAAACCATCAACTCGCTCTTCCAAATAATAAAAATAAGAAGTGTATGAGAGTCAATAGTAACACTGGGCAAATGACTAACAAATCATAGATATATCAAACTTACGTTGTAGGATCGTGTTGTAGATATACATTTGTTTTACCACAAATAGGCGCCATACTACATGACATAATGAAGTAAGAACTTGGTAAGCTGTGGCTACATGACTATAACAGAGTGTGATCTCCGGAAGGAGCCAGTAGCCCAGCAGTGAACGGTGCACCACACTTACGTCATGAAATAAACTGAGCATCGGGCATATACAGGTATTGTAAATGGGTGTTATTAGGTCACATCCTGGCAGGAAGCGGCTACTAACCAATACACATATATATGTATACTCTTATATTCTGGTTGGTAGGCCAGCTTGTCTGGTGTCGACATGGTTGTTGCAATGTTTATCAATGGTTACAATATCTTGGTGCCCTGATATGAAGATGCAGAAATCAGCTATCAGGTTAATCCAAGAATCTTCAAGAACTTGCTTTAGTTCTTCTGAATACTATGACTTCCTTCCATGGGACTATAACTGACCATCATACACATTAGATGACTGTTGGGTGAGCCTATTGAATTCAGCCATCTAAGGCCGGGTTCACACGGAGTTACGTGCCGCGAGATTTGGCACGTAGACGCCGCGTGACCCTTTGCGTGCCGTACACGCTCCCATTCATTTCAATGGGAGCGGGGAGCGTATGCGCCGCGCTAGTTTGCGGCCGTGAATAAATGCACGAGTATAATGACCGGCGGATCGGGAGAGGTAATAAACATAAAAAACTGTTACCTCTCCGCGATCCTGCCAGGCCTCCGTCCTACTGCTGTCTGACGTCTCTGACGTCACATGAACCCGGCATGCTTCCCGGGTCATGTGACGTCCGACGTCATTAACGAAGGACGCGAGAGGAGGACAGTACAGCACAGGAGCCGGGGAACAGGTAAGAAGCAACAGTGGGGTTTTTTTTTAATGTTTTTATTCCCGATTTAGTCTCCGATTATTATACTCTGGGGTCTGAAAAGACCCCAGAGTATAATAATTGTTTATGGGTGTCCACAGAGGGACACTATTGGGGTTAACACTGTGTGCAGGGGACACTATAGGGGTTAACACTGTGTGTGCAGGGGACACTATAGGGGTTAACACTGTGTGTGCAGGGGACACTATAGGGGTTAACACTGTGTGTGCAGGGGACACTATAGGGGTTAACACTGTGTGTGTAGGGGACACTATAGGGGTTAACACTGTGTGTGCATGGGACACTATAGGGGTTAACACTGTGTGTGTAGGGGACACTATAGGGGTTAACACTGTGTGTGCAGGGGACACTATAGGGGTTAACACTGTGTGTGTAGGGGACACTATAGGGGTTAACACTGTGTGTGCATGGGACACTATAGGGGTTAACACTGTGTGTGTAGGGGACACTATAGGGGTTAACACTGTGTGTGCAGGGGACACTATAGGGGTTAACACTGTGTGTGCAGGGGACACTATAGGGGTTAACACTGTGTGTGCATGGGACACTATAGGGGTTAACACTGTGTGTGCAGGGGACACTATAGGGGTTAACACTGTGTGTGCAGGGGACACTATAGGGGTTAACACTGTGTGTGCAGGGGACACAATAGGGGTTAACACTGTGTGTGCAGGGGACACTATAGGGGTTAACACTGTGTGTGCAGGGGACACTATAGGGGTTAACACTGTGTGTGCAGGGGACACTATTGGGGTTAACACTGTGTGTGCAGGGGACACTATTGGGGTTAACACTGTGTGTGCAGGGGACACTATTGGGGTTAATACTGTGTGTGCAGGGGACACTATTGGGGTTAATACTGTGTGTGCAGGGGACACTATTGGGGTTAATACTGTGTGCAGGAGCAAGTAAGTAAGGGACATAACAGAATGCGGAGGAGGGGGTCAGTCGAGGTCTTCGGCGTCAGTTGGGATGGGGGGGGGGGCCCCATGTCAAAAGTTCGCCACGGGGCCCCGCCATTCCTAGTTACGCCACTGTGTCTATATGTTTGTCTGTCTATATGTGTGTCTGTATATGTGTGTCTGTCTATATGTGTGTGTGTCTATATGTGTGTGTCTATGTGTGTCTGTCTGTATGTGTCTGTATGTGTGTGTGGCTATATGTGTGCCTGTCTATGTCTGTCTGTCTATATATATGTGTGTGTGTGTGTGTGTGTCTCAGTAACCTAGGGGCAGAGATGGAAGGGGAATGTTATACTAGGGCAGAGATGGCAGATGGAGGGGGGGACATGAAACTGGGGGAGAGATGGAGGGGGGGGGGATATGAAACTGGAGGAGAGATGGAGGGGGGGGGGGGACATGAAACTGGGGGAGAGATGGAGGGGGGGGACATGAAATGGGGAAAATAAAGGGGGATATGAAACTGAGGGAGAAATGGAGGGGGGGGGACATAAAACTGGGGGTAGATGAAGAGGGCACAGACTGGGGGGACATTAAACTGTGGAGGAAGCTGTAGGAGGACCTGTCTGCCTCTAGTTGCCCCCAGTTTAATGTCACCCTCCAGCTACCCCTACAGTTTAATGTCTGCTTCCAGCTTCCCGATTTTAATGTCCCCCTCTAGTTGCCCCCAGTTTCATGTCCCGCTCCAGCTGTCAATTTATTGCCCCCCTCCAACTACCCCCACTGTTTAATGTCCCCCTCCAGCTGCTCCAGTGTCATGTCCCCTCTAGTTTCCACCAGTTTATACTGGGGCACCAGGAGAGGGACTTAATACTGTGGGGCAGTTGGAAGGGAACATTATAATGTGGGGGCATATAGTGTACAGGTGACTGTAGGAGGATTATACATTGTGGGGGCACATGGAAAGATGATTGGGAATGGGCGGAGTCAACGTAGAAGTGGGTGGAGCTAAATTTGTCGTGGCGCGGCCCTCTAGCATAGTTTCAATTTCTTATACAGCCCCATGGGAAAATTAATTGCCCACCCCTGGTCTAGAACCATAATTTTTAGAGTGTGGGAGGAAAGCAGAGTACCCAGGGGAAATCCACAAAACACACGGAAAACTAGGCCGCACTGCTAAACGATATGACCTATAAGTGCAGCTGCATATGTGCGCATATCATTCATATTGTTAGTCAATGAAGACTATTTTCGTGTCTTTCTTGGGGTGTGTGGCTGACTCCATTTTGGTCATGCACGCCACTCATCTGCCCAAGGCTGGTTTTTATTAGTTCATAATAAGGAGGCTCAGGTCCAGGGACAGGAAACTATATGCAGTGTAGGCTAAGCATAATATGGCTGGAATACACTTGCCCATAATTCCAGGGAGAAGTGAGTCATGGAGGTGTAGGATCCAAATTAAAGAGGTTGTCTTGTCGTGGTAGATGGGCTTATACATACCTCCCAATCGTCCCGATTTCCGCGGAACATTCACAAATTCAGTGTCCTGTCCCGCGTTCCCGGTTGGCGTGAGGTATGTCCCGATTTCAACTCATCAGGATCCAGAGGACACCGGTGAGTTGAGCACATATGCGAGTAAAGCAGGAGCTGTCACAGCTCAGCTCCTGCCTTACTGCTGCGCTCCGGCTTCCGACGTGTGATGAAGTCATATCCGGCCTACAACTATGTGAGTGGAGTGAGAGAGCGGCGGGGAAAGCGTTGGAAAGTGAGTATAAGTATTTGTGTTAAACATTGAGGAGAACATAATGTAGGGGGCCTATGAAACTGGGGGCATATGGGGGGGGGGGGGAGAACGGCATGACACTGCAGATGAAGGTGGGGAGACATGAATGTGGAGGCAAACAGAGATGGGGGAACATGAATCTGGGGGCAGAGATGGGGGACATGAAACTGGGGGAGAGATGGAGGGGGAATATAATTTACAGGTGACTATAGGAGGATTATAATGTGTGGGGGCACATGAAAAATGAATGTGAATGGGCGGAGTCAACATAAAAGTGGGTGGAGCTAAGTTTGCCTCAGCATGCACGCGCGCAGGGCTGCCATCAGGAATTTTGGGGCCCCATACAGCCTAAGTGTCTGGGCCCCCCCTCCCCGCCATTTTAAAACTACCTTATTTTGCGTCATACCAATTTTGTATTACATTTCCCTTTATTTAGCAGCATTACAAGGCTTAATCAGATTCTATTTGCAGGTAAAATCTGCTATGTGTGACAGCGCCTATAGAGAGCCGACATCATCTATAAGAGCGCTGCTAATAAATCCTCAGGGCTTATTCACGTTGCGTTTTTGGCCTCCCTTGCCGGGATCCGTTGGTAACCAGTCAGAATCAGCTGTCAACTTATCCCTGCACAAAGAACTGGCCATTAAAAAAAAGGGGGGGGGCCTGCAGTTCTCCGTGCAGAGATAAGTGGGTAGCTGATTGTGACTGGTTACCAACGGATCCCGGCAAGGGAGGCCAAAAACGCAATGTGAACACTCCTTTAAAGTGAAAGTCCCACCCCCAAACAGGCTGCTATGCTAGCAGCATAGCGGCCTACATCATTATTATTCTCCAGCTAAAAACTTATATACAGATAGTCCTCGGGTTCCGACGGTCTCGGGTTACGACGTTTCGTCGTTACGACAGCTCCCTTGTAACAGAAAACTGCCAGCACTCCCAGCTAGCAAGGACTAGCCTGCGGAAAATCAATGCTGGCAGCTTGCTGTTACAAGTGAGCTTGTAAAATAAAACCCTGAAACAGAATGTGAAACTTACCGTACGGTGCAGGGTGGGCGGGCGGGCATTCAGGTCTCCTCTTCCTCCGATGTCCTGACCACTTCCTCCGGCGCTCGCGAACTGTTAATGGCCAGGGCGCATGCGCAGTATCATAATGCTTCTATTACGGCTACTGCGCATGCGCCCAGGCCATTATCAGCTTGCGAGCGCCGGAGGAGGAGGACGGAACATCGGAGGAAGAGGAGGCCTGAATGCCCGCCCGCCCACCCTGCACCGTACGGTAAGTTTCACATTCTGTTTCAGGGTTTTATTTTAAAGGGGGGGGGGTTGATCCGTTCCTACGCGGCGTCGGTATAGTAGGTTTCCGACTTACGTCGAAATTCGGTTTACGACGCCGCGCAAGAACTGATCAACATCGTAAGTCGAGGACTACCTGTATTATATATTATTGCCCCAGTTCCCTCTCTGCAGTGCTGCACACCCGATGTCCCAACAATCCCCCCCGTCCACCTTCTAACATCTTTCCATTGCCCCCTGTACCCATACCTCTCAACTTTTGAAGAACCAAAAGAGGGACAAAATGTGCGGCGCGCTTTGCGCGCCGCGGGAAATTTAGCCCCACCCACTGTTATGTTGACTCCGCCCACTCATTAATTTTCCATTTGCCCGCACACTGTATAATCCTCCTACAGTCACCCGTAAATTATATGTCCCCCCTCTGTCTCTCCCCCAGTTTCATATACACCCTTCATCTGCCCCCAGATTCATGTCCCCTCCATCTCTGCCCCCAGATTCATGTCCCCTCCATTTCTGCCCACAGATTCATGTCCCCACATCTCTGCCCCCAGATTCATGTCCCTCTATCTCTGCCCCCAGATTCATGTCCCCTCCATTTCTGCCCACAGATTCATGTCCCCACATCTCTGCCCCCAGATTCATGTCCCTCCATCTCTGCCCCCAGATTCATGTCCCCCATCTCTGTCCCCAGATTAATGTCCCCTCCATCTCTGCCCCCAGATTCATGTCCCCTCCATCTCTGCCCCCAGATTCATGTCCTCTCCATCTCTGCCCCCAGATCCATGTCCCCTCCATTTCTGCCCACAGATTAATGTCCTCACATCTCTGCCCCAGATTCATGTCCTCACATCTCTGCCCCCAGATTCATGTCCTCTCCATCTCTGCCCCCAGATTCATGTCCCCTCCATCTCTGCCCCCAGATTCATGTCTCCACATCTCTGCCCCCAGATTCATGTCTCCTCCATCTCTGCCCCCAGATTCATGTCCCCTCCATCTCTGTCAGCTCCTCGCTTCAGCTGCGTATGTGTTCAACTCAGATCTGCGTCCTCTGGACGCAGATCTGAGTTGAAAAAGGACATATAATGACTGCTGCCGGCGCCAGGGGGCCGGCACACGGTGGCGGGCCAAAACCGGGCCCCCCCATTTTTAAATTTGGCCGGGCCCCTGACGCCAGTAGCAGTAGTACTGGCCTATCAGCGGCCCTGCACGCACGCTGCATATTTTGTTCCTCTTTCGGCTCTTCAAAAGTTGGGAGGTATGCTTATATAATCTTATAAAAATCTTAACCAAAAATCTCATTTTCATGTAATTTTATATACAGTAGGTGCAGCAGTAATCCTCTTGTTGCTAGTAGACTGCTGTTGCACTATTTTGTGTTCACACAAACATAGGGAACATACAAACTCCCTCCACATGACCCCTGCACTATAAGGCACACAGGGTTTTTTGGTCGGACCAAAATACGGATAGCTGCAACTGGATGCCGGTGCAGTTGCGCACTGCACTCCGGATTAGGCCCAAATGAATGGGCCTAGTCAGGAGGGAGTGTCTTCAGGCGGATGTCACGAGGTGAATCCGCCTGAAAGAATGAGCATGTTGCTTCTTTTTCCGGTAACCGAAACAAACAGCTCCCGGAAAAAAGACCTGAGAGGCTCCAATTGATTTCAATGGGAGATGTCTTTTTGGTCAGGATTTTGAGGCGGATACAGCCTCAAAATCCTGACCAAAAAACCCTGTGTGAACTTACCCTAAGGCAATAGTGCTTACCCACTGAGCCACTTTATATAATATGACGGATAGCAGTGGTGTAACTAGGAACGGCGGGGCCCTGTGGCAAACTTTTGACAAGGCCCCCCCCCCCCCCCCCCGACTGATGCCTGCTGATGACCCTGACCGACTCCCACCCCCCCGCATTCCTGCGCTTGATATTATGCCCCATAGTGGCCCCTGCACACAGTATTATGCCTCATAGTGGCACCTACACACAGTATTATGCCCCATAGTGGCCCCTACACACAGTATTATTCCCCATAGTGGCCCCTACACACAGTATTATGCCTCATAGTGGCTCCTACACACAGTATTATGCCCCATAGTGGCCCCTACACACACTATTATGCCCCACTGTGGACACCCATGAACAATTATTATACTGTGGGGTCTTTTCAGTCTCCAGAGTATAATAATCGGAGACTGAAGGGGGGATACAAACATAAAAAAACAATGTTACTTACCGATCCCTGGCTCTGCTGCAGTCCTTGGTGGTGTCGGCCATCTTCAATGACGTTTGGGACTTCAAAGGACCTGGGACACAGGCCCCGGTCATGTGACGTCTGGGAGAGCCACAGAAGTAGGCCCAAACCTGCCTAGAGAGGTAACACAGGTACCTCCCCTGGACATCCAATCATTATACTCGGGGGGTCTGAAATGGAGTCACTTACCGATCCTGGCCCCGTTCCTGGCTGGAGTAATTCCAGCTGGTAATGGCCTATTAAATACAGCGGTAGCAGCTGTCGCTGGGCCCTTAATATCCTGGGCCCTGTGGCAGCCGCTACTCCTGCTACCCCGGTAGCTACGCCACTGTCGGATAGGCAATATTCCAGTAGCCTCACCCTCACCTCCATGCCATTTAGTAATGAGCCATAATAGGGGTTACCATAGAGGTTCATGGGACCTCTATTGTTCCTCCATATGCCTCTGATTTCATAGGATGTCATATACAGGTTCTGTATAATCATATTTGTACACATCTATCCCCCCATCCCACAAGCAAGGTCTCTAGGAGGGTATCTTTATACGTGCAGTGCCCGACAGAGAATGGAGGTCACTGCCCTGGAGGCTTTGTGCACACAGCTCTGCCATGGTGACTCCCATTGAATGGTGACTATGGGGTATGATATTTAGGAAGATTAAGTTGTCCCAGAAGAGTAGCACTACAATCATCACATTGTATTCAGCTACAAATCCTACCGGCAAATATGTATTGTTTCTGGGAATGTATACCTAAGAGATTATAACATATCAAACACAAGAGAATAAATATTAACCGTTTAATCTAGGAGTCTTAAAGAGGGCACGTTAAGGACATCTAGGGTGGAGGTGTGCTAACAATGAGTCAGATAAGCATATGCCGTTATATTATGTAATAGTATACAATACCTTGTAATAACTGTACGATGGTATAAAGAGAAGTATGTACTGTATAAACTAGACCATTTACTCATATAGAACTGGAGAAAAAGTAGAACAATATAAAGCAATGTTATCCTGTGGATAGGGGATTAGTGATTGTGAGGGGTCTGATGGCCGGGACCCATAGTGATCGATCAGGAATATCAGGGACCACAATTTTCCCTGAGTGCCCCATGTGAGTGGAGTAATGATGTGTATAGGCACCTCTGCTTCATTGACATGGAGTAGTCAGGGGAACTATCAGGCAGCTGTTTTTATGATGACAGTATTTGGACCCCCTGTGAATAGGGTATACAGTTATGCTAAAAGTCCTCTAAAGAGGGGTGTCAGGTCTGAGCATTCCTAGATGAACAGTTTCCTGGAAAGTGGATTGGTCATCATGGGCCAGTTGAATGGCCACCAGGGTCTCCTGATCTGACCCCCTTAGACTTTTATCTTTGGGGTCATCTGAAGGCAATTGTCTATGCTGTGAAGATACGAGATGTGCAGCACCTGAAACAACGGATACTGGAAGCCTGTGCTAGCATTTCTTCTGCGGTGTTGCTATCAGTGTGACAAGAGAGTGGTAGAAGAGGGTTGCATTGACAATCCAACATAATGGGCAGCACTTTGAACACATTTTATAAGTGGTCAGAAATTTGTAAATAACCCATGAAAGAATAAAATTAAAACCAAGAACACTTTTTTTTCTTGTGAAATTCTCAATAAGTTTGATGTGTCACATGACCCTCTTCCCATTGAAAAAAAAACTAAAGTTGGATTCAAAATGGCCGAGTTCAAAATGGCCACCAACCATTCCCATTTTATTTAGGTGTATCCATATAAATGGCCCTATGCTGTGATATTACTGTGTGTGTCATCTCAGTACCTTGACATCACTATTTGATTTTCCAGGTTCTGTGACATCACTGTGTGTATTATCCCTGTATTGTGTCAGCACTGTGTTCCTTATTATTGTACTGTGACATAACTGAGTGCATTTCCAGGTACTGTGACATCACTGTGTGTATTATCCCTGTACTGTGACATCACTGTGTGTATTATCCCTGTACTGTGACATCACTGTGTGTATTATCCCTGTACTGTGACATCACTGTGTGTATTATCCCTGTACTGTGACATCACTGTGTGTATTATCCCTGTACTGTGACATCACTGTGTGTATTATCCCTGTACTGTGACATCACTGTGTGTATTATCCCTGTACTGTGACATCACTGTGCGTATTATCCCTGTACTGTGACATCACTGTGCGTATTATCTCTGTATTATGATATCACTGTGTGTATTATCTCTGTACTGTGACATCACTGTGTGTATTATCCTTGTACTGTGACATCACTGTGCGTATTATCCCTGTACTGTGACATCACTGTGTGTATTATCCCTGTACTGTGACATCACTGTGTGTATTATCCCTGTACTGTGACATCACTGTGTGTATTATCCCTGTATTGTGACATCACTGTGTGTATTATCGTAGTAAGGTGGCCTCACTGTGTGTATCTGTTTTGTGCAATTATGTACATTATCCAAATAATCCAGACATCTAAATGTTGCACCTTTAACTGAGTTGAGCCTTGCACCAGCAGAATGTTAGGCCCTTTGGGTGAGTTGAGCCTTTAACCAGCAGAGTTTTTGGCCCTTTGGGTGATTAGAGCCTTTAACCAGCAGTGTTTTATTTTTAGGCCATTTGGGTGAATTGAGCCTTTAACCAGCAGAGTTTTAGTTTTTGGCCCTTGGAGTGAGCCCTAAAAAATTAGATTTCAGGCCCTTGGGGGTGAGACCTAAAACATTCATTTTCAGGCCCTTGGGGGGAGCCCTAAAACATTAATAAGGGGGTGTGTGTTAACCATTTGTTAACAGTGAAGGTGATGGTGCTGGAGGACGAGGAGGAGGACAAGGAACTTGTGTGCTGGCAGATACATGGAATTGTGTCTTGTCAGTACTGTGGATGGGACATGCTGGTTGTGGATCCATAATATCTGCTATCCACCCTAATGTAGGTTCCTGGTGCTCGGGCCTCATCAGCACTACACCCTGCACCCCGCTTGATGTTGTGGCACTGCTGGCTGCCCCTCTCCAGTATATAATTGGAGTTGAGCTACTGCAGCCTGGATCCCCAGCTGGATTTCCTCGTCCTCGTTCCCTTGTGCTACTGACGAGGGGCACTGATTATTATTATTATTGTTTATTTACAGTCCTATGAAAAAGTTTGGGCACCCCTATTAATCTTAATCATTTTTAGTTCTAAATATTTTGGTGTTTGCAGCAGCCATTTCAGTTTGATATATCTAATAACTGATGGACACAGTAATATTTCAGGATTGAAATGAGGTTTATTGTACTAACAGAAAATGCGCAATATGCATTAAACCAAAATTTGACCGCTGCAAAAATATGGGCACCTCAACAGAAAAGTGACATTAATATTTAGTACATCCTCCTTTTGCAAAGATAACAGCCTCTAGTCGCTTCCTGTAGCTTTTAATCAGTTCCTGGATGAAGGTATTTTGGACCATTTCTTTCTACAAAACAATTCAAGTTCAGTTAAGTTTGATGGTCGCCGAACATGGACAGCCCGCTCTCAAATGATCTGAAAACAAAGATTGTTCAACATAGTTGTTCAGGGGAAGGATACAAAACGTTGTCTCAGAGATTTAACCTGTCAGTTTCCACTGTGAGGAACATAGTAAGGAAATGGAAGACCACAGGGACAGTTCTTGTTAAGCCCAGAAGTGGCAGGCCAAGAAAAATATCAGAAAGGCAGAGAAGAAGAATGGTGAGAACAGTCAAGGACAATCCACAGACCACCTCCAAAGAGCTGCAGCATCATCTTGCTGCAGATGGTGTCACTGTGCATCGGTCAACTATACAGCGCACTTTGCACAAATAGAAGCTGTATGGGAGAGTGATGGGAAAGAAGCCGTTTCTGCACGTACGCCACAAATAGAGTTGCCTGAGGTATGAAAAAGCACATTTGGACAAGGCAGCTTCATTTTGGAAACAAAAATTGAGTTGTTTGGTTATAAAAAAAGGCGTTATGCATGGCGTCCAAAAAGAAACAGCATTCCAAGAAAAACACATGCTACCCACTGTAAAATTTGGTGGAGGTTCCATCATGCTTTGGGGCTGTGTGGCCAATGCCGGCATCGGGAATCTTGTTAAAGTTGAGGGTCGCATGGATTCCACTCAGTATCAGCAGATTCTTCAGAATAATGTTCAAGAATCAGTGACGAAGTTGAAGTTACGCCTCGGATGGATATTTCAGCAAGACAATGATCCAAAACACCGCTCCAAATCCTCAGGAATTCATGCAGAGGAACAATTACAATGTTCTGGAATGGCCATCCCAGTCCCCAGACCTGAATATCATTGAACATCTGTGGGATGATTTGAAGCGGGCTGTCCATGCTCGGCGACCATCTAACTTAACTGAACTTGAATTGTTTGTCCAAAATACCTTTATCCAGGATCCAGGAACTGATTAAAAGCTACAGGAAGCGACTAGAGGCTGTTATCTTTGCAAAAGGAGGATCTACTAAATATTAATGTCACTTTTCTGTTGAGGTGCCCATACTTTTGCACCGGTCAAATTTTGGTTTAATGCATATTGCGCATTTTCTGTTAGTACAATAAACCTCATTTCAATCCTGAAATATTACTGTGTCCATCAGTTATTAGATATATCAAACTGAAATGGCTGTTGCAAATACCAAAATATTTAGAACTAAAAATGATTAAGATTAATAGGGGTGCCCAAACTTTTTCATAGGACTGTATATAGCACCATTAATTCCATGAAGCTTTACATTTGGGGGTTACATACAATACACAAAAAATACAGGTAGATATAATACTAACAATGACCGACTGGCTCAGTGGGGAAGAGGGCCCTGCCTGCAAGGGCTTACAATCTATGAGGGAAGGGGGATAGAGACAGAAGGAGAGGGGGGAGATGGCAGTCCCTCTCCAGTACCTGGACTGTGGACTGGATCCCCAGCTGGATTTCCACGTCCACGTGCCTGCCCCCGTCCCTTGATGCTACCCTGACACATCATTGGCAGGTTCAGTGTATATGTATACTGTTTCTGCAGTGTAGCTCTGAAAAGAGCTGTTGATTATGTTTTCCTACCTAGCAGAAGCTACAATCACTCTCTCACCCTCAATACAATGTCTCACCCTCACACGAATATGACTGACACTATTCTTATAAATTCTAGGATACCTGATTTCTCCAGCCAATGACTTTTTCCTATTTTTTTGATGCCTACGTTTTTCTGCTTCCTGTGCCACCTCCCCTGCACAGTTATTGGTGCAAAAAAAAGCGCCAGGGAAGGTGGGAGGGCATACAAATTTTTACTGCGTTTACCGCATGGTATTTGATTGGAATCAAATATGTCAAATACCTTAATATTCAATCGAATATCTACTCGATCGAACGGTATTCGCTCATCTCTAGTCTTCATTATTTTACCTTATATTTGTATTAATATGGTTTCTTAAAGAGGTTTTACAGTATTTAAGTACTAATGACCTATGTGAATGTGAACAGAGCCATAGCTGGGCCCAGATATTGAATATCTCCTACACTAAGAAATAGTCGATTAATTTTTTATTTTTGGTAATTTACTGTTAACTAAAGTTTGGGGGGTTCACGGTGAGACTTTCGGGACCATTCCTTTACACATTCTCATCCATGCAGCTCTGTTTTTTCTCATAAAAATGCCATATATATGGATGAAGGGTTTGAAGCCACTGCCCAACACCACAATTGGCGGCTTATCTTCTCTAAGAAGAGGGCAGGGCACAGAAGCTTCAAAGTGCCTAATCCTTTATAACCCTGGTATCATCTGTTGGTGTAGAGTCAGGACGCTCCCATAACCTTCAGCCCCCAAATCAGTTGGTCCTTCTATGTTAAAGGGGTTGTGCCATAAAGGAGGTCTTTTGGTTCCCTATTCTCCTGATGGCAGTGCTAACTGGTGGTTTGACCCCCATCCATCTAAAACTTATGCACTAAAGGTTCAGCTCTTCCAGCTCTTATTAACCAAGTATTAGAAGCTCCAGGAGTTTATGTATTTGGAGAACTTTTGGAGGTGTCAAGGGAAAAATCCTGATGGGCTTCTTTTTTGCAAACAACATTTGTGGTATCAACATCATAGGAGATACAGTAAGTGACCTCAATGGCACAACCCCTTTAATCTAATGCGTATGGTCACCTTTAAAAAAAAGGGTCAACAGAGCCAGTATTTCTCCCCAATATAGAGGTATGATCTAATCGACTAAGTGTATATGTTGTTTTCAAAGGAGAGAGGGGAATAAGGTAGTGTTAGACATTGGCAGCATCTCCATCTCCCTCGGGTACAAAGGACGAGGAACGCCCTATCCTTCTTTCACCCGTTATCTGCAGTTACGGAGAGCTGAGACCCCTCTATACTCATTACTTAGTCAACCAATCCCACAAAAACTCAGTATATGGTTTGCTGTAGACATTGCAACCGTCCTGTGAGAAACTGAAATTTCATTACCCTAAATTAAATCTCACATTGTTACTAGTGAATAGAGGGAATATATATTTAAGGTGTGTCTTTAATTCCCCAGTGAAATGACTATGGAGAAAGTCAACATGAGTCTACCTTCAGTAAACAGAGATACGGATTAATTGTAAAGAGAGTATTTATTGTAGTCATTTGTATGGTTGTTACGCCCAGTTTAATATTGACTTAGTAATTAATAATTGTTCTTGCCATAAAGATGTGACACAATCCCTATATAAGTCTCAGCTCTGTCCTTACATTACATTCTGCCTATAACAAGCTGCCTGGATAAGCCGAGGAGCCGACATCACTTCTAACCATGACTGAGCTGGAGACCGCCATTTGTTTAGTCATGAGTGTCTTTGACAAATATTCCTGTACCGAGGGCAAGAAGGACACTCTAACCAAAGGGGAACTGAAGACTCTGATGGAGAAGGAGCTACCTGGTTTCCTCGGGGTGAGATATATAATTTATATACAATAGAAATGACACACTCTTTGTAATATACGTTGTACGTTGGTATCTCCCTAAAATCAGGACAGTGAATGTATAAAGCTGCAGGTTCTATGAACCAAGACTATGGGATATAATAGAGAATTGTTTAAATAGTTATTAATAATGGATAATAATTCAGGGTTATCTTTAAGTCAGAATCCCGTCAAAACAGTATAGATTGGCACATATAGCAGCCTATGTATTGTCACTAGCATAGAGACTACAGACGAGAAGTGATCAAACTTTTCCAATATTAGATCTATATTCTGTTACGTTTTGGAATAAACACAAGTAGAGCACATTTGTGGACCCGCGGTGTCACTTACCAATCCTGGCCCCTGCCAGGATCGGTAAGTAAGTAAACGCAGCGGTAGCGGCTGTCGCCGGGCCCCTAATGTCCCTGCTACCCTAGTAGTTACGCCACTGGTTTCATTTGTTTCCTCCTTTGAGATCTGTTCCTGTTTTTGGTGGAAAGTGATAACTGAGCCATATAGAGGCGGTCCGTGTTTGGCAGTATTTCCTCAAAATATACAGTCCTATGAAAAAGTTTGGGCTCCCCTATTAATCTTAATCATTTTTAGTTCTAAATATTTTGGTGTTTATAACAGCCATTTCAGTTTGATATATCTAATAACTGATGGACACAGTAATATTTCAGGATTGAAATGAGGTTTATTGTACTAACAGAAAATGTGCAATATGCATTAAACCAAAATTTGACCGGTGCAAAAGTATGGGCACCTCAACAGAAAAGTGACATTAATATTTAGTAGATCCTCCTTTTGCAATGATAACAGCCTCTAGTCGCTTCCTGTAGCTTTTAATCAGTTCCTGGATCCTGGATAAAGGTATTTTGGACAAACAATTCAAGTTCAGTTAAGTTAGATGGTCGCCGAGCATGGACAGCCCGCTTCAGATCATCCCACAGATGTTCAATGATATTCAGGTCTGGGGACTGGGATGGCCATTCCAGAACATTGTAATTGTTCCTCTGCATGAATGCCTGAGGATTTGGAGCGGTGTTTTGGATCATTGTCTTGCTGAAATATCCATCCCCGGGGTAACTTCAACTTCGTCACTGATTCTTGAACATTATTCTCAAGAATCTGCTGATACTGAGTGGAATCCATGCGACTCTCAACTTTAACAAGATTCCCGATGCCGGCATTGGCCACACAGCCCCAAAGCATGATGGAACCTCCACCAAATTTTACAGTGGGTAGCATGTGTTTTTCTTGGAATGCTGTTTCTTTTTGGACGCCATGCATAACGCCTTTTTTTTTATAACCAAACAACTCAATTTTTGTTTCCAAAATGAAGCTGCCTTGTCCAAATGTGCTTTTTCATACCTCAGGCAACTCTATTTGTGGCGTACGTGCAGAAACAGCTTCTTTCTCATCACTCTCCCATACAGCTTCTCCTTGTGCAAAGTGCGCTGTATAGTTGACCGATGCACAGTGACACCATCTGCAGCAAGATGATGCTGCAGCTCTTTGGAGGTGGTCTGTGGATTGTCCTTGGCTGTTCTCACCATTCTTCTTCTCTGCCTTTCTGATATTTTTCTTGGCCTGCCACTTCTGGGCTTAACAAGAACTGTCCCTGTGGTCTTCCATTTCCTTACTATGTTCCTCACAGTGGAAACTGACAGGTTAAATCTCTGAGACAACTTTTTGTATCCTTCCCCTGAACAACTATGTTGAACAATCTTTGTTTTCAGATCATTTGAGAGTTGTTTTGAGTAGCCCATGATGCCACTCTTCAGAGGAGATTCAAATAGGAGATCAACTTGCAATTGGCCACCTTAAATACCTTTTCTTATGATTGGATACATCTGGCTATGAAGTTCAAAGCTCACTGAGGTTACAAAACCAATTTTGAGCTTCAGTAAGTCAGTAAAAAGTAGTTAGGGGAATTCAAATCAATAAAATGATAAGGGTGCCCATACTTTTGCACCGGTCAAATTTTGGTTTAATGCATATTGCACATTTTCTGTTAGTACAATAAACCTCATTTCAATCCTGAAATATTACTGTGTCCATCAGTTATTAGATATATCAAACTGAAATGGCTGTTGCAAACACCAAAATATTTAGAACAAAAAATGATTAAGATTAATAGGGGTGCCCAAACTTTTTCATAGGACTGTAAATTTCATCTTTTCTCTAGAAGCTAAGGTCTGACACTAAATTCGGAACAAAGCTATTCTGAGGTCCCGAGCACATGGCATTGCTCCATTGTCACATTCCATTGAGCTTGACCTTTGTATATATATAACACCCAATGTGCATATCCCATTTTGCATCACTATTATGACCACCGATGTGCCTTCAGGTAAGGAGATGAGTTTTTTAATGTGGTTTTGCTGCAGTCGCTGTCATGGTTGGGAACAGAGAGAGATTCCAATTACAGTTCCAGAAATATGTTCCTAGCAATATATTTATTAAAAACTACCAAAGACTGCAGTTGTGGCAAAATTGTTACAAAAAACACGTGTGGGATATATATACAAAACAGCATCATTTCTTCTCAGTACTTGCAGACAGTTCTTGAAGGAACTCGGCAGGGAAGTTGTTCCCGCCATCTTGGAGAACTAAGCACAGATCTTCTGTGGATGTAGGCTTGGTCCAATCCTTCTGTCTCTCCATATAATCCCAGACAGACTGGATAATGATGAGATCAGGGCTATATCTGTGGGGGCCATATCATCACTTCCAGGACTCCTCCTCCAAAGGGCAAAGGTCACACCAAATATTGATGGAGTTTACATTTCTCTTAATTGTGCTAATTGACAAAAATAAACTCTTGACATTTCCACATGTTAATATAAAATCCCTTCTATCTGTCCCCTACTCCTTGCTGATATGAGTGCAGGGTCAGACTACACAAAGCCTATATGAAGTCTGTATCCATGGAAACACTCATTATTGCATAGGAGCTGTGGACCAAAAGCAGTAGTAAATTTTTAATTAATATTATTTATTAAATTGCTTCACATTTTTACTTTAGGTGCATTGGTTTAATTAAAAAAATGTTGCAAAAAGATAAGTTTCAAGGTAGTGTCCCAATGAGTTTAAGGCTCTTGGAGGTTACTCTCAGGGGGCATTCACACGTAGTTTCTGTGCGCTGATTCTGACGCGGAATCCGTGCGGAAATAAAGCCTCCCGTTGACTTCAATGGGTTCCGTTTTCCGCGTGAAACTCATTGAAATCAATGGGTAAAAAAGCCTCCCATTGATTTCAATGGGTTCTGCGTGGAAAACGGAACCCATTGAAGTCAATGGAAGACCTTTATTTCCACGCGGATTCCGTCAGAATCTGTGTCAAAATACTCTGTGTGTCAGTGTGCCCCCTCAAGAACCTTGTATAGAATCTTCAAATACAGTATATAGACTGTTCCACAATACTATGTAGTGTAAGAGAAAATTTCTAATATTAAAGTTTGGAAATTTTTAACTTCAGCCTTTCAAGTCTATTGTGTTCTCTGTTCTGTTTCAATTGTCACCTGAAATAACTGGCCAGAGTCCTCGATGCTAATACATTTTCTATTTTATTTTAGAAAGCAAAAGGCAAAGACGATTGTGACAAACTCATGAAGGATCTGGATGATAATGGAGACGCTGAAGTGGATTTTAACGAATTTATTATCTTCATTAGTGCGCTCACCTGTCTGGTACATTCCAAATGTCCAAGCAAGCCAAAAAAATAATTATTTTAAACCATCTGCTATTGGCTAATAAAGTTCTGTATTTTATTTCTTTTGTATTTATTTTGTTAGGGCGATAAGGGGTTAATATTATAAAAGATTTGGCACATAGGTTTTGGATAAGGCACAGAAGAGGCCACATGCCTTAGAAAGAAGTGTAAGGTGGAGACAGGCACAAGCTGGTAACATCACAACATCATATATGGTGATCTAGGATGTGTATGGGCTAATGCCTAATATCCCTCGAGGTCAATAGTGATTAAGTGCTTATTGGGGCTCTTCAGGATAAAGTGAAACCCCACTTGTGGCCAGAGAAATAAAAATAAGTTCTAAGGCTCCCCTGACTACTGTGACCGATCTCTGACCTGAGTGATCACATGTATGGTACCGGTGATTTCACTGTGACCTCTTATGGGATTGATCGGTCATATCATTGACATGAATCTCAGTAGTTCCCGTCTTCACACCAGAGGGAACAGGGACACATCACCCGAATGGAGCATTGGGGATTGTGAGTATAACTTCTTTTTTCATTTCACACCTTCCCCGGCCACCAGTGGGGTTTCAGTTTATTCTGGAAATCCCTTTAACACTTAGTTATGTAGTTAACAATTCTATAGTTTAGTGTGGAGATGGGGTTACTATGGGTTTAGAAATTGTACCCTGACTCCATTTTATTTATAGGCATGGCAACTCATCCACATTTTCCAGGAGTCACCCATTTTTTTTAGGCTCTCTTGTCTGGTCAATCCAGTGATTTAGAGAGTTTATAAGGTCTATGGCTAAAGCTCTGGCCAGTATCACATACAGGACAACACCTTGCTTCATATTGGCTAGTGGTATGTCAACCATTGCCCCTTACTTTAATTTCATCCTTAGGAGAGACTAAAACTCTGACTCACTGAGTGTTAATTTGATCTTCCCACTGATATCTTGGGATCTGGGGAACAATTGTGCCGGCCCGGGCTGAGTCAGAGACAGAAACCAAGCAAGTTGTAAGTGTAAAGACATGAGGCACCGTGAGCTTAGTTAATGGGTGCAGTGAGAAAATAGGAGGCCACTGTTTATGGACTGAAGACAGGCTTAGACTGACCCACAGGGGAAAAGGAAAATGCCCCAGTGGGCCCCTGAGCCAGGTGGGCTCCCATCTCACCCTGGAATGGCACAATATACTCATTTTACTTCATACAGATAGATACCCATCATACACTATCTCAATAAGGCTATGAAGCAAAAAACTAAGAAACTAGTTTATTTTTATGTGCTGTAGATACACTGGATGACATCTTGGTGCAGAGTCTGGTCAACCAATGTATGGCCACAGGCTGCCACTGTGTCCAAATAAATGAGGTGCTATTCTAGGAGCGAAGCCAGTCATGTGTGTGTCTTATTCACTGACTGTATTGTTTGACTACCACATAAGACTCTCCATGTTTGCTACTGTAAGGCACAGTGCCTACACTATTATACAGGCTCTCTGCAGCCAGGAAATAGCTGTTTTTTTAACATTATTTGCCTCAAATCAATTTGGAAATAATCTTTTTCTAAAACCAGGAAAAGTGCTCGAATCAAATTTTCCAAAACTTTGTTAGTCTCTACTGATGACCTATTGTCAGGATCTTGTTTTGTTGAACCCTTTTGTTTTGCCAGCAGTTAAGATGGAGTTTTTTGTGGTTCCTGCCTGTGACATCACCCTGGTTTCCTGATGCCTAAACTCATTCACTTTGTATAGCCACCATGTTTCTTGCCCCTTATTAGTGCCGACCTTTGGTACACTACCCCAATTACCCCAATGCAAACTTATGGACACTGCCCCAGTTCACCCTGTTGCTTCCTGTCCCCATGCTCTAGGAATGGACACTACTGTACTTGTGCCCTGGAGTCCATTATGTGTGTTATGGAGCCCTTGAGAAGGACGCTGATAGGCCGTGGCACCCAGGGTCAGACTGGTCCACTGGGGAACCAGTGAATCCCCTGGTGGGCCCCGAGCCCTGACTGAAAGTTCTCATTTTACCAATTCAGATGCATTGTTAGAGGCCCGATTGGGATCTGGTCAGGGACCCCCAATCGAGCACCTGACCAATGCATTTGCATTTGCCTCAACACACAGGGGCCCCCATTAGCTGATGCTGAAGCTGCACATGGTGCCCTCCCGATATATAGGGGAAGTACGTATCGGAGGACACCATGTGCAGCTTCAGCTAATGGCCGCTTACTTCACTTGTCTGCAGCATAAAATATAAAAAAACAAGAAACCTGGAAGTCTTCAGTAGATGATACCTTTTTTAATGGCTAACTAATAATGATGACAGATTACAAGCTATCAAAGCTCTCGGCTTCTTTCTCAGCTATATTTTAAAACAATTTCTGACGGATGCATATTTATATACAAAGGGGCACATAGGAGTAGAATGTTATTGGTACATACAAGTAAACAATTGTCAGTTCCCAAGGTTCTATTCACAGTTCAAAGAGTGGTCTTTTATGGCTGCTTCAGGTCAGTGATTTCTGTAAGGGGCCATAAACCCATGTGACAGATTTAACCCCTCCTGGAGTGTTTGAAACAGTGTCATGGACTTGTACTCATAAATCCTTCTCTCTTTCTTAGATTTAAAATTTCCTCTTAAAACCAAAATTTTTATGTCATTGGTGATATTGTGATCTTCATTGCAGAAATGTTTTGACACGGGAAGGTCCATTCTTTGTTCTCTAATTGTATGGCGATGTGAGTTCATCCGCATTGTAAGCTTCTGATCCGTCTCTACAACATACAGATTTTCAGTGGAACACTTGGTGCATATTATTAAATACATTACATTAGGTGTGTTAGGGTCCATTCACATGGAGTAACGTGCTGCGTGACCTGGCATGTATACGGCGTGAGATTTTGAGCGCCGTAAAAGCTCCCATTGATTTCAAGATTTCAAGATCAAGATTGGAAGATCCTGTGGAGTATTTTGTTCCTTTTGTTTCTATTGTTAAGCATGGACAATGACTCAAGACCTGGACATGTGCACATGTGCCTGTTACCATCCCCCCAGGAGCTAAGGACAGCATGGACACCATGTGGCATGAAGGAGAAACCTACATGGAAGTGTGGACTTCTTCTTTTCAAGGAGATGATTTTTGGAGTCTATTGCTGATGTGTGAAGATGTCTACAGCTGACTGGTATTTCTTTCTTTTACTGTGGACACGTGGGACTCTGTTACAACCTGGGAACCTACCATCACCCACCTACCCATGTGTTTATGGAAGCTTGGCAAGAGAGCAGCACCCTGTCTACCAGGATGGCTTCAGACCTCTCTGGGCAGTAGAACACAGTGGTAAGAAGAAAGGAAGAGGAGGGCTTGTAATGAAGGATATTTGGGGCATTTTTTTGTGGTTAATGGACAATAGCGCTGATGCAAAATACCGAACTATCAGCTGTGAGCATAAGATCTCACCACCTACCAAAGGAACTGCCACATGTTATCATGATAGCTGCATATGTCCCCCACCTCTGCAAAAAAAACATTTTTTGCCTGTTATATCTACATGCTGTGACCCCCCCTCCTCATGTCCTCCAACCACGGTCGGGCTGTATTATTAACATCACTTCACACAGAGAACTAAATGATCCTGCAGTGTGTATGTGTTTCTTTCTTTTTAGTTGCTATGATTCCTAGGATTTCTCTATCTATGTGTTTTTCTCTCTTGTTATATACTACTGTACCATCTATGAAACTGTATCACTGAAATTTCCCCATTGTGGGACTATTAAAGGATTATCTTATCTTATTCAGTATGCTATAATAATGTGTGAGTGTATGTATATATGATAAAGGGAGTATCGTCACTCCTTGGGGAGAGACCACCATATAGGTGTGTGGAGACTTATTAAGCCTTTAGCACTCCACTTTGCAAGGGACTATGGGAAGAATATGCAAATCTGTCTTCCATGATGTAATTAGGAAGTCAGGTGCCTCAGTGTTGCAAACCAATAGAGGGCGCTCACTGGAACGTGCAACCCTGTCTTCCTTGATGTAATTAGGAAGACAGAATTTCAGTGATATGGCCCAATGAAGGTTTGCTCCCTTTAACATTATGCTCGACCTTCCAAGAGGCCTTTGTTTTGCAATGATGCTGGGATTATTACCAGGTATATAGTCTCTCAACCGAGGAAGGCCGTTCCGATGTTGTTGCATCTTGTCAGCTCGATGTAGAGAAGACTATAACCTGGTAGAGGTGAGAAGCTTTATTGGGCTATTTTCACTGAGATTATGTCTTCCTAATTACATCAGGGAAGACAGGCTTGCACGTTCCAGTGAGCGACCTCTATTGGTTTGAAACACTCAGGCACCTGACTTCCTAATTACATCATGGAAGACAGATTTGCATATTCTTCTCATAGTCTGTATGTATATATGTGAGTATTATTAGGGGCTCAAGACCCCTGAGTTATGTTGTCGTAGTTCTAATTGATGAAGGAGAGTATGTGCACGGAGAACAGACAGAGTCAGACAGCCTTCAGCTGTGGTGATCAAACCTGTTCTAAAGTTTATTACATTCCACAGGTATTTATAGACAATAGGTCACATGAGCAAGCTGAACAGCATTTGTCCTTATTTGGTCATAAGTTACCTCATGCAAGAGGTTGAAACTAGCTTCAGGTCAATATACATTTTGCGCTTGCAATAGGATTAGGAAGTGTACATAAACTTAATTCTTAATAAACAATAAGTCCATATAGACATGTCTGTCCCAAAACTAGTCAACTTTGTACAGCATAAAATCTGACACTGAGATAGAGTATGTCTAACAAAATAAACAAATATCTTAACTTATACAAATATTCTGCTTTCAGCAAACTGATAAGGAGTTGCTGAATTGCCTTTCCTAAAGGTCTAAGAAACTGCTTACAAGACAATGTTACAAAAGGGAGAATATAAAGAGAAAATGAATCATATAAAGATATATAATTGTATTTAACCCCCCCCCCCCACAGTATATATAGTATTCATACATTCATATACTGTAAGTATATATGTGACATATATGGTATATGAATGTATATGTGTGAGTATACATTGTATAATAATGTATATCTGTGAGTATTTATGGTATATGTATAAGGCCTGGTCCACATCTGCATTTAGTAATCTGTTAGGGGGTATCCCATGGGTATCCCCCCGAACGGACTACCAAACGCATTAGCAAGCGGTGTTCAGTGAAAGCACACGGACCCCATAGACTATAATGGGGTCCATGTGCTTTCTGCGCAGTGTCCGCACGAGTCAAGAAAGTAGATCATGAAGTACTTTTCTGTCCGCATGTTCCGTGCGGACACCAGACGGAAAGCACACGGACCCCATAAACTATAATGGGGTCCGTGTGCTTTCACTGCACACCACTTGCTAATGCGTTCGGTTGTTCAGATTGCTGAACGCAGATGTGAACCAGGCCTGAGTGTGTAGGTATATAGTGTGTGCAATCCCATCCACACATTGCAGAAAAATACATGCAGCGGACGCACTGCAATTTCCAAAACTGTTGTGGTTTTGGAAATCGCAACATGTCACGTATACATACAGAAACACCGGAGGCTTCCCTATAGGTATAAAAGAAGCAGAAAGTCTGCAGAGGAAACCTCTGTGGAGTTTCTGCAATAAGTGCTGTGGGAAAAACTGATGTGTTGCCGTTGGGTTTTTCCTGCAGCGCTTTTTGCTGCGGGATGCTACATGAGGCCTTATCCTTATAGTGCGATGTTCAGTATATTGAGATGATCAGGATGAGGCCCAACAGCGAGACGCAGATAAAAAAAACACTATGGAGAAAAAATAGCCGTGAATCTCAATGTATTTTTTCCACAGTGTTTTTCGTTGCGCTTTTGATGCATTTTCCTGTACTTACTCTCGATTGCGCAGCTGAAAGCAAACAGCCATGTATTTAGAAGGGCTCGCATTTTAGAGTTTGTGGCTGTTCCACATCTTTTTTTTTCCTGCAATGTGTGGATGAGGTAAATTTAATTCACTTTGCTGATTCTGTAAAACACATATTTTTTTTCTGTAGTAGCCAAAGACATTGTGTTTCTGCAGTGTGAGGTTTCAGGTATTTATGGCCTATCCTGAGTATAGACCATAAAAAAGATTAACCCTGGACAACCCCTTTAATATTCCCCACACATTTTAACATCCCATTTCACACAGGATGTTACCCCATCACTGCTCCCACACAATTTAATGGGCCCATCACTGTTCCCCATACATTATAGGGGATCAGTGAAGTGTCCATAAAAAAAATTGGCCCAGACAACCCCTTAAAAGAGGTTGCCTATAAACCGGAGTGATCACTGTGGTGGCCACCAGGTAGGTGCAAAAATTCATTAAAAAAAGCATACCCACCTGTCTCCAGCACCCTGTTGTCCCCCACTTGTGTCTGTTCAGTCTCACGGCAGCGACTCATTTCTGGAAATCCTGTACCTAATTGGTCTCAGAGATCACATGAGGTACAGGACTCCCAGCAAGGAGGCATCAGCACGAGACCGAATGGACACTGGCAGTGCACAACGGAGCGCCGGGGACAGATGCTTTTTTAATTTATTCGTTTTTTATTTTACTCCTCCCACCCGGCACATGAGTTGCTCCTATTCCTGGACATCCACTTTAAAGGATTTATCCATGTTTCTAATATTGATGGTGCAACTGCAGCCATTACTTCTCCGCCCTCCCAGGATCTCTTTTCGGGTCCTTTTACTGTCTCGACTTCTGTTGAACCACTTCCCCTCAATACGGTGTGATACACTAAACAATATATTTGATACTCAGGTCGCTGATGTCTACCTATTTCCAAGGGCAACTGGTGGCATTCTTCACAGTCACACAAGTACAGTTAAGGATTGTTTGATGCGATATCTCAATCTTTCACCCTCACAAGTTTATTTCCTAAAGTATAAGGAAACTTTAATGAAGGACAATCCGAACATCTGGTGTGACCGTTGTGACAGGACCAGGGGAAAAGTGGTAGAAGGAGTATACATTTCTCCCAGGTTCCTGTGATACACAATCTAGGTGCAGCTGAGCAAAGCTGCGCTCCTGGCTGTTGGGTCTTACCAAAACCCTGGTAAAGGTCTGGCTGCTGGAGCAGGGAGTATTGGTGTCTCTACTCCATTCAGCCACTCCAGGTTTTGTGATATGTTGGTTAAATCCTTGCACCATACTTGGCTGGATTGGACTTTAATTTTCTGCCAAAAAGTGGTCAAGACAGCAATCCCTGAGCTAATCTCGTTGCACGGTCCATTGCCAACTGCAGCACTGAAGTTACCATCTCTGGAAGTGGTACACTTTCTCTGTATTTAGCCATGCTCGATGCTATGCTAGCTAACTACACTTGGTTGGTTGAGGGTTTTCTTAATGCATATCGCCAAGGGGCATCAGATGTGTTTTTCAGCACTGATGCCACCTCCTTTGAGATCCCAAAGGAACTTCAGAAGATTTCTGTATTGCACCCAAAGAGAAGAGAAAATAAGTGTAGGCCGCAGAGGGATCGGAGAGGACAGAGCTGGGGTCGGCCAGGTACTCCCACAACATGCACCTATAGTTCTCCCTCATGGTGACACTAGGGCCCTCAGTGGCGGAAATTTGGCCAGGGGGTGCCATTAACGTGTCCCAGACCTTGGAATAAGTCTTGCAACATGGCCAAGTTTTGCATGAGTGGCCTTGCTGCCTCTGGACATGCCTTTGCCTGTAGCCACCATTTTTGCTGCTTAGCTTGCCTCCACATCTACACTGCCTTTGCCCCTAGACATCACCCCAGTCTATGCCTCTGCTTCTAGCCACCTTTTTTGCTGCTTAGCTTGCCTCCACATCTACACTGCTTTCGCCCCTAGACATCACCCCAGTCTATGCCTCTGCTTCTAGCCACCTTTTTTGCTGCTTAGCATGCCTCCACATTTACACTGCTTTCGCCCCTAGACATCACCCCAGTCTATGCCTCTGCTTCTAGCCACCTTTTTTGCTGCTTAGCTTGCTTCCACATTTACACTGCTTTCGCCCCTAGACATCACCCCAGTCTATGCCTCTGCTTCTAGCCATCTTTTTTTCTGCTTAGCTTGCCTCCACATCTACACTGCTTTCCCCGCTAGACATCACCCCTCTCCATGTCGGGTTGGTGACCTCATCGGCCACCAACTCCTCTACCAATTGCTCACTGTCCCCTTACTGCAAACCGCACATAACCACAGCTTGCCCTGATGGCAACTATGTCTCATCATCATCACTGAGGCCCAGAAACGTCGGTTGCAGGTCCACAACCACAAAATTGGAAGGAAATGGTGGATGCTCCAGTATTTGTAACACCTGTTCCTGGTGTTCGGGCCTGGTCTGCGTTGTACCCTGCACCCTGCTTAACGCAGCTGCCATATGTGGAATTGTGATGAGCGCATGCTAATGTTTCTAGTCCAGTGGAAAGGATGGGATAGGATTTCACATAAGTCTGCCACCCATGGAAACTCACGGTGCAGAAACTGAGGGAGCTGACTTTGATGAACCCTTGGGTTTTGGAGATGAAACTCCATCAAAGGTCTCTGCAGCTCACACACCCTGCTCAACATATGGTATCTAGGGTTTCAGCGTGTGGGGATGTCGCACAACAGCCGGTGTTCGGGCAGATGGAACACGTTGCTGGAGTGTTTTGAGGCTAGCAGCGGCTCCTGTAGACTTGCGAAAGTGGGTGCACAAGCGCTGACTTTCACCAGTAGCTCGTGTACATTTGGGTATGTTTTCAAAAAACGTTGCACCACTAAGTTAGACGTGGGCCAGACATGGAACGTGTTGGAGGCTGGCAAGCTCCAGAGCTGCTACCAGGTTCCTGCCGTTATCACACATGACAAAAATGCTTGGCCCAGGGGCCACACGGTGGCTCAGTGGTTAGCACTGCAGCCTTGCAGCACTGGAGTCCTGGTGTTCAAATCCCGCCAAGGGCATAAAACCATCTGCAAGGAGTTTGTATGTTCTCCCCATGTTTGCATGGATTTCCATCCCATATTCCAAAAAAGACATAATGATAGGGAAAAAAAATGTACATTGTGAGCTCTATGTGGGGCTCACAATCTACATAAAAAAAAAAAAAAAAATGCCTGGCCCCAGGTGCAGCGCAGAAAAACACATTGCCATCTCATCCAGGATGGCATCCCTGACCTCGGAGGCAGTGCGTTGTCTGTCCCCCAAGCTGATGAGCTTCAGCATGGCCTGCTGATGTCTCCCCACGCCAGTAGCTGGGGTCAATTCAACGGAGGAGGAGGAGGAGGAGGAGGAAGAGGGTGGTGTTTCAGCACTCCTGCCAGGAGACAAGGCAGGACACCACAGTTTGCGACCCGGTCCCAGCCTCAACTACATTCAACCAATGTGCCGCTATTGAGATGCAGCGTCCCTGTCCGCATGCACTTGTCCACGCGTCGGTGGTCAAGTGGAACTTTGTGCAACAGAACCTAGGGCCCGCCTCATGTTACGGGACCAAAGGACTCTGTGTTTAGATTTGGCTCAGTCGCAGCTCCAAAACATGCCTTTGAAGGCAAGGTTTCCTTTAGTGGCTCCATCTCAGCAGGATGATGATGGTGAAGCTTTGTTAAATCTGGTGTCGGAACGGAGAGGGGTTTCTGATCTACATCTAAAGTACTGTAGCATGTTGTTTGGACTATTAACACCTGATCAGAACCCTGTAGAGGTAATGTAGAGTCCCATATTAGAGGACCATTACCGGTAGTAGTGGTTTCAGCCAATTGTCCACCTTTGCGGCCCTCTAAATAAAAGTTACCCCCCACAACTTGATATGTTATCAATTTCACAATCCAAATCAAGGTCAATGTCTGGGTCCTCAGTCCAATCCACTGCATCAATCCAACACAATGAGAGTGATGGTTCTGGAACCACCGTTTTAGGGGCTAACAATTTTAAAGGGGCTAACACTCTGCTGGTGCAAGGCTCAACTCACCCAAAGGGCAAAAAACTCTGCAGGTAGAAGGCTGAAGTCACCTAAGGGCCTCAATCTCTGCTGATAGCTCAGCTTAAGGGCTTGTAACTTAATTTGGAAGGGCTCACGTTACGGGGCCATAAAAATGAATTTTGAAAGTCTTAGCACATCACACACACACACACACACACACACACACACACACACACACACACACACACACACACATCCACAATGACAGTTCAGGGTGAGTACTGATGGATTTCCCATTGCCTATTCAATCTGTGGTTGTCATGGGCAATGTGATTTAAAGGGGTGCTTGTTAATGTTTCTTTAGCTTAAATTTGGGTTTCTGTCCATCCATTTTGGGAGAAGGAAGGTTTCCAGGTATTTTCGCACTTTGATAGAAGTTTTTTTGAATGTGGAAAGTGTGTAGTTGATAGGCTGTGATAGACATGCTTCCCCTGCTGTCCCAGTTGCATTGTAGAGGTGTTGGGATCATTTGCTGAGGTGTCATAGTGGACTTGGTGACCCTCCTGAGTCGAATGGTGGGATCCCCTGAAACGAAGCATTTTTCCCCATAAACTATAATGGGGTTCGATATTCGATCAAATAGTCGAATATTGAGCGGCTATTCGAAACGAATAATGAATATCAAATATTTTACTGTTCGCTCATCTCTAGTTATTACCTTTAGCCGTCGTGTCTCAGTACCGCTGATCTGCAGGGTCCTGGCAGTGTGCCCTAGAAACAATTCCACTGGTGGGCCCTAGACACCCCAGTCCGACCCTGGTGGCACCTCAAGGAACTCTGTTATTTATTAAAGTTATTTCACTCATGCGCCTGTGCCTCAGGGCCCCCAGTATGCTTACAACCCCATTTTCTCTTCCTCTTTGTTCAAGCTGCATAACAAAGTCTACATTTCTTGTATATTTTATATGTATATTATCTGATATGTTCTATGTTTGTCTTGTCCACTGTAGCATCTTCCCTTGCCTGGGCTATGTTTCGCTGAGGGCAGCTCAGGTTAAAATAAGGGGGTGTGCAGCATCCTGGAGTAGCTTCTATTTCTTGTGTTTGTGTATTGTGCCTCCAAGTCATGTTGGTATGTCCCGTCCTATGTGTTCTATGTTACATGTAATGTGAATATTGTTTTTCCTGTTATTTTCCCCCCTTTGCAGTTCAAACCACTGGCTTGGTTCAGCCCTGGACAATCACAGGCCACTGGTCGGGGGTTGTGAGGAGACTGTAGTCTCCTGGTGGCAGTTGGGATTGTCAGTCTAGTGTTAGCAGCCATCCTGCACAGCTCAGGTGGTAGCAGACTGACCTGTGTGGAGGGAGAACCAAGACTGAGTCCTAACTGTCACCAGTACAGCCTCTAGGAGAAATATCCATCGCCCCAGGCTCATCCAGAGAGAGCCCTGAGACAGGGAATATCCTTAAGCATCTCTGAGAGACGTTTGCCAGCCGTGCCAGGAGGTATGCATTCGGGCCTAGCTTCCAGCTAACCAGTTCCCTATAAGCGACTCCTTGCCCTACTACAATCTCCATCCTATAAAGTTGGGAGTGGCACGAGAGGAGGAGTAGTGGAAGACTATCATGTAAGAGCCCATAACATTCCTGGGCAGCCTCCTTTGAACAAGGCAGTGGGACTGAACTGCAACTGTTACCCCATCTGCAAAGCTGTTGGTTGCATCAGATGGTTCCTGTTAATAAACGGTTACTTGGTTTCACTGCAACTCTGGACTCCTGAGTCGTTTCCTATATCACCATCAGGGCTCTCCTGAACACCCCCACACCGGCTCAGAGTATAGAGGTCCCCTCTCCAACTAGGTGCGCCCCGGGGAAGATAATACCACTACCATCAGCATCAGTTAGCGCTGCAGGACCCCCCTCGACTGTGTCCGGCCCTGGAGTGGGATTGGAGTGTGTGAGGAGTCTCCCCGGCCTAGCAGGTGGCACAGCCACTGTCACTACTACTCCC
The DNA here is from genome assembly GCF_031893055.1 of Leptodactylus fuscus. Classification (NCBI taxonomy): domain Eukaryota; kingdom Metazoa; phylum Chordata; class Amphibia; order Anura; family Leptodactylidae; genus Leptodactylus; species Leptodactylus fuscus. The sequence continues at coordinate 327,266,840 of NC_134265.1, read as the reverse complement.
ATCCTCCGGTCTCCCCCACTGAGTTGCGGCATAAGAACAAGAGGATAGGGCACGAAAGCTTCAATGTGCTTAAACCTTTTTAACCATGGCATCACCTTCACAGTTAAAGGGATTGTGCCATAAAGGACACATTTGATCCCCGTTTCTCCTGAACACTGTACTACCTGGCGGTTGCATCCCCAGCCATCTGACACTTATCCCCTGTAGTTATCGGCACACCCCTTTAATCGAATGTGTATGGTCACTTTTACAACGAGGGTCAATGGAGCAAGTATTCCTCCCCAATAAACATGCATTATCTAATTGACTAAGTGTATATGTTATTTTCAAAGGGGAGAGGGGAATAAGGTAGTGTTAGACATTGACAGCAACTCTATCTCCCTCGGGTACAAAGGACGAGGAACGCCCTATCCTTCTTTCACCTGTTATCTGCAGTTACAGAGAGCTGAGACCCCTCTATACTCATTACTTAGTCAACCAATCCCACAAAAAATCAGTATATTGCTTGCTTTAGACATTGCAACTGTCCTTTGTCTTTAATTCCCCAGTGAAATGACTATGGAGTAAATCAAGATGAGCCACCTTCACTAAACAGAGATAAGGATTAAACATAGATAAGGATTAAAGAGAGTATTGTAGTCATTTGTGTGGTTGTTACGCCCACTTTAATATTGACTTAGTAATTAATATTTGTTCTTTGCCATAAAGATGTGACACAATCCCTATATAAGTCTCAGCTCTGTCCCTAACATTACATTCTGCCTATAACAAGCTGCCTGGATAAGCCAAGGAGCCGACATCACTTCTAACCATGACTGAGCTGGAGACCGCCATTGCTTTACTCATTGATGTTTTTGACAAATATTCCTGTACCGAGGGCAAGAAGGACACTCTAACCAAAGGGGAACTGAAGACTCTGATGGAGAAGGAGCTACCTGGATTCATGGGGGTGAGATATTAATTTATATATAATAGAAATATACTTAGTTATCACACACTCTATGTAATATATACGTTGTACATTGGTAACCCCCTAAAATAAGACAGTGAATGTATAAAGCTGCAGGTATGTATTGTCACTGGCATAGAGACTAGAGACGAGAAGTGATCAATTTTTTCCAATATTGGATCTATATTCTATTAAGTCTTGGAATAAATACAAGTAGAGCACAATGCAGACACATTTTCAGAATTACGCATCCATTTTTATAGTGATGCTGCAGGTAGTTATTAAACTTGGCCATATCGTGCCAAAATGCTCCTGCACTCTGCCATATTCTGTGCTACCACAGAGTCAATAAGACCCACACCATCATCAGATACGCCAAGGCAAAAATTCCCATAGATCAAGGAATAATTTATGAAATCCTTCATTTTTTTTCCTCGTTTGAATCTGTTCCAGTTTTTGGTGGAAAGTGATAACTGAGACATATAGAGTTGGTCCGTGTTTGGCAGTATTTCTTCAAAATATAAATTTCATCTTTTCTCTAGAAGCTAAGGTCTGACACTAAATTCGGAACACAGCTATTCTAAGGTCCCAAGCACATGGCATTGCTCCATTGTCACATTTCACTGAACTTGACCTTTGTATATATAACACCCAATGTGTATATCCCATTTTGCATCACTATTATGACCACGATGTATCTTCAGGGAATCAGATGAGGTTTCTGCTGTGGTTTTACTGCAATCGCTGTCATGGTTGGGAATAGAGAGAGATTCCAATTACAGTTCCAGAAATATGTTCCTAGAAGTAAAAAGTACCAAAGACGGCAATTGGGGCAAAATTATGACAAAAACTTGTGTGTGTATATAGATTCAAAACAGAATCTTCTTCTTGGTGCTTGCAGACAGTTCTTGAAGGAACTCGGCAGGGAGGTTGTTCCCACCATCTTGGAGAACTAAGCACAGATCTTCTGTGGATGTAGGCTTGCTCCAATCCTTCTGTCTTTCCATGTAATCCCAGACAGACTGGATAATGTTGAGATCAGGGCTAAATAAACTCTTGACATTTCCACATGTTAATATAAAATCCCTTCTATCTGTCCCCTACTCCTTGCTGATATGAGTGCAGGGTCAGACTACACAAAGCCTATATGAAGTCTGTAATCATGGAAACACTCATTATTACATGCGAGTTGTGGACCAAAAGCAATAGTAAATTTTTAATCAAGATTACTCATTAAATTGCTTCACTTTTTTTTTTTATTTCAGGTGCATTGGTTCAATTAAAAATGTTGCAAAAAAATAAATTTCAAGGCAACGTCCCAATGAGTTTAAGGCTCTTGGGTGGTTACTCTAAAGAACCTTGTATAGCGTGTCGGGGGAAATCATAATACCCCAGAGATATGCTGTCTGTAAAGGAAAATTAATTAACAGGCCAAGATCGGCTTCAGCCATCTTTAGTCTGGAGAATCACGAAGACACATGGTGGTCGTGTATCAAAATGGATTCTGGTTTAATGGTGGCTAGAACAAAGTATATATCACATGGCATAGACAGAACAGGATTGGCTAGTATAATTAGCATACATCCATTGGTGGAGAAGTTTGTAACAATAGCCCTGATGCATATCTATTGGATAAGAAACTGGAGAGAGGTCACACCCCCCTGAAGGCTAGTTTTACTCTAAAATGGAGTCAGTGACCTCATGGTAGCCGCATGTATCAATCAAAATGGCAGCCATCAGCACATGTCTCAAATACACATCCTAGATGTCTATCTCATGGTATTCTAAAGACAATAGACATCCTTGTTGGAGACAATTAGCTTAATTACCCTTCTCTTGTCCCTTTATCTTTGGAAGGGTCTTTGGTCTTTGATCCTTTCCTAACAATGCCCGTAGTCCCTGCCGAACTGTCTCCATTTTAATTAGTTTCTTTGTAAGATAGCACAGTGCATAGTGTCTTGCATAACCAGTCTGGCAAGATCCAAACTGCATCTCTCTGGGAGAGAGAGATGGACAGATAGAATAATCGCTGCCTCTACCTCTATACATAACTTTTCATAAGATATTATTAGCCCCCCACAATTGTCTTCAAATATATAGACTGTTCCACAGTACTATGTAGTGTAAGAGAAAATTTCTGATATTAAATTTTGGGAATTTTCAAATTCAGCCTTTCAAGTCTATTGTGTTCTCTGTTCTGTTTCAATTGTCATCCAAAAAGAGCAATCAAGATATAAGACTTAACGTTTAATGATATAAGTTAAAAGTATAAATATACACAAAAATATATAAAAAGTCACACATCTGACATGTCACCTCATAGAAAACAATGGAACAACTCCACAACCACGAATAGTTTACAGTGGACACGGCGGTCCCAAGTAAGGTAACCAATCACACTTACCCGACTTCAATCCGTGATAGGAAAGTTCCAAAAAGGACCGAAAGGGAAAATTCCAAAAGAGGCCATTTCATGTGAAAATATAGTGAAATATAAAGAATAAAGACAGTCCCTATAAGGGTTTTGCCTGGAAGAGACGCATACTGAGCACTGAGTGGTTCTGGACTTGGATGAGTTTAGACGGCTGTTGAAGTCATTTGGTCTATATCTGACTATATCTCTTCCTTTCACTATCCATTTATGCTCTGTATGGATGTATGTTAATGAGCGATACATATACATGTGGATGAGTGAAGGCACGATCTCAAAGCATGTCGGGTCATGCTATTTTCAAAACCTATATGCTTTGATAGGGCAAAAAAAACATTTTATTGCGATATACCCCTGATGAGTGGGGGCATTTATATACATTGCATACCACGAAACGTGCATGTCGGGTCAGGCTATTTTGTTTGAATGCTATTGTGTGTTTTACTAGCCCTTCTTACTTTGGCACATACAAATTGTTGGAAAGGGTTAATTAGGGACGGACCCTGAATTAGGGTGAGGTTCCAGTCAGGGCACTGGCTATGTAGGGCGGTGACCCTGTATTAGGCTTTAGGGTGATTTTAGTCCCTTCCCAAGACTATCTTATAGGGACTGTCTTTATTCTTTATATTTCACTCTATTTTCACATGAAATGGCTTCTTTTGGAATTTTCCCTTTCGGTCCTTATTGGAACTTTCCTATCACGGATTGAAGTCGGGTAAGTGTGATTGGTTACCTTACTTGGGACCACCGTGTCCACTGTAAACTATTCTATGGTTGTGGAGTTGTTCCATTGTTTTCTATGAGGTGACATGTCAGATGTGTGACTTTTTATATATTTTTGTGTATATTTATACTTTTAACTTATATCATTAAACGTTAAGTCTTATATCTTGATTGCTCTTTTTGGATTATAATTGGATTAAGTGAACAACATTTTCTGCACTATAGAGTGTTTTTCTTGTCTGTACAGTGTTTCAATTGTCACCTGAAATAACTGGCCAGAGTCCTCGATGCTAATACATTTTCTAATTTCTTTTAGAAAGCAAAAGGCAAAGACGATTGTGACCAACTCATGAAGGATCTGGATGAAAATGGAGATGATGAAGTGGATTTTAAGGAATTTATTATCTTCGTTAGTGTGCTCACCTGTCTGGCACATTCCAGATGTCCAAGCAAGCCAAAAAAATAATAATTTTAAACAATCTGCTATTGACTAATAAAGTTTTGTATTTTATTTCTTTTTGTATTTATTTTGTTAGGGTCATAAGAAATTAATATTATATAAGATTTGGCACATAGGATGTATATAGGTTAATATCTAATGTCCCTCGAGGTCAATGGTGATTAAGTGCTTATTGGGGCTTTTCAGGAAAAAGTGAATCCCCACTTGTGGCCAGAGAAATAAAAATAAGTTCTGAGGGTCCCCTGACTACTGTGACCGATCACTGCCCTGAGTGATCACATGTATGGTACCGGTGATTTCACTGTGACCTCTTATGGGATTGATCGGTCATATCAGTGACATGAACCTCAGTAGTTCCTGTCTTCACACCAGAGGGAACATCACCCGAATGGAGAATTGGGGATTGTGAGTATAGCTTCTTTTTTCATTTCACACCTTCCCCGGCCACCAGTGGGGATTCAGTGCATTCTGGAAATCCCTTTATCACTTACTTATATAGTTAAGAATTCTCTTGTTTAGAATGCAGATGAGGTTACTAGGGGTCTATAAATTGTACCTTACTCCATTTTTATTCATAGGAATGGCAACTCATCCAGGAGTCACACCTTTTTTTTAGGCTCCCTTATCTGGTCAATCCAGTGTTTTAGAGATTTTATAAGGTCTATGATTAAAGCTCTGGCCAATATCACATACAGGACAACACCTTTTTTTCATATTGGCTAGTGGTATGTCAACCATTGCCCCTTACTTTAATTTCATCCATAGGAGAAACTAAAACTCTGACTCACTGAATGTTATATTGATCTTCCCACTGATATTTTGGGATCTGGGGAGCAATTGTGCCTTCCTAGACTGAATCAAAGTCATAAACCAAGCAAGTTGTAAGTGTAAAGGCATAAGGCACCGTGAGCTTAGTTCATGGGTATAGGGAATAAATAGGGGATCGTTGTTAAAGGACTGAAGACAGGCTTAGACTGGCCCACTGGTGAATCGGTGAATGCCCCAGTGGGCCCCTGAGCCAGGTGGGCCCCCATCTTACCCTGGCATGACACAATATACTCATTTTACTTCCTACAGATAGATACCCATCATACACTATCTCTATGAGGTTGTGAAGCAAAAAACTAAGAAACTAGTTTATTTTTATGTGCTGTAGATACACTGGATGACATCTTGGTGCAGAGTCAGGTCAACCAATGTATGGCCTCATAATGCTATTGCAACCTCCATACTGTGCCACTGGGTCACTATATGGCCTCATAAGGCTGCTGCAGCCTCCACACCCTACCACTGTGTAAAGGTGCGGTTCTAATAGCGAAGCCTGTCATGTGTGTGTCTTACTCACTGACTGAATTGTTTGACTACCACAGCAGACTGTGTGTTACTGTAAGGCACAGTGTCTACACTATTATACAGGCTCTCTGCAGCCAGGAAATAGCTGGGTTTTTTTTTTTAACATTATTTGCCTCAAATAAGTTGGGAAAGAATCTTTTTCTGAAATTAGAAAAAGTGCCCGAATCGAATTTTCCAAAAATTTGCTAGTCTCTACTGATGACTTATTGTCAGGATCTTGTTTTGTTGAATCCTTTTGTTTTGCCAGAAGTTAAGATGGAGTTTTTTTGTGGTTCCAGCCTGTGACATCACCCTGGTTTCCTGATGCCTGATTATTTAACATGTGTATATGTGATTACCCAGTTGCCTGAGTATTGTTTCAGAAGTCTCTCTTCTGCCAGTCTCAAGCTCTAACCGATTGTTCCAAGTTGGTTATCTGCTACCTTAAAACAACTTCCAACAAGCCTTTCCACTGCTGAAGACAATTGGTCCACTGTAGCTGTGGAACTACTGCTTCAAGTAAGTCCTCCTGCTGCTAAAGACTATTGCCATCTACCTGGTCCAGTGTAGTTGTGGAACTACTGCTTCCCAGTTCGCTATTAAAGACTGTTGCCATCTACCTACTACATTGTAGCTGTGGAATTACTACTTCCCGCTACAGACTGCTGGGACATATAACCCCACCAGCAATAAAAGTACCAAAACCCCACCCCCTACCATAGATTCAAACAGACACCGTTATGTTTGGTTAGTGGGATTGGCCACAGCTTTATTAAAGGTAATATTAACAAAAGGGTAAATATTTAACTGAAATTACCAAAATATCAACAAATACACTTCCACTATGTCCCTGTTGACCTTGCTCTTTGTCGTTATGACAACCACTGACTACAGCTGACATGTAGACCCATTCTGTTCCTTCCTGGGACATGGACCAGACCCCGCCAAGGAGGGGGCAGTGTACCCCCTACACCTGACCCCGACCAACCCCACCCACCAACACTAAAGCTGGGTCACAATCTGGGGCGGTCTACCTCATTTCCCAACATTCCTGGCAGGAACTCTGAACCACCACCCTCCTCCTCCTCCTCCTCTTCTGCCTCCGCCATCACATCGACCCCAGCTACCTGCTGGAAACGCTGCAGCACTGGCGTGGGGAGACGTCAACAGGCAATGCTGAAGCTCATCTACTTGGGGGACAGACAGCACACTGCCTCCAAGGTGAGGGATGCCCTCCTTGATGAGACAGCAACATGGTTTTCGCCGCTGCACCTGGGCCCAGGCATGGTCGTGTGTGATAACGGCCGCAACCTGGTAGCGGCTCTGGAGCTTGCCAACCTCCGACACGTTCCATGCCTTGCCCACGTGTTCAATTTAGTGGTGCAACGTTTTTTAAAAACGTATCCAAATGTACCCGAGCTACTGGTGAAAGTACGGCGCTTGTGCGCCCACTTTCGCAAGTCCATAGTAGCCGCTGCTAGCCTCCGAAGCCTCCAGCAACGCCAGAACACCGGCTGATGTGCGACGTCCCCACATGCTGGAACTCGACGTACCACATGTTGAGTAGAGTGTGTGAGCAGCAGAGACCCTTGATGGAGTACCACCTCCAAAACCCAAGGGTTCCTCAGAGTCTGGACTTATGCGAGATCTTGCTTGTCTTTGAGGAGTCAACCATGAGGGTCAACTGTGACGACACACTCATGAGTGTCACAATCCCACTCCTGTGTGTGATGTGAGAATCCTAATCGCCATCAGGGATAACGTGTTGGAGGCTGAGGAGTCAGGCATAGGAGCACAACCATCCCAGCAGGATAATCAGGCCACACTCCTGTCCGCTTCACAGCATATATTGAGGGAGGAGGAGGAGGACGACGAAGTGGCAGATCTCATTGACACACAGGAGGCTAGCGGGGAAGTTCATTGTGTCCCATTGCTGCAGTGCGGTTGGGGCGAAATGGAGGAGGAAGGGGAGGAAATGGAGAGTGACCATTCCGGTGGGGGCAGCCAAGTGATGCCAAGTAACACTCTGGCACACATGGCTGAATACATGTTGGAGTGCTTTTCAACTGACAATCGTATTGTCAAAATCCTGGAGAGCAACGACTACTGGATTTTTGCAATCCTCGACCCCCGGTATAAAAATAATGTTTGTAATTTTATTCCGGTAGAGGGGAGGCCCAGTTGAATAAGTGATTGCCACAAGCAACTGGTGCTTAATATTATGGAGATGTTTCCATCAACTCTCGTTGGCGGCACACAGGAGAGTTCCTCCAACAGGCGAACAACTGTCATCCGGTCCACACCCGGCAGGGGCACACTCTGTTGCAAGACTTATTCCTAGGTATGGGACACGTTAATGGCCCCCCTGGCCAAACTACCACCACTGAGGGGCCTAGTGTCACCAGGAGGGACAAGTATAGACGCATGTTGCGGGAGTACCTGGCCGACACCAGCCCTGTCCTCTCCAATCCCTCTGCACACTATACTTATTGGGTCTCCAAGTTGGATTTGTGGCTGGAACTTGCGCTGTACGCATTGGAGGTCCTTTCCTGCCCTGCCGCCAGCGTGCTTTCGGAAAGGGTCTTCAGCGCAGCCGGTGGCATAATTACGGATAAGCGCAGCCGGCTTTCAGCTGACAGTGCTGACCGGCTGACGCTGATAAAAGTGAACAACCACTGGATAGACCCATCATTTTCATGTCCACCGGTGTCAAGCAACCCGACATGAAGTTTCATCTGTGTGCTCACCCTCTACAATTCCTCCTCCTCCTCCTCCACTAACAGCGTTGCACAATTGTGCTCCTACTAGGCTCAATCCATCCTGATTACCCCCAACTCTGCTGGTTAGAGGCTCAACTCACTCCAAGGGCCAAAAACACTGCCGGTACAAGGCTCTACTCACTGCAAGGGCCAAAAACACTGCTTTTTAAAGGCTCTACTCACTCTAAGGGCCTAAAACTCTGCTGTTAAGAGGCTGAAGTCGCCCAAAGGGCTTCAATCTCTGCTGGTAGCTCAGCTTAAGGGCCTGTAACTTAATTTTGAAGGGCTCACGTTAAAGGCCATGAAAGTGAATTTTGAAAGGTCTTGCCACATCACACACACATCCACAATGACAGTTAAGGGTGGGGGGTTTTGGATTTCCCATTGCCTATTCCATCTGTGGTTGTCATGGGCAACGTGATTTAAAGGGGTGCTTGTTTCTTTAGCTTAAATTTGGGTTTCTGTCCATCCATTTGGGGAAGAAAGAAGGTTTCCAGTATTTTCCCACTTTGATAGAGGGTTTTTTGAGTGTGGAAAGTGTGTAGTTGATAGGCTGTGATGGTTGGGTACAACTGTGACTTGGGCTTGTTAGATGCCCCCAGACATGCTTTCCCTGCTGTCCCAGTTGCATTGCAGAGGTGGTGTCATCATTTGCTGAGGTGTTATAGTGGACCTGGTGACCCTTCTGAGTCGAATGGTGGGTTCCCCTGAAACGAAGCATTTTTCCCCATAGACTATAATAGGGTTTGATATTTGATCGAATAGTCGAATATTGAGCGGCTATTCGAAACAAACAACGAATATCAAATATTTTACTGTTCGCTCATCTCTAATCACTATGCTAAACATCATATATTTTGGAGGGTCTGTGGAAGTGTGTACTCCTAGCCAAATACTACGATACCAAGTCACAATAGTTAATCGTATGGATATGCTGGCTTTTTGGGGGATTTTATTACAGCAGGCCAATCTTTGTTTTTCTTTTTACAGAGGAACAAGATCATCCGACATGAGATGAAGAAACTTGTAAAGGAGGGGACCAAGAAAGCAAAAGCATAAGTCTTTCTATTAATGGAAAGAATAAAACCATGATTTTTAGTTCCACCTGTGTCCATGTTTCTCTTCATGTTTATTCTTGAGATAAAATCTTCGCCTTTGTACAAATTCTCACCTTTTTATGGAAGCTGCCAAAATGGATGTGCAATACAGAGATTCTTTAATCGCTCCTCATTGCATCCAGTACATAGTATATAAAATCAAAGTTTATGAAATTGCAGAGCACTTGGTTATTTAGTGGATTAACTTGGCTATACCCACTGTGGCAGAGGTAACTTGATAGCAGCAATAGCGAGGACCCAAACAGTCAAAGACAGGAACACGAAAGATGCAGGAAACAGGTTTATTTAGAAAATACAGAAACATAAATAAAATACAGCGGCTAACTAAGGGAGCGTTCACACTACTGTCAGTGTCCGACAGGTAGTGTCCGCTAATAGTGTCCGTTCAAAATCTGGCACGGACATTAGGAGCGGACACTAGCTGTGTCCGTGACACCTGACTTTTATTTAAATGGCGATCGGGTGCGTTCTTTTGCACTCCGTGCCCTTCCTTCCCTGTCCGCATGTAAAGATGTCCGACTTCTCAAGCGGACAGAAGAACCCTACATGTTGGGTTTTTCTGTCCGCTTGAGAAGTCGGACATCTTAACAGTGATCAAAGCAATAGCAATTCCCCAAAAGGGTATAACTAAAAATACACTTGGTCCCGCAAAAAAAGACTCCCTATACATCCCCTTACATGGAAGTATCAAAAAAAAGTTACTGGTGTCAGAATATGACAACTTTTAGGGGAAAAAAAATTGGCACGGGTTGAAATGTACATAGTTACATAGTAGATGAGGTTGGATAAAGACATGAGTCCATCAAGTCCAACCTATAACCCTACAATCCCCTACAGTGTTGATCCAGGGGAAGGCAAAAAACCCCATGAGGCTCGTGCCAATTGCCCTATTTCAGGGAAAAAAATTCCTTCCCGACTCCAATCTGGCAGTCAGTATAAAACCCTGGATCAACGTGTCCTTAAAATCTAGAGACCATAACCCATTATATTTTTCTCTTCAAGAAAGGCATCCAGGCCCACTTTGAACTTGTTCAGTGAATCCGCCATCACCACTTCCTGGGGCAGAGACCTCCATAGCCTCGCTGTCCTTACTGTGAAGAATCCCCTTCTATGTTTCTGGTGAAACCTTCTCTCCTCCAGATGTAGAGGATGTCCTCTTGTCACTGTCACTGGCCTAGGAGTAAAAATATCCTTAGAAAGTTCTTTGTATTGTCCCTTCATGTATTTGTACATTGTTATTAGATCTCCCCGTAGACGTCTTTTCTCTAAGCTGAATAACCCCAAGTTTGTTAATCTCTCGTTGTACTCCAGTCCACCCATTCCCCTAATCATTTTGGTTGCCCGTCTTTGCACTTTTTCAAGTTCACTTATGTCTTTCTTGTATATCGGGGCCCAAAATTGCGCACAATATTCTAAGTGTGGCCGTACCAGTGATTTGTATAGAGGCATAACTATGTCCTTGTCATGAGAATCTAGACCTCTTTTGATGCATCCCATAACTTTATTTGCCTTGGCAGCAGCTGCCTGACACTGGTCATTAAAGGTAAGCTTGCTGTCCACCAAAATCCCTAAGTCTTTTTCATTGACAGTCTTACCCAGTAATTTACTATTTAGTACATAGTCATACAATTTATTACGTCGCCCAAAGTGCATTACTTTACATTTGTCAACATTAAACTTCATTTGCCAAGTCTCCGCCCATGCTTCCAGTTTCCTTAGATCCCCTTGTAATATTCTACTATCCTCCTCATTATTGATTACCCTACAAAGTTTAGTATCATCTGCAAATATAGACACCCTGCTTTGTAGACCCTCTACCAGGTCATTAATAAAGATATTAAACAAGAGAGGACCTAATACTGACCCTTGTGGCACCCCACTGGTGACTGTGGCAGAGTCTGAATATTTACCATTAACAAGTACCCTCTGTTTCCTATCAGTGAGCCAGTTGCTAACCCAAATATCATAGATTGTAAGCTCTTGTGAGCAGGGCTCTCAGTCCCATTGTGTGAAATGACTTTCTTTGTAATGTATCTTTCTGTCTGTATTTGAACCCTACAAATTGTACAGCGCTGCGGAATATGTTGGCGCTATATAAATAAAATTTATTACCGTGTTTCCCCGAAAATAGGACGTACCCCGAAAGTAAGGCATGGCAGACATTTTGCTGCCTTGCCTAATATAAGGCGCTCCCCCGAAAATAAGACGTAGTGAATAGAAATGAATGGAAGTAGCCGGCAAGCGGGGGGTTAATCGGTGTGCCGGGCGCTTCCATTCATTTCTATGGGAGCGTGTGAGGGCACCGACTGGAGAAATGAGCGCTGGATGTCTGCTGACACCAGCAGACATCAGGCGGCTATGGCGGCCGCCCGACTCCCTGGTGGCCGGCATAGTTAAACACCCGGCATATCCTGCCGGGTGTTCAACTATGCCGGCCACCCGGGAGTCGGGCGGCCTCCATAGCCGCCTGGTGTCTGCTGGTGTCAGCAGACATCAAGCGCTAATGCCTCCGGTCGGTGCCCACACCGACCGTGGGCATTAACCCTTCTGGCGCCGGTGATCGCCGGCACCTGGAGCATGCTCCAGGGCCGACATCACATTGGCATGACAGCCGGGAGCCTTGTATTTTTTGCATTGCAAAAAATCGTCATTTCTTTTGAAGGCAGGTTGCCTGTCTGTAATGTATTACAGGGGGTTAATAAATGCAAAAAAAGAAGAAAAAATATATATATATATAGTATTAAAAATTCAAATCAATGCATTTCCCTAGAACACATATAAGAGTATGTAAATACTGTGAAACACATACCGTACATGTTAGGTATCCCTGTGTCCAAAATCGCCTGCTCTACAAATCTATACAAATTTTTTTATACTGTACAGTATTTAATAAATGTTAATTTTTATATTTAGCAATATATGTGAATTATTCTTTGAAAAAAATAAGACACCCCCTGAAAATAAGACATGGCACATCTTTGGGAGCAAAAATTATTATAAGACACCGTCTTATTTTCGGGGAAACAGGGTATTATAAATAATACCATATGAATTAGGCATCCTTGGAATCATACTGAAACATAGAATACAGATGACATGTCATTTTGGCTGCACAGTGAACGTTGTAAAATCGAAACCCGTAAGAAAATCGTACAAATGCACTTTTTCTTCAAATCTACCCCATTCTGAATTTTTTTTCCAGCTTTCTAGTACATGTTACAGAATATTAATGGTGAAGAAGAATTAATATCATTAATATCATCAATATTCATCAATAATCATCAATATTATTAATATCATGAAGAAGAATTTGTCCCACAAACATTAATCCCTCATATGGCTCAGAGAGCGGAAAAATAAAGTTATAGGGTTTGGAGGGGGGGTGGGGGGGTTCGAAAAATGCCTGTGGTGGGAAGGGGTTAAAATGAGACATACTAAAAATCATGAAGAAAAAGAATGAACAATGTTATAAATTTCTATAATTATTAAGACGAGTATAATGAGTTTCTTGTGCTTTGGAGCCATATAATAAAGAGGTTATACATATAGTTTCTACTGGAATGAACTCACATTCTACATCTACAGACATATAGTCAATTCCCTGTGCTTCTTAGGTATGGAATGAGCAGGTTATATGTGTAGTTGGCAGTGGAATCAATACATAATTTACATATAATTTACATATACAGCCATGTAGTAAATTCCCTCTGATTCCTAACTATGGAATGAGCAGGTTACATGTATCATTTATTGGGAAATAGTCACAAATTGCAGATATAGAGTCATGGAGTAAATTCTGTGTACTTCCCAGATATGGGAACAGAGTTATCTGTTCATTCCACAATAAACTACACATGGTATCTGTTCAGTTATATGTGTTCAGTCAACTACTATCTACACATATAACATTTCATTCCACATCTATGAAGCACAGTGAATTTACTACATGCTTAGGGCTCGTTCACATCTGCATCTGGGACTCCGTTATGCAGGTTTCCATTTCCTGCACAAAATAGGGCAGGAGAAAACTGCAGGCATAATTCAAACCCATTCATTTGAATGGGTTTGAAAAGTGTCCGGCCGTGAGCGGCGGTGAGTGTTTTATGCGGTGAGCGAAACCGGCCATATGCAGTACTCTGTGTCCAGTTTTTAAAAAATGGTTTTGCCGCAGAGAGCATAAAACGCTCACCGCCGCTCACGGCCGGACTCGGCATGACAGGTTTCCGTTTTCTACATGCAGAAGACGGAAACCTGGTAACGGAGACCCGAATGCTGGTGTGAACCCAGCGTCACATAATTAGAATATGTGTTCATTTCATTATGAACTACACATATAACTTTTCATTCCACATCTTTGAAGCACAGAGAATTACTACATGATTACGTATGTGGAATATGTGTTCATTTCATTACAAACTATACATATATTTTCTCATTCCACATCTACAAAACAGAGAATTTTCTACATGCCTGTATATGTGAAAAATTTACTCAATTCACTTGGAGCTACACATATAAACTGTTAATTCCACGTTTACAAAGCGCAGGGAATTCACCACATGCCTATATAGGTGATATATAGGTCTATTTCACTGAGCTATACAGATCACCTGTTCATTCCATACCTAGCAAGCACATGGAATTGTGTAGAGAAAATTGGGTTCACCTGGAATTTTACTTTCATTGAGTCTGAAGGCAGCATAGAAGGGTCTTTATCCCCGCCTTTAACTCCTCCCAGGAACAGTCCACTAATGAAAGTTATTTAGCATAATTAATAGTATAACATAATGGGAGGATATGCTGTGCTGCCGTAGGACTCATAAGGGGAGTGGGAGGAGGGGGGAATCATCATTTGGAAACAATATTAAGCACTGCTGGACCCTCAGAGTGGATGTCCAGGTGATAATGCTTGATGAAGGTAGAGAAAAGCAGCATTACACGTATACAGAATAGATACTTGAGCCCATAAAGTTGCTTTGGAACGTGGAGAATGTGCCATTAGTGAAGTTGGTAAAGAGAGATCTTAAAAATAGTAGATTTGGTCCACCTGCCTAATGTGTCTTTAGAGGATTTCTTCCCCTTCCTTGCACCTGAAAAAAGTACATATACATTTCCCTGCTTTCTGAAATCTGGTTCTATCCAGATAAGTCAGAATAGTTCTTTTGACATCTAGGGTGTGGAAATATATCTTCTTCCGTCTTACCCTTAGTTCACATCTGCGTTTGGTAAACTGTTCGGGGAGTCCGCATGGGGACCTCCCGAACGGGCTACCAAACGCACTGGCAGGCGGTGTGCAGTGAAAGCACATGGACCCCATAGACTATAATGGGATAGACTATAATGGGGTTTGTGTGCTCTCCCTGTGCTGTCCGCACGAATCATATGGACATGAAAGTGATCGTGATCTACTTTCCTATCTGCATGTTCCATGCGGGCAGCACAGGGAGAGCACACGGACCCCATTATAGTCTATCCCATTATAGTCTATGGGGCCCATGTGCTTTCACTGCACACCACCTGCCAGTGTGTTTGGTAGTCCATTCAGGGGGTCCCCATGCAGAACCCCCTGACGGATTACCAACGCAGATGTGAATGAGGCCTTAGGATGAAGACAGTAAACTGGTAAGAAGGATTCTTCAGTAATATTTTGAAAAGAAGGACTTTAAGTAGAAATGGGAAAATAGTATTAGAAACTAGAGTTTCGAATACCTCGCTCCCATAGTAATGCTCTTACTCTTACTCTTACTCTTATGGTAGAGTTGGAAGGGACCTCAAGGGCCATCGGGTCCAACCCCCTGCGAGTGCAGGTTTTCCTAAATCATCCCAGCTATATGTTTATCCAGATTCCGCTTGAAGATTTCCATTGATGGAGCGCCCACCACCTCCCGTGGCAGCCTATTCCACTCTCTCACTACCCTCACTGTCAGAAAGTTTTTCCTAATGTCTAATCTGTATCTCTTTCCCTTTAGTTTCATCCCATTGCTTCTTGTACTTCCTTGTGCTAATGAGAATAGGGTAGATCCCTCTGCACTGTGACTACCTTTCAGATATTTGTAGACTGCTATTAAATCTCCCCTCAGCCTTCTCTTCTGCAAACTAAACAATCCCAGTTCTTTTAGCCGCTCCTCATAGGACATGGTTTGCAGACCTTCCACCATTTTGGTTGCTCTTCTCTGGACTTGCTCCAATATATCGATGTCTTTCTTGAATTGAGGCGCCCAGAACTGTACACAGTATTCCAGGTGTGGTCTGACCAGGGAAGAGTACAGTGGAATAATGACATCTCTTGATCTAGATTCAATGCTTGTCTTAATACATCCCAGAATTTTATTAGCCTTTTTTGCAGCAGCACCGCACTGTTGGCTCATGTTGAATTTGTGATCTACTATTATGCCCAAGTCCTTTTCCCCTATGCTATCACTTAGTTCTATTCCTCCCATACTATATATGTTTTTTACATTTCTGTTACCCAGATGTAGAACTTTGCATTTGTCCCTGTTAAATACCATTTTGTTCGCCTCAGCCCATTGTTCCAGTGTGTCTAAGTCCTTTTGAATACACTCTCTCTCCTCTCTAGTGTTGGCTATTCCTCCTATCTTCGTATCATCTGCAAATTTTATGAGTTCCCCAATAATTCCATCGTCCAGATCATTTAATGCATGGGACCGGCCTTACAGCAAGGGGTTAAGCCCCGGCTGGCAAAACTCTAGTTTCTAATACTATTCCCATCATCTCTAACCTTTAGGTATTAAGTTTGTCAGGGTTCTCAAGAGGACTCCATTGGGTAGAAATCTCAAATACGGGCTTCTGGAGTGTAAGGCCTGTAGGTCTCCCAGCCTTTTAGCAGATGTAATGGCTACTAAGAAAACCACTTTGCAGGATAGCTGTTTTATATCTATTTCCTGGAACGGCTCCAATGGATGGGATGTCAGAGCATTGAAAACAACAAACAAGTCCCAAAAAAAGCACAGGAGGTTTTACCTCCAGTCTCAGGTTCCTAATTGCTTCGAAAAATCTTGATATTAAAGGAAAACCAGAGAATTTACCATCAGTCACGGCATTAATGGCGGTCATACGTACTTTGAGAGTTAAATAGGATTTTGCTGAGTCAGGAAGAGAATTTAGACCAATTTTTCTAAGTCTCACAGGCTGCCAATAGAGTATTAATAGCTGATGTAGATAACACTATTCTTCTGTCTCAGTCCTTCACATCCCAAGCTGAAAGATGGAGTTTGCTCAACTCTGATATTCAGAGTTGGAGAATCTTCTTACATTCTGTCATCAGTAACCTGCTTTGTGTCCCACCGTGCTTGGTCTGATAATAGGATGTCTAAAATAGGTTGTCTGTCTGAATTAGGACTAATTTGTCCTGAATTGATGGTTTGAAATGCAGATGTGCCAACCTGATAGCTTTCATCTCCTGAAAATTTGAGGAATGGAGCCCATCTGATTTGTCCCATAGTCCTTGAGCCCAAGAAGTTTGCAGATGAGCACCCCAACCTCTCATGGAGGCTGGAGAGAAGGAGTTCTTATACCATTCATTATACTAATTACCTGTCTCATTGTTACGTAGGTGGGCCGGTCCTGGGAAAAGTTAAGGACGGGGATAAAGACCCTTTTATGCTGCCTCATGACTGGAATATATTCCAGTATAAACTATATGAACAGTCTCATCATTTTACGTCTCCAAAGTGCAAGAAAAAAAATTCATTACACTTGTCATAATAATTATAGCAATTTATAACATAGTTCATTCTTTTTCTTCATGTTTTTTAGTATATTCCTATTAGAAGCTCTGAAATGCAGACATGGCAGACAGATGGGCACTGTTAAGAATAGTGTGTATAACATTACACGATGCAACCTTCTATATTCCTCCACATATTCCCAATAAAAGCTTGTTACATTCCTAGAGTTATTCTAATGGGGCAAGCTGTAGTACTATATTGGTATTGCTTTGGGATATATACCACATACAAAGTCATTTTTATTTGGGCATAGGCTTTTTAGACTCTTTCTTCACGTTAGGGAGCCTTCACTAAACACGCATGTATTTTTGCAAAAATGTTTTGCAAAATACACATGTAAAAATACACGTGTAAAAATAAGACTCCCATTGACTTCAATGACATTTTACAGGCGTATTTTTACAGGTGTATTTTTACACAAGGTGCATTCACACTACGGATATGGTGACTGATTCTGAACATTAAAACACGTTCAGAATCAGCGCGTATAAAGCACATCCCATTCATTTCAATGGGAGCCGGCATACTAGCGCTCCCCATTGAAATGAATGGGCTGCTTTTTACTCTACGAGCGCTCCCATTGAAGTGAATGGGAAGCGCTCGCATGTACGGCTTGGACTGAGCCGAGCGCCGGGCCCCTTCACACGGCAAGCCGTACACGCGAGCGCTTCCCATTCTCTTCAATGGAGCGCTTGTAGAGTAAAAAGCAGCCCATTCATTTCAATGGGGAGCGCTCGTATGCCGGCTCCCATTGAAATTAATGGGACGTGCTTTATACGCGCTGATTCTGAATGTGTTTTAACGTTCAGAATCAGTCAGCATATCCGTAGTGTGAATGCACCCATAGGGAGCCTTCACACGATGTAACGCTGCGCTCATTCTGATCGTAAAAACACATTCAGAATGAGCTCATAAAAAGCAGCTCCCATTGACTGGAATGGGAGCCGGCATACGTGTGCTCCCAATTGAAATCAATGGGAGGCTTTTTTCCCTATGCTTTCAATGTATTACGCGCATAATACGCTCATAGTAAAAAAAAAAAAAAAAGCTGCGTAAACGCAACGTAAACGCTACCCTCGCATTTCTACGCCAGAAAATATAAGCACACATTGAGCCTGGCGTTATTCCATGTGAAGGCTCCCTTAAGCCTCATTTCCTTAAATTTGTAGCCATGCCAAAACTGTAGACTGGTTCACACTAGCTTTCCGCCCCAGACGTCTCTTAGAATTGTCAGAGAGAAGTCCTACAAGGAGGACTTGTCTCTTCAATGGTTTAAGTAGGGTCTGTGGGTTTCCACGTGTAACTGCTTTTTAAGCAGATTGGGTTTCTGTCTTTCAGGTCCATGTCCACTTCTTATACTTTCTTCCATATAAAAGCACTTTTATGGGAGAAACAAGGGATTAAGGCTTTGTTCAGACTTGCTTTTTTTTGTTCAAGAAATGGTGATCCAGCAATAAATAAAAGAATAGTTGAAAAAACCCTTAGTAAGATGTAGTGGAAGCATACTCCATCCTGACTCCAAATATGGCTGTTGGAAAATAATGCCTGGATCAAAAGGCCATAAATATAGTCACCTAATGTACAGCCTATGTAGAGATAGAAATACAGTAGGAGTCCAGGATTGATGGGTAGATGGATAATCGAAGTAGGTCCTCCAAGCCTAAGAATTCTCAATAGCTGTCAGGACCATACCAGAGATCCATTGATTCAGAACCAAGAGCCAGCAATATAAAGTCATTCATGTCACCAAATAAGCAGACCAAGGTGACGTCCAGGGCAAGCTGAGGTCTAATACACAAATAACAGGCAAAGGAGGTACAAGGTTTGTGAGCATGTCGCCAGGCCATGATTGATCTGCACTGACGGAACATAGATGTCATCCGTGTAACACCCGTGCACCACATTACCAGTGAGCATGATCCACAAAACAGACAGGAATAGAACCTATCCTTAGTTTTGCTCATGACCCCAAACACCAGGCCGTGAAAATACTCGGTTGTGCCTATGGCGCCATAGAAATGAATGGGTCATGAAAAACATGGCTAGCACATTGACTGTGCGCCTGGTTGTGTATACGAGGCCTTATTGTATAATAAGAATAAAGATGCGCGCACTATCGGCCATGTGTAACATATTTATACTTTAGGCTCTTTACATTTCTCTCCTGACATGACTTTAATGTTAATGTTTTTGATCTGTTTTTTATATGTGACTTTCAATGCTGAGTTTTTCAAAATTTCTATTAATTGGCAGGATCTCATGATACAGAATACATGTCATATATTTTACTGCAGTATAACTGGCACAGGCCTGTGCCGCATGACTTATCCTGGCATGTGCCGCAAACATCAGCCAATAGAATCCCAGCATGCGGCTACAAACCTGGGAAAGAAACGGCAGTTGGTGCCAGTCAGCGATTGCTCTTTCAGAGATTAGACCGGCTCCCTATTGCTCCCAGAAAGCGACAGAAAGCGACAGAAAGCGAGAGTTTTTTTTACAGAGACCTGATCGACACCTGAGGATTACGAAGAGAACCGCTAATAGCGAGACACCAGAGGTAAGATATCATCACTTTATTGTGAAATCTGGATTTATGTCACCTGGAAAGGGACAGTGATGGGACCCCAGTTTTTAGGAAATAGAGATGGTTTACACTGTGTGAGATATAGTAGCTGGATTGGATGCACATGGATAAGCCTGGGGGACTATAGGACGACAAAATAGAATTTTAGAAACGTGGATTTATCCATATGAAGATACTTAATCTATGGTTACATATATATATATATATATATATATATATATACATATATATATATATATATATATATATATATATATATATATACCGTACAAACACTTGGGTGACTGTGGATAAATATGGAGACACTTAGGTAATTATGGATATATGGACATTGGAAAAAAAATGGATGAATATTGAAAAACTCAGGTGCCAATAAATTATTTGAATAATTTTGGATGCTCATGGTCTAATGTGGGGAATATTGGACGCTTATTGATAATACAGAGAAATATGGAGGATCATTCCAGTCATTCTTAACCCCTTAACGACCGGCCCATAGGGAATCTACGTCGGCAGTGACAGGTCCTTCCTGACTGCCCTATAGGAAAACTACGTCGGGCAGTCAGGGAAGGATTCCCTGTCAGTGCCGACGTAAATGGAGCGGATCTTAGCTGTATCTTACAGCTAAGACCTTGCTCCATAACCGCTCATCGGAGGGGGCTCCGATTGGGAAGGTTTAACCCCTTCAGTTCCGTGATCCAACATGATCACGGAACTAAAGCGGTTCCGTGATGGTGCCGGTCAGATTGGCACCCCCCGCAGCGAGATCGGGGGGTGCCAATATGAAAAACATGCAGTCTGGGGTCTGGCCAGTGACCCCAGACTGCCTGAGCCCCCCGTTACATGGTTGATCCTGCCCCATACTCAGGAAGCCAAGCGATGCGTCTACATCTCTTGGCTTCCTGTTACAGACTGGAGACACGTGCAGCCTGTGTCTCCTGTGTCTCCAGCCTGTAATACTGATTCAGCAATGAAATCATTGCTGAATCAAGTGTCCTAAAAGGGACACATAAAAAGGTTAAATAAAAAGTGAAAAAAAGTGAAAAATAAATAAATAAAGCTTTTGAAAAAAATGAATAAAGTTATAAAGCCCCAAAAATCCCCTTTTTTCTATAGAAAATGAGTTATGTAAAAAAAAACCTAAAAATTAATAAAAACAATGCATATTTGGTATCGCCGCGTCCGTAACAATCTGTACAATAAAACTGAAATAATATTTAATGTATACGGTAAACGTTGGGAAAAAAAACCCCGGAAAGAAACGGAAAAACCCGCCGGAAGTAGTGATTTTTTTCCATCTCACCTTAGAAAATATGCTATAAAAAGTGATCAAAAAGTCATATGCACCCCACAATAGTACCAATAAAAAGCGCAGGTTGTCCCGCAAAAAATAAACCCCCAACCAACACTGTCAACTATACTGTGAAAACTAAAAAAGTTATGCCTCTCAGAAGATGGCGATGCAAAAATCACTGATTTATGTCCCCAAATGTGTTTTTCCTCTGCAGACTTAGTATCGCATAAAAAAATACTATAAATGAGGTATCGCCGTAACCGCACCGACCCGCAGAATAAAGGTCACATGTTACTTATACTGTACGCTGCATGGCGCAAAATTTAAAAGGGAAAATTCAATGCCAGAATTGATTTTATTTTTTTAAATCCAGCAAAAAAAGAGTTAATAAAATGTATTCAATAGATTGTAGGCACCCAAAAATGGTGTCATTACAAAATACATGTCATCCCGCAAACAACAAGCCCTTATATGGCCACGTCACCAGAAAAATAAAGAAAATATAGCATCTAGTAATGCGAGAACAAAAACCCGCAAAAATCGCCAAATCATTAGAACACAACTGGCTGCGGCAGGAAGGGAATGTATAAGCTGTGTGAGCGAATATCAGCGGACACCCCAGATTTACAGCTTATGAGGGAACAGACACCAGAAATGACCCCCAAAGTGACCCCCAGAGTGACTCCCCCAATCATAGGAGCTACTGGGACATAGTAGGGAATTTGGTGTCTGCAATGTTCTCCGCACAGCTTATATATTCCCTCTTCGCCATCCGCTGTGCAGTCACGTCCGGGATACTAATACTCACTACACCCCCTGATAAATACTTTGAGGGGTGCAGTTTTCAAAATGGGGTCACTCCTTTGGGGAATCCACTTTTCTGGTACCTTACAGGCTCTACAAACATGACATGGCGTTCAGATACCAAACATCTGAATCTGTACTCCAAAAGCCGCATCGCGCTCCTTCCCTTCTGCGCCCTGCTGTGCGCCCAAACTGCAGTTTATGCCACATGTATGACATATGTATGATACTGGTGTACCCAGGATAACGGACGTAATGTCATATGTGGGAATAAACTGATATTACGGCACAGCCGGACACAGAAGGGAAGAAGGGTTATTGGGGTTTTGGAGCACAGACGGTTTGGTTTTTGGATGCCATGACACTTTTGCAGAGCTGAAACGCCAGTAAAGTGGAATCCCCTGATATGAGACCTTATTTTGGAAACTACACCCCTGAAGGATTCATCCAGGGGTACAGAGAGCATTTTTAACCCCCAAGTGTTGCTATAACTTATTATCCATATATGAATACGAAGCTGATTGTGTGAAGTGAAAATGACCATTTTTCCAGGAATACGTCATTTCAGTGCGTAATATGTTGTGCCCGACTTGTATCAGAGATGAACGCTCTAAAAGCTGTTGTGCCCGGGATACCCGCTTACCAGTTTTTGGAGTGTCTCTGATGACATAAGTTGGGCACAACATATCGGGCACTAAAATGGCGAATCTCTGAAAAACTTTCATTTTTAACTTCTCATTATCAGTTGCGATTTCATTTCTGGAAACTAAATAAATGCAACACTCAGGGGTTAATAATGCTCGCTACGCCACTTGATAAATCCCATCAGTGGGGTAATGTCCAAAATGGGGTGACATGTCTGCAGATTCCACTTTATTGGCAATTCAGGGTCTTTGCAAAAGTGACGTCCAAAAACCAAAATAGCGCTCCTTCCCTTCTGTGCCCGAACAGCCGATTCTACCTACATATGGCATTAAGTCCGTTATCCGGGGTACACCAGTGTCATACATGTCGGCATACACTGCCATTTGGGTACACAGCAGGGCGCAGATGTGAAGGAGCGATATGTGCTTTTGGAGTGCAGACTTAGATTGTTGGTGTTTGGACACCATGTCACATTTGCAGAGACCCAAAATTGCCCCTACAAAATGGGGTCACTTCTTGGGGAATTCCAGTTTACTGGAACCTGGAACCTCCAGGGCTCTGCAAAAACATCATGGTGCCCAGAGGGTCCCTCTAAATCTGTACCCCAAAAGCTAAAAAGCGCAGTGCTCCTTCTCTTCTGAGCCCTGCTGTGTTCCCAAGCAGCAGTTTACACCCACATATATCATTATTGTGCAGGTCTCTGACAACACAAAGTGGGGGCAACGTTTTGGGCACCGAAATGGCATATTTCTTTCAAAATTTCAATTTTCATTTTGTACATTAATTTTTGGGAAGCATTTTTAGGCTCAAAATGATAATACGCTTTGATACATTCTTTGATGGGTGTAGTTTTTAAAATGGGGTCACTTTTGAGGGGTTTCTATTGTATTGATACTTTAGGGGTTCAGCAAATGCGACATGGCACCTGAAAACTATTCCAGCAACATCTGCCCTCCAAAACCCAAATAGCGCTCTTCCCATTCTGAGCCCCACCATGTTCCCATACAGCAGATTATGGCGACATATGGGGTATTGCCGTGTTCAGGAGAAATTGTGTAACAAACTGTGGGGGGCTTTTTCTCTTTTAACCCCTTGTGAAAATGAAAACTTTGGGGATAAAAGGACATTTTAGTAATTTTTAACCTACACATCCCAAGGTTAGTAAAATCTGTGAAACGGCTATAGGGTCAAACTACTCACTATACCCCTCAATGAATACCTTAAGGGGTCTAGTTTATAAAATGGGGTCATTTATGGGGGTTTTCAATTGTTTTGGTAACTCAAATCTTGTTTGAATGTGCAATGGGCCTAAAATATCTGCAAGCAAAATTTGTGTCTTGAAATCCAGTTGGTGCTCCCATCTCTTTGGGCCCTACCGTGCGTCCGTACATAGGATTAAGGCCACAAACTGTACATTTTTGAACACGGGAGAAATGGGGTCATCTATTTTGGGGTGTTTTTCTTTATTTTCATGCCTTGTGTGCAAAAAAACTGCCTTTAGGGGGCATTCACACTACGTATACTGAAGCTTATTCTGAACGTAAAACACATTCAGAATAAGCACCGTATAAAGCAGCTCCATTCATTTCTATGGGAGCCGGCATACGAGCGCTCGCCATAGAAATGAATAGGCTGCTTCTTTCACTGCGAGCAGTCCCATTGAAGTGAATGGGAAGTGCCGGCGTATACGACAAGCTCTGCTCATGCCGAGCCGTACACGCCAGCACTTCCCTTTCACTTCAATGGGACTGCTCGCAGTGAAAGAAGCAGCCTATTCATTTCTATTGCGAGCACTCGTATGCCGGCTCCCATAGAAATGAATGGAGCTGCTTTATACGGCGCTTATTCTGAACGTGTTTTACGTTCAGAATAAGCTTCAGTATACGTAGTGTGAATGCCCCCTTAAAATGACTCTTATGTGTAAAAAATATGAGAATTTTTTGTTTGACACAAATTCTTTTAAAACCTATGGGGTCAAAATACTCATTATACCCCTCAATGAATACCTCAAGGGGTCTAGTTTATAAAATGGGGTCATTTTTTGGGGTTTTAAATTATTCTGGTAACTCAAATCTTGTTTGAATGTGCAATGGGCCTGAAACATTTGGAAGCAAAAATTGTGTCTTGAAATCCAGTTGGTGCTCCCTTCTTTTTGGGCCCTACCGTGCATCCATACATTGGATTAAGGCTACAAAGTGTACATTTTTGAACACAGGAGAAATGGAGTCATCTACTTTGGAGTGTTTTTCTTCATTTTCTTGTGTTAAGTGCAAAAAAACTGCCTATAAAATGACACTTTTGTGTAAAAAAAATATGAATTTTTTTTGTTTGATGCAAATGTTCTAAAAACTTATGAGGTCAAAGTACTCACTATACCCCTCAATGAATACCTTAAGGGGTCTAGCTTATAAAATGGTGTCATTTATGGGGGGTTTCAATTGCTTTGGTAACTCAAATCTTGTTGAAATGTGCAATGGGCCTAAAATATCTGCAAGCAAAATTTGTGTTTTGAAATCCATTTGGCCCTCCCTACCTCTTGGGCCCTAAGGTGAGTCCGTACATAGGATTAAGGCCACAAACTGTACATTTGTTAACATGGGAGAAGTGGGGTGATATATTTTGGAGTGTGTTTCTTCTTTTTGATGTGTTGTGTGCAAAAAAACTGGCTTTAAAATGACACATATTTGAAGAAAATGAAAATGTAATTTTTTTCATCATTTGTAATAATTCTTGCAAAACAATATTTGTTTGATCAAAATGCTCAGGAATACCTGAAGGGGTCTAGTTTTACAAATCGGGTCATTTAATGGGAGTTTCTGTCATTGTCACAAACTCCAAATTTCCAAAATTTGCTTATAAGCTTGATAAACTTCTAAATTGTCTAAATTACTCAAATATGTTAAAATTATTTCAAATATGCTTGAAACACAAAAGGAACATTTGGAAGTATATAACTACTAACTTTTTTGCCCTGTATTATTGTGCATATGTGAGATATCGCAGCTGAAAGTGGAAAACATTGAAAAATTTTAAAAATTTTCAGCATTTGCAAGTTTTTTAATAAATTTACACAAGTTATATCAGTCTAATTTTACCTTCTCAGTAAAGTACAACATGTCATAAAAAAACAATATCAGAATCGCTTGGATGCCTAAAACTGTTACAGAATTATTCACTGATAAAGTCACAAATTTCCAAAATTTGGCTTGGTCATTAAGGTCCAAAATAGACTGGTCACTAAGGGGTTAATATAATAACTGTTACAGAGATTGTATGCAGTTAGGAAAAGTCTCTTTTATTAGACACACTGTTACCCCGAATCCAGTACATGGAGCAGAGCTGAGACAAACCATTAGCTGATATTGTTTCCAAAAAAGCAGATCCTTTTGGGTAACACTTCATGTAAGTCAGTAATAAAAGCTTATATTTTTTATGAGACATCTTTAAAAGGAGTCTGTCATCTGAATAATCAATGTTAAGCTACCACAGCGCCTTATGGGTCTCATCCCCCTCACCAAGCTCCTACCTCCATACTGGTGAACTGATTCTACGTTACTGGGGAAAAAAAATTTCAGCAATATGCTAATGTGCTACAAGGTTCAGAGCCCGACATTACCAGTTTAGGATCTCAGCCAAAAATCCTGCCTAGCACTGCCCTCCTAATCACCATTGACAAATTGTCAAGCAGAGTAAGCAGGACTCTCACTGTCTCCCCTAAGAGTCCTTTCTGGATTTTCTCTACTTCTTAGGGAGCCTGCACACGGAGTAAACGCTCGCTCATTCTGAATGTAAAACTCATTCAGAGTGAGCGGCATAAAAATCAGATCCCATTGACTTGAATGGGAACCGGCATACGCACGCTCCCCATTGATATCAATGGGAGGCTTTTTTCCCTATTGCTTTCAATGTATTACGCGCATATCACATTGAAAGCAATAGGTAAAAAAGCCTCCCACTGATTTCAATGGGGAGCGTGCATATGCCGGCACCCATTCAAGTCAATGGGATCTGTTTTTTACACCGCTCACTCTGAATGAGTTTTACGTTCATAATGAGTGAGGGTTGGTTCACACTAGCGCTTGTATTCCGTCTGCAAGGAGTCCGCATGGAGACCCCCAGGACGGAATACCAACGCTAATGCAAGCGCTGTGCAGTTAAGCACACGGAGCCCACAGACTATAATGGTCTCCGTGTGCTTGCCACGCACTGCCCGCACAATTAATTTGTGCGGG
The DNA here is from genome assembly GCF_031893055.1 of Leptodactylus fuscus. NCBI lineage: Eukaryota > Metazoa > Chordata > Amphibia > Anura > Leptodactylidae > Leptodactylus > Leptodactylus fuscus. The sequence continues at coordinate 327,239,761 of NC_134265.1, read as the reverse complement.
CAGTGCGCAGCAAGCACACAGAGCCCATTATAGTCTATGGGCTCCATGTGCTTCGCAAGCACATCGCTTGCAATTGCGATTGCATTCCGTCCGGGGGGTCTCCATGCGGATTCCTTGCGGACAGAATACAAGCGCTAGTGTGAACCAACACTGAGCGTTTACTCCGTGTGCAGGCTCTCTTACTTAGAAAACCTGTTCCAAATCACACAAACCTATATATCACAGGGCATAGCTTTTCTCCTGCTGTCACATAGGACAGCACATCTGAGCGGTGTTGTGGTGTTAGATTTTCCTAAGTTTATGCTTAAACTTCTATGTAAGGTCTTGTTAAGTCACGTTCCCAAATATTTCTGTACAATTTTCTTTCTCTTCACGTTTCCCTGGAGGAAGAGAAGATGATGCGGAAAAGGAAGACAGAACGTATTTCCCAGTAAGTGCGATAGTGTATATCACTGTATTACAAAGATCTGTCAATGGTGGCCTGTCTTTAGAATAGGTCATCAATATCAGATCAGTAAGGGTGAGTTCACACTGAGTATACGCCAGCGTATTCTGAATGTAAAACACGTTCAGAATCAGCGGCGTATAAAGCAGTTCCATTCATTTCTATGGGAGCCGGCATACGAGCGCTCCCCATAGAAATGAATGGGCTGCTTTTTTCACTACGAGCAGTCCCATTGAAGTGAATGGGAAGCGCTCGCATGTACGGCTCGGCATGAGCAGAGCTAGCCGTACACACGAGCACTTTCCATTCACTTCAATGGGACTGCTCGTAGTGAAAAAAGCAGCCCATTCATTTCTATGGGGAGCGCTCGTATGCCGGCTCCCATAGAAATGAATGGAACTGCTTTATACGCCGCTGATTCTGAACGTGTTTCAGAATAAGCTGGCGTATACTCAGTGTGAACTCACCCTAAGAGTCTGTCAAATGACACCACCACCTATCATCTAATTTCCACACAGAGCCAGTAGAAGATGGCTTCATCCACTATGTAGTGGCCTTGTAGTTCTATGGCAGCTCAGCTCCCATTCACTTGAAGCAAAGACATTACACAGTTTAAGGAGCCATCTAAGGAGCCAACTCTTTACATATATCATCTGATTCGTGTGGGAAGGGGGGCAGTCAGATGTTGGAGCTACTGAAGTAATATTAATGACCTAACCTAAGGATAACACCTCAATATCTAATCTTGGACAGACACTTTAATACGAGATTGACCCATGAGGAGACCAGGGTGAATGTTACCTTTTGTTATTAAGTGTCTGCACCTTACACATACATATACTGCAAAAACCAAATCATGCATAATTCTTTAAAGATTCACTTATCTTGTCACTTGGGGTTTGTAGACTTCTAAACTACAGAGCCATATGCAGCCCTTGTACCTATGAATGGGCCCTTTATACAATGGAAGATTTTTCTCCTAGATGAATGCAGTGTATTTAAGAGAAAGAAATCTTCTTACTATGGCATCTGATGACACATGGCTCTGTATACAATCTCTCAGATATCATAAGAATGAATAGTAGAAACCTCTATATGGCACAATATTAATTCATAGACACATTGTGGCCCACTATGGTCCTATATATGTCCTTTTTTACCATATTTTGGAACCTGGATAAACTATAATGGGTCGTGAACATGAGGCTTAATATAGTTTCTTCTCTCACAGTTCACGGACGGACCACGAGGAGGAAGCCAAGAAGAGGAAGATGGAGGACAGCGTCTTGCAGAAAGAAAAGACTGCTTACTTCAAACTCCTGGGTAAAATACTCCTTCCAGCCCCTACAACCTTACGGAAAGTATCTTATTTTTACACAAAAGTATGCATAATGGGTCTAAAGAGACTGCTGGATAGTGGCACGGCCACAGGCTGGTATTATTACGCTGGGAGGGGCTTAAACCTATGGCCCTTCCCACCCGGGTAATATCAGGCTTCTGCTACTTGTTATATCTGGCAGGTTATACCCAGTCAGATATAACAAGTAGGAGGGTGGGAAGGGCCACAGTTTATGACCCTTCGCATACCAGGCCACGGCTTCTCCAATGCCTGCCCTTTTCTTAAGATACACCCCTGACAGCGTTGGGTACCAGTGTAATAACTGAGGGTTTAGTGCCAGCCTTTTCACAGGCTAAGGGCCCCTTCAACGGAGTATACGCTGGCTGATTCTGAACGTGTAAACGTGTAAACATTCCGAATCAGCAACGTTTAAAACAGATCCCATTGCTTTCTATGGGAGCCGGCATACGTGCGCACCCCATAGAAATGAATGGGCTGCCTTAGCAGAGCGCCGGCATGACTGCTGGTTGTAGGTAGTTTAGGGGAGGGGAGGCGGAGGTATCCTACTTACCCTCCCCATCTTCATAGCAGCGCTGGTGCTGCTATTCGTCCCGGCAGTGGAAATGGTGGGCGGGGCTAAGCGAGGCTTCCGGCGGTTGCACCGGAGAGCCTCACTTGTGGACATTGCAGCTGGCTGGATGCTGTGCACTGTGCTCCGTGTGCACAGGAAAGCCGGCTGCTGCCTCTACTGTTGTATCCACTGTCCCTGCTGCTATAGGATGAGCTGGGAGATGCCCGCTGTGCATATGCTGCGGGGAGTTCACTCTCCCAGCTCACTCAAGAGGCATAGACAGAAGCCGGCATACAGCAGAGGCGCAGCCGGCTTTCCTGTGCACACGGAGCACAGTGCACAGCATCCAGCCGGCTGCAATGCCCACGAGTGAGGCTCTCCGGCGCAACCGCCTGAAGCCTCGCTTAGCCCCGCTCACCATTTCCGCTGCCGGGACGAATAGCAGCACCAGCGCTGTTACAAAGATGGGGAGGGTAAGTAGGATACCTCCACCTCCCCCCCCACTAAACTACCTCCAACCAGCAGTCATGCCAGAGCTCTGCTAAGGAAGTCGCACCATAATAAGACATTCCTCCAAAAATAAGACAGGTCCTATATTTAGGACAAGGATTTAATATAAGACACTGTCTTATTTTCGGTGAAACACGGTATTATTACAATGTGTTGTATTATGGAGATTTAGTATACTTACAGACAAAACATAGTATAGTATATAGAATACAATGTATCAGTAAAAGTATACACAATGATAAAGCAGTTTGTTCCTTTGCTGTAGATATAAAGGTATTCTGAACATTTCAGAAGGTATTGATGAAATACATTACACTAATATCTTATTTTTGTTACTTTGATAGACGACGAGGACATCAAGCTGTATCTAGACAGGGACAGATGTCTGAAGACCTCAGACAAGGTATCATGATATAGAGGGAAAGAATAGAAAATATTCCTGAGCTTTGCAAACTATGACCTGATATCAGTATTAAATGATATACAATGATATATAACCCCAATCTATGCTGCAGTCAGGTTGTAACTATCTATCAGTATACACAAGAATATACTGAGCTCATATATCTGTACTGCATACTATTATGTATTAGGAAATCTATGACAAACTTCTAACTCTCCTTTTATTCCACTAGTATCTCCTGGCGATGGTCCTGACCTACTTTAGAAGAGTCAAACTGCGTATAAAGGAATATCGCCAGTATTTCTTTCCTTCTCTGTAAGTTTCTATTATTATTAGCCCAATCTATACCTATAGTATGTGTTTCAGAGAAGACAGTCGTCAAATTCCCTTTCTAGGCTTATAACAGCCATTAATTGTACAACTGTAGATATAGTGAGCTACAACACTCTGCTATTAACATGCCATTCATACACTACTAGACAACAGTTCTCCTCATTACCTTTTTTTTTTACATGTTCTATAATTTCTTTGCCCTACTTTTTATTTCTTCCAGATTTTTAGCAAACCAGTTTGAAGAAGATGAAGAATTTCGAGAGGAGATCTACGCCTGGACCCCTGGACGGACATTAAGGACGATTAAGAGGAACCAGCTGCTTTACCTTCGTGACCTAATGCTCATCAAGATGGACTTCAGAGCTTGGGTAGAAAAGGAAACCTGCGATCTGGTGTGTAGCATAAAACAGAAAGATGTAAACTTTGAACTAAAGCTTGTGATGATTCTAATAATTCTAGATTATGTTAAATTCTAGATCATGGCACAAGACCCCGACCACTGGGCATGGAAGAGACAGAGAGAAGACCATCACAGCTGGGCTATTCGCTGGTTCAGGAGGGATATTTCAGAATTCACCATAAGAGGCCCATGGACCACCCTTCCAACCTGCTCTCTTTGTAACCCCATTCTAGATTCGAGCAAGGAAGAAGAGGAGAAAGACATTCATCATCAGACAGACGCAGAGGAGAAACCCGGAACATCAGTCACAATCATCTCAGGTAAGTCTATCCATTGTGTGAAAGAGAACTTCAAGTAAGGAGCCATTCACATGACGTTTCTGCTGTCCATTCAGCAGATCCGTTCAATGGATCTATTTTTTTAATAGTAAATATGGATACAAATATGCAGAATTAAAAAGCAGAGCCATGAATACTGGTGTGTAGAAATGGGCGAACCTCACTAGATTTGTTTCCACAAATATTTGTGAGGTTTGCACCTCCCCCCTTCTTTTCCAAAAGTGCTATTATTATATCTGGGGTCATCTCAGACACCAGAATATAATTAGTGCAGCCCCAAGGGGGTGAATGAAAATAACAAACAGCTCCTTTGCATCTTCTTCTGGCCAAGGAGGTCGGGGGTTGGAGTTACTTCTATGGGATTGTTATGGCATATTGTAGAACCCGAAATACCTTTTCAATGAGAAGTTGCTGTAGAAAAGCTTGGTAACATTGCTCTGCTTCTATTCTATAATAAATGTGTTACTAAAGTTTTCCTTCTATCATTTCTACTTATATGTAAAGCAACCAGACCAACAAGAAGAAGAAGAAGAACTAAGAAGACACGATGGAAGACATCGACCAGACGTCCAAGGAGAACAGCAGCACAGGATGAAGACCGAAATCATAGAGAGAAGTATCCTCCATAGTCACACACACATAAATACACTCGTTACATCACTATACACAGTCACTGCACATACACACAATCATCACACACATGCATACACATATACACTGATACTTGCTCTAGCGGTCGCCTCCCTTAGTATGCCCAGAGGAGGGGCAATACAGTGGCCACGGTTTCCCTGCAGGTTTCCTCCACTGGGGGTTTTTCCTGCCCTGAGTGTTGCTGTACGCTCTTCGTGAGTGATGGGAGGTAACCAGCACATATAAAAATAGATAGAATAAAATACATAGAATAAATTTCACATTAACTTTCTTTATCGTCTCTGTGTTATTTCTTCTATTTTTGTGTGTGAATACGTGTTTTATTTACAATCTATAATGACATTTGGGTATCTGGAATCTCATGATGGAATTTCCACAAAGTTCTCTCTGACTCCTAGTTAAAGTTAATAGAGCAGCTATAGGGGATTGGGGGGTAGCAGTCACACCCGCGCTCTGTTGTCACATAAGAAGAGACTAGTGTAATGGTAATTGGGGGACAGTTACACATTTTATAATGGAAATTCTGCTTAATGCTTTGTATAACGCAATACTTTTCCCCGCTTCCTAGTATGAGGCTGAGTTCACATGTAGTAAAGTGGAGCGCAATCTGGCACATATACGGCGTGTCAGAGTTTGCGCGCTCAAAAAAATCCCATTGATTTCAATGGGAATTACGAGTGTATACACCGTGTAATTTTGCGGCCGCAAAACAAATGGGGAAAAGGGACATCGACAATACAAAGAGGACCATGAGGTACAGATGTGTGAGTGTCCAATCCCAGGGCCTCAACAAAAACATAAGGGACTCCGGCGCACAGGTGCCTAGGTGTCCAATACTGGAGCATGGGGAAATAACACAAGAGGATGAACTGGAGCAATATCCTCTGTTCGTACTGTATGATGAAACAAGACGTAACTGGGGTAGTGTCCACAAGTTCAGCACCAAGATAAGGGACAAAAACTTGGTGGCTATGTACAACCAGAAACAGTTCAACTAATCACTCCAAGGGTCACACATCTTGAGCTCCCCAATCAGGTGTTGACTGGGGGGGACACAAAACTTACTTTTAGCAGCTTCCTCAATGCTCAGCTTCTGCAGATGGTTATCCCAATGGCAGGAGGTGAGGATGGCATGGATGATGTTGATGACTCCAGCAATCTGGATTTCTGTTGCATTTCTTGAGCCAACTTCCTCTCCATGGCCCGGTAGAAGGCAATCACAGTGGTTGGGTTCATGGTGCTTCTGTACACAAGTGGTTCAACCTGCTGTGCAGTTGCTGATGTATTGGAGTGGCCTCCCACAGAAGTATGGTCACCCCCTGAGATTGTGATGGTGCTCTTGGTAGTAGGTGACCTTGGGACAGTTGTGGCTGACTACTCCCATGACTCTCATAATGGCAGTGACACAGGAATCCGGTCAACGTCAACTGCCCAGAACACCTTCATGTGGAAATAATTTTGAGATGTTTTAAGTTATCAAAGTGATTCTGAGATTTATTTATTTTTTACCCAAATTACTTCATAAATTTAATTTACCATATCTCTGCTTTATGTTGCATTAAATCTTTATTCACCCTTTTATGTTTTTCACATATTATAAGGATAACAAGTCAAACAGTAATTTTCCAAAATTTCAAGAATAATTCCATAACACATTTTTCAAGGGACCAGTTCAGTTCTGAAGGGTTCTTGAAAGGCCTCTCTAATAGAAACCCCCATAATTCACCCTATTCTCAAAACTGAACCCCTGAAAGAATTGAAAACAGTACTTAGGAAATTTCTTAACCCTTTCAGCATTTCACAGCAATTAAAGCAAAATTGAAGTCAAATTTACACTCTTCAATTTCTGTCACTAATCTATTCATTTAGCTCTAGAATTTACACATTCACACGGGGTTAAAAGAGAAAGTGCATTCTACATCCTGTTGCGCAATTTCTCCCGAGTGTGAAATTATCCCACATGTGGATGTAATCTAATGTATGGCCACACTGTAGGGTCCAGAACGGAAGGCACACTATTGGGATAAAGGAGGGCAGATTTTGCTAGAATCTGTTGCAGGCACCATGTTGCATTTGCAGAGTCCCTGAAGTGCCAGAACAGTGGAGCCACCCCTCCACAAATAACCCCATTTTTTAAACTAGACCCCTCAAGGAATTTATCAAGGGGTATAGTGAGTACTTTATTAGTTTATTTATTAGGGTATTAGTGATAAACCAAATCTCCAATTATTGAAATTGATTTTAATGTTAAAAAGTTGTGCAGGGATAGAATTCCTGCATTAAATTTGGAAGGGATTCTACAGGCTGAGTTATCAAAAAAAAAAGAAGGTAATCTACATGTGTAAGGGCTCGTTCACATCTGCGCCCGGGTCTCCGTTCTGCAGGTTTCCGTTTCCTGCACAAAACAGAGGCAGGAGATGGAAACCTGCAGGACTCTTTCATACCCATCCATTTGAATGGGTTTGAAAGCTGTCCGGCCGTGAACGGCGGAGAGCATAAAAAGCAAAACCGTTTTTTTTTAATCCGGACACAGAGTCGGACATGCAGTACTCTGTGTCCGGATTTTAAAAACCGGTTTCGCGGCGGAGAGCATAAAACGCTCATCGCCGCTCACGGCCGGACCCGGTCTGTGGTTTCCATCTTCTTGCATGCAGAAGACAGAAACCAGGGGGACACACAGTGGCTCAGTGGTTAGCACTGCAGCCTTGCAGCGCTGGAGTCCTGGTGTTCAAATCCCGCCAAGGGCAAAAAACCATCTGCAAGGAGTTTGTATGTTCTCCCTGTGTTTGCATGGATTTCCATCCCATATTCCAAAAAAAAAGACATACTGATAGGGAAAAAAATGTACATTGTGAGCTCTATGTGGGGCTCACAATCTACATAAAAAAATAAAAAAAAGAAGACAGAAACCACAGAACGGAGACCCGAACGCAGGTGTGAACCTAGTGTTAGATACATTGTATGTGGTCCCTTTACACTAAAATCAGACAATCGCTTTTCTCAATTTTTCTGAAGCCCATGACAGCACACCATTAATTTAACTGCCAGTAGGAGAAGGGTTTTTCTTTCAGTTTTTGTAGTTATTGTTGTTAGGTGAGACCCCAACAACAGAGAGGCGAGGGAAGCCTACAACAATCTATGCAAACAATACAAAGACACCCTCAGAGAGAAGGAACCGAAGTGCCTCTCCCACAAAGTGGAGCAACTCGAGGACTCCCTCCAGGGCAGCTCATTCTGGGAGACCTGGCACCATATGGACACAAAGCCCAAGAAAAACTCCCTCCACATCCAAAACGGCAACATCTGGCTCAACTACTTCAGAGGTCTCTACAAAAACATCCCAGAAGAAGACCTAACCCCAGAACAGCAACAAATAATCACCAAACTGAGGGATATGGAGAAGGTCATCAAAGACTTCCAGAACCCCCTGGACTCACCAATCACTATAAAAGATATACAGGAAAGAATTTCCCTGCTGAAAGGCAAAAAGGCCAGTGGCCCTACCAGAGATGATTAAATACAGCCCCAGACATACGGCACTGGCAAAACTATTCACCCTCATCCTCAACACCGGATACTTCCCCCAAGACTGGAACAAAGGCCTCATAAACCCTATCTACAAGAATGGGGACCAATACGACCCCAACAACTACAGAGGCATCTGTGTCAGCAGCACGCTGGGGAAACTGTTCAACAGCATCATCAATAACAGAATCCTCACCTTCCTCACAGAACACAAGGTCCTGTGCAAGAGCCAAGCAGGGTTCATGCCAAACCACAGCACCACAGACCATATCTACACCCTGCACAACATCATCAAGACCCACGTCCACAACTCCAGAAGAAGCAAGATATTCGCCTGCTTCGTAGACTTTAAGAAGTAAAGTGATTCAGTATGGCACCCGGGTCTGCTCCTGAAACTCCTAGAGAGTGGAATAGGAGGAAGAACGTATGACGTCATCAAGAGCTCCTACACCGGAAACCAGTGCTGTGTGAAGGTGAACGGGAAAAGGACAGCATACTTCCAACAGGCCCGAGGGGTCAGACAGGGCTGTAGACTGAGCCCAACGCTCTTCAACATCTACATCAATGAACTGGCTACAGCCCTGGAGGCCTCCACAACCCCAGGCCTCACCCTGAACGACCATAAGGTGAAGTTCCTGCTATACGCCGACGACCTCCTAGTCCTGTCCCCCACCGAGAAAGACCTCCAAGAAAGTCTATCAGTGCTGGAAAAATTCAGCACCGCATGGGCTCTACCCATCAACTAGAAGAAGACCAAAGTCATGGTATTTCAGAACAAGGGCCACAACAAAGCCCCCACCCCACAATTCACACTGAACGGCTCCACACTGGAAAAAACCAACAGCTACACCTACCTGGGGCTGGAGCTCAGCCAATCAGGAAGCTTCAAAGCAGCAATAGAAACTCTGAAAGGAAAAGCCTGCAGAACCTTCTACGCCACTAGAAGACGGCTGTACCACCTCAAACCACCGGTGAGGGTCTGGCTGAAGATATTTGACGCAGTCATCGCTCCGATCCTTCTCTATGGCAGTGAGGTTTGGGGCCCAGCCACCTACCCAGACCAGTCAAAGTGGGATTCCAGCCCAACAGGGACCTTCCACCTGGAGTTCTGCAAGTACCTCCTCCATGTCCACCGCAGCACCTCCAACATGGCCTGCAGGGCAGAGCTAGGCAGACTCCCCCTATTACTCACCATGCAGAAGAGGGCTCTATCATTCTGGACACACATACAGGGCAGCAGCCCTGGCTCTTACCACCACCAAGCCTGGATGAGCCACAGAGCCCTGATCAAATCCTATACCCCCAACCGAGCATCAGCCATCTGCCAAGTCAAAACCCCCAACATGCCCTGAACAAGGCTCAAATAAAATGAATAATTGAGAGAGACAAAGAGCAGTACATCGAGGAATGGAGAAGCGCAATAAATTACTCCAAGAAACTTAATGTGTACCAGTCATTGCAAAAGGACTACACCATGGCCACCTACCTGGAGAGAATACCCCACTCCAAACACAGACAGACCCTGAGCCGGTACAGACTGAATTCCCACAACCTGGACATGGAGACGGGGCGACACAGGCAGACGTACAAGCCTCGGGAGAACAGACTGTGCTAGCACTGTGACCAGGGGGCCCTAGAAGACGAGACCCACTTCCTGCTGCACTGCACCAAATACTCAGCTGTGATGGCTGTCTACTTCCAAAGACTCTCTGCCCACATCCCAGACTTCACATCTGCAGACGAGAAGAGGAAATTCTACATCCTACTGGGAGAAGAGGAGTCCACTGTGGAGATCGCTGCCCAGTATGTGTCCAGCTGTCACCAAACAAGAGGAAGATGATACCCCACGGACTGTTATACCACAAATCACCCACCCCACCCCACTCCCCCACATAGCTGTCACTAACTAAGAGGAAGATGAGACCCCACGGACTGTTATAGACTTCTGGAGAGAGCGTAACTCTGAACGCGGGACAGGGATTGGGAGGGTCTCAAAAAATTAAAGGAGTTTAGGGAGGAGAGTAATTTTAACCGCCGTGATGTGGCCGATAAGAGAGATGGGGAGAGAACGCCATTTATCTAACAGGGCTCGTACGATCACAGGCAAGGGTAATTAGCTGAGTAGAGGGACGAATAGGAGGGCGAAAGCTGAATCCCCAAGTAATGAAGAGAGTGAGTACGCCATTGGAAGTCGATGTTAGATTTGAGTAGCTGTAAGGTCTCACCAGGGATATTGATGGGGAGAGCTTCCGTTTTAGTAGGATTAACCTTATAACTAGAGATGAGTGAACACCGTTCGATTGAATAGGTATTCGATGGAATCTCAGGCCGTTCGAAGTATTTGTTCCCAAACGAATACCACGCACAATACGCAGTAAAAATTCGTTTCCCCTCCCACCTTCCCTGGCGCGTTTTTTGCACCAATAACTGCACAGGGGAGGTGGGACAGGAACTACGACAACGGAGGCAGTGAAAAAAAATTGAAAAAACCCATTGGCTGACGAAAACATGTGACCTCCCATTTATAAGAACGTCCGTCGCCATATTCGCCAGATTTGCGGTCAGAGATAGGGAGAGAGAGAGATCTGCTGAGGGCTAGATAGGGTTTAGCTTCAGATAGGCAGGGAAAAACCGAAGAACAACAACAGCTTTTCTCAGAGCTATACACTGCAGGGACAGGAGTCCAGCTTTCCATGGATGGTGGAAAACAAGGATACAGAACAGTTACTTCTTGCTATATACATGCACACCAGCTTTTGTTAGGGGTGTTCCCACACAAAATAGCAGGAATCCACAGCCGTTACTTCTTGCTATATACGTGAAAAACAGCTTTTATTAGGGGTGTCCCCAAAAAAAATAGCAGGAATCCACAGCAATTACTTCTTACTATATACGTGACAAACAGCTTTTCTCTGGGTTGTATAGACCATAAAAAGGGCATTAGAATACCTAAAAAAATGCGTAAGGCTAGTGCAAGGGGACAAGGACGAGGACGGGGGCGTGGAAATGCAGATGTGGAGCAAGGTTGCGCTCAACCAACAGTGTCTACTGTGCCTACTGCTCTGCGGCAGCAAGCATTGCGCTTCCCCATAGTCTCCGGCTTTATGGCCACATTAAGTAGGGTGCAGGGTACAACCCTAACCAGGCCCGAGCACCAGGAAGAGGTGTTACAATGGCTGGCGGACAATGCTTCCAGCACATTCTCCACCAGCCAGTCAACCTCTACCTCAACTCCTCCTCCTACCCAACAGTCTCCTCCTCCTTCCTCACAACATGCCCAGTCTTCCCAGCAACCTAATCCCACCTCTCCCACCTCCCAGGAGCTGTTTTCGGGTCCATTCACTGTCCCTCTCTCTGTCCCACCACATCCTGAATCACCAGAACTAACAGATGAGTTGCTGTGTCCTGATGCACAAACAATGGGGCATCCATTATCTCCTGTTGTTGTTGTTGACCAACAATCGGCCCTCAGTGATGACGAAGACGAGACACAGTTGCCATCAGGGCAGCCTGTTGCCATGTGCGGTGTGCAAGAGGAGGAGGAGCCGTCAGAAGAATTGGAAGAGGAGGTGGTGGACGATGAGGACACTGACTCAACATGGACAGGGCGGATGTCAAGCGGGGCGAGCAGTGTAGATATGGAGGGAAGTGCAGCACCAAAGAGGATGGCTAGAGGTAGAGGCACGTCCAGAGGCAGAGGACAGCTGCTTCACTGAAGCCAGGCCACAGCCAGCAGGGCCCAAAATGTTCCCTCTTGTAGCCAGCCCAGAAAAACTCCCACATCGAGGCCACGGTCTTCGGTGGTGTGGAATTTTTTTAATGTATGTGTGGCGGACAAATATACTGCGGTTTGCACACTCTGCAACTCGAAACTGAGTAGGGGCTTCATTTGGAAGGCAAGCACTGGGCTCAGTGGCAGAGAGCAAACGCAGGACGATCGTCATCCGGCATTGCCGCCATTGCCTCTCCCACTGTTGCCAGTGCTGGCGCTGCAGTCCAGACCAGCAGCCAGGAAACCTCCACATCTGCCTCCACCACTTTGGAGACTTCTCCCTCATCCTCCCCTTTTCCTGCCTCAGCTCCTTCTCCTGCCTTAGCTCCTTCTCCTGTACCTTCATGCGCCTCTTCACAGCAACCCACAGGCAAAAATACAGCGCTACCCACCCCCATGCACAAGCCTTAAACGCGCACATCTCCAAACTTCTGGCCCAGGAGATGTTACCATTCCGGCTTGTGTAACCTCAGGCCTTCCGTGAACTGATGGCAAGTGCGGCACCTCGCTATGCCGTCCCTAGCCGTCACTACTTCTCCCGCTGTGCCGTCCCCGCCTTGCACCAGCACGTGTCACGCAACATCAGGCGGGCCCTAAGTTCCACAATTTGCACAAAGGTTCACTTGACCACCGACGCGTGGACAAGTGCATGCGGACAGGGATGCTACATTTCACTGACGACACACTGGGTGAATGTATTTGAGGCTGGGACTGGGTCACAATCTGGGGCGGTCTACCTCATTTCCCAACATTCCTGGCAGGAACTCTGAACCACCACCCTCCTCCTCCTCCTCCTCTTCTGCCTCCGCCATCACATCGACCCCAGCTACCTGCTGGAAACGCTGCAGCACTGGCGTGGGGAGACGTCAACAGGCAATGCTGAAGCTCATCTACTTGGGGGACAGACAACACACTGCCTCCAAGGTGAGGGATGCCCTCCTTGATGAGACAGCAACATGGTTTTCGCCGCTGCAACTGGGCCCAGGCATGGTCGTGTGTGATAACAGCCGCAACCTGGTAGCGGCTCTGGAGCTTGCCAACCTCTGACACGTTCCATGCCTTGCCCACGTGTTCAATTTAGTCGTGCAACGTTTTTTAAAAACGTATCCAAATGTACCCGAGCTACTGGTGAAAGTACGGCGCTTGTGCGCCCACTTTCGCAAGTCCATAGTAGCCGCTGCTAGCCTCCGAAGCCTCCAGCAACGCCACCATCTGCCAGAACACCGGCTGATGTGCGACGTCCCCACACGCTGGAACTCGACGTACCACATGTTGTGTGAGCAGCAGAGACCCTTGATGGAGTACCATCTCCAAAACCCAAGGGTTCCTCAGAGTCAGCTCCCGCAGTTTCTGTACCATGAGTGGCCATGGATGGCAGACTTATGCGAGATCTTGTGTGTCTTTGAGGAGTCAACCATGAGGGTCAGCTGTGACGACACACTCATGAGTGTCACAATCCCGCTCCTGTGTGTGATGCGAGAATCCTAATCGCCATCAGGGATAACGTGTTGGAGGCTGAGGAGTCAGGCATAGGAGCACAACCATCCCAGCAGGATAGTCAGGCCACACTCCTGTCCGCTTCACAGCATATATTGAGGGAGGAGGAGGAGGACGACGAAGTGGCAGATCTCATTGTCACACAGGAGGCTAGCGGGGAAGTTCATTGTGTCCCATTGCTGCAGTGCGGTTGCTGCGAAATGGAGGAGGAAGGGGAGGAAATGGAGAGTGACCATTCCGGTGGGGGCAGCCAAGTGATGCCAAGTAACACTCTGGCACACATGGCTGAATACATGTTGGAGTGCTTTTCAACTGACAATCGTATTGTCAAAATCCTGGAGAGCAACGACTACTGGATTTTTGCAATCCTCGACCCCCGGTATAAAAATTATGTTTGTAATTTTATTCCGGTAGAGGGGAGGCCCAGTTGAATAAGTGATTGCCACAAGCAACTGGTGCATAATATTATGGAGATGTTTCCATCAACTCTCGTTGGCGGCACACAGGAGAGTTCCTCCAACAGGCGAACAACTGTCATCCGGTCCAAACCCGGCAGGGGCACACTCTGTTGCAAGACTTATTCCTAGGTCTGGGACACGTTAATGGCCCCCCCTGGCCAAACTACCACCACTGAGGGGCCTAGTGTCACCAGGAGGGACAAGTATAGACGCATGTTGCGGGAGTACCTGGCCGACACCAGCCCTGTCCTCTCCAAACCCTCTGTGCCCTATACTTATTGGGTCTCCAAGTTGGATTTGTGGCTGGAACTTGCGCTGTACGCATTGGAGGTCCTTTCCTGCCATGCCGCCAGCGTGCTTTCGGAAAGGGTCTTCAGCGCAGCCGGTGGCATAATTACGGATAAGCGCAGCCGGCTTTCAGCTGACAGTGCTGACCGGCTGACGCTGATAAAAATGAACAGCCACTGGATAGACCCATCATTTTCATGCCCACCGGTGTCAAGCAACCCGACATGAAGTTTCATCTGTGTGCTCACCCTCTACAATTCCTCCTCCTCCTCCTCCTCCACCAACAGCGTTGCACAATTGTGCTCCTACTAGGCTCAATACACCCTGATTTTCCCCCAACTCTGCTGGTTAGAGTCTCAATCTACCCTGATTCCCCCCAACTCTGCTGGTTAGAGGCTCAATCCACCCTGATTTCCCCCCCCCCCCAACTCTGCTGGTTAGAGGCTCAATCCACCCTGATTCCCCCCAACTCTGCTGGTTAGAGGCTCAATCCACCCTGATTCCCCCCCCCCCCAACTCTGCTGGTTAGAGGCTCAATCCACCCTGATTCCCCCCCCCCCCCCCAACTCTGCTGGTTAGAGGCTCAACTCACTGCAAGGGCCAAAAACACTGCTTTTTAAAGGCTCTACTCACTCCAAGGGCCCAAAACTCTGATGGTGCAAGGCTCTACTCACTCTAAGGGCCTAAAACTCTGCTGGTAAGAGGCTGAAGTCGCCTAAAGGGCCTCAATCTCTGCTGGTAGCTCAGCTTAAGGGCCTGTAACTTAATTTGGAAAGGCTCACGTTAAGGGCCATAAAAGTGAATTTTGAAAGGTCTTGCCACATCACACACATCCACAATGACAGTTAAGGGTGGGGGCTTTTGGATTTCCCATTGCCTATTCCATCTGTGGTTGTCATGGGCAACGTGATTTAAAGGGGTGCTTGTTTCTTTAGCTTAAATTTGGGTTTCTGTCCATCCATTTGGGGAAGAAAGAAGGTTTCCAGTATTTTCCCACTTTGATAGAGGGTTTTTTGAGTGTGGAAAGTGTGTAGTTGATAGGCTGTGATGGTTGGGTAAAACTGTGACTTGGGCTTGTTAGATGCCCCCAGACATGCTTTCCCTGCTGTCCCACTTGCATTGCAGAGGTGGTGTCATCATTTGCTGAGGTGTTATAGTGGACCTGGTGACCCTCCTGAGTCGAATGGTGGGTTCCCCTGAAACGAAGCATTTTTCCCCTATAATAGGGTTTGATATTTGATCGAATAGTCGAATATTGAGCGGCTATTCGAAACAAACAACGAATATCAAATATTTTACTGTTCGCTCATCTCTAATCACTATGCTAAACATCAAATATTTTGGAGGGTCTGTGGAAGTGTGTACTCCTAGCCAAATACTACGATACCAAGTCACAATAGTTAATCGTATGGATATGCTGGCTTTTTGGGGGATTTTATTACAGCAGGCCAATCTTTGTTTTTCTTTTTACAGAGGAACAAGATCATCCGACATGAGATGAAGAAACTTGTAAAGGAGGGGACCAAGAAAGCAAAAGCATAAGTCTTTCTATTAATGGAAAGAATAAAACCATGATTTTTAGTTCCACCTGTGTCCATGTTTCTCTTCATGTTTATTCTTGAGATAAAATCTTCGCCTTTGTACAAATTCTCACCTTTTTATGGAAGCTGCCAAAATGGATGTGCAATACAGAGATTCTTTAATCGCTCCTCATTGCATCCAGTACATAGTATATAAAATCAAAGTTTATGAAATTGCAGAGCACTTGGTTATTTAGTGGATTAACTTGGCTATACCCACTGTGGCAGAGGTAACTTGATAGCAGCAATAGCGAGGACCCAAACAGTCAAAGACAGGAACACGAAAGATGCAGGAAACAGGTTTATTTAGAAAATACAGAAACATAAATAAAATACAGCGGCTAACTAAGGGAGCGTTCACACTACTGTCAGTGTCCGACAGGTAGTGTCCGCTCCTAGTGTCCGTTCAAAATCTGGCACGGACATTAGGAGCGGACACTAGCTGTGTCCGTGACACCTGACTTTTATTTAAATGGCGATCGGGTGCGTTCTTTTGCACTCCGTGCCCTTCCTTCCCTGTCCGCATGTAAAGATGTCCGACTTCTCAAGCCAACAGAAGAACCCTACATGTTGGGTTTTTCTGTCCGCTTGAGAAGTCGGACATCTTTACAGTGATCAAAGCAATAGCAATTCCCCAAAAGGGTATAACTAAAAATACACTTGGTCCCGCAAAAAAAGACTCCCTATACATCCCCTTACATGGAAGTATCAAAAAAAAGTTACTGGTGTCAGAATATGACAACTTTTAGGGGGGAAAAAATTGGCACGGGTTGAAATGTACATAGTTACATAGTAGATGAGATTGGATAAAGACATGAGTCCATCAAGTCCAACCTATAACCCTACAATCCCCTACAGTGTTGATCCAGGGGAAGGCAAAAAACCCCATGAGGCTCGTGCCAATTGCCCTATTTCAGGGAAAAAAATTCCTTCCCGACTCCAATCTGGCAGTCAGTAATCTCTCGTTGTACTCCAGTCCACCCATTCCCCTAATCATTTTGGTTGCCCGTCTTTGCACTTTTTCAAGTTCACTTATGTCTTTCTTGTATATCGGGGCCCAAAATTGCGCACAATATTCTAAGTGTGGCCGTACCAGTGATTTGTATAGAGGCATAACTATGTCCTTGTCATGAGAATCTAGACCTCTTTTGATGCATCCCATAACTTTATTTGCCTTGGCAGCAGCTGCCTGACACTGGTCATTAAAGGTAAGCTTGCTGTCCACCAAAATCCCTAAGTCTTTTTCATTGACAGTCTTACCCAGTAATTTACTATTTAGTACATAGTCATACATTTTATTACGTCGCCCAAAGTGCATTACTTTACATTTGTCAACATTAAACTTCATTTGCCAAGTCTCCGCCCATGCTTCCAGTTTCCTTAGATCCCCTTGTAATATTCTACTATCCTCCTCATTATTGATCACCCTACAAAGTTTAGTATCATCTGCAAATATAGACACCCTGCTTTGTAGACCCTCTACCAGGTCATTAATAAAGATATTAAACAAGAGAGGACCTAATACTGACCCTTGTGGCACCCCACTGGTGACTGTGGCCCAGTCTGAATATTTACCATTAACAAGTACCCTCTGTTTCCTATCAGTGAGCCAGTTGCTAACCCAAATATCATAGATTGTAAGCTCTTGTGAGCAGGGCTCTCAGTCCCATTGTGTGAAATGACTTTCTTTGTAATGTATCTTTCTGTCTGTATTTGAACCCTACAAATTGTACAGCGCTGCGGAATATTTTGGCGCTATATAAATAAAATTTATTACCGTGTTTCCGCCAAAAATAGGACGTACCCCGAAAGTAAGGCATGGCAGACATTTTGCTGCCTTGCCTAATATAAGGCGCTCCCCCGAAAATAAGACGTAGTGAATAGAAATGAATGGAAGTAGCCGGCAAGCGGGGGGTTAATCGGTGTGCCGGGCGCTTCCATTCATTTCTATGGGAGCGTGTGAGGGCACCGACTGGAGGAATGAGCGCTGGATGTCTGCTGACACCAGCAGACATCAGGCGGCTATGGCGGCCGCCCGACTCCCGGGTGGCCGGCATAGTTAAACATCCGGCATATCCTGCCGGGTGTTCAACTATGCCGGCCACCCGGGAGTCGGGCGGCCGCCATAGCCGCCTGGTGTCTGCTGGTGTCAGCAGACATCAAGCGCTAATGCCTCCGGTCGGTGCCCACACCGACCGTGGGCATTAACCCTTCTGGCGCTGGTGATCGCCGGCACCTGGAGCATGCTCCAGGGCCGACATCACATTGGCATGACAGCCGGGAGCCTTGTATTTTTTGCATTGCAAAAAATCGTCATTTCTTTTGAAGGCAGGTTGCCTGTCTGTAATGTATTACAGGGGGTTAATAAATGCAAAAAAAGAAGAAAATATATATATATATATATATATATATATATATATATATATATATATATATATAGTATTAAAAATTCAAATCAATGCATTTCCCTAGAACACATATAAGAGTATGTAAATACTGTGAAACACATACCGTACATGTTAGGTATCCCTGTGTCCAAAATCGCCTGCTCTACAAATCTATACAAATTTTTTTATACTGTACAGTATTTAATAAATGTTAATTTTTATATTTAGCAATATATGTGAATTATTCTTTGAAAAAAATAAGACACCCCCTGAAAATAAGACATGGCACATCTTTGGGAGCAAAAATTAATATAAGACACCGTCTTATTATCGGGGAAACAGGGTATTATAAATAATACCATATGAATTAGGCATCCTTGGAATCATACCGAAACATAGAATACAGATGACATGTCATTTTGGCTGCACAGTGAACGTTGTAAAATCGAAACCCGTAAGAAAATCGTACAAATGCACTTTTTCTTCAAATCTACCCCATTCTGAATTTTTTTTCCAGCTTTCTAGTACATGTTACAGAATATTAATGGTAATATCATGAAGAAGAATTTGTCCCACAAACATTAATCCCTCATATGGCTCAGAGAGCGGAAAAATAAAGTTATAGGGTTTGGAGGGGGGGTGGGGGGGTTCGAAAAATGCCTGTGGTGGGAAGGGGTTAAAATGAGACATACTAAAAATCATGAAGAAAAAGAATGAACAATGTTATAAATTTCTATAATTATTAAGACGAGTATAATGAGTTTCTTGTGCTTTGGAGCCATATAATAAAGAGGTTATACATATAGTTTCTACTGGAATGAACTCACATTCTACATCTACAGACATATAGTCAATTCCCTGTGCTTCTTAGGTATGGAATGAGCAGGTTATATGTGTAGTTGGCAGTGGAATCAATACATAATTTACATATAATTTACATATACAGCCATGTAGTAAATTCCCTCTGATTCCTAACTATGGAATGAGCAGGTTACATGTATCATTTATTGGGAAATAGTCACAAATTGCAGATATAGAGTCATGGAGTAAATTCTGTGTACTTCCCAGATATGGGAACAGAGTTATCTGTTCATTCCACAATAAACTACACATGGTATCTGTTCAGTTATATGTGTTCAGTCAACTACTATCTACACATATAACATTTCATTCCACATCTATGAAGCACAGTGAATTTACTACATGCTTAGGGCTCGTTCACATCTGCATCTGGGACTCCGTTATGCAGGTTTCCATTTCCTGCACAAAATAGGGCAGGAGAAAACTGCAGGCATAATTCAAACCCATTCATTTGAATGGGTTTGAAAAGTGTCCGGCCGTGAGCGGCGGTGAGTGTTTTATGCGGTGAGCGAAACCGGCCATATGCAGTACTCTGTGTCCAGTTTTTAAAAAATGGTTTTGCCGCAGAGAGCATAAAACGCTCACCGCCGCTCACGGCCGGACTCGGCATGACAGGTTTCCGTTTTCTACATGCAGAAGACGGAAACCTGGTAACGGAGACCCGAATGCTGGTGTGAACCCAGCGTCACATAATTAGAATATGTGTTCATTTCATTATGAACTACACATATAACTTTTCATTCCACATCTTTGAAGCACAGAGAATTACTACATGATTACGTATGTGGAATATGTGTTCATTTCATTACAAACTATATATATATTTTCTCATTCCACATCTACAAAACAGAGAATTTTCTACATGCCTGTATATGTGAAAAATTTACTCAATTCACTTGGAGCTACACATATAAACTGTTAATTCCACGTTTACAAAGCGCAGGGAATTCACCACATGCCTATATAGGTGATATATAGGTCTATTTCACTGAGCTATACAGATCACCTGTTCATTCCATACCTAGCAAGCACATGGAATTGTGTAGAGAAAATTGGGTTCACCTGGAATTTTACTTTCATTGAGTCTGAAGGCAGCATAGAAGGGTCTTTATCCCCGCCTTTAACTCCTCCCAGGAACAGTCCACTAATGAAAGTTATTTAGCATAATTAATAGTATAACATAATGGGAGGATATGCTGTGCTGCCGTAGGACTCATAAGGGGAGTGGGAGGAGGGGGGAATCATCATTTGGAAACAATATTAAGCACTGCTGGACCCTCAGAGTGGATGTCCAGGTGATAATGCTTGATGAAGGTAGAGAAAAGCAGCATTACACGTATACAGAATAGATACTTGAGCTTATAAAGTTGCTTTGGAACGTGGAGAATGTGCCATTAGTGAAGTTGGTAAAGAGAGATCTTAAAAATAGTAGATTTGGTCCACCTGCCTAATGTGTCTTTAGAGGATTTCTTCCCCTTCCTTGCACTTGAAAAAAGTACATATACATTTCCCTGCTTTCTGAAATCTGGTTCTATCCAGATAAGTCAGAATAGATCTTTTGACATCTAGGGTGTGGAAATATATCTTCTTCCGTCTTACCCTTAGTTCACATCTGCGTTTGGTAAACTGTTCGGGGAGTCCGCATGGGGACCTCCCGAACGGGCTACCAAACGCACTGGCAGGCGGTGTGCAGTGAAAGCACATGGACCCCATAGACTATAATGGGATAGACTATAATGGGGTTTGTGTGCTCTCCCTGTGCTGTCCGCACGAATCATATGGACATGAAAGTGATCGTGATCTACTTTCCTATCTGCATGTTCCATGCGGGCAGCACAGGGAGAGCACACGGACCCCATTATAGTCTATCCCATTATAGTCTATGGGGTCCATGTGCTTTCACTGCACACCACCTGCCAGTGTGTTTGGTAGTCCATTCGGGGGGTCCCCATGCAGAACCCCCTGACGGATTACCAACGCAGATGTGAATGAGGCCTTAGGATGAAGACAGTAAACTGGTAAGAAGGATTCTTCAGTAATATTTTGAAAAGAAGGACTTTAAGTAGAAATGGGCAAATAGTATTAGAAACTAGAGTTTCGAATACCTCGCTCCCATAGTAATGCTCTTACTCTTACTCTTATGGTAGAGTTGGAAGGGACCTCAAGGGCCATCGGGTCCAACCCCCTGCGAGTGCAGGTTTTCCTAAATCATCCCAGCTATATGTTTATCCAGATTCCGCTTGAAGATTTCCATTGATGGAGCGCCCACCACCTCCCGTGGCAGCCTATTCCACTCTCTCACTACCCTCACTGTCAGAAAGTTTTTCCTAATGTCTAATCTGTATCTCTTTCCCTTTAGTTTCATCCCATTGCTTCTTGTACTTCCTTGTGCTAATGAGAATAGGGGAGATCCCTCTGCACTGTGACTACCTTTCAGATATTTGTAGACTGCTATTAAATCTCCCCTCAGCCTTCTCTTCTGCAAACTAAACAATCCCAGTTCTTTTAGCCGCTCCTCATAGGACATGGTTTGCAGACCTTCCACCATTTTGGTTGCTCTTCTCTGGACTTGCTCCAATATATCGGTGTCTTTCTTGAATTGAGGCGCCCAGAACTGTACACAGTATTCCAGGTGTGGTCTGACCAGGGAAGAGTACAGTGGAATAATGACATCTCTTGATCTAGATTCAATGCTTGTCTTAATACATCCCAGAATTTTATTAGCCTTTTTTGCAGCAGCACCACACTGTTGGCTCATGTTGAATTTGTGATCTACTATTATGCCCAAGTCCTTTTCCCCTATGCTATCACTTAGTTCTATTCCTCCCATACTATATATGTTTTTTACATTTCTGTTACCCAGATGTAGAACTTTGCATTTGTCCCTGTTAAATACCATTTTGTTCGCCTCAGCCCATTGTTCCAGTGTGTTTAAGTCCTTTTGAATACACTCTCTCTCCTCTCTAGTGTTGGCTATTCCTCCTATCTTCGTATCATCTGCAAGTTTTATGAGTTCCCCAATAATTCCATCGTCCAGATCATTTAATGCATGGGACCGGCCTTACAGCAAGGGGTTAAGCCCCGGCTGGCAAAACTCTAGTTTCTAATACTATTCCCATCATCTCTAACCTTTAGGTATTAAGTTTGGCAGGGTTCTCAAGAGGACTCCATTGGGTAGAAATCTCAAATACGGGCTTCTGGAGTGTAAGGCCTGTAGGTCTCCCAGCCTTTTAGCAGATGTAATGGCTACTAAGAAAACCACTTTGCAGGATAGCTGTTTTATATCTATTTCCTGGAACGGCTCCAATGGATGGGATGTCAGAGCATTGAAAACAACAAACAAGTCCCAAAAAAAGCACAGGAGGTTTTACCTCCAGTCTCAGGTTCCTAATTGCTTCGAAAAATCTTGATATTAAAGGAAAACCAGAGAATTTACCATCAGTCACGGCATTAATGGCGGTCATACGTACTTTGAGAGTTAAATAGGATTTTGCTGAGTCAGGAAGAGAATTTAGACCAATTTTTCTAAGTCTCACAGGCTGCCAATAGAGTATTAATAGCTGATGTAGATAACACTATTCTTCTGTCTCAGTCCTTCACATTCCAAGCTGAAAGATGGAGTTTGCTCAACTCTGATATTCAGAGTTGGAGAATCTTCTTACATTCTGTCATCAGTAACCTGCTTTGTGTCCCACCATGCTTGGTCTGATAATAGGATGTCTAAAATAGGTTGTCTGTCTGAATTAGGACTAATTTGTCCTGAATTGATGGTTTGAAATGCAGATGTGCCAACCTGATAGCTTTCATCTCCTGAAAATTTGAGGAATGGAGCCCATCTAATTTGTTCCATAGTCCTTGAGCCCAAGAAGTTTGCAGCTGAGCACCCCAACCTCTCATGGAGGCTGGAGAGAAGGAGTTCTTATACCATTCATTATACTAATTACCTGTCTCATTGTTACGTAGGTGGGCCGGTCCTGGGAAAAGTTGAGGACGGGGATAAAGACCCTTTTATGCTGCATCATGACTGGAATATATTCCAGTATAAACTATATGAACAGTCTCATCATTTTACGTCTCCAAAGTGCAAGAAAAAAAATTCATTACACTTGTCATAATAATTATAGCAATTTATAACATTGTTCATTCTTTTTCTTCATGTTTTTTAGTATATTCCTATTAGAAGCTCTGAAATGCAGACATGGCAGACAGATGGGCACGGTTAAGAATAGTGTGTATAACATTACACGATGCAACCTTCTATATTCCTCCACATATTCCCAATAAAAGCTTGTTACATTCCTAGAGTTATTCTAATGGGGCAAGCTGTAGTACTATATTGGTATTGCTTTGGGATATATACCACATACAAAGTCATTTTTATTTGGGCATAGGCTTTTTAGACTCTTTCTTCACGTTAGGGAGCCTTCACTAAACACGCATGTATTTTTGCAAAAATTTTTTGCAAAATACACATGTAAAAATACACGTGTAAAAATAAGACTCCCATTGACTTCAATGACATTTTACAGGCGTATTTTTACAGGTGTATTTTTA
This sequence comes from Leptodactylus fuscus, assembly GCF_031893055.1. NCBI lineage: Eukaryota > Metazoa > Chordata > Amphibia > Anura > Leptodactylidae > Leptodactylus > Leptodactylus fuscus. The sequence continues at coordinate 327,215,849 of NC_134265.1, read as the reverse complement.
CACAAGGTGCATTCACACTACGGATATGGTGACTGATTCTGAACATTAAAACACGTTCAGAATCAGCGCGTATAAAGCACATCCCATTCATTTCAATGGGAGCCGGCATACTAGCGCTCCCCATTGAAATGAATGGGCTGCTTTTTACTCTACGAGCGCTCCCATTGAAGTGAATGGGAAGCGCTCGCATGTACGGCTTGGACTGAGCCGAGCGCCGGGCCCCTTACACGGCAAGCCGTACACGCGAGCGCTTCCCATTCTCTTCAATGGAGCGCTTGTAGAGTAAAAAGCAGCCCATTCATTTCAATGGGGAGCGCTCGTATGCCGGCTCCCATTGAAATTAATGGGACGTGCTTTATACGCGCTGATTCTAAATGTGTTTTAACGTTCAGAATCAGTCAGCATATCCGTAGTGTGAATGCACCCATAGGGAGCCTTCACACGATGTAACGCTGCGCTCATTCTGATCGTAAAAACACATTCAGAATGAGCTCATAAAAAGCAGCTCCCATTGACTGGAATGGGAGCCGGCATACGTGTGCTCCCAATTGAAATCAATGGGAGGCTTTTTTCCCTATGCTTTCAATGTATTACGCGCATAATACGCTCATAGTAAAAAAAGAAAAGGCTGCGTAAACGCAACGTAAACGCTACCCTCGCATTTCTACGCCAGAAAATATAAGCACACATTGAGCCTGGCGTTATTCCATGTGAAGGCTCCCTTAAGCCTCATTTCCTTAAATTTGTAGCCATGCCAAAACTGTAGACTGGTTCACACTAGCTTTCCGCCCCAGACGTCTCTTAGAATTGTCAGAGAGAAGTCCTACAAGGAGGACTTGTCTCTTCAATGGTTTAAGTAGGGTCTGTGGGTTTCCACGTGTAACTGCTTTTTAAGCAGATTGGGTTTCTGTCTTTCAGGTCCATGTCCACTTCTTATACTTTCTGCCATATAAAAGCACTTTTATGGGAGAAACAAGGGATTAAGGCTTTGTTCAGACTTGCTTTTTTTTGTTCAAGAAATGGTGATCCAGCAATAAATAAAAGACTAGTTGAAAAAACCCTTAGTAAGATGTAGTGGAAGCATACTCCATCCTGACTCCAAATATGGCTGTTGGAAAATAATGCCTGGATCAAAAGGCCATAAATATAGTCACCTAATGTACAGCCTATGTAGAGATAGAAATACAGTAGGAGTCCAGGATTGATGGGTAGATGGATAATCGAAGTAGGTCCTCCAAGCCTAAGAATTCTCAATAGCTGTCAGGACCATACCAGAGATCCATTGATTCAGAACCAAGAGCCAGCAATATAAAGTCATTCATGTCACCAAATAAGCAGACCAAGGTGACGTCCAGGGCAAGCTGAGGTCTAATACACAAATAACAGGCAAAGGAGGTACAAGGTTTGTGAGCATGTCGCCAGGCCATGATTGATCTGCACTGACGGAACATAGATGTCATCCGTGTAACACCCGTGCACCACATTACCAGTGAGCATGATCCACAAAACAGACAGGAATAGAACCTATCCTTAGTTTTGCTCATGACCCCAAACACCAGGCCGTGAAAATACTCGGTTGTGCCTATGGCGCCATAGAAATGAATGGGTCATGAAAAACACGGCTAGCACATTGACTGTGCGCCTGGTTGTGTATACGAGGCCTTATTGTATAATAAGAATAAAGATGCGCGCACTATAGGCCATGTGTAACATATTTATACTTTAGGCTCTTTACATTTCTCTCCTGACATGACTTTAATGTTAATGTTTTTGATCTGTTTTTTATATGTGACTTTCAATGCTGAGTTTTTCAAAATTTCTATTAATTGGCAGGATCTCATGATACAGAATACATGTTATATATTTTACTGCAGTATAACTGGCACAGGCCTGTGCCGCATGACTTATCCTGGCATGTGCCGCAAACATCAGCCAATAGAATCCCAGCATGCGGCTACAAACCTGGGAAAGAAACGGCAGTTGGTGCCAGTCAGCGATTGCTCTTTCAGAGATTAGACCGGCTCCCTATTGCTCCCAGAAAGCGACAGAAAGCGACAGAAAGCGAGAGTTTTTTTTACAGAGACCTGATCGACACCTGAGGATTACGAAGAGAACCGCTAATAGCGAGACACCAGAGGTAAGATATCATCACTTTATTGTGAAATCTGGATTTATGTCACCTGGAAAGGGACAGTGATGGGACCCCAGTTTTTAGGAAATAGAGATGGTTTACACTGTGTGAGATATAGTAGCTGGATTGGATGCACATGGATAAGCCTGGGGGACTATAGGACGACAAAATAGAATTTTAGAAACTTGGATTTATCCATATGAAGATACTTAATCTATGGTTACATATATATATATATATATATATATATATATATATATATATATATATATATATATACCGTACAAACACTTGGGTGACTGTGGATAAATATGGAGACACTTAGGTAATTATGGATATATGGACATTGGAAAAAAAATGGATGAATATTGAAAAACTCAGGTGCCAATAAATTATTTGAATAATTTTGGATGCTCATGGTCTAATGTGGGGAATATTGGACGCTTATTGATAATACAGAGAAATATGGAGGATCATTCCAGTCATTCTTAACCCCTTAACGACCGGCCCATAGGGAATCTACGTCGGCAGTGACAGGTCCTTCCTGACTGCCCTATAGGAAAACTACGTCGGGCAGTCAGGGAAGGATTCCCTGTCAGTGCCAACGTAAATGGAGCGGATCTTAGCTGTATCTTACAGCTAAGACCTTGCTCCATAACCCCTCATCGGAGGGGGCTCCGATTGGGAAGGTTTAACCCCTTCAGTTCCGTGATCCAACATGATCACGGAACTAAAGCGGTTCCGTGATGGTGCCGGTCAGATTGGCACCCCCCGCAGCGAGATCGGGGGGTGCCAATATGAAAAACATGCAGTCTGGGGTCTGGCCAGTGACCCCAGACTGCCTGAGCCCCCCGTTACATGGTTGATCCTGCCCCATACTCAGGAAGCCAAGTGATGCGTCTACATCGCTTGGCTTCCTGTTACAGACTGGAGACACGTGCAGCCTGTGTCTCCTGTGTCTCCAGCCTGTAATACTGATTCAGCAATGAAATCATTGCTGAATCAAGTGTCCTAAAAGGGACACATAAAAAGGTTAAATAAAAAGTGAAAAAAAGTGAAAAATAAATAAATAAAGCTTTTGAAAAAAATGAATAAAGTTATAAAGCCCCAAAAATCCCCTTTTTTCTATAGAAAATGAGTTATGTAAAAAAAAAACTAAAAATTAATAAAAACAATGCATATTTGGTATCGCCGCGTCCGTAACAATCTGTACAATAAAACTGAAATAATATTTAATGTATACGGTAAACGTTGGGAAAAAAAACCCCGGAACGAAACGGAAAAACCCGCCGGAAGTAGTGATTGTTTGCCATCTCACCTTAGAAAATATGCTATAAAAAGTGATCAAAAAGTCATATGCACCCCACAATAGTACCAATAAAAAGCGCAGGTTGTCCCGCAAAAAATAAACCCCCAACCAACACTGTCAACTATACTGTGAAAACTAAAAAAGTTATGCCTCTCAGAAGATGGCGATGCAAAAATCACTGATTTATGTCCCCAAATGTGTTTTTCCTCTGCAGACTTAGTATCGCATAAAAAAATACTATAAATGAGGTATCGCCGTAACCGCACCGACCCGCAGAATAAAGGTCACATGTTACTTATACTGTACGCTGCATGGCGCAAAATTTAAAAGGGAAAATTCAATGCCAGAATTGATTTTATTTTTTTAAATCCAGCAAAAAAAGAGTTAATAAAATGTATTCAATAGATTGTAGGCACCCAAAAATGGTGTCATTACAAAATACATGTCATCCCGCAAACAACAAGCCCTTATATGGCCACGTCACCAGAAAAATAAAGAAAATATAGCATCTAGTAATGCGAGAACAAAAACCCGCAAAAATCGCCAAATCATTAGAACACAACTGGCTGCGGCAGGAAGGGAATGTATAAGCTGTGTGAGCGAATATCAGCGGACACCCCAGATTTACAGCTTATGAGGGAACAGACACCAGAAATGACCCCCAAAGTGACCCCCAGAGTGACTCCCCCAATCATAGGAGCTACTGGGACATAGTAGGGAATTTGGTGTCTGCAATGTTCTCCGCACAGCTTATATATTCCCTCTTCGCCATCCGCTGTGCAGTCACGTCCGGGATACTAATACTCACTACACCCCCTGATAAATACTTTGAGGGGTGCAGTTTTCAAAATGGGGTCACTCCTTTGGGGAATCCACTTTTCTGGTACCTTACAGGCTCTACAAACATGACATGGCGTTCAGATACCAAACATCTGAATCTGTACTCCAAAAGCCGCATCGCGCTCCTTCCCTTCTGCGCCCTGCTGTGCGCCCAAACTGCAGTTTATGCCACATGTATGACATATGTATGATACTGGTGTACCCAGGATAACGGACGTAATGTCATATGTGGGAATAAACTGATATTACGGCACAGCCGGACACAGAAGGGAAGAAGGGTTATTGGGGTTTTGGAGCACAGACGGTTTGGTTTTTGGATGCCATGACACTTTTGCAGAGCTGAAACGCCAGTAAAGTGGAATCCCCTGATATGAGACCTTATTTTGGAAACTACACCCCTGAAGGATTCATCCAGGGGTACAGAGAGCATTTTTAACCCCCAAGTGTTGCTATAACTTATTATCCATATATGAATACGAAGCTGATTGTGTGAAGTGAAAATGACCATTTTTCCAGGAATACGTCATTTCAGTGCGTAATATGTTGTGCCCGACTTGTATCAGAGATGAACGCTCTAAAAGCTGTTGTGCCCGGGATACCCGCTTACCAGTTTTTGGAGTGTCTCTGATGACATAAGTTGGGCACAACATATCGGGCACTAAAATGGCGAATCTCTGAAAAACTTTCATTTTTAACTTCTCATTATCAGTTGCGATTTCATTTCTGGAAACTAAATAAATGCAACACTCAGGGGTTAATAATGCTCGCTACGCCACTTGATAAATCCCATCAGTGGGGTAATGTCCAAAATGGGGTGACATGTCTGCAGATTCCACTTTATTGGCAATTCAGGGTCTTTGCAAAAGTGACGTCCAAAAACCAAAATAGCGCTCCTTCCCTTCTGTGCCCGAACCGCTGATTCTACCTACATATGGCATTAAGTCCGTTATCCGGGGTACACCAGTGTCATACATGTCGGCATACACTGCCATTTGGGTACACAGCAGGGCGCAGATGTGAAGGAGCGATATGTGCTTTTGGAGTGCAGACTTAGATTGTTGGTGTTTGGACACCATGTCACATTTGCAGAGACCCAAAATTGCCCCTACAAAATGGGGTCACTTCTTGGGGAATTCCAGTTTACTGGAACCTGGAACCTCCAGGGCTCTGCAAAAACATCATGGTGCCCAGAGGGTCCCTCTAAATCTGTACCCCAAAAGCTAAAAAGCGCAGTGCTCCTTCTCTTCTGAGACCTGCTGTGTTCCCAAGCAGCAGTTTACACCCACATATATCATTTTTGTGCAGGTCTCTGACAACACAAAGTGGGGGCAACGTTTTGGGCACCGAAATGGCATATTTCTTTCAAAATTTCAATTTTCATTTTGTACATTAATTTTTGGGAAGCATTTTTAGGCTCAAAATGATAATACGCTTTGATACATTCTTTGATGGGTGAAGTTTTTAAAATGGGGTCACTTTTGAGGGGTTTCTATTGTATTGATACTTTAGGGGTTCAGCAAATGCGACATGGCACCTGAAAACTATTCCAGCAACATCTGCCCTCCAAAACCCAAATAGCGCTCTTCCCATTCTGAGCCCCACCATGTACCCATACAGCAGATTATGGCGACATATGGGGTATTGCCGTGTTCAGGAGAAATTGTGTAACAAACTGTGGGGGGCTTTTTCTCTTTTAACCCCTTGTGAAAATGAAAACTTTGGGGATAAAAGGACATTTTAGTAATTTTTAACCTACACATCCCAAGGTTAGTAAAATCTGTGAAACGGCTATAGGGTCAAACTACTCACTATACCCCTCAATGAATACCTTAAGGGGTCTAGTTTATAAAATGGGGTCATTTATGGGGGTTTTCAATTGTTTTGGTAACTCAAATCTTGTTTGAATGTGCAATGGGCCTAAAATATCTGCAAGCAAAATTTGTGTCTTGAAATCCAGTTGGTGCTCCCATCTTTTTGGGCCCTACCGTGCGTCCGTACATAGGATTAAGGCCACAAACTGTACATTTTTGAACACGGGAGAAATGGGGTCATCTATTTTGGGGTGTTTTTCTTTATTTTCATGCCTTGTGTGCAAAAAAACTGCCTTTAGGGGGCATTCACACTACGTATACTGAAGCTTATTCTGAACGTAAAACACATTCAGAATAAGCACCGTATAAAGCAGCTCCATTCATTTCTATGGGAGCCGGCATACGAGCGCTCGCCATAGAAATGAATAGGCTGCTTCTTTCACTGCGAGCAGTCCCATTGAAGTGAATGGGAAGTGCCGGAGTACACGGCAAGCTCTGCTCATGCCGAGCCGTACACGCCAGCACTTCCCATTCACTTCAATGGGACTGCTCGCAGTGAAAGAAGCAGCCTATTCATTTCTATTGCGAGCGCTCGTATGCCGGCTCCCATAGAAATGAATGGAGCTGCTTTATACGGCGCTTATTCTGAACGTGTTTTACGTTCAGAATAAGCTTCAGTATACGTAGTGTGAATGCCCCCTTAAAATGACTCTTATGTGTAAAAAATATGAGAATTTTTTGTTTGACACAAATTCTTTTAAAACCTATGGGGTCAAAATACTCATTATACCCCTCAATGAATACCTCAAGGGGTCTAGTTTATAAAATGGGGTCATTTTTTGGGGTTTTAAATTATTTTGGTAACTCAAATCTTGTTTGAATGTGCAATGGGCCTGAAACATTTGGAAGCAAAAATTGTGTCTTGAAATCCAGTTGGTGCTCCCTTCTTTTTGGGCCCTACCGTGCATCCATACATTGGATTAAGGCTACAAAGTGTACATTTTTGAACACAGGAGAAATGGAGTCATCTACTTTGGAGTGTTTTTCTTCATTTTCTTGTGTTAAGTGCAAAAAAACTGCCTATAAAATGACACTTTTGTGTAAAAAAAATATGAAATTTTTTTGTTTGATGCAAATGTTCTAAAAACTTATGAGGTCAAAGTACTCACTATACCCCTCAATGAATACCTTAAGGGGTCTAGCTTATAAAATGGTGTCATTTATGGGGGGTTTCAATTGCTTTGGTAACTCAAATCTTGTTGAAATGTGCAATGGGCCTAAAATATCTGCAAGCAAAATTTGTGTTTTGAAATCCATTTGGCCCTCCCTACCTCTTGGGCCCTAAGGTGAGTCCGTACATAGGATTAAGGCCACAAACTGTACATTTGTTAACATGGGAGAAGTGGGGTGATATATTTTGGAGTGTGTTTCTTCTTTTTGATGTGTTGTGTGCAAAAAAACTGGCTTTAAAATGACACATATTTGAAGAAAATGAAAATGTAATTTTTTTCATCATTTGTAATAATTCTTGCAAAACAATATTTGTTTGATCAAAATGCTCAGGAATACCTGAAGGGGTCTAGTTTTACAAATCGGGTCATTTAATGGGAGTTTCTGTCATTGTCACAAACTCCAAATTTCCAAAATTTGCTTATAAGCTTGATAAACTTCTAAATTGTCTAAATTACTCAAATATGTTAAAATTATTTCAAATATGCTTGAAACACAAAATGAACATTTGGAAGTATATAACTACTAACTTTTTTGCCCTGTATTATTGTGCATATGTGAGATATCGCAGCTGAAAGTGGAAAACATTGAAAAATTTTAAAAATTTTCAGCATTTGCAAGTTTTTTAATAAATTTACACAAGTTATATCAGTCTAATTTTACCTTCTCAGTAAAGTACAACATGTCATAAAAAAACAATATCAGAATCGCTTGGATGCCTAAAACTGTTACAGAATTATTCACTGATAAAGTCACAAATTTCCAAAATTTGGCTTGGTCATTAAGGTCCAAAATAGACTGGTCACTAAGGGGTTAATATAATAACTGTTACAGAGATTGTATGGAGTTAGGAAAAGTCTCTTTTATTAGACACACTGTTACCCCGAATCCAGTACATGGAGCTGAGCTGAGACAAACCATTAGCTGATATTGTTTCCAAAAAAGCAGATCCTTTTGGGTAACACTTCATGTAAGTCAGTAATAAAAGCTTATATTTTTTATGAGACATCTTTAAAAGGAGTCTGTCATCTGAATAATCAATGTTAAGCTACCACAGCGCCTTATGGGTCTCATCCCCCTCACCAAGCTCCTACCTCCATACTGGTGAACTGATTCTACGTTACTGGGGAAAAAAAATTTCAGCAATATGCTAATGTGCTACAAGGTTCAGAGCCCGACATTACCAGTTTAGGATCTCAGCCAAAAATACTGCCTAGCACTGCCCTCCTAATCACCATTGACAAATTGTCAAGCAGAGTAAGCAGGACTCTCACTGTCTCCCCTAAGAGTCCTTTCTGGATTTACTCTACTTCTTAGGGAGCCTGCACACGGAGTAAACGCTCGCTCATTCTGAACGTAAAACTCATTCAGAGTGAGCGGCATAAAAATCAGATCCCATTGACTTGAATGGGAACCGGCATACGCACGCTCCCCATTGATATCAATGGGAGGCTTTTTTCCCTATTGCTTTCAATGTATTACGCGCATATCACATTGAAAGCAATAGGTAAAAAAGCCTCCCATTGATTTCAATGGGGAGCGTGCATATGCCGGCACCCATTCAAGTCAATGGGATCTGTTTTTTACACCGCTCACTCTGAATGAGTTTTACGTTCATAATGAGTGAGGGTTGGTTCACACTAGCGCTTGTATTCCGTCTGCAAGGAGTCCGCATGGAGACCCCCGGGACGGAATACCAACGCTAATGCAAGCGCTGTGCAGTTAAGCACACGGAGCCCACAGACTATAATGGTCTCCGTGTGCTTGCCACGCACTGCCCGCACAATTAATTTGTGCGGGCAGTGCGCAGCAAGCACACAGAGCCCATTATAGTCTATGGGCTCCATGTGCTTCGCAAGCACATCGCTTGCAATTGCGATTGCATTCCGTCCGGGGGGTCTCCATGCGGATTCCTTGCGGACAGAATACAAGCGCTAGTGTGAACCAACACTGAGCGTTTACTCCGTGTGCAGGCTCTCTTACTTAGAAAACCTGTTCCAAATCACACAAACCTATATATCACAGGGCATAGCTTTTCTCCTGCTGTCACATAGGACAGCACATCTGAGCGGTGTTGTGGTGTTAGATTTTCCTAAGTTTATGCTTAAACTTCTATGTAAGGTCTTGTTAAGTCACGTTCCCAAATATTTCTGTACAATTTTCTTTCTCTTCACGTTTCCCTGGAGGAAGAGAAGATGATGCGGAAAAGGAAGACAGAACGTATTTCCCAGTAAGTGCGATAGTGTATATCACTGTATTACAAAGATCTGTCAATGGTGGCCTGTCTTTAGAATAGGTCATCAATATCAGATCAGTAAGGGTGAGTTCACACTGAGTATATGCCAGCTTATTCTGAACGAAAAACACGTTCAGAATCAGCGGCGTATAAAGCAGTTCCATTCATTTCTATGGGAGCTGGCATACGAGCGCTCCCCATAGAAATGAATGGGCTGCTTTTTTCACTACGAGCAGTCCCATTGAAGTGAATGGGAAGTGCCCGCGTGTACGGCTCGGCATGAGCAGAGCTAGCCGTACACACGAGCACTTTCCATTCACTTCAATGGGACTGCTCGTAGTGAAAAAAGCAGCCCATTCATTTCTATGGGGAGCGCTCGTATGCCAGCTCCCATAGAAATGAATGGAACTGCTTTATACGCCGCTGATTCTGAACGTGTTTCAGAATAAGCTGGCGTATACTCAGTGTGAACTCACCCTAAGAGTCTGTCAAATGACACCACCACCTATCATCTAATTTCCACACAGAGCCAGTAGAAGATGGCTTCATCCACTATGTAGTGGCCTTGTAGTTCTATGGCAGCTCAGCTCCCATTCACTTGAAGCAAAGACATTACACAGTTTAAGGAGCCATCTAAGGAGCCAACTCTTTACATATATCATCTGATTCGTGTGGGAAGGGGGGCAGTCAGATGTTGGAGCTACTGAAGTAATATTAATGACCTAACCTAAGGATAACACCTCAATATCTAATCTTGGACAGACACTTTAATACGAGATTGACCCATGAGGAGACCAGGGTGAATGTTACCTTTTGTTATTAAGTGTCTGCACCTTACACATACATATACTGCAAAAACCAAATCATGCATAATTCTTTAAAGATTCACTTATCTTGTCACTTGGGGTTTGTAGACTTCTAAACTACAGAGCCATATGCAGCCCTTGTACCTATGAATGGGCCCTTTATACAATGGAAGATTTTTCTCCTAGATGAATGCAGTGTATTTAAGAGAAAGAAATCTTCTTACTATGGCATCTGATGACACATGGCTCTGTATACAATCTCTCAGATATCATAAGAATGAATAGTAGAAACCTCTATATGGCACAATATTAATTCATAGGCACATTGTGGCCCACTATGGTCCTATATATGTCCTTTTTTACCATATTTTGGAACCTGGATAAACTATAATGGGTCGTGAACATGAGGCTTAATATAGTTTCTTCTCTCACAGTTCACGGACGGACCCTGAGGAGGAAGCCAAGAAGAGGAAGATGGAGGACAGCGTCTTGCAGAAAGAAAAGACTGCTTACTTCAAACTCCTGGGTAAAATACTCCTTCCAGCCCCTACAACCTTACGGAAAGTATCTTATTTTTACACAAAAGTATGTATAATGGGTCTAAAGAGACTGCTGGATAGTGGCATGGCCACAGGCTGGTATTATTACGCTGGGAGGGGCTTAAACCTATGGCCCTTCCCACCCGGGTAATATCAGGCTTCTGCTACTTGTTATATCTGGCAGGTTATACCCAGTCAGATATAACAAGTAGGAGGGTGGGAAGGGCCACAGTTTATGACCCTTCGCATACCAGGCCACGGCTTCTCCAATGCCTGCCCTTTTCTTAAGATACACCCCTGACAGCGTTGGGTACCAGTGTAATAACTGAGGGTTTAGTGCCAGCCTTTTCACAGGCTAAGGGCCCCTTCAACGGAGTATACGCTGGCTGATTCTGAACGTGTAAACGTGTAAACATTCCGAATCAGCAACGTTTAAAACAGATCCCATTGCTTTCTATGGGAGCCGGCATACGTGCGCACCCCATAGAAATGAATGGGCTGCCTTAGCAGAGCGCCGGCATGACTGCTGGTTGTAGGTAGTTTAGGGGAGGGGAGGCGGAGGTATCCTACTTACCCTCCCCATCTTCATAGCAGCGCTGGTGCTGCTATTCGTCCCGGCAGTGGAAATGGTGGGCGGGGCTAAGCGAGGCTTCCGGCGGTTGCACTGGAGAGCCTCACTTGTGGGCATTGCAGCCGTCTGGATGCTGTGCTCTGTGCTCCGTGTGCACAGGAAAGCCGGCTGCTGCCTGTACTGTTGTATCCACTGTCCCTGCTGCTATAGGATGAGCTGGGAGATGCCCGCTGTGCATATGCTGCGGGGAGTTCACTCTCCCAGCTCACTCAAGAGGCATAGACAGAAGCCGGCATACAGCAGAGGCGCAGCCGGCTTTCCTGTGCACACGGAGCACAGTGCACAGCATCCAGCCGGCTGCAATGCCCACGAGTGAGGCTCTCCGGCGCAACCGCCTGAAGCCTCGCTTAGCCCCGCTCACCATTGCCGCTGCCGGGACGAATAGCAGCACCAGCGCTGTTACAAAGATGGGGAGGGTAAGTAGGATACCTCCACCTCCCCCCCCACTAAACTACCTCCAACCAGCAGTCATGCCAGAGCTCTGCTAAGGAAGTCGCACCATAATAAGACATTCCTCCGAAAATAAGACAGGTCCTATGTCACGGGATGGTTAGAGTCTATACTATAGGCAATGTGTAATATATATTTCATGTGGAATGTATTCTCTAACCTGTTATATACATCAATGTGTAGTTGGCTGATTAGGGTCTAGTGTGTTAGCACATTGTATGCAAATACCTCTAACTAGTGAGGACCAGTGAGGACAATGGGTGGAGATAATCTGATCAGTGTCTCCAAGAAGATGTTGGACGGTGCATTGTCCATAGTAGACAGGGAGTCTGCTCTCCTTGGTATAGGTGAGGGGGGAAGGATCTGTGACTCAGCCCTTCCCACCCACAGATAGAGGAAGTAACAGTTTAGTATATAGTTGTAGCTTGCAGTTAGTATGTGTTAGCCGGCCTGTGCACAGCTCTGCAGAGAGCCAGGACTTAGTTACAGGACCAAGGAACCAAAGTTATCATTGGATTGTGACTTCTGTGGACTTATTGTTATTACGGTTGATGTGACCGCCGCCGGCTACTAACTTTGTGGATTACAATAAATTGCTGTTGTCTCCCGACCTCTTGCGTCCGTGTTGATTCAAAAGACCATCCGGAGGAAGACGTATACCTTTGCTCCGTGACATCCTATATTTAGGACAAGGATTTAATATAAGACACTGTCTTATTTTCGGTGAAACACGGTATTATTACAATGTGTTGTATTATGGAGATTTAGTATACTTACAGACAAAACATAGTATAGTATATAGAATACAATGTATCAGTAAAAGTATACACAATGATAAAGCAGTTTGTTCCTTTGCTGTAGATATAAAGGTATTCTGAACATTTCAGAAGGTATTGATGAAATACATTACACTAATATCTTATTTTTGTTACTTTGATAGACGACGAGGACATCAAGCTGTATCTAGACAGGGACAGATGTCTGAAGACCTCAGACAAGGTATCATGATATAGAGGGAAAGAATAGAAAATATTCCTGAGCTTTGCAAACTATGACCTGATATCAGTATTAGATGATATACAATGATATATAACCCCAATCTATGCTGCAGTCAGGTTGTAACTAGATATCAGTATACACAAGAATATACTGAGCTCATATATCTGTACTGCATACTATTATGTATTAGGAAATCTATGACAAACTTCTAACTCTCCTTTTATTCCACTAGTATCTCCTGGCGATGGTCCTGACCTACTTTAGAAGAGCTAAACTGCGTATAAAGGAATATCGCCAGTATTTCTTTCCTTCTCTGTAAGTTTCTATTATTATTAGCCCAATCTATACCTATAGTATGTGTTTCAGAGAAGACAGTCGTCAAATTCCCTTTCTAGGCTTATAACAGCCATTAATTGTACAACTGTAGATATAGTGAGCTACAACACTCTGCTATTAACATGCCATTCATACACTACTAGACAACAGTTCTCCTCATTACCTTTTTTTTTTACATGTTCTATAATTTCTTTGCCCTACTTTTTATTTCTTCCAGATTTTTAGCAAACCAGTTTGAAGAAGATGAAGAATTTCGAGAGGAGATCTACGCCTGGACCCCTGGACGGACATTAAGGACGATTAAGAGGAACCAGCTGCTTTACCTTCGTGACCTAATGCTCATCAAGATGGACTTCAGAGCTTGGGTAGAAAAGGAAACCTGCGATCTGGTGTGTAGCATAAAACAGAAAGATGTAAACTTTGAACTAAAGCTTGTGATGATTCTAATAATTCTAGATTATGTTAAATTCTAGATCATGGCACAAGACCCCGACCACTGGGCATGGAAGAGACAGAGAGAAGACCATCACAGCTGGGCTATACGCTGGTTCAGGAGGGATATTTCAGAATTCACCATAAGAGGCCCATGGACCACCCTTCCAACCTGCTCTCTTTGTAACCCCATTCTAGATTCGAGCAAGGAAGAAGAGGAGAAAGACATTCATCATCAGACAGACGCAGAGGAGAAACCCGGAACATCAGTCACAATCATCTCAGGTAAGTGTATCCATTGTGTGAAAGAGAACTTCAAGTAGGGAGCCATTCACATGACGTTTCTGCTGTCCATTCAGCAGATCCGTTCAATGGATCTATTTTTTTAATAGTAAATATGGATACAAATATGCAGAATTAAAAAGCAGAGCCATGAATACTGGTGTGTAGAAATGGGCGAACCTCACTAGATTTGTTTCCACAAATATTTGTTAGGTTCGCCCCTCCCCCCTTCTTTTCCAAAAGTGCTATTATTATATCTGGGGTCATCTCAGACACCAGAATATAATTAGTGCAGGCCCAAGGGGGTGAATGAAAATAACAAACAGCTCCTTTGCATCTTCTTCTGGCCAAGGAGGTCGGGGGTTGAAGCCACTTCTATGGGATTGTTATGGCATATTGTAGAACCTGAAATACCTTTTCAATGAGAAGTTGCTGTAGAAAAGCTTGGTAACATTGCTCTGCTTCTATTCTATAATAAATGTGTTACTAAAGTTTTCCTTCTATCATTTCTACTTATATGTAAAGCAACCAGACCAACAAGAAGAAGAAGAAGAACTAAGAAGACACGATGGAAGACATCGACCAGACGTCCAAGGAGAACAGCAGCACAGGATGAAGACCGAAATCATGGAGAGAAGTATCCTCCATAGTCACACACACATAAATACACTCGTTACATCACTATACACAGTCACTGCACATACACACAATCATCACACACATGCATACACATATACACTGATACTTGCTCTAGCGGTCACCTCCCTTAGTATGCCCAGAGGAGGGGCAATACAGTGGCCACGGTTTCCCTGCAGGTTTCCTCCACTGGGGGTTTTTCCTGCCCTGAGTGTTGCTGTACGCTCTTCGTGAGTGATGGGAGGTAACCAGCACATATAAAAATAGATAGAATAAAATACATAGAATAAATTTCACATTAACTTTCTTTATCGTCTCTGTGTTATTTCTTCTATTTTTGTGTGTGAATACGTGTTTTATTTACAATCTATAATGACATTTGGGTATCTGGAATCTCATGATGGAATTTCCACAAAGTTCTCTCTGACTCCTAGTTAAAGTTAATAGAGCAGCTATAGGGGATTGGGGGGTAGCAGTCACACCCGCGCTCTGTTGTCACATAAGAAGAGACTAGTGTAATGGTAATTGGGGGACAGTTACACATTTTATAATGGAAATTCTGCTTCATGCTTTGTATAACGCAATACTTTTCTCCACTCCCTAGTATAAGGCTGAGTTCACTCGTAGTAAAGTGGAGCGCAATCTGGCACGTATACGGCGTGTCAGAGTTTGCGTGCTCAAAAAGATCCCATTGATTTCAATGGGAGTTACGAGTGTATACACCGTGTAATTTTGCGCCTGTAATTTTGCAGCCGCAAAACAAATGGGGAAAAGGGACATCGACAATACAAAGAGGACCATGAGGTACAGATGTGTGAGTGTCCAATCCCAGGGCCTCAACAAAAACATAAGGGACTCCGGCGCACAGGTGCCTAGGTGTCCAATCCTGGAGCATGGGGAAATAACACAAGAGGATGAACTGGAGCAATATCCTCTGTTCGCACTGTATGATGAAACAAGACGTAACTGGGGTAGTGTCCACAAGTTCAGCACCAAGATAAGGGACAAAAACTTGATGGCTATGTACAACCAGAAAGGGTTCAACTAATCACTCCAAGGGTCACACATCTTGAGCTCCCCAATCAGGTGTTGACTGGGGGACACAGAACTTACTGGTAGCAGCTTCCTCAATGCTCAGCTTCTGCAGATGGTTATCCCAATGGCAGGAGGTGAGGATGGCATGGATGATGTTGATGACTCCAGCAATCCGGATTTCTGTTGCAGTTCTTGAGCCAACTTCCTCTCCATGGCCCGGTAGAAGGCAATCACAGTGGTTGGGTTCATGGTGCTTCTGTGCACAAGTGGTTCAACCTGCTGTGCAGTTGCTGATGTATTGGAGTGGCCTCCCACAGAAGTATGGTCACCCCCTGAGATTGTGATGGTGCTCTTGGTAGTAGGCGACCTTGGGACAGTTGTGGCTGACTACTCCCACAACTCTCATAATGGCAATGACACAGGAATCCGCTCAAGGTCAACTGCCCAGAACACCTTCATGTGGAAATAATTTTGAGATGTTTTAAGTTATCAAAGTGATTCTGAGATTTATTTATTTTTTACCCAAATTACTTCATAAATTGAATTTACCATATCTCTGCTTTATGTTGCATTAAATCTTTATTCACCCTTTTATGTTTTTCACATATTATAAGGTTAACAAGTCAAACAGTAATTTTCCAAAATTTCAAGAATAATTCCATACCACATTTTTCAAGGGACCAGTTCAGTTCTGAAGGGTTCTTGAAAGGCCTCTCTAATAGAAACCCCCATAATTCACCCTATTCTCAAAACTGAACCCCTGAAAGAATTTAAAAAAAGTACTTAGGAAGTTTCTTAACCCTTTCAGCATTTCACAGCAATTAAAGCAAAATTGAAGTCAAATTTACACTCTTCAATTGCTGTCACTAATCTATTCATTTAGCTCTAGAATTTACACATTCACACGGGGTTAAAAGAGAAAGTGCATTCTACATCCTGTTGCGCAATTTCTCCCGAGTGTGAAATTATCCCACATGTGGATGTAATCTAATGTATGGCCACACTGTAGGGTCCAGAACGGAAGGCACACTATTGGGATAAAGGAGGGCAGATTTTGCTGGAATCTGTTGCAGGCACCATGTTGCATTTGCAGAGTCCCTGAAGTGCCAGAACAGTGGAGCCACCCCTCCACAAATGACCCCATTTTTGAAACTAGACCCCTCAAGGAATTTATCAAGGGGTATAGTGAGTACTTTATTAGTTTATTTATTAGGGTATTAGTGATAAACCAAATCTCCAATTATTGAAATTGATTTTAATGTTAAAACGTTGTGCAGGGATAGAATTCCTGCATTAAATTTGGAAGGGATTCTACAGGCTGAGTTATCAAAAAAAAAAGAAGGTAATCTACATGTGTAAGGGCTCGTTCACATCTGCGCCCGGGTCTCCGTTCTGCAGGTTTCCGTTTCCTGCACAAAACAGAGGCAGGAGACCGAAACCTGCAGGACTCTTTCATACCCATCCATTTGAATGGGTTTGAAAGCTGTCCGGCCGTGAACGGCGGAGAGCATAAAAAGCAAAACCGTTTTTTTTTTATCCGGACACAGAGTCGGACATGCAGTACTCTGTGTCCGGATTTAAAAAACCGGTTTCGCGGCGGAGAGCATAAAACGCTCATCGCCGCTCACGGCCGGACCCGGTCTGTGGTTTCCGTCTTCTTGCATGCAGAAGACAGAAACCACAGAACGGAGACCCGAACGCAGGTGTGAACCTAGTGTTAGATACATTGTATGAGGTCCCTTTACACTAAAATCAGACAATCGCTTTTCTCAATTTTTCTGAAGCCCATGACAGCACACCATTAATTTAACTGCCAGTAGGAGAAGGGTTTTTCTTTCAGTTTTTGTAGTTATTGTTGTTAGGTGAGACCCCAACAACAGAGAGGCGAGGGACGCCTACAACAATCTATGCAAGCAATACAAAGACACCCTCAGAGAGAAGGAACAGAAGTACCTCTCCCACAAAGTGGAGCAACTCGAGGACTCCCTCCAGGGCAGCTCATTCTGGGAGACCTGGCACCATATGGACACAAAGCCCAAGAAAAACTTCCTCCACATCCAAAACGGCAACATCTGGCTCAACTACTTCAGAGGTCTCTACAAAAACATCCCAGAAGAAGACCTAACCCCAGAACAGCAACAAATAATCACCAAACTGAGGGATATGGAGAAGGTCATCAAAGACTTCCAGAACCCCCTGGACTCACCAATCACTATAAAAGATATACAGGAAAGAATGTCCCTGCTGAAAGGCATAAAGGCCAGTGGCCCTACCAGAGATGATTAAATACAGCCCCAGACATACATATGGCACTGGCAAAACTATTCACCCTCGTCCTCAACACCGGATACTTCCCCAAGACTGGAACAAAGGCCTCATAAACCCTATCTAAAAGAATGGGGACCAATACGACCCCAACAACTACAGAGGCATCTGTGTCAGCAGCACGCTGGGGAAACTGTTCAACAGCATCATCAATAACAGAATCCTCACCTTCCTCGCAGAACACGAGGTCCTGTGCAAGAGCCAAGCAGGGTTCATGCCAAACCACAGCACCACAGACCATATCTACACCCTGCACAACATCATCAAGACCCACGTCCACAACTCCAGAAGAAGCAAGATATTCGCCTGCTTCGTAGACTTTAAGAAGTAAAGTGATTCAGTATGGCACCCGGGTCTGCTCCTGAAACTCCTAGAGAGTGGAATAGGAGGAAGAACGTATGACGTCATCAAGAGCTCCTACACCGGAAACCAGTGCTGTGTGAAGGTGAACGGGAAAAGGACAGCATACTTCCAACAGGCCCGAGGGGTCAGACAGAGCTGTAGACTGAGCCCAACGCTCTTCAACATCTACATCAATGAACTGGCTACAGCCCTGGAGGCCTCCCCAACCCCAGGCCTCACCCTGAACGACCATAAGGTGAAGTTCCTGCTATACGCTGACGACCTCCTAGTCCTGTCCCCCACCGAGAAAGACCTCCAAGAAAGCCTGTCAGTGCTGGAAAAATTCAGCACCACATGGGCTCTACCCATCAACTAGAAGAAGACCAAAGTCATGGTATTTCAGAAGAAGGGCCACAACAAAGCCCCCACCCCACAATTCACACTGAACAGCTCCACACTGGAGAAAACCAACAGCTACACCTACCTGGGGCTGGAGCTCAGCCAATCAGGAAGCTTCAAAGCAGCAATAGAAACTCTGAAAGGAAAAGCCTGCAGAACCTTCTACGCCACTAGAAGACGTCTGTACCACCTCAAACCACCGGTGAGGGTGTGGCTGAAGATATTTGACGCAGTCATCGCTCCGATCCTTCTCTATGGCAGTGAGGTTTGGGGCCCAGCCACCTACCCAGACCAGTCAAAGTGGGATTCCAGCCCAACAGGGACCTTCCACCTGGAGTTCTGCAAGTACCTCCTCCATGTCCACCGCAGCACCTCCAACATGGGATGCCGGGCAGAGCTAGGCAGACTCTCCCTATGACTCACCATGCAGAAGAGGGCTCTATCATTCTGGACACACATACAGGGCAGCAGCCCTGGCTCTTACCACCACCAAGCCTGGATGAGCCACAGAGCCCTGATCAAATCCTATACCCCCCAACCGAGCATCAGCCATCTGCCAAGCCAAAACCCCCAACATGCCCTGAACAAGGCTCAAATAAAAGGAGTCATTGAGAGAGACAAAGAGCAGTACATCAAGGAATGGAGAAGCGCAATAAATAACTCCAAGAAACTCAATGTGTACCAGTCATTGCAAAAGGACTACACCATGGCCACCTACCTGGAGAGAATACCCCACCCCAAACACAGACAGACCCTGAGCCGATACAGACTGAGTGCCCACAACCTGGACATGGAGACGGGGCGACACAGGCAGACGTACAAGCAACGGGAGAAAGACTGTGCCGGCACTGTGACCAGGGGGCCCTAGAAGACGAGACACACTTCCTGCTGCACTGCACCAAATACTCAGCTGTGATGGCCGTCTACTTCCAAAGACTCTCTGCCCACATCCCAGACTTCACATCTGCAGACGAGAAGAGGAAACTCTACATCCTACTGGGAGAAGAGGAGTCCACTGTGGAGATCGCTGCCCAATATGTGTCCAGCTGTCACCAAACAAGAGGAAGATGAGACCCCATGGACTGTTATACCACAAATCACCCACCCCACCCCACTCCCCCACATAGCTGTCACTAAGAGGAAGATGAGACCCCATGGACTGTTATAGACTTCTGGAGAGAGCGTAACTCTGAACGCGGGACAGGGATTGGGAGGGTCTCAAAAAAGTAAAGGAGTTTAGGGAGGAGAGTAATTTTAACGGCCGTTGTGTGGCCGATAAGAGAGATGGGGAGAGAACGCCATTTATCTAACAGGGCTCGTACAATCACAGGCAAGGGTAATTAGCTGAGTAGAGGGACGAATAGGAGGGCGAAAGCTGAATCCCCAAGTAATGAAGAGAGTGAGTACGCCATTGGAAGTCGATGTTAGATTTGAGTAGCTGTAAGGTCTCAAACACCAAAAACACCATAGAACAAAGAAATGGCCAAAAATTATGCAAGAGAATATCTATAAAATATATAAATTTTATTCAATAAATAATAAAAAGTTATATTCTTTTACAGCAGGGCAGATGATAAATAGCTAAAGAACATACAGAAAACATAAGACATGAAATGGGAACAAAGGGACAATATGGCTATGATATAGTGAATGAATCAATAACATCAATCATATATATCTCTAATAAATACCTACACATCCAAATGTGAGCATGAGCAATAAATACTATATGAGAGGGTATACATTTAATCTGTAGACATTTAATATGCCACAATAGAGTCGAATAAATACATATGGGCAAAACCCATATATATAAATCAAAATAATGCACAGTTGCCATAAACCAGAATAATACTGGTGAGGATGAATTGAACAGTTGATAGAAAAATACAGACACTCTATACAGCAACTGAGACAAGAAAATAATGGTGAAATACCCTATCTGAATAACAAGAGTTCACTACATGCTACAACCACAAGCAACAAAATATACCTGTAGCCATGGTGTATGGAGTCAGCCAAGTCCCAACCACAATATTGAACCCTGAAAAACGCCTCGACGCGTTTCGCCTGATTTCAGGCTTCCTCAGGAGGCATAAAGAGTGGAGTGCACAGCAGTCTTTAAATACATGCCGCAATCATTGGTGATTCAGCGTGTCCAGAGCGCGTCAACTCCATGATGACGGCACGAGAATCGGCCCGCGCACGTGCACATGGGCCGGCGTGTCGATTGATAGGAAGTAAGTAAAGTGTCGGTATACGGGGGAAATCAATCATCAGACCCAACTTAGTCTCTTCATTAATAACTCCCGAAGAACAGGCATCCTGCAATATCTGATCCAATTCAGATTTAAAGATCAATGTGGGATCTGCAGGTAATCTGCGATAACACGTCTGATTATTAAGCTGACGAAAAGCCTCCCTTTCATACATGTCTGTGGGCCAGATCACAACGTTCCCTCCCTTGTCGGCAGGTTTGATTACAACGTCATCAAGTTCTTGAAGTTGACGTAAGGCCTGCCGTTGTTGGTATGTAAGATTAAACCCAGAGATATTCTCCGAGATATTGGCCAAATCACGTTTGACCAGTTTTACAAAAATATCCACTGCAGGACAAAAAGACATAGGGAGGGAACGCTGTGACCGGCGATATAGATGCACCGGGGGGGCAATAGGATCACCAGTTTCAGGTGGATCTGATCGTTCTGGATTAAGCATTACATCATCAGTATTATGTTGCTCTGTTAATAAAGACTCAAGAACACTAATAGCTCGTTGTTCGGGAGACGAAGTAAGGTTGGTATTCAATAATACATCATCATTATTATATTGTTCACCAATAGGGACTCAAGGTCACCATTGGCCTGTTGTTCAGAAAACAAGGTGAGGTTAGTATCAATGTTGGATGAATTATTCTCACCATTAACAACTACATCACCACTATCACTTCTTTGTGAAAAGAATTTTTTCCAGAGAACCTTTCTGGCAAAAAGTTCAAGATACTTAGTCATCACAAAGCGGTCAAATCGCCCTGTAGGTGCAAACGTAAGGCCTTTCTGTAGGACTTCTAACTGGGCACTAGATAGAGGGTGTGATGACAGGTTAATTACCTTCAATGTTTCTTGCGCTTGTCCCTCGTACTGTGGCGTGTGATCTTCCTCTTTGTTGGTGGGGTTCTGGGGTTGTAGTTGTTTCCTGTTAAATTGGATTCTCCTAGCCCCCCCCCACCCCCGTTGGCCTAAAAAAGGCACGCCACATTCTGAATCAGACTGTAATGATAAGAAAGAATTGGACCTAGAAATTGAACATGAAACAGATTCAGATCTAGTCCTGTTACGTTTTTTGTGCCAACGGTAAATACCGTTGGTACGATAGTCCTCTGTATCCCTGGAGAATTTCTTGACCTTGACCTCCTGGACCTCTTTCTCACATTTTTCAATGTCACCTTCTAATTGTTTTTCAAAAGCTTCAACCTCAACACCATTCAGTAATTGTTGGATGTTTGTTTTACAGCCTTCAATCTCCTTTTCAAGAACCTCGAGATTTTTGCGGTCTAAGCCGATTAAAAGTTCAATCAATGTTTGGGAATATTTAGAGAGAGCTTCCTCCCACTTAGTGACAAAACCAGTATCTTCAGATAAGATATGTTAAAATTATTTCAAATATGCTTGAAACACAAAAGGAACATTTGGAAATATATAACTACTAACTTTTTTGCCCTGTATTATTGTGCATTTGTGAGATATCGCAGCTGAAAATGGAAAACATTGAAAAAAATGTCAAAATTTTCAGCATTTGCAAGTTTTTTAATAAATTTATGCAACTTATATCAGTCTAATTTTACCTTCTCAGTAAAGTACAACATGTCACGAAAAAACAATATCAGAATTGCTTGGATGCGCTATACTGTTACAGAATTATTCACTGATAAAGTCACACAGTGCAAATTTCCAAAATGTGGCTTGGTCATTAATGTCCAAAACAGGCTGGTCACTAAGGTGTTAATTTTTTTTTTTTTTTTTTAAAGCTTCTTTTTTTTTCACTATTTTACGAGAGATTCTATACATTGATATTGCGGCTGGTCATAGACACCCCCCTCCCCCCTAAAAAAAAATATTTTTATTTTTTTTTGCTGACTCGAGTATCAGCCAAGGGGGGCTTTTTCAGCACAAAAACTGTGCTGAAAAATTTGGCTTATACTCGAGTATTTAGAACACCAGTTATTTTGCTCAACCCTACACTATAATCATTTTCTATGTAATTGCAGCCAGTTTAGTCCTTCAGCAATTTTTTTTTACATCTTTTCTTGGATTCCTTCAGAATACATGACTGTTATATGTTTGAGCACTTATATTTATAGGATAAGATATATTTTTCAATGCCATTCCCAGATAGAGCTTATAGACTCTATAAGGCTAAGTGGTCAGGGTTTTGGCAGAAATCCGCCTCCAAAGCCTGAACCAAAAAATGCCTCACCATTCAAAGTATACAAAATGCTTCTGAGTCTTTTCCGTTAGCGTTTTTTTCCACTTGCGGCAAAAAAGAAGCGAGATGTTCATTCTTTTTTGAAGCCTGAGCGTTTTTCAGCTCACAGCTTCAATGCAAGTCAATGTGAGCCGGGTTTTCCTGCTCACGTTTTTTGAAGCGGAACCTGAAGTGTTTTTGGCAAAAACCTGATCAGGAAACGCCAGGCGTTTTTTTCTAAATATAATTCATGACCACATCCCAAGAGGAAACGGATCAGGAAACTCCTCGAAAAACGCCTAAAGAAAAAAAACGCTTTAGGAAACGGTTCAAATGGCAAAAAACACCTCAGGAAACTCCTTGCGCGTTTTCCGGTCCGGTTTTGACAATGCCAAAAAACTCCGTGTGAACTTACCCTAAGGGAGGTGTGAAAAAAGCTCCAATTTTGTTTTTATTTGTTACAATATAATTTTTTTTGCAGTAATAACGTATTTCCTAATTCTATAGGTCCGTGCTATTATGATGATACACAGAAATGTATAGGTTTGTTTTTCTACAAATTTTGCAAATTTTTCTGTTAAATTATTTCTTCGATCACCATAATCTAAAAGTTATTTTATTACTCCATTGACTGAGCTGCTTGAGGGCCTGTTTTTTGTCAGTCAAGCTGTACTTTTTATGCAGTGTTCACACATTACGTGTCGGTTATATTCCATGTACAGTATTTATAAGTGTTGGGTTGTTGGGAGTCTTCACAATAATTTACCAAACAATTTTGGAATATTACAATGCTATTGGCTTTAGGTAAAAATAAATGAATAGAGGACTTAACTGAGCAGCTACTGACCTGAAACCAAAAGAAAACATCAGAAATAAGGGAAAGTGCAAGTCTAAAGGAAACTTTTACATTGAGGACCCATCCATAGGCCCTGCGGCCTCTTCAACCAGCTGGTGAGAATGCCAGGTGTCCAACCCAATGATCTAATATCATAAGTCCCAGAACATCCATTTAACTGGGCCAACAAGCTGAACTGACTGATAGACAATATGTGCTTATGCCTACTAAATAAAAAAAATTACATTAAAATAATAAACTTTATTAATATTACCGTGTCCTGATATATTCAAAAATACTAAACCTTTCCCAATATCTACTGTACGTGTACGATGGATTCAGGGCTTTGAACATGGCGCTCGCTCAGGAACTAAGTGGAGACCCATCGACATTCTTCTCTTCTGATTCCTCTGTCACTTGCTAACAAGGCAACTGAAGAGTGATAGCGAGTAGGTACTGCCATATGGACCAGGATCACCGTCCCCCTTAGCAAGACCTGGGGTCAGCGATGTACTGAAGCTGTACTGACTTGTACTGTTTTCACTGGGAGATAGTGAGATATAACTATCTGGTGTCACTGCACGTATACTGCTGGCACCTCTACTACTACTGCTGGCACCTCTACTACTACTGCTGGTACCTCTACTACTACTGCTGGTACCTCTACTACTACTGCTGGCACCTCTACTACTACTGCTGGTACCTCTACTACTACTGCTGGTACCTCTACTACTACTGCTGGCACCTCTACTACTACTGCTGGTACCTCTACTACTACTGGCACCTCTACTACTACTGCTGGCACCTCTACTACTACTGCTGGTACCTCTACTACTACTGCTGGTACCTCTACTACTACTGCTGGCACCTCTACTACTACTGCTGGTACCTCTACTACTACTGCTGGTACCTCTACTACTACTGCTGGCACCTCTACTACTACTGCTGGTACCTCTACTACTACTGCTGGCACCTCTACTACTACTGCTGGTACCTCTACTACTACTGCTGGTACCTCTACTACTACTGCTGGCACCTCTACTACTACTGCTGGTACCTCTACTACTACTGCTGGTACCTCTACTACTACTGCTGGCACCTCTACTACTACTGCTGGTACCTCTACTACTACTGCTGGTACCTCTACTACTACTGCTGGCACCTCTACTACTACTGCTGGTACCTCTACTACTACTGCTGGTACCTCTACTACTACTGCTGGTACCTCTACTACTACTGCTGGCACCTCTACTACTACTGCTGGTACCTCTACTACTACTGCTGGTACCTCTACTACTACTGCTGGCACCTCTACTACTACTGCTGGTACCTCTACTACTACTGCTGGCACCTCTACTACTACTGCTGGTACCTCTACTACTACTGCTGGTACCTCTACTACTACTGCTGGCACCTCTACTACTACTGCTGGTACCTCTACTACTACTGCTGGTACCTCTACTACTACTGCTGGCACCTCTACTACTACTGCTGGTACCTCTACTACTACTGCTGGTACCTCTACTACTACTGGCACCTCTACTACTACTGGCACCTCTACTACTACTGCTGGTACCTCTACTACTGCTGGCACCTCTACTACTACTGCTGGTACCTCTACTTCTACTGCTGGCACCTCTACTACTACTGCTGGCACCTCTACTACTACTGCTGGTACCTCTACTACTACTGCTGGTACCTCTACTACTACTGCTGGCACCTCTACTACTACTGCTGGTACCTCTACTACTACTGCTGGTACCTCTACTACTACTGCTGGCACCTCTACTACTACTGCTGGTACCTCTACTACTACTGCTGGTACCTCTACTACTACTGCTGGTACCTCTACTACTACTGCTGGCACCTCTACTACTACTGCTGGTACCTCTACTACTACTGCTGGTACCTCTACTACTACTGCTGGCACCTCTACTACTACTGCTGGTACCTCTACTACTACTGCTGGTACCTCTACTACTACTGCTGGCACCTCTACTACTACTGCTGGTACCTCTACTACTACTGCTGGTACCTCTACTACTACTGCTGGCACCTCTACTACTACTGCTGGTACCTCTACTACTACTGCTGGTACCTCTACTACTACTGGCACCTCTACTACTACTGGCACCTCTACTACTACTGCTGGTACCTCTACTACTACTGCTGGCACCTCTACTACTACTGCTGGTACCTCTACTTCTACTGCTGGCACCTCTACTACTACTGCTGGCACCTCTATTATTGGGATAAATATAACAGTCCATGGAGTCTCATCTTCCTCTGGTTTGGTGACAGCTGGACACGTATTGGGCAGCGATCTCCACAGTGGCCTCTTCTTCTCCCAGTAGGATGTAGAGTTTCCTCTTCTCGTCTGCAGATATGAAGTCTGGGATGTGGGCAGAGAGTCTTTGGTAGTAGACGGCCCTCACAGCTGAGTATTTGGTGCAGTGTAGCAGGAAGTGGGTCTCGTCTTCTAGGACCCCCTGGTCACAGTGCTGGCACAGTCTCTTCTCCCGTGGCTTGTACGTCTGTCTGTATCGCCCCGTCTCTATCTCTAGGTTGTGGGCGCTCAGTCTGTATCGGCTCAGGGTCTGTCTGTGCTTGGGGTGGCGTATTCTCTCCAGGTAGGTGGCCATGGTGTAGTCCCTTTGTAGGGATTGGTACACGGTGAGTTTCTTGGAGTTATTTATTTCGTTTCTCCATTCTTCAATGTACCGCTCTCTGTTTGCCTCTGTGGTCGCCTTTATTTCGGCCTTGGTTATCATCTGTTGGAGTTTTTGGTTTGGTGGTTGGCTGCTGTTTGGTTGTTGAATGTCTGGTTTGCTCAGGTGGCTTAGCCATGCTTGGTGGTGGTAGGAGTCAGGCTTGCTCCCCTGGATGTGTGCCTGGAAAGCTAGCGCCCTCTTCTGTATGGTGAGCCATAGGGGGAGTCTGCCTAGCTCTGCCCTGCAGGCTATGTTGGTGGTGTTGCGATGGACATGTAGCAGGTATTTGCAGAACTCCAGGTGGAAGTTCTCTGTTGGGCTGGAATCCCACCTTGACTGGTCTGGGTAGGTGGCTGGGCCCCAAACCTCACTGCCATAGAGAAGGATCGGGGAGATGACAGCGTCAAATATCTTCATCCAGACCCTCACCGGTGGTTTGAGGTGGTACAGTTGTCTTCTGATGGCGTAGAAGGTTCTGCAGGCTTTTGCTTTCAGGGTTTCTATTGCTGCTTTGAAGCTTCCTGATTGGCTGAGCTCCAGCCCCAGGTAGGTGTAGCTGTTGGTTTTCTCCAGTGTGGAGCCGTTCAGTGTGAATTGTGAGGTGGTGGAGGCTTTATTGTGGCCCTTCTTCTGGAATACCATGACTTTGGTCTTCTTCTGGTTGATGGGTAGGGCCCATGTGGTGCTGAATTTTTCCAGCACTGACAGGCTTTCTTGGAGGTCTTTCTCGGTGGGGGCCAGGAGTAGGAGGTCATCGGCGTATAGCAGGAACTTCACCTCTCGATTGTTCAGGGTGAGGCCTGGGGTTGGTGAGGCCTCCAGGGCTGTAGCCAGTTCATTGATATAGATGTTGAAGAGCGTTGGGCTCAGGCTACAGCCTTGTCTGACCCCTCGGGCCTGTTGGAAGTATGCGGTCCTTTTCCCATTCACCTTCACACTGCACTGGTTTCCGGTGTAGGAGCTCTTGATGACGTCGTACGTTCTTCCTCCTATTCCACTCTCTAGGAGTTTTAGAAGTAGGCCTGGGTGCCATACTGAATCAAACGCCTTCTTAAAGTCCACGAAGCAGGCGAATATCTTGCCTCTTCTGGTGTTGTGGACGTGCGTCTTGATGAGGCTGTGCAGGGTGTAGATATGGTCTGTGGTGCGGTGGTTTGGCATGAACCCTGCTTGGCTCTTGCTGAGGACCCCGTGTTGTGTGAGGAAGGTGAGGATTCTGTTATTGATGATGCTGTTGAACAGTTTCCCTAGCGTGCTGCTGACGCAGATCCCTCTGTAGTTGTTGGGGTCATATTGGTCCTCATTCTTGTAGATGGGGGTTATGAGCCCTTTGTTCCAGTCTTCGGGGAAGTGTCCAGCATTGAGCACGAGGGTGAATAGCTTTGCCAGTGCCGCGTGTATTGCTGGAGAGCTGTATTTGATCATCTCTGGTAGGATGCCGTCAGGGCCACTGGCCTTTTTGCCTTTCAGCACGGCAATTCTTTCCTGTATATCTTTTATGGTGATTGGCGAGTCCAGAGGGTTCTGGAAGTCTTTGATGACTTTCTCTACTACTACTGCTGGCACCTCTACTACTACTGCTTGTACCTCTACTACTACTACTGGCACCTCTACTACTACTGCTGGTACCTCTACTACTACTGTTGTCACCTCTACTACTACTGCTTTGGTCTCTGATAGGAGTTTAGCCCTGATTTTGAACAAAACAGTGATGAAATATACAAGTGTATCTGTCAGGGATCTGAATATCTGCACTCCTACTTCTCCGCCATTCTCTTCAGGGCAGTGCTATGGGGGGAATTCTGTGCGGCATCTGTATTTGTGGCATGACTGTCGCTTTAAGGTTGCTATGGCTACCAGACAAACTTTGGCTAGTTCTGTTCAGCCAGTCAGAGGTTAAGCTGCAGAGCCAATCAGGGCTCTAGTTCCACATCCAATCCAGGGCTAAGGCGGGGTATTTTAACCTAACCCTTACCTAGCTTAGTTGCCTGTGATGGTTTTCATACATGTTTGAGTCCATATGGGCCTAAAGCTCATCACCTGACCATGGCTTGGACTTCTGGTATTTTTCTATTCTCCTGGCTTGTGCATTATTCTTTATACCTGCCATAAGGGTTCTAATTTGGTTCTTAGCCTGCAAGTGCACCTGTTTTCTGGCACCTTGTTCTGAGGCTGCAACCTGGGTCCTGAGCTGCCAAGTCCATCCTGCCTTGCGGCAGGCTCTGGTGAATACCTCAGGGTAGCCTTAGACTCTGCGAACCAGAGCAGTGTAGGATTATAGGTAGCTTGTTTACTTGCTGTCTGTTGATCCTGTCAGTTACCTGTGGCTTGTTAGGGAAATGCTTAAATAGCTCTTCTATTACTCCTTGGGAATTGCTTAAGCTGCAATTCCATAAGTCACAAGCTTTAAAAGACAATCCTGCATGGAACAAACACAGATCCTTGTAGACCAAATGCAGACTGACACGGCTGACTCAAGAACTTGCTGGAAGGTTTCACCATCATGAGACTGTACAACTCCAAGATGCTGTCATGGCCACTGCAGTAGCTTAACCCAGGCCCAAATCTTGGCCTTCTCCTTGAACGCTGCTTTAGTCCACTATGTCCCCACAGGATCAGGAAACCTCTGAGACAACAAGAATTGTGTTCCTAATGTGGAGATGACAATTGAAGGACTGTCTGAATCCAGAGACTCCAGCGCCTAGGTGGCTCTTGGAGGTCCACCAAGGTGGTCAGGTATTTTTGTTGTTCTACAGAAATTGTCATGGTCTTCTAATGGTAACATCTTCTGGGTTCTCAGGTTATAATGTTCATGTGGACAGTGCTCAAGTCTCAGGGTCCAGGTAAACAATTCTACCCCACCAATGACTTAGAAAATGCTTTTAAAACGTCAAAAGTAATTGTAAATTTATAGAAAGATCTACTTCTACCCTCTGCTCAATGCACTCTTGGCTCCAACCTAATGTTATGTTATCACTGGGTCTGTGGGACTATTTGTACATATTTTAACCATCAAAAAACCCCAATGCAGACTCCTGAACAAAAACCACGGACACTTAAAGATGTGGTTAAAGCTGGGTTGGCCACATCGATTTTATTAACAAACATATAAACAACTGTTAGAGTTAAGTCCTCCATCTTGTATTTTGGCAGCCATCTTGTATTCTTTCACATAAGTATGTATTTTTCTGCTTAAGTCAAGGAGGCCCTTTGTTAGACTTTAAGGAATGTGATAATGAACGTTAATGCATAGGTTGCTAATCATTATCTCTCAAGGGCCTCATTTTGAGAAGATGCAGCTGACTTTGTATATCTCTTACCTCCTTTACATGATGTATGGACACATAACCAACAAAAGTATTAATCTTATGGTATCTGGGCACTCTGTCATATTTTATGGTTTATGAAGGTCACTTAGAGTTTGTATAGACAGAATCTATGTAGCTAATTGTTAATTAAGTTGCAACATGTCATCTTATCTCTTTTGCCATGATATATACATATAGACATAGTCTGGAATGTTAGCTCACACATAAGTATTTTTGAATCCTTCTTTGTTTCATGGGAAAGTCCATCCCAGTGTGGAAAGCTATAATGAGATGCGGAATATATCAGGCCTCAGCCAATAGTCATGTGCCAGGCTTATCTTGTATCTCTATGACCAATCATTTTATACTAATTAGAATAAGCCAAGCCAGCTCTTTGTCTGTAATGTATTTAAACTACCTTTTTCTTATAATAAAATCAGAACTCTTTTGATACACTACCATCTTGTGTCTTTAATCAGTTCTCCAGGCTTAAAAGAGAGATGGCTGCAGTCCATCTAGGCCTGTTAATTAATTATCTAATTTGGAACTCTGCAACATACTCTTATGAGGACACTTTAATGTCCCCAACACAACCAAAAGGATAACTTCTATTAAAATAATATAAAGTGTACAACCGGAAACATCCGACATCTCCATGCCCCGCTCCCTTGAACTTCAAAACTTCCACCCGAATGATAACCGCTGTGGGGCAGCGGCGATGTAGGCAAATCTTCAATTTTTCCAAGGGGCATGGAACATCCGCCACGCTGTGACAACTGAAAAGAGAAAGAAAAAACAGCCAGCAAAAAGGGGTACCATCCAAAGAAAACAAAAAACAAAAACCACCACAAGGGTAGGGTAGGGTGGGCAGGGGTTCCTCTCACCATAAGTGCTTACGGCAGAAGGTGAGTTTCCGCCCACGTACCCCTGATATATCATAGGAGACTCCACCTTCAGCCTTGCCTGACTCAGACTCCCCTCCCTCCCTGTAGAAAATTCTAGCTCAAGGGTGAAGGAGAGGTGAGGTGATATTGACATAACCAAACTTTAAAGACAAACAACTGAGTCTGCCAGCCTCTTTAAAACTCTTCAGGATGCATCTGCCAAATAGTCCCTGCCCTTTTCGCTAGAACGCTTCAAGGGCTACTAGGGCTTCAGCTGAACACCTTGTGTATGTAAAGCAGTCAGTTGTACTTGTTTCAACGTATAATGGAATGGTATACAAATATATCTGATCATTTATTATAGGCTTAAATTGTCAGTACACTGTATGCTATAGAGATTTCTCCATGTATTAATACATTATGCATGGGAATAAATCTTTTGAAGCTTTGGTTAGAAAAGCTTTGATTTTAGTGTTGGTCTCTCCCACTTTTGTCACCATTTGCAAGCTGCCCTGTGAAGGTCTGTCCCAGGTGGACTGTCTCAGTATACTTACAGGCTTTATGGTATATGGAGGTTGTGTTCTTCCTACCTCCAGCATGGTCCGATCTATCCCCTCAAATAATGAGTAGTTGTGCATAGTAAGACAGAACCTCTGCCTGGGGGAAGTGCAGAAGAGCTGTGAAAATAGGAATTCGTAGTGAGTTGATGGCAGATGAGCTCACACTCTTTTAGCATACCGTATTTTTCGGACTATAAGACGCACTGGACTATAAGACGCACCTGCGGTCACTTGATTGCAAGTCCCATAGACGGCAATACAACTGTATTGCCGTCTATGGGACATTCTGTGTATTAGTATTACGGCTGGTCATAGACCCAGCCGCAATACTAATATATAGCAGTGACAGGCCTGGGAGCCTCATTAGGCTCCCGGCTGTCACCCGAACAGGTCGGCTCCTGCGATATCGCCGCGCAGGAGCCGGCCTGCAACTTCACAGGTACGGGGCCGGTGGGGACCGGCCCCGGGGGAGAAGGGGCCGCTGATACTGACCCGGCATCCGCTGTACTAGAGAGGCGGATGCCGGGGAGGGATAGACGCCGGGGCCTGAGACATCACTGCCCTG
This sequence comes from Leptodactylus fuscus, assembly GCF_031893055.1. Classification (NCBI taxonomy): domain Eukaryota; kingdom Metazoa; phylum Chordata; class Amphibia; order Anura; family Leptodactylidae; genus Leptodactylus; species Leptodactylus fuscus. The sequence goes on along the minus strand of NC_134265.1, from coordinate 327,183,753 downwards.
CCCTGCATGAAGCCAGCGGCGGGGGGACGGAGGAGCGGAATAGCATCACTCCTCCCGCTGCTGGCTTCATGCAGGGCAGAGGAGCGCAGCGATGTCGCAGGCCCCGGCACCTGTAATGGCGTCTATCACTTGCCGGCTTCCGCCTCTCTATTACAGCGGATGCCAGGCGCCACATTCGGCCTATAAGACGCACCCTTCTTTTCCCCCCAAATTTGGGGGGAAAAAAGTGAGTCTTATAGTCCGAAAAATACGGTATACTAATAGAAAGCATAGACTATTGGGCTGTGTGAACCTTGTAACCAATTACCAAACTTCTGACACCTCCTATAAATAAAACACGCAGGCCTTGGGTGTGGTTTAAACTGTGATCGGCCACAGCATATTTAATTATAATTTAACATTTTATAACAACATTTACAAAACAAACCCCTTCATTCCCCGCCTTCTTCCTGTTCAACTTCTCCAGAGGTTGCCCACTGGTGGACAGTGGACTTGTTGACAAACTCCTTCCCACCGCGGGGCATGGCCTTCCACCACGCTGCGACAACTGCAAGAAAAGAAACCAGAAAAAGCAAAAACAGAAAAACCAAAACACCAGAAACTAGCAAAAAACCGCAAGGGTAGGGTGGGAGGGAGTTCCTCTCGCCTACGCTGGGGCAGAAGGTGCTGACTCCGCCCACGTACCCCAGATAAGTAAACTCGACTCCATCTGGTACCGCCCCTGACTCCGCCTCCCCTCCCCCTTAACACCTCAAAGGCGCGAAAATGATGCGGGAAAGGCAAACGGGGGAGGGCAAGGTGAGGTAAACTATTTCAAAACCAAACAACGAAGAGGTGTCTGTTTAAACAAGCCTTAAGGCAGCAGTTAACATAAAAAAAAACCATAGTCTCTGCCCTTTTCGTTATTCACTTTAAGGGCTACCATACTAATATTCAGGTCACTCTTGCATTATGTGCGGCACTTGCTATGTGAAAGAATAGGATGGTGATGGCACATACTAATCCTCCATAAAACAGTTGGCATACAGCAGTACAGGAGAGGCCTCATGATCCTCTATGGCAGGCCAATTATGGTCTGTACAAAGCTCTAATATGGTGTGTTAGCCCCAAAGTATAACCACCTATAGGATATTAGCATTTAGGGTTTTAATACTCCTACAATCTTATCTAAATTATCTGGATAATGCTCTTCTTGTGCAGATACCTTAAAGTGCAGAACATTTAAACCGCAATGAATCTAGTAGGAAAAGAAAAAACCTTTATCAAAGTAACGGCCAAAAAATTCAGCATCTACAAGACAATGAGGATGAATACATGGCATATAATACCCAATGTGCAGGGTACCTGGTGCTGGCCATGTTACACCGTGCTTGCTCATCTATGAAGTACCAGAGGTCTCCTCCGCTCACATACTCCATGACGTAAAATAGATATGTCTGTAAAAAAAAAAAAAGCAAGATGTGACGGAGACTCCTTCAGATATGAGCAAATCTACAAAATCACCACAAGCTGACAAAGAGGCATCTATAACAGGGTTCACCTTTCCAGCTCTTATAAAACTACTATTCCCAGCATGCAGATTTACCTTTTTGTTCTTGGAACTCCCATAGTAGAGTAGAACTTGTGTGCTGAAGGTTTCTGATATCGCACTTGGTCTTTATGTGGGAGACTGACTCTTTAGAATACATCTACTGCTGAGTGTGACCTTTGGGACTAGTAGAAGCTCTTACCTTATTCTGGGATGTTCCATAACAGGGTACAAAGTGACATGTATGTTCTGCGTGACCTCCAGGGCCTGCCGCTCTTTAAAAATGGAGTCCCTGGAGCCCTGAAGCAGCTTGTCTGTCTTTATGGCAACTAGTCAGTTTGTAGAAAGATGGAAAGTGAGCGTCACCTAGAAGAGACAGAAGGTTAGGGCTATAACATTGGCACGTTTGGATATGGCAGACAATACTGGTGTGAATGGAGCTCTAGTGTATGATCCGTGAATTGTGAAGTGACCACGCACCTTTCAAAAACTGCCAGCCTCAAGTTCCTGATGGAAGGACAGGTCAGCCAATGTGATCCGTTCTGGTTATCTAACCATTGGCTAGGCCACGTATTCCCCTGACAGACAACAGTGTTAGCAACCAATCAGAGGGCAGCTTTTACTTTGTGTTCTGCTCTTGATAAGTAAAAGCTGTGCTGTGATTGGTTGCTTTGGACACCAGACATTTCTATAAATCCCCTTCCCCCAGTATATTTCTATTTCTATACACTAGAGGATGAAGCTGGACAAAGGCCACTTGTAAAGCTGCTCTAGAGGTGGTAGTTTTATATATAGGTGATCTGTTTTTACACCAGATTATTTAGGTGTTGGGGATTTGGTCACGGCTTGTAGCTTGGCTGCAATCCCATCCCTCAACCAAAAGAGCGCCGTGTATACGGCCCGAAAAGTCTCACACGGCGTATACGTGCCACATCACACGGCACGTTACTCTGTGTGAACTCCCCCTTACCTGTTTCAGAAAGATGGTTCTGTCTCTCAGCAATCCAGTATGGCTCCTCATCTTCCTCTCCCTCGCTTCACTTAGTACGGATTTTTGACCATCAGTGAAACATTACAGAATTTCTCTGTACTCAGTCATGGCCATTGCTAATCTATTAAAGCAATATACAGATGTTTAGAGACTACGTATAATTTTGAAGGACCCATTTGCAAAGTTGTTTTAAAGATTTTCTATAGTTTTTAGCAGTCTTTATTTGTTGTCAAAGGATCTGATCATGAATGCAGGAACGTTCTATGGTCTGGGACTTGCCAAAAATCCAGCCATGATTTCCTTAACGTGGACAAATTATCAGAAGGAGACTACATGGATTAGAACATAACCCGATGACAATAAGGACATCATGGTGACCTGCTGCCGAAGACCTGTGATAAAATGGGAAACTGTAGTCACTTGATGGCAGATAAGATCACACATTTGCCCTGCTTATTTTGAGGCTGCGCCTATGTCTTATAAGGTGCTGCTCCTCTTGTATTTGATCACAGTACAGGGGTCTCTCCTGTAAATGGCACCTGCTATTGGGTCACTGTCTGAGCTGTCACTTACATTACAAACTGTGCTAGGAATAATCCTGAGGGTATATAGCTCATGCTTATCATACTTACTTACTTAACGTCTGATTTAACAACCTGTTAGAGTTAACATGCGTTGGTGAAACCGGCCATTATACTTGGGCTTGTGAAGGCATCAGTTTTTGACCAGCAGTTAGCCTCAGGAAGGACACCAACAGGACTGCATTCAATACCACTACTACCAAGGCTATTACGTATTGTGTTATCTCTTGTAGCTGTTCTTGGGTCAAATAAACCCACGTTGGTTCATCATATCATCGTGTCTACGTTTGAATCCATCTGTCCTGAGCTCCTGCCGGTCCGGTTTGCTCCACTGCTTGGATATGAAGGTAGGAGGGTCACATGGCCACTGTTAGTTACACCTTCAATCGCCTTCATGTGGGGACAGAACACATTGTACTGACCAACTGTGTGCTCAACTGAGAGGTCACTTTCTCATTTTGTAATGACTGTTGTCATCACGCCTGTTCCATAGGCACAAGGAACACCCATACTTTGTGTACCCTATATGTACGCCAAGCGGCAGTACTACTACTGTCAGCTCAACACAAACTTTTCATTTAAGTTCTGAGTATTTGATCATTTCCATTTAGCCTCTATTTATCAGGAACAAGTGTACCATCTAACTCCATCATAAGACCCTTTACATCAGTACAGAAACAGACATTGCTTTCCATTGCATAGTATGCAGCTAACTTGGTGCGTCTGACGAAAGTGTGAAGTTGTGGTGCTGGACAGATCTGGGTATGTCCATTGGAATATTTCCAATATATAATGCATTAATATTATAACTGAATAAGCTTTACATGTATAACTTAAAATCTAGAGGTATGAGGCAAATTCAGAGTTCATATTTGGAATCGGGGTACTAATTTTAGTGTAAATCCCGTTTTTTTTCTCTCAGTAGCAAAATCATTGTTGCGTGGTGTTAGTCACACAACATGTGCATCTGTGTGTCTGACTTCTCCGAGCTCGTATTCATTACCTGATTAGAAACTTGACAATATATCTCGGGGTCTCTTATAAACCCAAAAAAACATACATTACTCAGTATAAGACATACTGTAAACAAATATACACGTATATACATATTAATTCTACATATTTTACACAAAAAATACACTCCCACTTGGCAGCATTCTGCTTTGTGTTTATTCTTGGTCCCCAATTACCTCATTTGTATACACTGGGTTGGTAATATCAAAACTTCTACAAAAATCACAAAGGGTTCCCCTCCTTTCTAGTGATAACAGGCTAAAGGGTAAAATAAGGCATTATGCCCCCCCCCCCCCCCATATTAAAAACAGATAGGACTCCATATGAACACCTAGTCCCTTTTCAAATGTCAATCAGTAGATAGAAAAAGGGGGTAGAGAGATCCCACTAGAATCTGGGCTGATACAAAGAGTAATGTGTAACTCGATTCAGTCTTAGATAGCAAAGGGCCACCTATTCCATATTCAAGACTTCAACATACTAAGGCAGTGTAGTATTCCAGATATTTAGTGAGGACAGTATCAATATATTCCTCATATGGAGTCCTATCTGTTTTTAATGGGGGGGGGGGGGGGAGATAATGTCTTATTTTACCCTTTAGAAATAAAAGCTATGTTTTAGCCTGTTATCACTAGGAAGGAGGGGAACCCTTTGTGATTTTTTTTTTTCCCCAATTACCTCACCAAGACTTATCAGAAAGTCGATCCAATACTGGAAAAGTTTTGTCATTTCTCGTCTATAGTCTGTATGGCAGTATGCCATAGTCTTGGTTCATAGAACCTACATGAACATGTGTTTACCCCTATTTACCAAAGTACAACATAGTTATCACACATACTTTGTAATTAGAGATGAGCGAGTAGTATTCGATCGAGTACCACTTGCTATTCGAATGGAAAAGTTCAATGCAGAACCATCATTGATTGGCCAAATGCTATACAGTCAGCCAATCAACGCTGGTTCTTCTCCTACCTTTAGAAGTCTTCTCCGTGCAGTTTCCCCGCGCCGTCTTCCGGCTCTGAATTCACTCTGCCAGGCATCGAGCCTGGGCAGAGCCGACGGCGCATGCCCGCGCTACAAGAAAATGGCCGCTTTGACTGTAAGTGGCCATTTTCTTGTAATGCGGGCATGCGTAGTCGGCTCTGCCCAGGCCCGATGCCTGGCAGAGTGAATTCAGAGCCGGAAGATGCTGCGTGACTCTGCACGGAGAAGACTTCTCGGAGGATCCAGCCCGACCTTCACTCGTGGACTTGGTAAGTGCAACTTCATCGAATGTTGCCTACCCCTGAAACGAGCATTTCCCCCCCCATAAACTATAATAGGATTCGATTCGAGTAGTCGAATATTGAGCGGCTACTCGAAACGAATATTGGACATTTTACTGTTTGCTCATCTATTTGTAATATATGTATATCTCTGTTGTATATAAATTAATATCTCACCCCCATGATTCCAGGTAGCTCCTGCTCCATCATAGTCTTCATTTCCCCTTTGGATAAAGTCTCCTTTTTGCGCTCGGCAGATGAATATTTTTCATAGACGTCAATGAGTAAAGCAATGGCGGTCTCCAGCTCACTCATGGGTATAAGTGATGTTGGATCCTCAGCTTACCTAGGCAGCTTGTTATAGGCAGAATGGAATGTTAGGTACGGAGCTGGCATGTATAAAGTGATTGCCACACATCTTTTTGGCAAAGAACAAATACTAGTTACTAAGTCAGGATTGAACTGGGTGTAACAATCATGCACATGACTACAATTAATCCTTATCTCTGTTTAGTGAAGGTGACTCATCTTGACTTACTCCATAGTCATTTCACTGGGGGATTAAAGACACCTTAAAGGAGTTCTCCCACATCAGCCTTTGAGCCAGGCTGTATGCAGTGTCTGCTTCTCACTTCCTGTGTTTCTCTCCCTCCTGCTGAATGGGAAAAACAACACTTCTGCAGGTCAGATAATCTGCAGGTTCTTGTAAAGAACGGGCTTAATGTTATCTGTGTGTTTACTTAGAGAGATAACAGACTCAGCTTTATCAGCAAAGTGCATTTAGCTGAATGGATTTTCCTGTCTCGGCACTTGTCCTATCTCCCAGGTCCATGGTTATAGCAACGCAGTAAAAACAATGGGAGGAATAAGGTCACATTGCAGGCAAAAAAAGCTGAATTTTTAAAGCACTATATTTAGAAAAAGGGTTCAATTTACATAAGCTACCAGTATAGATGGGGTCCGTGAGATGGGACAACCCATTTAAGTTGATTTTACATCTATTCACCAGTAACACTGTGAGATTGAATATAGGATAATGAAATTTCAGTTTCACATAAAAGAATTTCAATGTCTACAGTAAGCCATATACAGATTTTTGTGGGACTGGTTGACTAATATTTATAGAGAGTTCTCAGCTCTCCATAACTGCAGATATTGTGTGATATAGGGCATTTCTAATCCTTTATTCCTGAGGGAGATAGAGATGCTGTCAATGTCTAACACTACCTTATTCCCTTCTTCCCTTTTAAAATAACATTTACACTTAGTCAATTTGATCATGCATGTATATTGGGGAGGAATACTTGCTCCCTTGACCCTCATTGTAAAGGTGACATTTGATTAAAGGGGTTGTGCCATTAACTATAGGGGATAAGTATCAGATGGCTGGGGGTGTAACTGCCAGGTAGTACAGTGTTCAGGAGAACAAGGATTCAAATTTGTCCTTTATAGCACAATCCCTTTAACTGTGAAGGTGATGCCATGGTTAAAAAGGTTTAAGCACATTGAAGCTTTAGTGCCCTATCCTCTTGTTCTTATGCCACAGCTCAATGGGGGAGACCGGAGGATGGGAGTAGTAGTGACACTGGCTGTGCCACCTGCTAGGCCGGGGAGACTCCTCACACACTCCAATCCCACTCCAGGGCCGGACACAGTCAAGAGGGGTCCTGCAGCACTAACTGATGGTGATGGTAGTGGTATTATCTCTCCCGGGGCACTCCTAGTTGGAGAGGGGACCTCTATACTCTGAGCCGGTGTGGTGTTGTTCAGGAGAGCCCTTTTGGTAATATAGGAAATGATTCAGGAGTCCAGAGTTGAAGTAAAACCAAGTTTATTAACTGGAACCATCTGATGCAACCAACAGCTTTGCAGATGGGGTAACAGTTGCAGTTCAGTCCTTCTGCCTTGTTCAAAGGAGGCTGCCCAGGAATGTTATGGGCTCTTACATGAAAGTCTTCCGCTACTCCTCCTCTCATGCCACTCCCAACTTAATAGGATGGGGATTGTAGTAGGGCAACGAGTCACTGACAAGGAACTGGTTACCTGGAAGCTAGGCCCGAATGTGTAACTCCTGTCAGTTCCTCCGTTGCTCCTCCTGGCACGGCTGGCAAACGTCTCTCAGAGATGCTTAAGGTTATTCCCTGTCTCAGGGCTGTCTCTGGATGAGCCTGGGGCGATGGATATTCCTCCTAGAGGCTGTGCTGGTGACAGTTAGGACTCAGTCTTGGTTCTCCCACCACACAGGTCAGTCTGCTACCACCTGAGCTGTGCAGGATGGCTGCTAATGTAAGAGGGTGAAACAGCCCCTGTGTAGTGAATATGCAATGTGTAATTGAGTTGATGTTTTCATAACCTGACATTTTGTTGTTTGACCACAAGAGGTCGCTGTTGCGAGATAACAAGTAAAAGGAAAAAGGCTGTATGCCCCTGGAAGATTGATGTGGAGACCCTGATCGTTGTAGGAAGGTTCTAGGAGCCATTTTGAGTCAGAGTGTGCTGGACTCTAGAGGAGAAGAGAGAGCTGTGGAGACATCACTGTGCAGAGAGGGTCCTTGGAGGGAGAAGCCACAGCAAGAATAGCTGAGGATTTGAGACTTTCAGAGTCTGTCCAGACACCATCCTAAGGAGAAGATTACTGTCAGAGACTTGGCTGAGAAGTGAGACTGTCAGTGAGACCGCATGCTGTCCGAGGAGCTCCTCTTCAACCTGATGCTAACAGAGACTAAAAGGTACCCAACAGAAGTAAGCGTGCACGCACCACACTGCAAGTTTTGTGGCATATTGCTGGGACTGAGTAAAAAGCCTGTAGTTAGTTAGTTAGGTATAATCATCACCCCAGGCTGCAATACTGGTGAACTATCTACCTGTCTGGTAAAAGGACTAAGTCACAGAGGATTTCTACAGAGTTATATCTCCCAGAGAGGGACTTGTAAGGAAGTCTGGGAGCAACATTTGGTTTGACTTTACACTGTTTGGCTTGCAAGCTAACTAATAGAGATGAGCGAACACTAAAATGTTCGAGGTTCGAAATTCGATTCGAACAGCCGCTCACTGTTCGAGTGTTCGAATGGGTTTCGAACCCCATTATAGTCTATGGGGAACATAAACTCGTTAAGGGGGAAACCCAAATTCGTGTCTGGAGGGTCACCAAGTCCACTATGACACCCCAGGAAATGATACCAACACCCTGGAATGACACTGGGACAGCAGGGGAAGCATGTCTGGGGGCATAAAAGTCACTTTATTTCATGGAAATCCCTGTCAGTTTGCGATTTTCGCAAGCTAACTTTTCCCCATAGAAATGCATTGGCCAGTGCTGATTGGCCAGAGTACGGAACTCGACCAATCAGCGCTGGCTCTGCTGGAGGAGGCGGAGTCTAAGATCGCTCCACACCAGTCTCCATTCAGGTCCGACCTTAGACTCCGCCTCCTCCGGCAGAGCCAGCGCTGATTGGCCGAAGGCTGGCCAATGCATTCCTATGCGAATGCAGACTTAGCAGTGCTGAGTCAGTTTTGCTCAACTACACATCTGATGCACACTCGGCACTGCTACATCAGATGTAGCAATCTGATGTAGCAGAGCCGAGGGTGCACTAGAACCCCTGTGCAAACTCAGTTCACGCTAATAGAATGCATTGGCCAGCGCTGATTGGCCAATGCATTCTATTAGCCCGATGAAGTAGAGCTGAATGTGTGTGCTAAGCACACACATTCAGCACTGCTTCATCACGCCAATACAATGCATTAGCCAGTGCTGATTGGCCAGAGTACGGAATTCGGCCAATCAGCGCTGGCCAATGCATTCTATTAGCCCGATGAAGTAGAGCTGAATGTGTGTGCTAAGCACACACATTCAGCACTGCTTCATCACGCCAATACAATGCATTAGCCAGTGCTGATTGGCCAGAGTACGGAATTCGGCCAATCAGCGCTGGCTCTGCTGGAGGAGGCGGAGTCTAAGGTCGGACCTGAATGGAGACTGGTGTGGAGCGATCTTAGACTCCGCCTCCTCCAGCAGAGCCAGCGCTGATTGGCCGAATTCCGTACTCTGGCCAATCAGCACTGGCTAATGCATTGTATTGGCGTGATGAAGCAGTGCTGAATGTGTGTGCTTAGCACACACATTCAGCTCTACTTCATCGGGCTAATAGAATGCATTGGCCAGCGCTGATTGGCCGAATTCTGTACTCTGGCCAATCAGTGCTGGCCAATGCATTCTATTAGCTTGATGAAGCAGAGTGTGCACAAGGGTTCAAGCGCACCCTCGGCTCTGATGTAGCAGAGCCGAGGCTGCACAAGGGTTCAAGCGCACCCTCGGCTCTGATGTAGGAGAGCCGAGGGTGCACTTGAACCCTTGTGCACCCTCAGCTCTGCTACATCAGAGCCGAGGGTGCGCTTGAACCCTTGTGCACACTCTGCTTCATCAAGCTAATAGAATGCATTGGCCAGCGCTGATTGGCCAATGTATTCTATTAGCCTGATGAAGTAGAGCTGAATGTGTGTGCTAAGCACACACATTCAGCTCTACTTCATCGGGCTAATAGAATGCATTGGCCAGCGCTGATTGGCCAGAGTACGGAACTCGACCAATCAGCGCTGGCTCTGCTGGAGGAGGCGGAGTCTAAGATCGCTCCACACCAGTCTCCATTCAGGTCCGACCTTAGACTCCGCCTCCTCCAGCAGAGCCAGCGCTGATTGGCCGAATTCCGTACTCTGGCCAATCAGCACTGGCTAATGCATTGTATTGGCGTGATGAAGCAGTGCTGAATGTGTGTGCTTAGCACACACATTCAGCTCTACTTCATCGGGCTAATAGAATGCATTGGCCAATCAGCGCTGGCCAATGCATTCTATTAGCGTGAACTAAGTTTGCACAGGGGTTCTAGTGCACCCTCGGCTCTGCTACATCAGATTGCTACATCTGATGTAGCAGTGCCGAGTGTGCATCAGATGTGTAGTTGAGCAAAACTGACTCAGCACTGCTAAGTCTCTGCATTCGCATAGGAATGCATTGGCCAGCCTTCGGCCAATCAGCGCTGGCTCTGCCGGAGGAGGCGGAGTCTAAGGTCGGACCTGAATGGAGACTGGTGTGGAGCGATCTTAGACTCCGCCTCCTCCAGCAGAGCCAGCGCTGATTGGTCGAGTTCCGTACTCTGGCCAATCAGCGCTGGCCAATGCATTCTATTAGCCCGATGAAGTAGAGCTGAATGTGTGTGCTTAGCACACACATTCAGCTCTACTTCATCAGGCTAATAGAATACATTGGCCAATCAGCACTGGCCAATGCATTCTATTAGCTTGATGAAGCAGAGTGTGCACAAGGGTTCAAGCGCACCCTCGGCTCTGATGTAGCAGAGCTGAGGGTGCACAAGGGTTCAAGTGCACCCTCGGCTCTCCTACATCAGAGCCGAGGGTGCGCTTGAACCCTTGTGCAGCCTCGGCTCTGCTACATCAGAGCCGAGGGTGCGCTTGAACCCTTGTGCACACTCTGCTTCATCAAGCTAATAGAATGCATTGGCCAGCACTGATTGGCCAGAGTACGGAATTCGGCCAATCAGCGCTGGCCAATGCATCCCTATGGGAAAAAGTTTATCTCACAAAAATCACAATTACACACCCGATAGAGCCCCAAAAAGTTATTTTTAATAACATTCCCCCCTAAATAAAGGTTATCCCTAGCTATCCCTGCCTGTACAGCTATCCCTGTCTCATAGTCACAAAGTTCACATTCTCATATGACCCGGATTTGAAATCCACTATTCGTCTAAAATGGAGGTCACCTGATTTCGGCAGCCAATGACTTTTTCCAATTTTTTTCAATGCCCCCAGTGTCGTAGTTCCTGTCCCACCTCCCCTGCGCTGTTATTGGTGCAAAAAAGGCGCCAGGGAAGGTGGGAGGGGAATCGAATTTTGGCGCACTTTACCACGTGGTGTTCGATTCGATTCGAACATGGCGAACACCCTGATATCCGATCGAACATGTGTTCGATAGAACACTGTTCGCTCATCTCTACTAACTAACCATTATACTTGCTTAGTTGTGCTTGGTTTGGGGGGAATTTAGTAGTATTGTGATAAGATTGTAAACCCTGGTGTTACACCGCCGGTGCCTGTGTCACACACACTGAATTGTTCCTGTGTAATAGGGTAATAACAGGTAACAGGCAGCTGCATAGGCGCAGCCTGCATGTAGGTAAAAGCTTGGAGTATATTGAAGGCCACACTAGTGGGCACCGTGCTGTATAACACCAGGGTCTCAGCCTCTAGGCTATGTAAATGTAATACCTGGGAGTGTTCTTTTGGACAAAAGAGGTTATCTAAACTAAGTAAAATCCTATCTTGGTTAAATTGAATTGGACTCACTTCCTTTGTTCGTGACTTCGCTGTATCCTGGGGAGCCCACCTCGGTACACGGCTTACAACTTGGCGTAGTCGGCAGGATACAGCGACCCTCATGGACGGGAATGTGGTGGGAGAGAATCCCCTGGCACCAGCTGTGGTGGTCCAGGGTGCCCCTGCACAGCAAGCCCCAGCGCTGGTAATGCCGACCCAAGTGGGGTACGTATCGGCCGGGGCACTAATGCAGCATCTGCCAAAGTTTGACGGTAATAATATGACGTTGCAGGACTGGACTGAAAGGGTACGAAGTATAGTTAGACTGAGCAACCTGATACCGGAACTGCGTGCAGAGATAGCATTAGGGGCCCTAGAAGGTGACGCTAGACGGACAGTGATGGTACGGCCCGAATCAGAAAGAGACACTTTAGAAAAAATATTTTTTCTGCTAGAGGGAGCTCAGGGAGGGCGTGCCAAGGTAGCGCAGTTGCGGAGCAAATTCTTCAATCGGTCACAGAGGGAGGGTGAGACTTTAACGCAATACTCTAACGTCTTACAAGAGATGCTGAATGAAGTGCAGCGACGGGACTCAGAGGCTATGGGAGCCTTCAAAGAAGTGGACCGGCTGCTACGAGATCAATTCATCCTAGGGTTATCCAATAAGTTGTTACAGGATAAACTGCAAGAGATGATCCGGGCAGATGCCAACCTGACATTCTATAATGTTTACCTGGCTGCTGTAGAGAGGGAAGAAGCGCCCGTGGCTGTGAATGTGAAGGCCGTGAGTAGCACCCAAGTGACAGGGACCCGAGGAGGTCCTGAAGACCCAGGGTCCTTAAAGGATGTAGTCCAGGCTCTACGGGCAGAAATGAGAGAACTCCGACTGGAGGTGTCCCAGATGCGAGCAGGTGAATCCATGGTTCCAGAAATGACCGCATCGTCCTACTCTCCCCCGATGAGAGTACACCGTGGCCGAGGACCCACCAACCGAGGCTCATCGGCTGGGCGGGGATCAAGGGGACCCCTCTGCTGGAGTTGCAGACAGTATGGCCATATCGCCAGAGAGTGTAAGGGGGAGATGAAACCTGAGCCGGCTTTAAACTCCCGACCGCCGCAGTAACGGGGCGTCCTGTGGCGGTTCACCAACAATCAAGCCCCGTACATGAAGAATGCGACCTATATGCTAGCAGCCCCGTTATGGAAGCTGAGCTGGAGGGCCAGAAGGTACGCTGCTTAGTTGATACTGGATTGGAGTGCACCCTGATGCCCCTGGAGTTCTTCGAGAGACACTTCGGACATATGATGGAGCCAGAGGATGGAAGTGTCATCCGGTTGATAGCTGCCAACAATGGTGCGATGGACGTACAAGGGATCGTCTGGATGCGGGTCCGGCTGTTTGGGCAAGACATTGGCAAAAAGGGGATCGTGCTGATAGACCATCCGTCCAGGAGAGGACTCGATGTGACGCTGGGCATGAACGTGCTGAGGGACCTAGATCATCACCTTTACGCAAAGGAAAGACCTAAATACTGGCAGCGGGCCACCACACACCGGCCGACTCAGAAGGTCCTACAGAAGATGGTGAGGAGCTGTAGTTTGCAGAAGAGCACCATGTCAGGGCGCTCCATTGGATACGTGAAGGTGCCGCTGAGTGCCCCAATGAAGATTCCACCGCGACAGGAAAATATTGTGATGCTTCCGGTGGGGGCTGGACGACCATTAAATGGACTAGAGGTCTTGATAGAGCCTGCCCTGCAGGGAGAAACGCAGACCCGCCCTCTGGTAGCCCGAGCACTTGCCACTGTGAAGGATGGGTGTGTGCCTATACGCTGTCTCAACGTTCTGGACAGTGAGTTGATCGTGCCTGGGAATACCCTGCTGGCTGAAGTTCATGTGCCCGGGGGTGACATCCTTTGCCGGAAGAGCTTCACGTTACAGCCTGATGGGAGGTCGTCTTGGACCTATGCTGTGAAGGTCCAGCAAAGGCAGGCTCCAACGGCAGAGTGGAATGGCCAAGTGATCATGTCTCTGATGGGAGTAGATCGCTGGTCTCTGACCCCGGGACAACAGAAGCTTCTGGAGGACACTCTGTGGGAATTCCAGGAGGCGTTTTCAAGACACGATGAAGACTTCGGGTGTGCTACCGCCATTGAACACGAAATCCCCACTGGCGACGCTGCGCCTATTCGGGAGCGGTACAGGCAGATTCCCCCCAAGATGTATCAGGAGGTGAAAGAAATGGTGGCTAGCATGCTGGAGAATCAAGTCATCCAGGAGAGTAAGAGCCCATGGGCTGCTCCGGTGGTCTTGGTGCGGAAGAAAGATGGAAGTCTCCGTTTCTGCGTAGATTACCGGAAACTAAATGCTAAGACCGTCCGTGATGCATACTCCCTTCCACGGATTGAAGAGTCACTATCCTCCCTCGGTCATGCCAAATATTTCTCAACGCTTGACTTGGCCAGTGGATATTGGCAAGTGCCAGTGGCCGAAAAGGACAAGGCCAAGACAGCGTTTATCTTACCCATGGGGCTCTATGAGTTTAACAGAATGCCTTTCGGTCTGTCCAATGCCCCAGGGACATTTCAGCGGTTGATGGAGCTCTGTTTGGGTGACCTAAACTTCGAGTCAGTATTGATATATTTGGATGACGTTGTAGTGTTTGGGTCCTCATTTGAAGATCATCTCGAAAAGCTGCGGCAGGTCCTAGGGCGGTTGCGTGATCATGGGCTAAAAATCAAGCCCAAGAAGTGTCAACTATTCCAGCAGCGAATAGAGTACTTGGGACATGTAGTCACTCCGGAAGGGGTACAACCAGCGCCCAGCAAGGTGGAGGCCGTCCAGAAGTGGCCCCAACCAAGAACCCTGCGTGAAGTACAAGCCTTTCTAGGGTTGGCCGGTTATTACAGGAGATTTATACCCAAGTTCTCTCATCGGGCTGGCCCCCTGAATGAACTACTGAGAGGCACAGCTGGTGGACCCAAGAATCGCCCCATTGAGTGGGGGCCACGACAGCAAGAAGCCTTCGAGGGGTTAAAGGAAGCTCTGACCAGTACCCCCGATCCTGGCCTATGCACAGTTTGATAGGCCATTCCTGTTGTACACCGATGGAAGTCTACACGGTCTGGGAGCTGTGCTATCTCAAGTTCAAGACGGACGTGAGAGGGTGATTGCCTATGGCAGCCGGTCCTTAAGGGAGTCAGAGCGTAACCCCGACAACTACAGCTCCTTTAAGTTGGAGCTTTTGGCACTTGTATGGGCCATGACTGAAAGATTCACAGAGTATCTGACGGGTGCAGAAGTGATTGTGATGACGGACAATAACCCTTTAGCACACTTAGAGAACGCTAAGTTAGGTGCCCTTGAGCAGAGGTGGATGTCCCGCCTTTCCAAGTATCAATACCGTATCCAGTTCCGGTCAGGGAGAGAGAATGGCAACGCTGATGCCCTCTCCCGAGTCCCTGTGGGGTTGCCAACCAAGAGTGGAGAGGAAGGGCTAGAAGACAGTGAAATCCCACACCTCGGCAGAATACCGCCATTCCAGAACATAACCCATTCAAGTGGGGTGGCTTCTGGGATGCCGATGGTGCTGGGGAAGACGCTGGAAGATTGGGAAAGGGTTCAAAATAGCTGCCCGGACCTATGTAAAGTGAAAGAGTGGATCCGGACTAAGATCTGGCCACGGCCGAACGAGCGGGCTAGCTTGACCCAAGAGGGTCAGAAGTTACTGAGACAGTGGGATAAGCTGGTTGTCGTCCAAGGACTCCTATGTCGGACCATATACATACAGTCAGAGCTGCAGCACCGGCAACAGATTGTCATCCCGATGTCATTGGGACCAGTAGCCGCTCAAGAAGCCCATGAGAGTGGGGCCCATTTTGGGAGTGCCAAAACGTACCAATGGCTCCAACGATTTGTGTATTGTCCAGATTTGGGAAAGATGGTGACCAAGGCGTGCCTTCAATGTCGGTCCTGCGGACTGAGTAAAAGTCCTGAACAACGTGCCCCTGTACAAACTATTCAAACATCTGCCCCCCTGCAAATTCTAATGATTGATTATGTACAGATTGGGTACTCTACCTCAGGACATTCTTACTGTTTGGTTATGACGGACCATTTTACAAAGTATGCAGTAGCTGTACCCACCAGAGATCAGACGGCTGAATCAGCTGCCGAAGCGGTCTGCAAACACTTTATACAAGTGTTTGGGTGTCCACAGAAAATCCATTCAGATCAGGGGGCGTGCTTTCAGGGGGCTTTGATGAGTGAGTTGTATCAGCTCTATGGGATCGAACGTTCTCGCACGACCCCATATCATCCACAGGGGAACGGGGCATGCGAGCGGTTCAACCGCACCTTGATACAGATGTTGCGGACGCTAGAGGATAGTCAAAAAGCTCGGTGGCCAGAGTATCTACCTGAACTGATGTGGGCCTATAACAATAGAGTACACAACACCACTGGTTACTCTCCACACATGTTGATGTTTGGGAGGGCAGGTCAAGAGATTGAGGATCTCCACATGCCAGATCCAATGCAGCCTCCTCCAAGGAGCACTACCGCGTGGGCGCAAGAACACCGTCGCCGACTGAGAGCAGTACATAAGGTTGTGGGCGAATGCATGAGACAAATAGTACACCCCAACCCAGGGCCGGTGCAGAGGGATGAGTACGCCCCAGGTGATCGTGTGATTGTCAGGGCCAAGAGGCCAACGGGAAAATTGGATGGGCGGTGGGAGGCGGTACCATATGTTGTGAAGCAAAAGGTAGACCCTGATATTCCAGTGTATGAGGTAGAGCCAGTAGGGACTGGAGGACCCTCAAGGAACCTTCACCGTAACATGTTTAGACGCTGCAATTTTGAACACTCGGTGGCCGACGAGGTGGTACGGGCTCCTAGCATTGTTACCAGGGAAACCCCCTTAGACGATGAGTGGTGGGTTGTCCCTGCCCCAGCCGATCCAGGGAACCAAGTCGAGTCTAGTTTGCCGCCCAGGGAGGGAGTTGTACAACCTGCAGAACAGCCATCATTGGGTGTGCCGGGTGCCCCTGATTCTGTGACTCTGCGTAGGACAGCCAGGTCCAATGCTGGGGTACCCCCACAGCACTATGCGCAAGATGAGTTTATATGGGAAAGGTTGCCAGGGACGTCAACCTCTAGTGGGGTGGCATGTAAGAGGGTGAAACAGCCCCTGTGTAGTGAATGTGCAATGTGTAATTGAGTTGATGTTTTCATAACCTGACATTTTGTTGTTTGACCACAAGAGGTCGCTGTTGCGAGATAACAAGTAAAAGGAAAAAGGCTGTATGCCCCTGGAAGATTGATGTGGAGACCCTGATCGTTGTAGGAAGGTTCTAGGAGCCATTTTGAGTCAGAGTGTGCTGGACTCTAGAGAAGAGAGAGCTGTGGAGACATCACTGTGCAGAGAGGGTCCTTGGAGGGAGAAGCCACAGCAAGAATAGCTGAGGATTTGAGACTTTCAGAGTCTGTCCAGACACCATCCTAAGGAGAAGATTACTGTCAGAGACTTGGCTGAGAAGTGAGACTGCCAGTGAGACCGCATGCTGTCCGAGGAGCTCCTCTTCACCCTGATGCTAACAGAGACTAAAAGGTACCCAACAGAAGTAAGCGTGCACGCACCACACTGCAAGTTTGGCACCATATTGCTGGGACTGAGTAAAAAGCCTGTAGTTAGTTAGTTAGGTATAATCATCACCCCAGGCTGCAATACTGGTGAACTATCTACCTGTCTGGTAAAAGGACTAAGTCACAGAGGATTTCTACAGAGTTATATCTCCCAGAGAGGGACTTGTAAGGAAGTCTGGGAGCAACATTTGGTTTGACTTTACACTGTTTGGCTTGCAAGCTAACTAACCATTATACTTGCTTAGTTGTGCTTGGTTTGGGGGGAATTTAGTAGTATTGTGATAAGATTGTAAACCCTGGTGTTACACCGCCGGTGCCTGTGTCACACACACTGAATTGTTCCTGTGTAATAGGGTAATAACAGGTAACAGGCAGCTGCATAGGCGCAGCCTGCAGGTAGGTAAAAGCTTGGAGTATATTGAAGGCCACACTAGTGGGCACCGTGCTGTATAACACCAGGGTCCCAGCCTCTAGGCTGTGTAAATGTAATACCTGGGAGTGTTCTTTTGGACAAAAGAGGTTATCTAAACTAAGTAAAATCCTATCTTGGTTAAATTGAATTGGACTCACTTCCTTTGTTCGTGACTTCGCTGTATCCTGGGGAGCCCACCTTGGTACACGGCTTACACTAACACTAGACTGACTATCCCAACTGCCACCAGGCGACTACAGTCTCCTCACAACCCCGCCCAGTGGCCTGTGATTGGCCAGGGCTGAACCAAGACAGTGGTTTGAACTGCAAAGGGGGAAAAATAACAGGGAAAACTATATTCACATTACATGTAACATAGAACACATAGGACGGGACATACCAACATAACCTGGAGGCACAAAAGACAAACACAAGAAATAGCAGCTACTCCAGGATGCTGCACTTAGGAAAGATAGGCCACCAATAGAGGTGGTGGGCACTGGCGTACTCTCCTATTTTATAGTATCTGTGTCAGGCCCAGCGTCCATGTATATGGCAACATCTGTATAAACAGAGCTGTATGGATGAGAATGTGTAAATGAGAAATTCCCAAAGTCTCACTGTGAACCCCCCAAAAGTTTGGTTGACAGTAAGATAATAAAAATTAATCAACTATATTTCTTAGTGTAGGAGACGTTCAATACCCGGGAGCAGCTAAGGCTCTGTTCACATTGACTAAGGATAGGTCATCAGTAGAGATGAGCGAAGTTTTGGAAAATTTGATTTGGCTGCTTCTTTCCAAATTAATTTGAGGTAAGTAATGTTAAAAACAGCTATTTCCTGGCTGCAGAGAGCCTGTATAATAGTGTAGGCACTGTGACTTACAGTAACACACAGTCTGCTGTGGTAGTCAAACAATACAGTCAGTGAGTAAGACACACATGACAGACTTCGCTCTTAGAACCGCACCTCACTTATTTGAACACAGTGGTAGGGTGTGGAGGCTGCAGCAGCCTTATGAGATTAAACAGTGACCAAGTGGCACAGTATGGAGGTTGCAATAGCCTTATGCGGCCATACATTGGTTGACCTGACTCTATGCCAAGATGTCATCCAGTGTATCTACAGCACATAAAAATAAACTAGTTTCTTAATTTTTTGCTTCATAGCCTTATTGAGATATTATATAATAGGTACCTATCTGTATGATGTAAAATGAGTATATTGTAGCTGATGTTTTTCCTTCTGTCTTGTTCCTGGAACATGTAAGATGTTTCTTTTTTATTTTTTGATAAAGTAAAAGTTACATTTTATATAATGGTTGCTGGACATACTTTTTTGTGAATGTCTGAATATTGTGTCATGCCAGGGTAAGATGGGAACCCACCTAGCTCAGAGGCCCACTGGGGGATTCACCTCTGGGCCAGTCTAAGCCTGTCTTCAGTCCATAAACAGTGGTCCCCTATTTACTCAATGCACCCATGAACTAAGCTCACGGTGCCTCATGGCTTTACTTATAACTTGCTTGGTTTCTGCCTTTGATTCAGCCTGGGAAGGCGCAATTTCTTCCTAGATCCCAAAATATCAGTGGGAAGATCAATATAACACTCAGTCAGAGTTTTAGGCTCTCCTATGGATGAAATTAAAGTAAGGGGCAATGGTTGACATACCACTAGCCAATATGAAGCAAGGTGTTGTCCCGTATGTGATACTGGCCAGACCTTTAGCCATAGACCTTATAAAATCTCTAAATCACTTGATTGACCAGACAAGGGAGCCTAAAATAAAAAAATTAAAAAAAAAGGGTAACACTGGGAAAATCTGGATGAGTTGCCATGCCTATAAATAAAATGGAGTTAAGGTACAATTTCTAGACCCCTTGTAACCCCATCTCCACACTTAATAGAATTGTTAACTACATAACTAAGTGTTAAAGGGGTTTCCAGAATATATGGAAACCCCACTTGTGGCCGGGGACGGTGTGAAATGAAAAAAGTAGTTATAATCACAATCCCCAATGCTCCATTCGGGTGATGTGTCCCTGTTCCCTCTGGTGTGAACACGGGAACTACTGAGGTTCATGTTAATGATATGACTGATCAATCCCATAAGAGGTCACAGTGAAATCACCGGTACCATACATGTGATCACTCAGGTCAGAGATCGGTCACAGTAGTCAGGGGAGCCTCAGAACTTATTTTTATTTCTCTGGCCACAAGTGGGGTTTCACTTTATCCTGAAGAGCCCCAATAAGCACTTAATCACTATTGACCTCGAGGGATATTAGGCATTAGCCCATACACATCCTAGATCACCATATATGATGTTGTGATGTTACCAGCTTGTGCCTGTCTCCACCTTACACTTCTTTCTAAGGCAGGTGGCCTCTTCTGTGCCTTATCCAAAACCTATGTGCCAAATTTTATATAATATTAACCCCTTATCACGATAACAAAATAAATACAAAATAAATAAAATACAGAACTTTATTAGCCAATAGCAGATTGTTTAAAATTATTTTTTTGGCTTGCTTGGACATTTGGAATGTACCACACAGGTGATCGCACTAATGAAGATAACATATTCCTTAAAATCCACTTCAGCGTCTCCATTATCATCCAGATCCTTCATGAGTTTGTCACAATCGTCTTTGCCTTTTGCTTTCTAAAATAAAATAGAAAATGTATTAGCATCGAGGACTCTGGCCAGTTATTTCAGGTGACAATTGAAACAGAACAGAGAACACAACAGACTTGAAAAGCTGATTTTGAAAATTCCCAAACTTTAATATTAGAAATTTTCTCTTACACTACATAGTATTGTGGAACAGTCTATATACTGTATTTGAAGATTCTATACAAGGTTCTTTAGAGTAATCACCCAAGAGCCTTAAACTCATTGGGACGTTGCCTTGAAATTATCTTTTTGAAACACTTTCAATAAAACCAATGCACCTGAAATAAACATGTGAAGCAATTTAATAAATAATCTTGATTAAAAATGTACTACTGCTTTTGGTCCACAGCTCCTATGCAATAATGAGTGTTTCCATGGATACAGACTTCATATAGGCTTTGTGTAGTCTGACCCTGCACTCATACCAGCAAGGAGTAGGGGACAGATAGAAGGGATTTTATATTAACATGTGGAAATGTCAAGAGTTCATTCTTGTCAATTAACACATTTAAGAGAAATGTAAACTCCATCAATATTTGGTGTGACCTTTGCCCTTTGGAGGAGGGGTCCCTGAAGTGATGATATGGCCCCCACAGATATAGCCCTGATCTCAATATCATCCAGTCTGTCTAGGATTACATGGAGAGACAGAAGGATTGGACCAAGCCTACATCTACAGAAGATCTGTGCTTAGTTCTCCAAGATGGT
Organism: Leptodactylus fuscus; assembly: GCF_031893055.1. Lineage (NCBI taxonomy): Eukaryota > Metazoa > Chordata > Amphibia > Anura > Leptodactylidae > Leptodactylus > Leptodactylus fuscus. The sequence continues at coordinate 327,162,599 of NC_134265.1, read as the reverse complement.
AGGAACAACCTCCCTGCCAAGCTCCTTCAAGAACTGTCTACAAGTACTGAGAAGAAGATGCTGTTTTGTATACATATCCACATGTGTTTTTTTGTCACCATTTTGCCACAACTGCAGTCTTTGAGAGTTCTTAATACATTTACTTCTAGGAACATATTTCTGGAACTGTAATTGGAATCTCTCTCTGTTCCCAACCATGACAGCGACTGCAGCAAAACCACATTAAAAAACTCATCTGATTCCCTGAAGGCACATCGGTGGTCATAATAGTGAAGCAAAATGGGATATACACATTGGGTGTTATATATACAAAGGTCAAGTTCAATGGACTGTGACAATGGAGCAAGTGAAATCATTATATATCATTATTGTGTAGCACCCTAATACAAATGGATGTGTAATTCTGAAAATGTGTCATAAAAAATTATCAGCATTGTGCTTTACTTGTGTTTATTCCAAAACTTAACAGAATATAGATCTAATATTGGAAAAGTTTGATCACTTCTCGTCTGTAGTCTCCATGCCAGTGACAATACATAGGCTGCTATATGTGCCAATCTATACGGTTTTGACGGGATCCTTACTCAAAGATAACCCTGAATTATTATCCATTATTAATAGCTATTTAAACAATTTCTATTCTCTATTATATCCCATAGTCTTGCTTCATAGAACCTGCAGCTTTAAATACATTCACTGTCCTGATTTTAGGGAGTTACCAACGTACAACGTATAATGCAAAGAGTGTTTGATAGATAAGTATATTTCTATTGTATATAAAGTAATATCTCACCCCCATGATCCCAGGTAGCTCCTTCTCCATCAGAGTCTTCAGTTCCCCTTTGGTTAGAGTGTCCTTCTTGCCCTCGGTTTGGGAATATTTGTCAAAGATATAAATGAGTGAAGCAATGGCGGTCTCCAGCTGAGTCATGGTTAGAAGTGATGTCGGCTCCTCGGCTTATCCAGGCAGCTTGTTATAGGCAGAATGTAATGTAAGGACAGAGCTGAGACTTATATAGGGATTGTGTCACATCTTTTTGGCAAAGAACAATTATTAATTACTAAGTCAATATTAAACTGGATGAAACAACCATACAAATGACTACAATAAATAATCTCTTTACAATTACAATTCGTATCTCTGTTAGTAAAGATGACGCATGTTGACCTTCTCCATAGTGATTTCACTGGGGAATTAAAGACACACCAGTAACACTGAGATTGAATTTAAGGTCATGAAATTTCAGTTTCACACATAAGAATTGCAATGTCTACAGCAAACCATATACTGATTTTTGTGGGACTGGTTGACTAACTAATACGTATAGAGGGGTCTCAACTCTCCGTAACTGCAGATATCGGGCGAAAGTAGGATAGGGCATTCCTTATCCTTTATACCTGATGAAGATAGAGATGCTGCCAATGTCTAACACTAGAAAAAACAATGCAAACAAAAGGCACAAATACTGAATTTCAACTACGAAGTGCAAAAAATATTGCCAAAAAGACAGAAATTCATAAATGAATGAAGTTTATTAGAAGTAATTAATAAAAATAAGGAAACAAAGGAACAAAATGAAAACAAATAAATTACATATAAGACAGGGGAACCAAAACTACCAGAAAATCAATGTGGAAGGTGCAGGGATCATATTGATGCGGGGCATAAATATAAAACATACAATGCTGATCTAAATTATTCAAGAGACAATGTCTCAAAGTAGCATGATTGTAAAAATAAACCATAAACCCCTCAACCAAAACCATATAATAGGGGTGCAGGGTCTACAATGTAACAGGTACATATATATAATGGATATATAGAGCATCGGCCTTTCTGAAACAGATAGCAGTAAAGAAAAGTGACCAAGTGTGTGCATGGTAATGAACAAGGCAAAGTCTAATAGTGAAGCCCAAGAAAACCTGGTCAAGTTCCAAACATCACGTAGGAGGCAGCAGCCCTGGCACACGCCACAGACACGATTTCTTCAGCGGTGCTCTAGGTCTGCCGAACGTCTCTGGAGAAAATCACGCTCACCTGCAGATTTCCTCCACTTCAAATTTATGCTTAAAACATATAGTTCTGCCCTTTACCTCGCCAAGCAAGACTATTTCACCGCCCTCATCTCTTCTCTCTCCAGCAACCCTAAAAGGCTTTTTGAAACTTTTCACTCCTTACTCACACCCAAGGTGCATATGCCATTCACAGACCTTAGTGCTGATGACCTGGCCACGTATTTCCATGCTAAAATTGATAAGATCCGTCAGGAAATTACTGCCCAAGCCCCATGTGGCATTGATCCCACCACCTACCATAGCAATGATCCCCTCACCAACCACACTTCAGTCTGTCCATTCTCATCTTTTGAACCTGTTACAGAAGAGGAAGTCTCCCAACTACTTTCTTCATCTCGCCCTACAACCTGCAGCAGTGACCCCTTCCCCTCACACCTTCTCCAATCTCTGTCGCCTGCTGCCACTACTTACCTTACTAAAATATTTAACCTCTCTCTCTCTTCTAGAATCTTCCCATCCTCCTTCAAGCATGCTGTTATAATCCCGCTATTGAAAAAACCCTCCCTGGACCCATCCTGTGCTGCTAACTATCGACCTGTCTCTAACCTCCCCTTCATCTCTAAACTCTTGGAACGCCTGGTCTATTCTGGTTTAATCCGCTATCTCTCTGCTAACTCTCTGCTTGACCCCTTACAATCTGGCTTCCGCGCTCTGCACTCTACTGAAACAGCTCTCACAAAAGTCTCCAATGATCTCCTAATGGCTAAATCCAATGGCGACTTCTCTCTTCTTATTCTTCTGGACCTCTCTGCAGCTTTTGACACTGTTGACCATCAACTCCTCCTCACTATGCTCCGCTCAGTTGGCCTCAATTACACTGCGCTCTCCTGGTTCTCCTCTTATCTCTCAGACCGCACCTTCAGTGTATCATTTGCGGGCTCTGTTTCCTCCCCTCTTTCCCTTGCTGTTGGGGTTCCTCAGGGCTCGATCCTAGGCCCCCTCCTCTTTTCTCTCTACACAGCCCCCATTGGACAAACCATCGCCAGATTTGGCTTCAGGTACCATCTTTATGCTGATGACACCCAATTATACACATCTTCCCATGACATCACCCCTGCACTCATACAGCACACCAGCAACTGTCTCTCTGCTGTCTCAAATATCATGTCCTCACTCTATCTGAAACTAAATCTCTCCAAGACTGAACTACTACTGTTTCCACCATCTAATAGATCTGTCCCTGATATATCCATTGCAGTCTCAGGCCTTACTATAACTCATAGGCAGCAGGCCCGCTGCCTTGGGGTCATGGTTGACGCAGACCTTTCCTTCACCCCTCATGTTGAATCACTCGCACGTTCATGTCACCTCCACCTCAAAAACATCTCCAGAATACGCCCTTTCCTTACCAGAGATACACTAAAGACACTTATTGTCTCTCTGATTCATTCTCGCCTTGACTACTGTAACTCCTTACTAATCGGTCTTCCCCTCACTAAACTCTTCCCTCTACAATCTATTCTGAATGCAGTGGCCAGGCTCATCTATCAGTCTAGACGCTACAGCGATGCCTCTGGTCTGTGCCAGTCGCTACACTGGCTGCCTATTCATTATAGAATAAAATATAAAGTTATCACCCTCATCCACAAGGCTCTCCATAATGCCGCACCTCCCTACATTTCCTCCCTCATCTCTGTCTACCGCCCAACCCATGCTCTCCGTTCACTCAATGACCTAACACTTACATCCTCTATTATCAGAACCTCCCACGCTCGTATACAAGACTTCTCCCGAGCTGCACCACTTCTCTGGAATACTCTACCCCGGACAATCAGATTAACTCCCAATTTCTACAGTTTCAAACGCAAACTAAAGACGCATCTTTTCAGACAAGCCTATCACAATGTCTAACGTAAACCCTTAACTCTCCTCTGTCCCCGCTCCCACATTACCCCACATGATATGATGTCATCTCATGCTAACTTTATAGGTCCAAGCTCCATCCACATGTTACAGGACACAACTGGTGACGGCTCATAAAGTCTTATGTTTGTGTAATGACAGTCACCTCTATTACAAAAGGGTCTGACCTCTATATAAGTAATACCGCCCCTGCTACCTCTTGTGTCACCCCCTCTACCTCATAGATTGTAAGCTCTTGCGAGCAGGGCCCTCAGTCCCATTGTGTGAAATGATTTTCTTTGTAATGTATCTGTCTGTATTTGAACCCTACAAATTGTACAGCGCTGCGGAATATGTTGGCGCTATATAAATAAAATGTATTATTATTATCACCAAACTAGGCTCACAGGAATAAAGCACCTGTAGGGCCCCTTCACACGGAGTATACGCTGGCTGATTCTGAATGTGTAGACGTTCCGAATCAGCGGCGTTTAAAACGGATCCCATTGCTTTCTATGGGAGCTGGCATACGTGCGCTCTCCATAGAAATTAATGGAAAAAAGAAGCCCATTCATTTCTATGGGGAGCACACGTATGCCGGCTCCCATAGAAAGCAATGGGATCTGTTTTAAATGCCGCTGATTTGGAACGTTTACATGTTCAGAATCAGCCAGTGTATCCTCCGTGTGAAGGATCCCTTAGTAAATCATAAAGAGACCTTACCACAAATGTACGCGCCCCAACACAGGTTTCACCAATATGGCTTCATCTGGGGACGATAGCTTAAGTGTGAATATGGGGATATATAGATAGAGAGAGAGAGAGAGAGAGAGAAACAGACAAAAATGATAAGTGGCAACAGGTGAGGAAATTATTGTGTACAAGTGCTCTTCAAGTGAATGTAGAGCAGCTCAAACTGAATGAAACGGAGCACGTGTGGAATGAAAGCCGATACCTGAGGAATGTCCATACTAAATATGAATGCGGTGCGCATAGAGTGACCATATGCGCAAAAGTAGTAAAGATACCGCGAGAATGGGGGTTTGGGATAGTAAGGCCGGCAGACCAACTATACATGTGTGTTGCACATGGGAGGAGGAAAGCTGGAAAAATGTATGAGACACAGGAGAGACCGATGAGAAAAGAGAGAGAGAAATAACGCTCCTGTATCTTCGAACAAAATGCATTGTAAAAACATACAACATTCTAAAACAGCTCAAAAAAGTAGTTATGTAGGCATTAAAAACATATAAACGATTCCATAATTGAATTACCAAAATAAAAACATAAACAAGGAGTGTAAAAAAAACCGCACAATGTGAACAAAGTCCAATGTCGATTTAGATCATATTAAAACATACAAATGGAAGTGTAGCATCATAAATATGAAGTGTAATATAATCAAAGATTGCATAAATATGTGTTGACAAAGCACATATTGAACATGGTGCAATGTCAATTAATGTCATATTGAAAATACAGTGGGGCAGAAAAGTATTTAGTCAGTCGCCAATAGTGCAAGTTCCACCACTTAAAAAGATGAGAGGCGTCTGTAATTTACATCATAGGTAGACCTCAACTATGAGAGACAAAATGAGAAAACAAATCCAGAAAATCACATTGTCTGATTTTGTAAGAATTTATTTGCAAATTATGGTGGAAAATAAGTATTTGGTCAGTAACAAAATTTCATCTCAATACTTTGTTATATATCCTTTGTTGGCAATGACAGAGGTCAAACGTTTTCTGTAAGTCTTCACAAGGTTGGCACACACTGTTGCTGGTATGTTGGCCCATTCCTCCAGGCAGATCTCCTCTAGAGCAGTGATGTTTTGGGGCTGTCGCGTGGCAACACGGACTTTCAACTCCCTCCAAAGGTTTTCTATAGGGTTGAGATCTGGAGACTGGCTAAGCCACTCCAGGACCTTGAAATGCTTCTTACAAAGCCACTCCTTCGTTGCCCTGGCGGTGTGCTTTGGATCATTGTCATGTTGAAAGACCCAGCCACATTTCATCTTCAATGCCCTTGATGATGGAAGGAGGTTTGCACTCAAAATCTCACGATACATGGCCCCATTCATTCTTTCATGTACCCGGATCAGTCGTCCTGGCCCCTTTGCAGAGAAACAGCCCCAAAGCATGATGTTTCCACCCCCATGCTTTACAGTAGGTATGGTGTTTGATGGATGCAAGTCAGTATTCTTTTTCCTCCAAACACGTAAAGTGGTGTTTCTCCCAAACAGTTCCAGTTTGGTTTCATCAGACCATAGGACATTCTCCCAATACTCTTCTGGATCATCCAAATGCTCTCTAGCAAACTTCAGACGGGCCCGGACATGTACTGGCTTAAGCAGTGGGACACGTCTGGCACTGCAGGATCTGAGTCCCTGGCGGTGTAGTGTGTTACTGATGGTAGGCTTTGTTACATTGGTCCCAGCTCTCTGCAGTTCATTCACTAGGTCCCCCCGCGTGGTTCTGGGATTTTTGCTCACCGTTCTTGTGATCATTTTGACCCCACGGGGTGAGATTTTGTGTGGAGCCCCAGATCGAGGAAGATTATCAGTGGTCTTGTATGTCTTCCATTTTCTAATTATTGCTCCCACAGTTGATTTCTTCAATCCAAGCTGGTTGCCTATTGCAGATTCAGTCTTCCCAGCCTGGTGCAGGGCTACAATTTTGTTTCTGGTGTCCTTTGACAGCTCTTTGGTCTTCACCATAGTGGAGTTTGGAGTCTGACTGTTTGAGGGTGTGCACAGGTGTCTTTTTATACTGATAACAAGTTTAAACAGGTGCCATTACTACAGGTAATGAGTGGAGGAAAGAGGAGACTCTTAAAGAAGAAGTTACAGGTCTGTGAGAGCCAGAAATCTTGATTGTTTGTAGGTGACCAAATACTTATTTTCCACCATAATTTGAAAAAAAAAATTCTTACAAAATCAGACAATGTGATTTTCTGGATTTGTTTTCTCATTTTGTCTCTCATAGTTGAGGTCTACCTATGATGTAAATTACAGACGCCTCTCATCTTTTTAAGTGGTGGAACTTGCACTATTGGTGACTGACTAAATACTTTTTTGCCCCACTGTATAAGCATAATGAATATGAAGTGTAATATAAACAAGGATTGCATGAATGTGATGACGAAGCAACGAAATAAAAACCCTGCACAATGTGAACATAGTCCAATGTCAATTAAGGTCATATTGAAAATATAAATGCAAGTGTAAGTATAATGAATATGAAGTGTAATATGAACAAGGATTACATAAATATGTGATGACGAAGCGAAAAAAATAAATACATTTTTTAAATTAATAGTAGAAAAAAAGCGGCACTACCGAACACACAAAGTTCTTTGTTCCTGAGAAACAGATGCAATGAGATGGAGCATAAAGTACGGGTAACCATGTTGTCAAATAGAAAGGCTTGCAAGCCTGATTAAATGCTTACTGCATGAAACGATCGTCGCTTGATCTGTTTGTTATACCATCTTCTCTATCCCTATGCACTGGATGTTTTTATAAAGCCTTCTGCTTTTAAAGAACTCATTGTTTGGTGAGTGCCCTGCGCTTTTTTCAATTTTTTTGCTAAATTTTAAATTAAAATATAATGGTGGAAGAACATATTATAAGAATGGAGCAAAGCTCAAACATTCATTCAGCCCATGTGGATGCACAGTGTTAAGAGTGTAGATCCACTTGCATTCTTTTTGAGCCTTGAATAATTTAGAGCAGCATTGTATGTTTATTTATGCCCCGCACCAATATGATCCCTGCACCTTCCACATTGTTTTTCTGGTAGTTTTGGTTCCCCTGTCTTATATGTAATTTATTTGTATTCATTTTGTTACTTTGTTTCCTTATTTTTATTAATTACTTCTAATAAATTTCATTCATTTATGAATTTGTCTTTTTGACAATATTTTTTGCACTTTGTAGTTGAAATTCAGTATTTGTGCCTTTGTTTGCATTGTTTTTTCTAGTGTTAGACATTGGCAGCATCTCTATCTCCCTATGATAAGGTATGCCCTATCCTACTTTGGCCCGATATCTGCAGTTACGGAGAGTTGAGACCCCTCTATACGTATTAGTCAACCAGTCCCACAAAAATCAGTATATGGTTTGCTGTAGACATGGCAATTCTTATGTGTGAAACTGAAATTTCATGACCTTAAATTCAATCTCAGTGTTACTGGTGTGTCTTTAAAGGGGTATTCCCATGTCCCTTGCTCACCAGTCTTCGCTGCTGCAAAGACTTCTTTCTTCCTGGTTTTCGACGTCAATTGGTGGGTCAAACCCCCATCGGAGGGGTCAAACATGATCACGGAACTAAAGCGGTTCCGTGACGGTGCCGGCCGAATCGGCACCCCCCCCGGGGGGTGACGATGTCTCTAATATGGAGCCTGGGGTCTGGCCAGTGACCCCAAGCTCCAAGAGACCCCCAATACTTGGTTGATCCTGCCCGGATTAAGAGGAAGTCAGACGCAGGCAGCCCCTGCGTCTGACTTCCTCCAGACGCTGCAAGACACTGACAGCTGTGTCCTGCAGCGTCTAATAGAGAATTAGTGATGCTTTTATCAAAGCATCACTAATTCAAGTTTTCTAAAGTAAAAAGTGTAAAAGTAAAAAAAAAAAAGTGAAATATAAATAAAGTGTCTGATAAAAATGAATAAAGTTATAAAGCCCCAAAATTCCCTTTTTCTATAGAAAATGAATTATATTAAAAAAAAACTAAAAGTTAATAAAAACAATACATATTTGGTATCGTCGCGCCCGTAACAATCTGAAAAATAAAACTGCAACAATATTTAATGTATACGGTGAACGTCGGAAAAAAAACCGGAAAAAACCCGCCGGAAGTAGTGATTTTTCGCCATCTCACCTTACAAAATATGCTATAAAAAGTGATCAAAAAGTCATAATCACTGCACAATAGTACCAATAAAAAGCGCACATTGTCCCGCAAAAAATAAGCCCTCAACCAACACTCAACCAAAAAATAAAAATGTTACGCCTCTCAGAAGATGGCGATACAAAAAACATTGATTTATGTCCCTAAATGTGTTTTTATTCTACAGAATTAGTATCGCATAAAAAAATAATATAAATGAGGTATCGCCGTAATCGCACCGACCCGCAGAATAAAGGTCACATGTTGCTTATATTGTACGCTACATGGCAAAAAATTTAAAAGGTAGAATGCAATGCCAGAATTGATTTTTCTTTAAAAAATCCAGCAAAAAAGAGTTAATAAAATGTATTCAATAAGTTGTAGGCACCCAAAAATGGTGTCATTACAAAATGCATGTCATCCCGCAAACAACAAGCCCTTATATGGCCACGTCACCAGAAAAATAAAGAAAATATAGCATCTAGTAATGTGAAGACAAACAACCCCAAAATCGCCAAATCATTAGAACACAACTGGCTGCGGCAGGAAGGGAATATATAAGCTGTGCGAGGGGATATCAGGGGACACCCCAGATTTACAGCTTATGAGGGAAAAGACACCAGAAGTGACCCCCAAAGTGACCTCCAGAGTGACTCCCCCAATCATAGGAGCTACTGGGACATAGTAGGGAATTTGGTGTCTGCAATGTTCTCCGCGCCGCTTATATATTCCCCTTCGCCATCCGCAGTGCAGTCACGTCTGGGATACTAATACTCACTACACCCCCTGATACATTCTTTGAGAAAACATTGGCATCTATTGGTACAGGATCCTGTTATTGGCTCCTATGTTAGGTCCAATCCTACGGTCACATATCGCCGTAGTCGGAATTTATGTGATTCTCTTGTACGTAGTCATTATCAATCTTCCCCTCAACCTTACATCTTCGGTACAGGACCACCAATCAATGGTTGTAAGCCCTGTGGCAATTGCGTAGCTTGTCCTAATGTTGATAATTGCAACACATTTTGGAATTGTGATAAATCTAAGACATACTCCATCAGGTTTTCATTGAATTGTCAATCGTCAGGGGTCATTTATTTTTTATTATGTCCCTGTAATCTTATTTATGTTGGGCTAACGTCTAGGGAACTTAGACGACGCATAAGGGAACATGTGTTGGGCATAGATAATGCGCGTATGAATGAGGATGTTCACACTTTAACCCCTTCCCGCCGATGGCATTTTTTGATTTTCGTTTTTCGTTTTTGACTCCCCTCCTTCTAAACCCCATAACTTTTTTATTTCTCCGCTCCCAGAGTCATATGAGGTCTTAATTTTTGCGGGACAATTTTTTCTTCATGATGCCACCATTAATTATTCTATATAATGTACTGGGAAGCAGGAAAAAAATTCAGAATGGGGTGGATTTGAAGAAAAAATGCATTTCTGCGACTTTCTTACGGGCTTTGGTTTTACGGCGTTCACTGTGCAGCCAAAATGACATGTCCCCTGTATTCTGTGTTTCGGTACGGTTCCAGGGATACCAAATTTATATGGTTTTATTTACATTTTGACCCCTAAAAAAAATTCCAAAACGGTGTTAAAAAAAAATTTTTCTAAAATTCGCCATATTCCGACGGCCGTAACTTTTTTATACATAGGTGTACGGGGATGTATAGGGCATCTTTTTTTGCGGGGCCAGGTGTACTTTTTAGTTCTACCATTTTCGGGAAATGTTATTGCTTTGATCACTTTTTATTCAAATTTTTATCAGAATTAAAACAGTGAAAAAACGGCGGTTTGGCACTTTTGACTATTTTTCCTGCTACGGCGTTTACCGAACAGGAAAAATATTTTTATAGATTTGTAGAGCGGGCGATTTCGGATGCGGGGATACCTAACATGTATATGTTTCACAGTTTTTAACTACTTTTATATTTGTTCTAGGGAAAGGGGAGTGATTTGAACTTTTAATACTTTTTATATTTTTTTATATTTTTTTTTACTTTTTTTTTTATTTTTTTTTTGCATTTATTAGACCCCCTAGGGGTGCTGAACCCCAGGGGGTCTGATCACTAATGCAATGCATTACAATGCTAATGCATTGCAATGCATTGCAAAAAATCATCATCTCTTTTGCAGGCTGTATACACCAGCCTGCAAAAGAGAGAATTTGCAGACTGGCTGGGAGCCCTTAACAAGGCTCCCGGCTGTCATGGCAATGGGGGGGTCGGCCCTGGAGCATGCTCCAGGAGCCGGCGATCCCTGCCAAAATGGCGGCGCCCATGCGCCGCCGGGAAGATGGCGCCTCCGGCGCCTTTGACAGCAGCGCCGGAGGGGTTAATGCCTCCGATCGGTCCGGGGACCGATCGGAGGCATGAGAGCCGGTTGTCTACTGCTTAAAGCAGTAGACACCCGGCGGCTATGACGGCCGCCCGGCTCCCGGGCGGTCGCCATAGTTACAGACCCGACACGCGCCGTACTATTACGGCGCATGTCGGGAAGGGGTTAAAAACCGTACCAAAACATTTTAAAATCCACCATAACTGTGATTCCACACTCCTTCGTGTTCGGGCAATCGATCAAGTTCTCATTAATACCCGTTCGGGAAATTGGCGCCAAATATTGGCCCAGAAAGAATGCCAATGGATCTTCCGATTGAATACAGTCCATCCTAATGGATTGAATGAAGCCATGAGCTTTGCTCCCTTTCTTTAAATTTTCTTTAAAAATTTTCTTAGGTGCAACTTTATTTCTTTGGTTCTTTGGTCAGCAATTTATTAAATTTATTTAAATATAAAAAAAAATTTCCAATTTTTACCCTGTATTCTACTTTCTCACAGTGTTTAATCTTTATTTGGATTACACATGTGTCTTATTATTATTTATATACTTGACACCATATTTATTATAGGTTTATTATTCATGGATTTCTTTGTCCTCTATGCATGCAATTATTTTGTATACTTTGTCACTTTGCACTTTGCACTTTTATTCACTTTTTTCACTTTACACCATTATCATTTATTATTTACTGTTTGTC